>NC_044025.1:12542857-13178571 GCF_900496995.4 Aquila chrysaetos chrysaetos
AAACAAAATGTGCATGGGTGCAACATCGGTAATTAAATGCAAATAAAGTGAGAAGCAAATCCTTAATGGAGAGGAAGGCAGAAGAATGTCATGCACGCAAAGAAGGGATCACTGATGCTAAACACAACAGACAAGGTGATTATGTACCACAGTGTTGACTCTGCCCGTTCATTATTGCTATTTAGTTGAGTTATTTAAGCGGGTACCTGGAGGTTAAGTAAGCATAGCAGCAGGAAGAGAAGAGGAAGAGAGAGGGGAGGGGAAAAAAAGAAAGTAAATTTTGTGCTCTGGTTCCTCATTTCTAGTGCTTCCTTGGCTTCACTGGCAACAAGGTTACCCATACGGGGTAAATTTATTTTAAGATTTGGAAGTCTAAGAAGAGTGAGCCAAGTCCAGCAGTCCTCTCGGGCACTATTCCCCCCGTGTCATGCTGTGATTGCCCGGAGGTGAATGGGGACTGGAGGTGTTTGTCTCCACTAAAGGCCTCAGGGGCAGATCTGCTCTTTTCCCCCCATGCTCTGCACTCTCAGAGGCAGATTATTCTTTAATTATTGATTAAGTCCAAAAAGTGCTGGGAGCTTCCCCCTTGCCTGGCCTGTCCTACTACCAGGCGGAACCTGATTTGGGGTTTTCTGGAGTCTTTGCAACATCCCCGCTGACCGACCCCATCAGGTGTCAGCCGGTTCCTTTGATTCCCTGGTTTTGGCTGGAAGAAGCTTTCCCCGATTTCCCCCCTTAACGCAGGGAAATGAGGATCTTCTGAATTTGTCCCACCTCCCGGTGTAACACAGGGATGACCGCAGTGCCATTTTCCAAGGCTTCTTGCAACCCATCCGTAGGTCTCTTGGGCACCGCTATGGAAGTACGTCAAGGCGTGGGCCAGCAGCTGAGCAGGGACGTGGGGTCCCAGCTGGGCGCAGGGGGACTGGCTGGGCTCTGTGCTGTGGGGAGTTTGGACGCGTCCTGCGACAACTTTCGTGTCCCCTTTATACGAGTGCTGGGTTCGCAGGTTTTGTGCCTCGCTGGTGGGAGTGAGGGGGCAGAAGTCAGGTGAAACTCTGTACCCGTTAGTTGCAGTGACACCAGCGGCCTCTGTTTTATCTTATCAGCAACCCGCCCCCCACCGGCTCGCAGGTTTTAGGGGAATACACATAGCAAAACCGAAATGAAAAAAATAAAACTAGTGAAGATAACACAGCCCCATTCCTGATATTATTTATGGAATCATTAAATCATTTTATAATGCATAATATTAATATTGCATATTACTATTAAAATGGTGTTAAAAATCAGCTCACGCTTCTTCAGATTTGTGTGTCCTAAGATCCGTGCCCCCTTTGCAGGTACAACAACTCTTACCCTTGGTAGGTTGTATTTGTAAGGACTGGGAAAGCAGTTCATATGATCTTACTTCATCATATATTAAGAGAACTTATTTTTTCTCAGTATTTTCCACACTTACCTTTTATGGAATGAGACCGCTTTGAAATGTATCACATCCATAAAGCATACTTTTGGTTTTTTATTTTCAATATCTATTTTATCGTTAGCTTTAGGGATACCTGTATCAGCTGTCATTTTATCTGCAGAGTTCGTTCCCCAATTTCTTCTTTTTAAGCCTGTATTTTAGAGGCTGAAAAGGTCACACCAAGGTCAAGGGTAGAGCCAATGCTCAGATGCAGGGCTGGTCATCCCTCCAAGGCTGGGGGTCTAACCATCCATCCCGGCTCTGGAGTGGCACCCTAAAAAGATATAGGAACCTTAGCGCTGTCAAAAGATGCTGTCGCAAAGGCAACTTCTTTTCACTCCTGTTTTGCTGCTGGGGGGGGCTGGTGCCCGGGACCGGGGGTGGTTACAAAACATAACTCTGTCCTGATCAGATGGAAACCCTGTACTGGGCGGGCTGTGAGCGCTAACCTAGTTAGCGTGTAATGCCGATCCCTCACCGGTGCCGCTGGTTCTGCTGGTGGCAGCATTGCAAACGTAGACTCTTCTTGAAATGTGAATACACTGTCTTTCCACAGTTTTAACTTAAAGGGTTCTCCCCATGCTATCTCAGAGTCAAATTTCTCAAGCTGGTTGATCCTCTGTTTGTTTTGGTATCCTCTGATCTGGTAGGGCCTGCTTCTCACTTATTTATATCCCTGTAACTCCAGAGTTGCTCTCTGGAAAGCGGTCGATCATGAGGTTCAAGGGCAGAATCAGGCCCAGGCACTTTCTCAGGAGCCACCAGGAAAATACCTGGGCTGTGCAGCTTTTGTAATTAAAAATACATGAGCTCTCTCTTTTCTGTCTTTTTTTTAGTGAATAGGACCAAAAGTATGCCAAGCCTTGCTGTTGGTTTGTGTTTTTTTTTTTTTCCCTTTCTTTTAATGCTATTAGGTTTATATTTTATTCTGAATTGAAAAGAAAATTGTGGTTGTCTTGACTACTAAAAAAATCCATCCTACACACCGCTTGAGAGATGTGCAAGGGAGAGGAGGGAACTTAGCTGTACTCAGCTTGTGTTGTTTTCCAGCTGCAAGTCTTGGAGCAGGTTCAGTGGAGACGCGGTCTCTTTAGCCTGCGACTTGGCTTGCAACTCCGGCTGCGCCTTCGGTTACCGTGATGCGTTTTTATTTTCTCCAAACTCAACTTGATGCACAGCTAAAAATGTGTTTTGTTTCTAGGCGATAGTATATGAAGGCCAAGACAAGAACCCAGAAATGTGCCGAGTTCTGCTCACGCATGAAATAATGTGCAGGTAAGAATACCCTGCTTCCAGTTAATTAGTGATGAGAAGATGAACGTGTCTCTCAAAATCTAGGTTGAACCTGCAGCTATTTTCGGACTTAAATTTATCTTTCTTGCATTAAACAATCCCAAAATAACACAGTTCGGTGTGTGTAATTAGCAGCAAGGTCTCAGTCGTCACACTAGTTTTCAATTATTTATAAAGAGTTATTCTTAACAGAACGCTACTGGTTTTCATTTAGACACTGTAGCCCACAAAAGGTCTCCTCACCAAAATTAACAATCAATTATAGTCTTCTAGCAATAAATGTCTCTGGCCCCAATTCCCAACAAAACCTCCTTGGTAAAATGACAAAATAGTACCTTTTTTTTTTTCTTTTTTTTTTTTTTCCCCCTGGGTGCGCATTAGGACTTGAGGATAGGAGGCCTATTTTGTCCCGGTTGCTGCTCACGCAAAGTCCCCGCTCAGCTGGAGCGGAGCAGGTGATGCTCCTCCACCCAAAAGATGTCTTCTTGTTGATTTTCTTTAAACTTCCCCGTGCAGATTTGGTTCTCCCCTGGGCTCCCTTCCCCTGAACATGCCTGCCTGGGGTTGGTCACTTAAATTCAGGACAGTCAAATATCTTCTCTCCCAAACACGGTACTTCTGCAGCTGCTTCCTTCTCTTTTCTGGCTGATTGAAATAGGTGAAACCTCTTCTACTTCCTTTTTACCGCAGAGAAGGCAGCATCTTCTCGCAAATCCCTCCGACACCTAGGAGAGCTTGACCTTGCAGTCTCATTAAAGTTAGTGGGTGTTTTTTGCATGTCTGAAAAAATCATTTGTTACATGTTATTCGATGGCAGAAAATAATTGCCTGGTGGAAGACAAGGCGTTCTTGCATAAGCTCATTGTTACAATCAGTTGTTTTAAGACTGTAAAAATGCCATTGCATGCGTTGTAACTTTTACAAAACACATTTACTAAAAAGGAGTAACTTGAGGGTAAAAACTAGTACCCACTTCTAAGAGAATAAACTTGGATGAGGGTTTCCTGGTGGGGGAGAGTCTTAGACAAAATATTCAGATGGAAACTTCTCTGTTGGTTGATTTTTTTAAAGTATCTTTTTTCATTCTTGGGCATCTGCGTGTTTTGTCCTCCATGGCAGCTCCTCCCTGATAAAACCCTGCTCGAGGGCAGTGTCCTGCGATGCCGGCAGAGAAGGAGCTGCTCTCCTTGCTTTGCCAGCCTGGGTGAAACCCTGCACAGCCCCACGAACTCTTCCTTGCAGGATTTGGGGGATTTTAGTTTTCATGTCCTATTTTTCTAGACTGCTTCATTCAGTAGGTTTGGCTTCTTCCAGGAAACCAAAGATAACCCGTTAGAGCCCACGAACGATCAGATGGGTATCTCCAAGAGGTGCCTGAGCTTCTGCTGCCGTTGGGAGCTGCAGCATCGCTTTGCTGAGGACTCCCGGCCGCTTCTCCCTTTCCAAATGGAAACCCAGTCGTGCTGACAAACTCATAATTGCCCTAAAATTCATTGGCCCAATTAGCACCACTTTCACACTAGATACCTAGCTAGGAACAATTCATGGAAATATTAAAGGAGGCCCCTGACCTGATAAGGCTGAAGTGCATGCTTTGCTTTTCTCCTGTAATAGACCAGTAAAAGAGTGGGACTGTTCACACGAGTAAAATTAAGCACATGCTCAAGTGCCTGCAGTGTCAGGCTCTGAATCTGCTGTTAGGCCTGGGTGATGTGCCCTCCTGATTCTTAAACGGCAAGGTTTTGAAGTAGGAATTCCATCTGCCTGCCACTCATCGAGCCATCCGTGCAAGCGTAAGAATCACCCACTTTAATGCATTAATTTTCTTACAAATACTTTAGAAACATCAAGGGTAAGAAGTAAATTGAAACTTTTATATAGAGGGCTGAGTTTTAACCAGAAGATCAAATACCTGCGTCAAAGATTTATGGCCGTTCAATATATTTTGACTGAGACAAAATTATTTCTGTTCTGGGAATGTGGAAAGATGTGCGGTCTTTCCCTTTATTAAAGCACTTTACACTTTCTTTGTTCTTAAAATTCACTGGATCAGGAGCTTTATTCTTCTCCTTCTATTTGTTTACTGCTAGTCCTTGCTTTGTGTTTCATAACCATAAGGTGGAAGGGTAGCAAAAAAAAAAAAAAAATCTGCCCATATCTGCCCATAGTAGGCAGATGTTGTGTGCCTGACGGGGTGGAGGAGACATATTCAAATTTCTTGCGGCTCATATTAGATATTACCCATTTCCTTTTCTGCCTGTACATGTGTAAGAGGGTGCTGTTTGTTTACCAGGCCGCTTGACCCTATTGCACAAATCTGTCATCTATTGTGCTGCTAACACTCTTTTAAATTGCAAATCTGATGCTCTTTAGGGGTCTAGAAGGGGGAAAAAAAAAACCTCTCTCCACACCATTCTGTTTCTCTTGATTTCTTGCCTGTTGTAAGTGGAAGTTGGGATGTGCTGAATTTGCACCAGGGGTGCAAATGCAGCCTCAATTATAAGCATAAAATTAGAGTCTGTTCCCCATTAATCAGCCCAGCTAATTGCTATGCACTACCATTAGCCATATGGTGTGAAAGACAGCTTGCTCTCCCTAAGATGAAATTTCTTCATTTCAGACATGAAATAGTGAGGGCTCTGTATTTTAAAATAGCTTGTTTTAGATATTTAATTTCTAAACAACTTTCAGCAGTGCTTTCTATCAAGGCTAACTGCACAATAAAACTTTGCATTTATGTGACAAAGCTGGGTATTTATAGTATACTACAACTATGGCACGGATAAGACAAAGAATTCAAATGTATAGGAGCGTCCTGGTTGTGGTAGGAAAGTGGGGCTGCGGTTTGCTTCAGGTGGCTGTTTATTTCAAAGGATTTCATTGTGTTTTGTCAAATATAAAAATCTACACTGTTGGCGAAAATGTTAATAGCTGGGGAGAATTCACAGCCTCAGTGGAATTTATTAGTATTGTAGGCAGCATGGGGAGGGACATCTATAGTTAATATTGCCTCAACAATTTCCATTATGAAACCTTCAGTGGCTTACAGCTTTGCCAAACTTAAACTGTTCTGGCTGAAATGTCCTTTGCAGGGTGTCAGCCTCAGGCTGACTTTCTTTGGAAAGTTTCAGCTAAAATGGTTCAGTGATTTCTGAGAATGAGGTTGGAGTAAAATATGGTTTTTGTCTGTGTAAAATAAAATCTTACAGCTGTTTTGGCGAGAAGCTCCCGTACCTCCACGCTTGGGGGCGAGGAGCCTGTTTGGGGCAGGGGTTGTCCCAACCGCATCGTCTGCGGGATGAAACCCACCTCGCTGGGAGCTTCTGCAAAATCTCCCACACGGACTCGCTAACGACTTGTTAGAGCCTGGCAGCTAAATGATCGGAAAGTCGCATTCGCGCTGGCCACGTGCCATCGCCCCGTAATTTCTCATTGTTCATTGTCCCCGCAGAACGCCCGAGCGCGCAGATACACAAAGCAGGGCTCCTCTCGCGAGCGATGCTCCCGGCCGCCACGCCGGCATGGGGACGGGAGGATTTGGGGGTGCCAGACATCGGGGCGAGGAGGCCATCGGGGCGAGGAGGTCTTCTCCTGCGCGCCCGGGCAGCGCGCGGTAGAGATGCTCCAGCACAGGGAAGGGAAGAGGAGGAGGAAGGTATGGAGCAAGACGACAGGAGGGCAGCAGGTCCACAGAGGGTTGGGGTGAGGACAAAGGCAGCAACAAAAGCTGGGAGTGGTGGTGGCCAGGGGACGGGGATGGCGTCGGGCAATAGGAGGGGGGGAAACCTGGGCTGGGCAGAGATGAGGTGCGGGAGCTGGAGGAGGTTGCGATGGCAAGAGGCCGCGTTACTATCGAGGACTACTTGTTTTAAAAACAAGCAAACCCTCCAAAAAATCAATTTTTCTAGGTTTTTTTCTGTGGGCCGACATGGTGTTGTGCCTGAGCTGTGGCTCCTTGCCCCGCTTGGGGAGAGGTGTCATGGAGGAAGAGCGAGGGCAAGTCCTTGCCCTCCTGGCTGCAAGGAGCTGGCACTCGGCACCTCTCCCTGCACTTTCACAGAGCCTTACTGGGAGCTGGAGGGTTTCTGGGTGACTTGGAGAAGCTCCTGGGAATTTTAAAATTCCTTCAGGGAAAGGAGAAAGGGTGCAGAATATTTAGGAACTTATTCCCAAGTGTTAAATAGGCACTAAAAGCCAAAGCTTTCGAGGCAAGTTGAATTAAAAGCACTTCTCGCGCCACGTGACCAGCTCTTAAACTCAGGGTTTGCGTGACGTCTTAATTCTCTGCATAGAAAAGCTAGGGTAGATAAGGCCTCGGATCCTGCTGTTGGGGGGAAAGAATTGCAAAAGGCAAGCTAAGGTTTAAAAAAAAATTATCTAGAACAAGAAAGAGCGTGCGGGGCCTCCTCTCATGCCACAGAGCCACCAGACGGCGGGACGTGCCAGCCACGCACCCCTTCCGCATCACCCTCCCATCGCAGTGCAAGGAGTGAGGTCTCTCGGTATTACTCGGGACTGTCGGGGTGCACTCTTGGGAAGCCCTATCCAAACGAGGGGGTCACCCGAGGAGCGACGCCGTTGTTTCCCCCGTTCCCGAAGCCCGGCTGTCCCCGTCAGCCAGCGCCGGTCTCCGTCCCGCTGGCGGCAGGAGGTGAGACCGAGGCGTCCCCATCTCCGGGCCCCCCGCGGCCCCCTCTCCCGCTGGGTTAGCACCCCGGGAAGGTGCCGGCCTCCGAGCCTGGCGGTGCGGGGATGGTGGTATCTGCCCATCTCGGGCTGGGAGCCTGGGAACCTTTGCTCGCCTGAGTAAGTGTGGCAATTTCTGTCCCTCCAGTCTGCTGTGAGAATGTCAGGACTAGCCCTGATTCGCTTCAGTCACAAGAACTGCATTGTCTTAACTTGTGCCAACTCTGTTTCTAATTACATTTTAATCATTTAAAAATGATTAGCAGTTTTTATTGCCTTGTTTGTGGGTAAATTTTCTCACCCCACACATTCTAGCTGCACTCCAATGACAAGTCCTTTTATAGGCAAAAAAGCCCCCCGAACGTCCACATGACTATTTACCTACAGCATATTTTATGCCTTCCTAAATTTTAATACTTTCTGGGTGCCAAGGCTCTTGCATTTTCTGGTGGATCAATTGTGGTATTGTGCTGTAAAATTAAGCAGTTTTTTTTGGCAATCCCAAACAATGTAACTTCCACCGAAATGAAGATACCGCACATGTGTTAACTGTGAAAAGTTTCAGCCCTGAATAGTTGCCTTGAAGCTTTTTGCGGTGAAAAGAATTATGTATTTTCCTCTCTTTGAAAACAAATTTTTTTTTTTTTTTAAACCATGTTTAAACAGGCTGTTTTTGTAAAAGGCCCCCTTTTTTTGTTATCTTTAGTGTGGTTAGTTGCTTTATTGCTAATCTTGGTGGGTAACTGTATATTATTCACTCTATTGTTCAGCAACACAAGAGAACCTTTGTCATACTCCCAACAGGGCTATTTATATAGTGTGGCACTTCTGAGGGCGTCTTCCTGCCCCGATGTTCTTCCACCTTCTGGGGAAAAGAAAATAGTTCATCGGAGTGGGAGCGCGAGCAGCGGTCGCTCCTGTCAGCCGCCCAAAGCCGGCTGCTGAAATAAGGGCGACGCGCAGGTCCCCGGGATGCCATTTGGAACAGGCTCGGTGGTTTCCAAAGATTTGGTTGCATGTGGTTGAGGTTTACCGGAAAGTTTATTGAACAGAAAGATGGACTCAGGTCTGGCCAGGGAGAGGAAATGGGGTGGTCCTCCCTGCCTGCCACTTGGTGCCACCATGGGATGGGGTCCCTGCAGCCCTCACCCCACAGGAGCTGCCCAGGCTTCATCCAGCAGGTCCCTGGGGACCAAGGAGGGCTTGGGAACACCAGGAGCTTCTTGAATTTTTTTTTTTTTTTTTTTTTTTTTTTTTTTTTTTATTCCTTGGAGCCTTGACTTCAGCGGGGGATTTTCTGTTAAGGGATGTCAAAAAACAGGTGCTTTCCTTGCTGGATGGGTGTTTCTTCCCTGGGGTGGGCAGGTGGGTGAAAGTCTGAGGCTTTGCTGACCTGTGTAGCTGTGACTTGGTCTCATGGGTTTAGATGAGCTGCTGGGGAGAGCAGGGCAGCCCCCGCGTCGCTCAGCCGCAGCTCTAGATGCACCAGGAGGGATTCCCACCCTGAGCAGAAACGTATATATTGCCTATGAGCTTACCTGCAATATATTTATGGCTCCTAATGGACAATAACCCCTGACAAGGAATCATCACAAACAACAATTTAACTTCTCTTAGGAAACAATGAGCCACCTTAGTTCAAAAGAATCCCAGCCTCGAGGTCAGCGATGGAGCAGTGCTTTAGGAGACGGAGCTTATATTTCACATGCCTGCTTTGTATCTGACCTGATGCAGGGCACCAGCCGCCGGAGCTGTGCTCTCCGTGGCATTAGTGATCATTAACACGCTCAGAAAACTTGGGGAAATAGGCACGCTCGAGCATAAAAAAAGCCGCTGCCGATGGTGCTTGCATTTTAGCTCCCCCATTAACAACAGCGTTTCTTAGAGGGAGAATAATTGTGCTTTCAGATTTCGGGGGGAGGTTTCCTGGTAGCTGAGAGTTTGGCTCTGTGTAGATGCAGGAATATCTTGTGGATGTCTAACATAGGCATTAAGCAAATGTAAAAACCAGGCTCAGTGGGGAAAAGGCTGCCTTATTTTGTGTGCGAGCGTATGTGGGACAACTGTTAAACCCTACGGAAAAGAGGCTACAAATAGGCAGGTCTCCCCGTTTCGGGTGATCCTTGAATTATTATTTGTGAAAGGGGCAAACCCCCTCTCTTTTTATATTTTCTGTTGCTAACCAGCTGTGCAAGAAGTTAAACATAGTAATTAACCCATATGTGACCCACTACATTTGACTGATTTCCAGGCAGGGACCGAGCGGTAACTCTAGCCGGCAATTTGAACCTACCATGTTCGTAATGATGATTTTACAGTGTAATGGTCGCACTAAATCCTTTCACTTTTGCTCTGTAGCCGCTGTTGTGACAAGAAAAGCTGTGGAAACAGAAATGAGACTCCATCAGATCCAGTGATAATTGACAGGTAAGGACTGCTATTGTTTCCTTCCATTTTTTTTTTCTCCCCCTCCTCATTATAATGAAACACCTGCCCTGTGTTGCTAATGGGGAAGAATTAGGACTATATACGGATGAAATTTTGTTTTTGATACTGAATTAGTTGTGCTTTGCAATTGCGATTGCCATGGAAGGGCCATATGGAGGATAACGGAGCGACCTGCTCTTTGGAGGGCTCCGGTTCTTGTAACTGATTCATGTGCATAAAGAGGAGATTTTTCTTTCTGACTTTCTGTGGCTCAATTCACATGCTGTGCCAGGGAAGCTTCAGGAATAAAATAATAATAGTTCGTGATTTATGAAATGTGGTTGGGTGCTTATAAATATTTAACTTTTATTTGAAAAATGTTTGAATCATTATCACTTTTAGCTACAGTAGTTCTGTTGGATGCAATCCATCTACATTTTAAGGTTTTTATTTATGCATAAAAACAGTTAAAAAAATAGATCTGCAAAGTAAGATTTTTTTCCTCCTCTTATTTTCTTTGGTTGGAATACTATTTTGACTGTATTGTCAGTTGATTAATTCATTTTTGCCTGTCTTAATTATTGTGTTTTTAAACAGATCCATATTGCTAATCTGACATCACCGAGTAAATCACTGTAGTACAATACATCTATTTTAGTTGTTCTGAGCCACGTGTAGTTTCTGTGCTTGCAAATTATGCAAAATGGTAGCCAAATAGTCAATTTTACATTTTAATTGTCCAAACTCATTGTACAAAGCCGTGTGCGATAACCAGGTTATTATGCAGCATTACTCTAGAAGAGTTAAATGGCCATGAAGTACTGAAAGTGTCTTTCATCAGCTGGGGAAAGCAATACCCTTGCACTAATCTGCGAATAGAGGGACCCTGAAGGGAAACTACCTATACATATAGGGGCGAGAGCATAGAATAGTGTGCTCCTCCTTGCATTATTGTCTGAGTTGATGTTTGCTATATTAAGTTTAAAGTATCTTCCGTGCCAGTGCGTCCATTTTATGAAAGAAGGTGAAGAGGGTTTGATGTGTTGGGTGCCACATGCAGAGAGCGGTCCAGGGGTATGGCAGAGCCTTGCCTGGCATTGTGCTCATCCCAACTCCCCGATTTACAGTTCTTGTTTGAATTTGGTAAGAAAGTGCAGATATTGGAAGCTTATAGCAGGTGTTTTGATTAGCTATAATAAGTAATCCTGAGAATGTTTGGATGTCAGAAGATATCTCTATCTATTTTAACTAGGCATATTTTCATCTTCTGTGAGCACTAGGTAGTACCAGGGAAAGTGGGGGGAAAAAAACCCCACAGTGAAATCTGTATAGAGATGTGTTTTATAAGCATGCTGCGGAGTCGAACACTATAAACATGGTGTTAGAGTGGCATTTTGAGCAACATGAAAGCTACAAAATTCACATGAATTTTTCATTGTACTGGAAAGTGAGATGTTAAGATGCTAATGGCAGGTTTACAGAAATATTTTGTTTAACTATCTAGTATGCAAAACTGCTAGTTGCAAATCATTTTAAATTATGAAAGCCAGAGATGCTGTCTGTTACATGCTTCCTGCAAAATGAGGAAAACAGTTACATGAAAAAACCAGATTCAGCTTCCCAGCAGTGATCAATTTATCAGTCTTTACATAAATTGATGCAAAAGGTACCAATTCGGAAGATTATTTTTAAAATGCAAGCTAAACGTAACGTAAAGATGATAATACAAACCCTACCTCACCACCCGTACTGAATCACGCTTGGCTTGTGAATGGGTTAAGCTTTTAAGTTCTTCACTTGGTTTTAAATTGTGACTTTGATACAGAAGGTTGATATGACTGTGGTTTGAATAACATTTGATTTTGACCTGTTCCTGTGGGTTGCAATGGTATAAGAAATTTGACTCAGCAGTACTGTAATTAGCCCTCCCCGTGTTTTTGAAACAGGATTGTGTTACCTGGATTGCATTAGTGTGGCTTCTATTGTTGCCGCTTCGCATCTGTCCCAGTAGGGTACTTAAAACCTTTTCTTGGCCGGGACTAGTTCAAACAATTTAGGCCAAATAAGTATGTGCTTTATACAGTTAGTGGCTTTAGTGATGTTTCTTGTGACATTTATCCTATTCATTTTTTTCCCCCCTTTTGGTTTGGAAAGGATGAAGCGATCTATATGGAGCCTTTTTACCTTGAAACGAGTCCTTTAAAATTGTTCTAACATTAAAATGCCTGCACAAGTCAGAACATGTGTTTAGTGGTACTCCATTGTCACTTCTCCATGCGCACAATTTTTAACTATTATGTCAATTGATATGCAAAACCATATTTAGCTATTTTTATTTGCATGTGAGCTTAGAGAATTCATTTACCATTTGGGCTAAAGCACTCCCACATGCCTTACGCTCTGATAAAGTCTTGCCTATGGATTTAATCTAACTCTTGCATCAAATCCTGCGAATCCACAGACTCTGACCTAACATAGAATTTAACATAGAATCTATCCATGGGATTTTTGACATATGTACTTACATGGAAATGCTATCCTCTTCTTACATGCTGGAATACTATTTTGGATTGATTAATCCTCTTTGATGAGGCTAGAGGAACTTGGGATAGAGAGAGCTCCGTCTTTGTGGTGGTTTAGTGAACTTGGCGAAGAGGCTGTTTGGCAACTTCAAAGTTACATGTGTTGTGTTCTTTTTCAAACCCTAGATACATATGAAAAGTAAATTGTATATTTTTATTTAATCAAAATGTGGGATTTAAAAAAAGCCTGTAGTTGTGTTTGGAACAGGATATGACTTTATCCTTTATGAAATTGCTTTATACTTTGCTCGATTATAGTAACAGCAGATACAGCAGTGAAAGGGACCTAAAGAAATTTATACTCATATAGTGATCTGAATTTTCTTTGGAGAACAAAATAAATCTATTATGGTTATAGAGCAGTCATTTCAAGGAATTTTCTTGGAAACTTGTGTGTGTCTGAATCATCTTCTTAGCATAGCCTGTATATTTTATCACTAATCCAGTTACATGTGTCGAGATGAAGATCTGATGAACAGGAACTCATTTTAAAAGGGGTATTATTGTCACAATACAAATGCACAATTCCTCCTACAAGTGCAGTGGCAGGGCTGTATTGTAATCACACTTTAAGAAAACACAGAGCACTTCCTGTTATTAAATTAAACTCTAGATTGATTTAACTTTCAAATTGTAACTCATATTTGAATTTAAAAGGTTTGCAATAAAATTCTTGTGAAGAAATCGAATAAATTGTAGTTTTATTACCACTCTGGATATCCCGGTGTCCTAACCTTTTTCCTTACAGTTATCTTAGTTCAATAAATAAAACCTCATTAGACTATTCCCATTTCAACGAGTTTATTAAATTTTACAGGAGTAATTAGCATAAGCTGTGCTAATTTTTCTGGAAGACTAATGAGAGCGCTTCCTAATTAGGTTTGCTTTGTAAGAATCAGAAAAGATGATAATGACAAAAGTCACATAGGGGAGAAAGTGGGGCTTTATATTATTCCTTGGTTCAGGGAAGAGGCTCCTCTCTCGGCATTCTGTTCCAAACTTTTAAACCCGATTTACCATTGTCAGGACCAATATTTAATGGTGTTACCCATGCCTGCTGGGGCTTCTTTACCTTTTATGGCTGCATCCAGTAACCAGGAGTCCTACTGACTGATAAAATAGGAATAACCACTGCAATCCCAAATATAGTGGCAGAAAAATCTTAGCATTTAGGATCTATACCATATACCTCCAGCTTGTGACACTGCAGGGAAAAAGGGCTGAAAACAGCCTGCTTGGCAATTGCTGGTTCACCCCAAATCTTGCTTCTTCCCAGAGTACTTGAGCAGGCTCATGACAGTGACCTGAAATCGGCCTTGCTGAGATTTACCAATACGGATGAGACCTACTTAAGAAATCTTGCCACCGTCTATCTTTCGGATAGATAAACTTCAGTTGCGCTGCAAGTCAACAGGCTTTGTGCTGGAGCTGTGTGCCCTTAGGTGGCAAGTCAGCACGGGGATGACCAGGGTCTCTTCTGGCCCTTGTCTGGCAATATACTGAAGTTCTTCATGTGCTGCTTCGGATGCAACTTCTGAGGAATGAGGCTCCCTCTGGCTTTGAAGAGGCGGCTTATGCATTTCCAGTACAATCAGAGCTCTTGTCCATGGAGCAGGGGTGGCGGCTCATGGATTGGAAGCTGTAATATTTTTTTTACGCTTTATTATCAGATGGCACCAAGGTACATTTTAACGCACGACCCGCTACCAGTGTTTGCAAGGCCTGTGTGCTTTCAACGCCTGCTGTACGGGATGCTCGGCCGCGCTCTCTGTAATCCGTCCCCAGCACACCCAGCTGCCACGGCTGCGGAGGGAGCCAACTTACCTACATATGTTTTTGAAATCTTTCAGCCTTTAACCTGAAAAATTTTATGTTTGTGGGTAGGATTTCACTGTGCAATGACATGAAAAGAGGCGTGAATGACTTTCAATGTCTCCATTTTACCGCTTTACAAGTCATCACGTAGTGGATTGTATTTTACGGGCCTGATCATCTTTTCATCCTAAATACCAGGCAGGTGGAAAAATGACACAGAGGACTGTATCACACTCACTGCATCCTCCCCACAAATATACTTGTCAGGCAGATGTGGCGATTAATGCATTTTGCAGTAGCTTTCCATGCCCAGAGGGAGAGTGATGGAGATGCAGGCAGGCTGGCAGAGCGGGCCAGCTTCGGGAGAGATGCCGGCAAGAGGATGAGGTGGGTTTTGCTTGGGAGGGAGCTGCCGAGGATTGCTTTGCTGCAGGCGATGGGATCAGCGCCGCAGCTGATCCCCAGCCAGACTACAGGGACACGGGCTTGTCGTGGCACTGGCGTCACAGCCCAGTGGCAGAAGATGCCAGGCACTTTGGCAGTGGTCCCTTTGCAGGAGTCCCGGTTCCTGCCCTGTCCTGGTCGTATCCTTGGTCCCCCCCACAGCCATACGGGGTACCTGCCCCTGGCTGTGTGGGGGCAGGGGAAGGCGCGTGTGCTGGTGTCCTGCTCCCCCCTTGCCCACCCTGGGGACGGGGCTGCAGGAGGCTGCGGGTCCCATCCGTCCTGGGTCCTTGGGTGGGTTTTGCACGCGGGCGTGCCCTGAGAGATCTCGAGGCATAGGTGAGAAATGCGCCGGGGCCTGAATATTTGGCCGTTCTCTTGAACCTTGTACTGGAAAGCGCCCACCTCGTCGCTGCGCCCCTTCCAGAGCCAGATGGGAGTTATTGATCCAGCAGGGAGGGAGTCTGCGGAGCAGAAACTGAGCGGCAGAGGACTACCCCCAGCACTGCACAGAGATGTCTCCCAGGCTGTCTTTTAAGGCTGTGCTGCCTAAACCCTCTGGGCCTCTAAGCAGGGTGTTCAGATGGGCAGAAGTTGGCCTTGAGCATTTCGTGTGAGCTCCCGGAGCCTGTGAACCCATACATTTCTGAGAGGGGAGGGACTGAGACACACATCCTCAAGGATTTGCTTGTGATTGATGCAGCTGAGAAGCATTACCCAAAACATTTCCCACATGGCTTAGGCAACCAAAGGCATTTTGAGCTGTTGTGAGATAAATGGGAGACTCTGATCGGTAGATGCTTCTCACACAGAGATTCAGACATAAATGCTTGCCCCACTACCAGCGCTCCTCATGCATGCGGTGTCAGTCCTCTTTCTGGTGATGAACTCACCAGAGCTGGGGGTAACTTTGCAAGGATTCTTGCAAAAATCTCTTGGTTTCAGCCTATTGGGGTTGGCGCATATCTCTGCTGCTTCAAGATTCATTTATTTTGCTCTTGGGGTTTAGTGAACTTGGTCAGGGTCAAACCAGCTTCTGCTTACTGCTTGTTTGATTTCTCTCACCTCCAAGTATAAGAATTTTTGTATAATCTCAAAACTGTTATGCAAAACCTTAATTTGGTCTCAGCTTCACTCAGGAGGTTTGTGATTTTCTCAGCAAACCTGTTCTGAGTTTTCAGTTTGTTATAAAACCCCAAACCAGGCAAGTTTTATGTGGTTTTGGGTTTCACTGCAAACATTTCACACTACTCTAATAGGTACTTGCTTCTCTCAGTGATGCCTTTTGAATCTGCAGCTAGTGTTTTGGGCTTTATTTCACTGTGATCTTATGCCTGATTATTACTATTTAATATCATGGTGATGTAACAGAGGTTCCTATCGCAAAGAAGGCTTATTGTACTAAATGCTGCGTAGTCTCTAGGTAGGTGGATTATCCCATTCCTGAAGAGAAGTGGTTCTCCTGATGCAGTTTGAAAATTGAAATTGAGATTTTTCTACTGAGAGTGAAAAAACTTAGGCTTGTATAAATGTCCTGGGGATGAGGGAAACTGAAGACCAGTCTACTCTATTGCTTTTGGCATTTGACTATCATCTTTAGTGCTCACCCACAGCCCTTTGGGGCTTGGTCAGTTGTGCTGTCAGTCCAGAAAAGTGACTTGCGTGCACACGTGGGATGTGCTGGACCTGCTGCCCCGAGAGCCCAAGGTCAGCATGTCTGTGTCCATATAGCTCTGCTCTGCCTTGGGTGGCTGGTGAGCCTGGGCTTTCAGAGCCGTGGCTGCTGTCAGGTCTGTAAGTCCCTTGGGCTCTTTCTGAAAATCTCAGTCTTGGTCAGCAAGGGTTAACGATTTTAAGAGACTGCATTGGTTTCTCCAAGTCCTCGAAGTCCATCCTGAAGACCCTGTGGGTTTGATTGTGCAGAGGAGGACCCTGAGGTCTGACTGAGACCTCGTGGATTACTCTGCTGCTCCGTTCAGATGGCAGGATTTGGGCATCCGAGGATAGAGGTGCTTTAAAAATTTGGCTGCCTCTGTGCAGTGACCTTCTGCAGCATCAGGAAAGCTCCAAGTGCGCCAGGCTGGTCCCAAGAGGAGCCCAGGGCCTGGCAGGGTGATCTGTCCCTTTGTTTCTGGTCACAAAACTTCAAATGTGCTATTCATACCTATCGATTTCTTAATATGAACTCCTACTTCAAAGCATGTCCTGCAGCTGGGAGGGTCTGCTCGGCTCAGTGGGCTACCCGGCTCCACGCAGCTCAGTGCCAGCTCTTCTCTTTCTCAAGAGTGAGGATTTTGTTTGGGAAAAAATACTGGCTTTTTCTCATATGCATATATATGTACACACAGTTTCTGGTGTGGATAAATTTCCTGTCCCATCTTAACACCTGATTTATTTCTGTATTTGCTGTCACAGTGGGAATGCACACATGAATAAGAGCAATAGGAAAATGTATTTGCTAAGATCATCCTCAGTTTTAATGCAGATTAGCTAAAATTATTCTGAACATGAAAAATGTATCTTAGCTCTATCCCAGTGTTTATTGGGTAAAAACATAACCCAAGCCTTATTCTGCAGAAGCTGAGGTGTATGAGTAGTTTTCTTCCTGTGAGTAGTCATAAATGTTTGCATGTTCTAGCCACCGAAATGTATTCTTATAAGTAATTGGCCACATCTACAAAAATGACTATGCTAAATTCAAATCCACTTCTGCCTGCTGGAAGTGTTTAATTTTAATACAGTATCTAACTAATAAAGTTAAAAGAGAGTAAGAAACAATTGTAGGTTTCTGTGTAAATCACAACTGAGATAACTTTCTAGAAATGGATTTAACGCTGTCCTCGGAAAGCAGCAAGTCTCTGTAGTAGTAGTGGTAAATATTGGTATGAATTTTTCTCTTTCCCTGTAGCATCATGGGGTTTTTTTTCTGTAACAGTTCTGGAAAAGTACAGAAAGGCCGTACAAAGTTCCCAGTGTGTCACATTAGCAACTTTGCATAGGTAGTTTGTGATCAGAATATATTACTGTATCAAATGAGTGTTTACTTTTTTTTGCTAAGGACAGTATTTTAGAAGTTTTTTTAAAGTGGAACGAATAATTTTCTACCCGCTTTTTAAAAATAGTGTTTGGGAATAGGAAACGTGAAAACAAATTTTCTGGTGCTGTTAATATGTGAATTATATGAAATTAGTTATTAAAAGGCTTTATTTCAAATTATATACTGGACAGCATTAAGGTGACCCAGATATAGAGCCTTTCACTGCAATCATTGAAACGCTATGAACAGTACTGTTTTGTCTTTGGTTTCTTGCTGCCTCTAAAGGTGTAGGCAGATGAAGATAACTTTAGAGAGAGCTATTTCTCCAATTACAAGCTTTTGTCCAAGAGCAAAGAAAGATTTTTAGACTAACAGCATTCACTATAACAAAATTAAATTCCCTTCATCTGACAAGAGGCTGAGTTTGGCAATAGTTTGGGATTTTTTGTTGGAGATATAGCAGAAGCTGCCCTCTGCACCCCCTGTTTTTCCCTGCAGCGGTGAGCCGGCCAGACCTGAAAGGCGGTGACCCAAATTTGGGGGGGAGCGAGGTGGGGAAGGGCGGGGGGGCACTGGATGGTGTCACACACGGCGAGAGCAGAGTGGGCACCAGCACGCTTGGGGACATCGTTTTCCCCTTTGCCGGGGAAGGGCGCGTTGCCCTTCCCAGTGGTCCGGGGGGGCGAGGGACCAGCATCGCCACTGTCACCCCCCCGCCGGGCAGGGCCTGGACGCCCGGCCAAATCTCTCCGGTTTTGTAACAGCGCGGTAACGTCCAAAATGGCATTCCACAACTATGCCATCTCGCTAACCGGCTGAGGCACAATAGTTCAGTAATGTAATATAAAAAGTAATGGTGTTAGCTAACACATCCTTAATAAGATATTGTCCGCTGCTCTGCCATATGCTACCGAGCAGGCTTTCCCTCTGTGGGGCTTTTGAGTTCTCTCAATAAGATTATTTCAAATACTCTAATCCTGAATCATTGACATGAATACAAAAGCCTAGTGACATCTAATAGATGCCTCTTAGCTTTGCTTTTCCTCTTGTTCCTTTCCTTTTTCTTCTCTTTTTACCTGACAAAAAGCTTACAGACACTTGGGCTCTGTCTCTCAGTACCAGCATGTGGGTCCCCTCATGAAATATAAAGGAGGAAAAAGGGCTGACATAGGGCTGATAAGCCACAGAGCAAAGGACCATAGATTAAAAGTAAATGCCAGTAAATCCTACCCTGTACACTCAGTTGTTCTTTTATTGTTTTCTTTAACTCTTCCAGTGCCACGCCGGGCTAGAAAGAGATGAAAAATGGGGTTAAAAAAAAAGGCGATGCTACAATGACATAGTGCCAGCGTCCTAAAAGCTTGCTGTACACTTGGATTTTCTCAGCTCTCCTCTCACCTTGACTTTCTAATCAGAGTTGTAAACTGTTTCAGCTAATCGCATCATTCAATTAGCTGAGTGTTTAGGTCATTTTTTCAAAGATTAATTAAAAAAAAAAAAAAAAAAGGAACACCCCCACACCCCGAAGTGACATGATTGTGACCCTGGAAAGGATAAATTTTATATAAAGTAAATGTTAGGAAGAACTGATATCCCACTGTGAGTGTCTAGCAATAAAAAAAGGATCATCTTCTTGTTAGTGTTGTCTCGATGACTGTCAGAGACAGAAAATCATTTTCTGTTCATCTTCTTTTGGACTTCGCCAAACTGTTCATCTGTTGAATCCAAAAATTGTCTTTGGACAAAGTTATTGGTACAGAATACAGCCAGAGTCTACAATGGGTTAAAAGGAAGCTGCTTAAAACATAATCATTTTCCTTAATTTTCTGTATGATTTTGTAGGGAGACTCTCAGGCTTTCCTGACCAGGATAACCATCCGCTTCCACCCGGTTGAGTCAGGTCTTCTCTGTAATCTCCCTGAATATAATCTTTCAGTTGGATTTTTTGGCATCTGCATCACTACATAACCATTGGCTGACTTCCCAGATGTTAAGTCACTTTGATAAGTGGATGTTAAAAACCACTTTACCTAGTTCAAATTTTGTAGAAGGATGACACAAGAAGAGCAGAAATGTGTTCTGTATTCATTATAAAGTTCTTTGCTCTAAAAGAAGAAAATTAGCCACACTCAGAGCTATTAAGATCTGATGGTAGCATCTCCTCCAGTCTGCTCCGTGTGCCTCTGCATCGCTTGCACAGTCCCGCACGAGCTGGGATTCAGCTGCAGGCAGGAGCACACCCCATGGCACGTCTTGCCGGGGGTTACGCAGGCAGAAGGAGAGGACCAGCACATGTTTTGTGATAGCTCTCCCACAGCTAGGATCAGGATTTGGCCCTTCTTAAAGAAAAATAAGTGAGTCCTGCTGCCTTACAAAGGAGTTCCCTGTGTAATCCTCAACTCTTCTGGGGTCTAGGGCAGAATTTGTTTCTTAAGCTGGGGTTTATCTGCTAAAAGCAGCTCTGTAAAACTTGTTTTTTTTCTTATCTCTGGGACTTGGTTTTCCGTTGGTACCACGGTCTGATGTTACCGTGCTCCAGCGGTCTCCGGGCTCCGTTGGGCTCCTGGGCTTTCTGCGCTGCTGAGTGAGGGATGTACAGCAACGTAGTGAGAGAGACTCTCTACCCCAAAGGGCTGTTTAGGCAAGACAATCCCTAGGCTACACCTACCTTTTTTTTTTTTTTTTTTTTTTTTTTTTTTTTTGAAGCATAATGAGCTCTGGCTTTCTGAAAAACGGAATAAACTGGACTGTGGTGTAGGAGGAAATCTTCTCGCTAAACCGTGTTATGTGTACACAAATTGTTGTCTGTTGTATACCGTGTGGCAGGAGAGAGGAACTTTTTTTTTTCTGAGGGATTGCCCCGCTGTGACAATGGTAACTTAATTTGTCAGAAATTACAAGAACATTAATACATCATGCCCTAATGCGTCATTAGTGCATTAATACCTTCAAAGTCATCGGAGTTTTCCTAATAAATGCCTTCAAAGTCGGCTGGGCATTCATAAATTTGAGTTTTCAATATTATAATTGTAATTGAGACACCTATTTTCCCTGAGTAATTCTTGGAGTTTATATGTAACAGTCAGCCTTGTTGACATTCACAGCCATCTGCACTTGAAAGAATAACACGCCGTTAGTTAATATTTGTGTTATTGTAAAGTGGCATGATTTGGAAAAAAAAAAAAAAGGGAGACTGTTCTCGGGGAAACAAAAGAGAATTTTGGGAATGCTTTTTGCCATGGTAACCCAGTTATCGCTCATTAATCTGTCACATATGAAACAAGTTCCAGACTACAACACACTTAAACAAGGCAGCGTTCCCGGGGGGGTTCGCCCCCTCGGCTGCTCTACCTCTTACCTGCAGGCAGCATCGCGGCCGGGCTCTGCACAGCACTGGAGGGGTTAATCATTGCAGAAAATCCCATCATGTGCCTGGTTGGCTCTGAAAGAGGGGGACCCCCTCCCCGCTTGGGCCACCTGGGCTGCCTGGCCCTGCCACCCCAAAAGCGGCTCCCCGGGGACGTGGGGGGGGCCAGCCCCAATGGGCGCCGCTGCTCCGGCTTTAGGGGCTGCCTGGATCTCCAGAAGGAAGGAAGTTTTTTTTCCCTTCATTTCCAAGATAAGGTGTCATTCATGAGAGCAGCGTGCTGAACTAATCAGGTTAATTGAGAGGCCCTGAATAGCTCTCATTGAGCGGATCCCTCCTTCCTGCTCAAGGCAGATAGTGCAGACGGAGAGATTACAAGTGCTTTAAACTCTTTCTCTCCATCTCTGAATTTCACACCGATTTCAGGATGACGAGGGTCAGACTAGACCTGTGACAAGGGGGTTGTACAATTTAGCTTTGCTGGGGGCAAGGCGGGTTTTTTTTTTTCTTTTAATCATCATCATTATGATTATTTTTTAGTGCAGCCAGAGCCTCACAGCTCTCCTGATGCCAGGGATGCCCTGCTGATTTACACCAGCTGGAGTGGTGTAAATTACTCCGCTGTTTTGGGAAGATGTGGAGGACGAATCCGCTCACGTGATTGGCTCTAGATTGACCTGCTCTTGAGTGTTGTTAATATTAAAATTATTTCAGACCTAACTCATGGCAGGGCTGCAGGAAACATTAATTTTAAAAAGATGTTTTCAGTGTTTGAAGCAGATAGCAGTTGCTTTTATTGCTTTTATGGTATCATTTCCCTTTAAACCCTTCTAATCGAAGTGGCTGTGCATAATTTTATTCAAGTTTACCAGAATGCTAAAGCATTTCCCTCTGGATGCTCTTGCCAAATTAGGAACATCCAGGCTCCAAACCTCACTCTAATCTTCCTACTCGCCACAGTCTATTACATTTTCTTTGCAAATATTGTAACTATTAGAGTGCAGGAGAGAGAATTTTCAGGAAAACAAATTCCCCAAAAGTAGTGTCCCCCCCCGCCTTCTCCAAGCCAAACTGGTTGCTTGGTTCAATTTAAACACGAGCATCGTTGTCCCCGTTGGCCCCCCTCCTCCCCCTGACTTCTTTTCCTTGGAAGTTTCAGGAATGACTTTAATTATCTCTACAATCAAATTCTCACTGCTGTCCCTGTGAAAGCGTGTAGTCATGGATTGCTGGGATTATTTTCTTTAGCACTTGGGGATAGAGAAACTGGTTGTTTGGAAATGAGAACCAGCTGGGTTCTCAGAGCTGGCGTTTGGAGGGAGCTACTTCGCACACAAACCCAGCGCCGAGCAGAGTCGTGAACTCAACCCCCAAATTACTGGCGCTTGGTTTGCCACATGGGATTATGCAATATCGGGGCTGATTTTTGTTTATCTCATTAATATGCATCTTCAGGGTGGCTGCTGCCAGAGTTTGCTTTAACTCCTCACAAAACTTCATTGAGGCAGAGGTGTACCCTGCAGTCCCGTTCCCAGGCTTCACCTGCCTAAAGTATAGAAAATAAAATTACCCCCCCGATACTCAATAACCTTCTATCAGACACGTGTTCTGCAGGTGACAGGTAAGCAGGTAAAAAGAGATTAATATAACAAAAGAAAGAGCAGAGACAACTTCTGTTATCTTACATCTTTTGTTGCCCTAGAAGACAAGCTGCAGGGGTGATGCTCTTCCTTTCTTTCCAGCTTGGAGAAATTAGTTATTTGTCATACCTTATTAATCTGTTTTAGTGCCAAATTCAATTTGAAATTAGGACCATACGTCTAGTCAGAAATTATATGACCTATGCTTTTAGCTGAGTATTTTCTCACAGGGAAAGGCGCAGAAATCTTCTTCGTTTAGTTATGAGGATGTAAATTTGGAGATATTCCACTGGATTTAAGGCAGCTGCTCCAGATTGCTATCTTTTTAAGAGAGAGAAGTATTCATTCTTTGAAATACAAGGATTTGTTTTTATGGTTTATTTACATTTAAAAATATCAACATAAAATACATATGTATCTGTATAATTTCTACTATAAGGGTTCTCTCTCACTCATGCACACTTGCACACAGCCTGTGTTTCACTGCAAACTGTTGTTAGGGTGGTTTACATTTGAAATTGTGACTTTTTAATGTTTGAAATGCAATAGTGACTAAATCGATAGCTTAGGTAAAAAGCCTAGAAAAGAAGTCTTCCAGTTTCTTTATTAAAAAAAGTTTATAGCAAAGAAAATGATCGATTGCTGAGCTTTGAACAGCTTCTTTTATATGATTTGATTTCTTTAATGCCTGAAATATAATGACTTTGACTCTATTAATATCCCCTTTAGCACAACTAAATTGTTTTTTGAAAGATGAAACCATTTAGCTCTGAACATGCTTAGATCATACCATGACCTAAATACTCTCATGTATCACACACACACTCTTTTAGAGTTTTAGGCTGAAACAAATATTCTGCAGCCACCGTGACTCTAACATCTGAGAGGTTTTCCACTTCTGCACGTTTTCTCCTGCTGATACATTTATTCAGCGTTTCAATTTATCATCTTATATGTATGTATACACATTCTCACATGCATACCGTGGTTTTGTATTTTTTGGGTTTTAATCTGGATTCCGCCCCCCCCCCCCCCCCCCCCCAACAAATAACTGCTGCATTTCCAGTCACTCAAATTTGGACAGAATTTTACTTCCTGTTTCAAAGGTCAAGGAAAGCTGACCTCAACAGCAGTGTTGAGGCTGCTGAATTATTCATATCATTGACTTTGTGTCAGCTTCCACATTTGTGCAGAGGGATGTTTTATTCATTTATCTCATTTAGGGACCTGCTCTGCACCTGTTTCTACCATTAAGTACCCTGTAATTTGCATTTGATGCTAATTTAGTTTCATATCAGCCTGGTCCCCCCTTGTTAATTTAATTTTCTAAGACCCTTTTCATTACAGTAGAAATGTTTCCCTCTTTAAAGCAAACATCTATACAAGTAATTGTATAAACTGCCTTTTAAATAATATCTTTTAGAAGATTCCATCGTTTAATTCCTTAATTCCTATAATTAGCCATGGTTTGATTAATGTTTCAAAGGGTTAAATTAAAATGCAGAATTACTCAAATGCATACTTGAATAATTTTCTCTCTGCTGATAACAGTTTCTGCATTGCTGCTTTTATTCTACTCGTGATTCTGAATATTACATGTACTAACAAGCACTAATTTTCCTTATGCAGTGATTTTCCTCTGCTAAGCGATAGCTGTTTTTAACGTATCATTGTCGGAAACTCCGTATCGCTAGTGGGATACTTAATTTTTTTCTTCTGATCGATTGTAAACAGTTAAGGAGAAATGCTGTGACTGAGGAGCCGCTCTAGGTTTCTTTCCAGATTGTAAGAAACTTAGAGAGATCCTTTATTTTGCCAACAAACATCGCTGCTGTGCTCTCACAAACAGCATGATTAGCGCCGATTGCTACAGAGAATAATTTGGAAATATTTACAACCATCATGGATTTGTTTGTGTAGGTGAAAATTTACATACGCTGTGATCCTACAGGGCAAAATGTTCTGTGATTGTCACCTCCAAGCACATTTATGCATTTTCAGTGCGAGAATACAGCACCGGGGTAAATAAATGACCAGAGGGGCTATAGTGGAAAATCCGAGTCCCTCCACTCCCCCGCGGGTTTATTTAGAACAAGGTTGGATAATTGCAGATGGGGGTGGGCGTTGTGCTCCCATCTCCCTGTGTGCCGGGGCTGGGGGCTGGACATCCCCCTCCGCTCCTTCTCCAGCCAGGGGAAAATGTAACCGGTGACTCTGGGCTTTCAGAGGTACGAGACCCCCGTTCCTCGGTGGGTGTTGGAGGGGGGGATGAGGGAGATCGGTAGAAACACGGGGCTGCGAGCAGCTGGGTTTCATTACCCCAGCAAAACAGCTCATGCTAATTTCTCCCTCTGTTTACAATGCGGGGGGAGATCAGGGCATCTATCCCAGGGGACCGTCCCCCCAAATCCTTCCATGCTCTCCCGTGGACAGGAGAGATTTGGCATTTGGCTCTGCTTTGACGCTTTGGTGAGGGTCTCCGGCACCCGGCCGATGCTCCGAGCCGGTGCCAACCCATGGCTGCGGTGCCGTGCGTGGCAGGAAGGATCTTAGTCCAGCATATAGGGTCAGCTTTGCATTCGCTCTTGTTTTGCCCCACCAGAAGGGGTCACTCCTCTTCTTCCAAGTCCCCCTGAAGTCACGACGAGTTTGGGGAGAGATGCCTGCAGGTTTGGGCTGAAAGGGGGCCGTTCTGCTCTTCTGTTTTTTTTGGTGGAGCCTGGGGGGGTCCTGCTGCAAACAGTGCCCAGGGCTGCACCAGGGGCCGGGTTTGGCTGTGATGGTCCCAAAAGTGCGTCTTATATTACACAATGTGCCGCTTCGACAGATGAGACTTGGGCTCTGGAGCTGCTAATAGCATGAGGATTTAATATCCAAAATTTGGGTTGAAATAAACCCTCTGTTTCTGCATTGCTGTTAGGATGTCTTGTTTTTACTCTTTTTGGTCACGAAGATGTCTTGTGGGCTCTGTTTGTGCTGGCAGAGTCCCCAAACGCTGGTGTCGGGGGTCCAGAGGGGGTTTGTGTCGGGGGTGCGCTCCTGAGCGCAGCCGGTTCTGCGAGTCCCGGGGATGGCTGATGGTCGGGCATGAACCCGAGTACCTGCAAACGTCACCTCTCCCAGCAGCCCCCAAACTGAGATATTCATAATTGCTCCCCCTTTATTTTATCATATACTCACAGTAACGGCCTCAGAGCCGGGCATTTCCTGAGTATTAATGACCAGCTGGGGTTAATGGCCCTTGCTTGTGCCTTGAGCCATCAGCTCCTCCCGACTGGTCATTAATTCCCAGGAAAAGCCCTCTGTGGAGGTCATTATTGCTTAATTATCTCCATACACTTTAATGCCAGTTTTGACAATGTACAGTCTCATACTTTGAGTTATAGGTACTTTATAATTCATTAAATAGCTTATCATTAAAACTGCAGATGATCTTGATTATTATTTATTAATGTTTTCCCTTTGATTTTTTTTTTTTTTTTTTAATCTGATGCTCCTGTGCTGTAGTAAGGAGGGGACAAAGGTAGATGGAGCATGGCTCTGACGCTGAAAACAGTCACATGCTGGCTCTCCCTGTCTGGAGGGGTGTCCCCAGCTCTGAGACGTCCCAAAGGCATCTGTCAGCGGAGCCCAGACCTCAGCTCTGAGCTCAGCTTGCTTAATCCTTAAGGGCCAGCAGAAAGACTTGAGGAGGACTGGGATGGCGAGCTCCCTGTGCCGGCCGCGTGCCGTGGAACTGCCGGCAGGATCTGGCCCACAGTTTTGGCAGTTCTTGCCTCACTTTGCTCCTCACCCTGGATCAGATGCGGGGTTGGGGTTTGCTCTGGGAACCCTTTCTCACCTTGGCAAGTTGTTCACGTGGTGAGCTCTCTTGCGGTTCATGGTTTGGCTCTTTCTCCAGCAGCATCGGGTCGGTGATGTGTTTCAGGGCAGTTAGGTGGTGTGGAAAATAAATGGGACAGGCTTAAGCCAAGTAGAGGGACTTTAATTTGTACTTTTTAATAAGAGCGTGCATCTCCTCCTCCTGGGAGAAGCTTATCTTTCTGTCACTCAGGTGTCCCTCTGCATGGCATGACAGAGCCGCAGCTGCTTCTGGCTTTGCACCTGCAAGACCGGAGGCTCAGGGTGCTGCCCCTGTGTGCGCGCGTGCTGGGGAAGGTCCGATACGCAGCCCAGCCCAGACGGCTCTGCATTGGGCTCCTCGCTGAAATCACGATCCGTGGAAATGACCAGAGGAGCACTGACGTGTTCTGGTGCCCTCGCTCGGGTAATGCTGACTCTGGGGGAATTTATGGCCTTATTTGCCCCAAATGGCCCAATCCTGCAACCTCGTCTAGTTCTCCTCTATTTTCCACTTTTTTCACCCAGGCTTCACAAGCAAAATATCTGGATAACAGAACGCTAAACCTTTGTGTCCACGGTTCCTCTGAGGTTTCGGTCTGCAGGAGCCCTGGTCAGCACTAAGGAGGGCTGTGACCCTGCTCGGGGGAGCCTCCCACACCGGCTCGGGGGCCACGGTGCTGCCCCACGCTCAGGGGAGATTGCAGTGGCAGGAGGATTCCGTCAGCCAGAAAACCCGTTAGGATGTTTGCTCCCCGTCCTCAGTCATCGCTTGTATTTCTGTTCCTCTCCCCTGACAGCATCAAGTTGTTCAGGCAATAATAATACAGATTTGGAGCTGTTTTCTCCATTACCTGCGTCTCTGTTGATTTTGTGTTTGCTGGAGGAAAAGTTGTGTGTGGATGTGAAAATACTGGCCCCATTGAGCTGTGCCATCACCTTCGGAGGAGGCCAAGATTTCACCCACCGTATTTGCTTTTCTACCTCTGAGCTGTGTTTGTTTACAAAACCTTCTTCTGAACTGCTATAAACCACCCCACTGATCTGCCTCCCAGTCCCAGTCTGCTCTGGCCTTCTCCAGAAACCAGTCCGTTTTGATTAAAATCATAATGTCATTTGAAAGCAGGGAAACAAACAAACCCAAAGCCTTGCACAAAGTTTGAAAGTAGCATGTTGCTGCTGAGAGGGGGAAAAAAAAAAAAACCCAACCCGAAAACCCAAATCCAGACTCAACGGGTCTCCTGTTACCACTGTCAGGAAAGTCCAACGGCTTCAAGCTGATGAAGAGTGGCACGATGAAAAAAAAAAAAAAAATAGAGGGCAAAAGGGAGCAATGTTATTTATTTATTTATTTAAGAGCCTAAAAGATTTATGATAAAGCTAATTTAGGAGCACGCTCTATTCCAAATTCCCGCTGCGTGCGAAAGTCAGGCGGTGCGCGGAGCAGAGGCACCGGGTGAGGATTTTAGAAGGGCAGCAGAGCTGGGAACGCGCTGCTCGGGGGTTGTTTGTTTTTGTTTTTTTTTTTTCCCAATTTTTTTCTTTTTTTTTTTTTTCCCTCCCCCCCCTCCCCGGTCTCAGTGGTGGCATTGTAGGTAGCCATGAATCGGCTCTCAGATCGGTGTCTCCCCGCTATAAATCCCGGCCGCGGGGGCTGCGCTCCCCGCGGGCGGGGAGGCGGAGGGCGCGGGGCGGGCGCGGTGGGTGTTGCCGTTACCGACACGTAGCAGAGTTCCTCCCGAACGGAAAAGCGCCGGCTCCGCCGTGTCGCCAGGGAAAACAGCACCGGGCAGAGCGGGGCCGGGCCCGCTGCCGGCGCGTGCCCCGGCGGGGGCGGGGGCGGGAGCGGTGCGGGGCGGCGAGCGGCTGCGGGGGCCGGCGGCGGCTCTGCCGGCCCTGCTCGCTCCCCTCTCCCTCCCTCGCTTTCTCCCTCGTCCGCCTTCTCCCGCCTCTGCCGCCCACCTTCGTGTTCCCTCTCTTCTCCTTTTATCGTCCCTTTCTCTCGTCTCGTCTCTTTTCTTTCCCTTTGCTTTTATCTTTCCTCCTTGCTTTCTCTTCTTTCTTTCTTCTTCTCTTTCTCTTCTTTCTTCTTTTTTCTTTCACTTTTAATTTTTTCCCACTTTTTTCTCTCCTCCTCCTCTCCTTCTCTTTCTCCTTCTCCTCCTTCTCCTTCTCCTCCTTCTCCTTCTCTTTCTCCTTCTCCTCTTTCTCCTTCTCCTCCTTCTCCTTCTCTTTCTCCTTCTCCTCCTTCTCCTTCTCTTTCTCCTTCTCCTTCTCTTTCTCCTTCTCTTTCTCCTTCTCTTTCTCCTTCTCTTTCTCCTTCTCTTTCGCCTTCTCTTCTCTTCTCCTTCTCTTTCTCCTTCTCTTTCGCCTTCTCTTTCGCCTTCTCTTTCTCCTTCTCCTCTTTCTCCTTCTCCTCTCCTCTCTCCTCTCCCTTCTCCCCTCTCTCCCTGTTCCCTTGCTAAAAGCCAAAGACAGAATTACAAATGGTGCTTAGGCATTGCGGTTTACAGCATTCTTTGGGGGTGTTTTCTTCTGCACGGTATGTTCTGTATCTTCCTTTTGGATTGTCATCTCTGCGAAAGAGAAAATATTCCTTCTCCGTCAAGAGCGGAGAAGCATGGAAAAATTGTGAAGCGTAAGGAACGTACAATGCTTCTTCCCGTTCTCAACATCCATATAATTACCGTTAAGCCAAACCAAAAAGCCTCGGGCTTAGAGATCACTAGAGTAAAGTTACATTTCGCAAGACAAAAACTGAACTCAGTGCTCAAAAAAAATCAGTGACCACTTCTGTGTCATAGACTGTAAAAGCAGGCACGGTATTTTGCTAGGGAAAAGCAGAGGCATTCAGGTTTGTTACCATATGGAATATAAAATTAGCTTTATTTACATTTCTTTCTTTCCTCCTGCTTTGCGGAGAGCAAACTTAGCTATTAAAACTCTTGATATGTTTGTTTTTCAGAAAGAATAAATAGCACGAATAGAGAAAACATCGGAGGGGGGAATAGATGTGATGTACAGTGATGATGTTGCTTTTTTTTAAGTTTTAATTTCAGGGTGGGAGCACTGGAGCTGTGTTGGATGGGAAATGTATTCACGCAATGAAAGGCTGCATTTGAATGCAGCTTTTTTGTTTACATTTTCAGCAAAACCAAGATGACACAGCTGGGCATGTTCAAAGTGAAATAAAAATAGGAATGAATAAATAAATAGTAGTAAAGAATAGTAGTAAATAAAACCGAAATCAAGCGAGCGGCATGCTGAGCCTTGCGGAAGGCACCCTCCGCCTGCCCAAGCGGCGTCGGTCTGGGGAGGTGGTGCGAGCCGATGGCCGGGGAAGGCGCGAGGGTGCTCGGGTGGCACGGGGAAGGCAGGAGAAGAGGCCGGTGGGGCAGGAGCGGAGCTTGGCTCTTCTGCTGCAAGCTCTCCCTCCCGCGCTGCAGCCCCATGGCTTTGACCTGCCCCGGTAGCTTTGTGCCGCTGAGAGCTGAGTGTTTTCTCGCATGTTTGGGGCTGTAGTGTTTAGTTGAGAAGGGGAAAGTTTGGCTGCTGGTGCCAAATGCCATGTAGGAACCTCCTGCCTGCAGGCGGAGGAAGAGGAGGGGGTGAGAAAACCAGGGAGGCTGCTGGGGGGCTGGGAGCCGTAAGAGAAGAAGAGGCTGGGAGACCTGGAAGTGGCAGGCAGACAGAGATAGATAGCAATTAGGATCTAGAAGCAGACTGGGAGATAAGGAGTCACTGAAGATTTACTGTATGTATATGGACAGAAAGAAAGAGCGAGTACATTGGGAGCAGAGAGGGAGGTGTGTACGCACAGTAAATCTCCGGTGATGCCATATCTCTGGCTGCTTCTGCATCCTAATTGCTGTCTCCTTGGCTGCTGCTTTCTGGCCTCCAGCCACTTTCTCTCCATTTCGCTTCCTACCTCCAATGCCACCTTCGCGAGCCAGGATTAGGCCCCCCGTACGCTTACGGCTGGGCAGGGTGCTGCTCTCCTGGCGTGGGCTGGAGCGGTTTTCCTAAGCCTGCTGTGATTTATGCTCTGCTTTCCAGGGCCTCCAGTGAGCCCTGGGAAGCAGAGAGGAGCTGTAAATGCCATGTGCTCTTAAATTTACTTTTAGGATCCTGTTGTTCACCCAGGAACAACCTGGAAATGTCTGAGTCTTTGGGAAGATCTTTCCTCTCCCTGTCAACATTCATATCCACGTAGGTTCACGTGTGATTTTTCTTGGGTCAAATTCTATTTGCTTTAGCAATGTGAGTAGCCCCAAGGAGCCTCTCACAAAGAGGATTTACATCTTTAGGTCCAAAGGATGGTGGTATCTCCAGCATTGCGCTGAACCTTGCGTGGCTTTAACTTTTAAGGATTTTTTTTTTCCTGCCAGACAGGAATAAATGCCTCTTTGAAGTGGAGTATCTTATTCTTTCATGCATCTTAGAGATCATCTCCTGATTTGTTCAAACTCGTATTAGTATACCAGTAATGCTTAATTAGAATAGTTTTATATCAAGTAAATATTTTCTTAAATGCATAATTGATTGTGTAGGGAAGGAAGAACTGCAGGAATGGAAATCATACATCATTTCATTATTAATGGCAATGTCTAAATAAAATGCAGACCTTGTCATATTTAATGGATGGCTGAGTCCATTCTGCTTTAAAACGCAAACTGTTTTTTTTTTAAAGGTGCCTGCATAATTTCATCCAGTTTAGGTGGAATTTAAAATTTCCATAACTGTGTTTGAGGGGTTTTAAGTTTGTAGGACCTAAACTAGGTTGTCTCAGAGCAAACCAGTAAGGAAATGGTCTTGGCATAGGGTTGAAAGTTAATATTCTCTTAAAGAGATTTTTTCCCAGAATAAATTGATTTAGGCATTTTCTTACAAACTGCCTAACACCTAATGAAGGTTTTATTTTTTTGTTGTATACAAAATTGAAGGTGGTGGAGCTCTGCAGATTTACACTCACTGCGGCCATGGTCCGCAGTGTTACCAAAGGGCAAATTCTGTTTCTTGTCCTTTTATTGGCTGTGAGGGTTGACAAGTGATGCTGAGGTCTGAGCGTGCTATGTGCAGCACAAGTCAGCCCGCCCTGGCCATGAAGAGCCTGGGATCAGACAAAAGATAGAAGGGAGATATGGTATATGAGCAGTGCCTTAACATCAATGGATTTAAGCATTAGAGGGAGGCAAGCAGGGGGTGCGTTATAAAATGAAGAGCAGATATGCTACTTGCTCAGTCCCTCAGGTTCTGGCTTCAGTGGGAGTAGGGGCCCTTGGAGCCGCGTTATGTTTGCCTCCACACGTAGAAACCTTGAGGGGTTTCCTCTGCATGGCAGTCTATTGCAGAGCAAAGCTTGTTCACTGGAGAAATGGTCTCCAATGGACTGAGGTGGGATAGGTGCGCGGCTCCGTCTCCCGGGTGCAGTCCCACTGAGCTCCCATGGAGAAAGGTTTCCTGAGGTGGCTGCATGCTGGAAGCACGACATATTTTCTTGCCCCTCTTGTGCCTTGTCTCATGGACCGGATCCATCAGGGTGGCATTGGAAGCTCCTTTCAGCAGAGCTTCCAGACTTCGTCTCAATGCCTTGCAAAGCTAGAGAAATTTGTCATATTATCCGCTGTGTGAATGCCAGTAACAACCACATGTTCCCATGACACATACAGGTGCCAGACCTGGCACGGGCTAATTTTCTTCTGGCAGGATCACTCGGTCTGTATCATGGCAGTGCCAGGACAGCAATGGATCAGTGTCTGAGTAATGTGAGTGATGCAAACCGTCCTCGCTTGGGACCGCTGCCTGTGGTTCAGGTGACTCCCAGCACCCATGTGTGGTTCCCGACAGCAATGGTGGGAAGGCTGGAAGAGGGGAGCAGGGTGACTGCAGGTGAAACACAACGGTGGGAAGGAGAATGACTGAACTCGAAGCATCTTGGCAGCCCTGGGCACACGCTGCAGCTGGTGCTCGCAAAAGGATGTCAGGGATTTTGTTCCCCAGCGTTTGGCAGAGACGTTGTGTCTTCCTTGCCCAGCACAGACCTCTGAGGCCTTTAGATCTGAGCTGGGGAGAACTCCTGCTCTTCTCATCTCTAAATCTTTAAAATATTGCAAATACTTCATTTGTTTTAAAGCTTTAAACTCAAGCCTTTGATGTTGCTTTTAGGAAGTTAAATAATAAAGCACAGTGTTCTCCAAACGAGGGCTTTTGTCAGAAAACCTTGCTTTACAATGAAAAGAAGGAAAACATAAATAAATGATACTCAAATATTTATAAAGGCGTTCAGCAGATCAAAATGTTTCATTCTGCCTTTATATTGTTACTTCGTGTCTCCCTGTCTGAGGCTATTTTTTGTTTAAACTGTGCAATGCAGAATGTATTTTCCTTCTTATATCATTAATTTGCAGTGTTTTACTGAGTCCTTTCTCACAGGGACATCAATAGGGCATTCAAGGGATATGTATGTAAATGTATGAACGTTATTGCTTTGGCTGTCAGTTTTGTGTCTTGTTGCTACGGATGGTGAGGCTGAGCTCAAAGTGGGAGATAGGAGGCTGCTCCAATGATAATATTAATTGTCTGCAGGCTGATTGAGCCCTGTCTTTGTCTATTTCTGTTTGGGCATTACACGTGTGAGAGATGCTCCTGCCCCTGACATGTATTACGTGCCACTGCCTCCTCCTGCCCAGGGAATATGGGGTTCCCTGCTCCGGTCAGTACCAAATCCCCATCTCCAGCTCCTCTCAACACAACAGCAGGAACTCATCCTGATCCCATTGCCGCAGGCAGGGAGATCAGTGGCCTCCTGTCTGCTTTTTCCCCCTCTCTGGACTGATGGGGCACTGTGGCAGGGAAAACTGCTCAGGGCCCAAGGAAGGGGGAGTCTCTAGAGACAGAAGTTCCAGGACCTCTTTAGGAGTCATGGTTTTTTTGCCAAATAAATAGTTGGCATCACTTCTGCCAGCATCTGAGCTCCTTCAGGTCCTCGTCTGTCCACGTTGCCCATGCACTGTATTGCCATCAGTAAGGTCTGGTCGTGGTCATTGCCCGGAGGAAAATCCTTTCATTATGTTAAGAGGATCTTGGCCAGGTCCTTCAAGCTCCATTACAGTATCAATATGTGCTGCTAAACAGGAGAGGGAAATATTTTGGCACCCTGAGCTTGCACCAGGGTTTCCACGTGCAAGGTGTGCTTTGGAAAAACACAACAAAGTAATAAACCCAATGCATTTTAACAGAAAAACAAGAGTCATTGTTCACATTTATAACTTGCCTGGCTGGGGGCAGGGACTCAGAAAAGCATCCTGTGGTTATCTCTGGGGACTTTGAAGAGGTTTTCAGATGTGGTTCTGAATCCATAGCATTCATTGCTTCCCGCGACACGTGACCTCTCTCAAATTTTTTTTCTTCTTTAAATATAAATAAGGTTTATTTATTTATTTAAGTATTAGTCAAGTTCTTTATTGTAGGTTAGTGAAAAACCCCACAATCAGTACTCACTATTGAGCAACGTTAATTCCGCTAAGACCTAAGCCTGAGTGAGTTGTAGCTTTTGTTCCTGGAAACTCAGGGATTCCTGGGATTCTCACTGGACAATGAGATTATCTATTTTTTTTGTGGCTTTGAATTTAACATATTAATTTTCTGCTGCTTGTTGTTTAATCACCCACAGTTCAAATGCAAAAATAGAAGAAATCCTGTTGTTAAGAGGGAATTTGCAATGGATTAAAGAACTCTTGACAAACTACGAAACCTGTTAAAGCATAAAGTTGTGTTACATTTGTACTTTGGTATTTTGATTTTCTTTGTGGACGATGTGAAAAGAGAAAATGTAAGTTGACCCAAGGTACTGGCAGTTGGAGAAAGCCGTTCTGAACCCCTTATTGATCATCGGCAGAAAATGTTGTCCTGAATTTCCAGAGCAACTCATCATCAGGGTGCTTGAATTTCTGGGGCACCCAGCTTTGAGTTTTGTGGGGGGTCCTGATTTCCAGAGCAGAGATTTCATTCCCACGATCAATATTTCACAGTTTGGCTTCCAAAGCCACTGAGCCCCCCAAAAGAGCAGGTTTGAGAGCTGAAGCAGCCACAGGCATCTGTGGGAAGCCCCAACGGTGTGGTGCAAAACTCCTCGTGCTGGATGAACCCCACCCGGACTGCTCTGGGGTGGTATCTGCTCCCCACCGTCGTTGCGGTCCATTAATTGAGGTGTTTGTTTCTCTCCCCTCCCCGGCTGCGCCGTCGCTCACCGGGGAGCGGTGCCGCCGGTGCTTCATCTCCTGCGGCACTGTGATCCGAGGGTCGCGGGGAGCGTCCTCGGCAGCGCGTGTGATTAGGGATGTGGTTGGAGGGACCTCGACAGGAAGGTGTTCCCAGCAGCAATCATGTTGTAATGATGCAAGTAAACCTGTTTCCTGACTTCATTCCGATGGGGCTGTAAGACTGCGGGGCCACTCCGTAGCACTTTCCATGTGCTTCCCGGCATGAACTCGTGATGAGATTTCACTCTGTGCTGCTTTCCGCCCTGGAGTTTTCATGGAAAGGGTTGTCCGAGAACTTTCTTTTTGCGAAAATATATGTAAAAATGATTCCTTTTGCAGTTACGTGGTTGTCGTGGGTGCTGTCGTGGAACTCGCAGTGGCCCTGGGCAGAGAGGTCGGGCAGGGAGGGGAAAGCTTGGCCGGGCACAGTTATCTGTTCCCTGCCAGCAGCCTCCGGGGTAGAGGCCATCCAAGGGGCGATGGAGAGAGTAGGAAGGAGAAAAGGGGTCACACCACGGAGTGACGGCAAAGCAGCTCGTCCTGCTTGCTCCAAAGGGGGTGACGCTGTGCTGTCCCCATGGGACGTGCCCAATCTAATGCTCCCAGGAGGACCATGCCACTGGGTGGCCTCTGACCTGTGGCATTGCCTGTGAGAGTGAGGAGTTGAGGTTGTCGGTTTCTGTGGCGAGGAACGTACTTGTTTCACGGTTACCGTGTCGCTGGTCTCAAGCTGCTGCTTTTAGTTGCGGCTCATCGGGCAGCTGGTCCTGTAAGGGCATCTGCCTGCCTGGCACCCCGGGGGCTGCCCTGCGGATCTGCAAGGCGAGGGGCATCTCTTGTGCGTCCATCTGTCCATCCATGCGTTGCTGTGGGGCTGTGGAAGGGGGTGGTTTAACCTGTCGGGCTTTGCGGTCACGAGTGACGTAAAGCCCCGGAGCCCCTGGCTTGCAGCAAGCTCCGTGTGAGCACGGTGGGGACTTGCCTGGCTCCTTCACGGGGAGGCGGTGGGTGGGTGAGCGTCCATCTGTCCTGGGAGCGTCAGTCCATCCTGGGAGCGTCCCTCCGCCTCCCGAGTGCCCCGGGGCAGTGTTGCGTCTGTGCGTCCTCTCACATTACAGGGCCCTCTCTGTGGTTTCCTTGGCCTATTATAATACAAATAAATAATCATAACAAAAGCCCATGTGCCTCCTTGGGAAAATAACAGTTTTCACATGCAGATACTCAGGAAGTTAAAATTGGCAGTTCTGACTAGTCCTGCTGATTTGTCCACACATTTATTCTGATATGATGCTTAAATGGAATCAGCTTTCTGTGCTGGCTCTCGCAAAACACAGCTTTCCTACCCCCAGTCTCAGCGTAAGAGGAGCAGAGATGGGAAATAAGGTCTGTTTCTAAATGAGTGGGAGAAAAATCAGGTATGTGACTCCTCTAATTCAGACAAGGCTGTCTCTTATTGTTTGGCAGTTCGACTATAGCTTCAGTACATGGGAAAAATTTCTCTTCCAATTACACAGCAGTTTTGTGGTGGCTGAGTGCTATAAATGGGAATGCTTTGCAGCCAAAGATATCTCATTCATAAATCCCACTGTTCCACTCTATAATTTTTCTCTTTTGGATAGATCAGTATTCTGTGGTCATATCAACCACAATCATGCAAGCAAAAATGAGTAGTTAAATATTGTGACAGTCCTATAAGTCTTCTTAAGGCGCTGAGCATAACACAGTTATTCAAAAGTGTCACTTGGTGCATGGAAAGGAATTGACCCTTTACTAATATTTTCAGTAAAAGCTCTTGATTAAAAAAAAATAAAATGCTGAAGATATCTGGTCTGGTTGGACAATCTATAAATTTTACTCTAAGTGCCAATATTTTGACACACAGGTATATAGATACACACAGATCCATTTGTGCTATAAAAGTGCAGGCATGGTATGTACGCACTCATACGTTATCCTTTGTATTGGATTTGTGTGCCAAGGTTTTGGTAGCGGTGGGGCGGCTACAGGGGTGTCTTCTGTGAGAAGCTTCTAGAAGCTTTCCCTATGTCCGACAGAGCCAATGCCAGCTGGCTCCAAGTTGGCCCCACTGCTGGCCAAGGCCGAGCCCATCAGCGACAGTGGCAGTGCCTCTGGGATAACGTGTTTAAGAAGGGGAAAAAAACCTGCACAACAGCAGCTGGAGAGAGGAGCGAGAATATGTGAAACAACCCTGCAGCCCCCCAGGTCAGTGCAGAAGGAGGGGAGGAGATGCTCCAGGTGCCAGAGCAGAGATTCCCCTGCAGCCCGTGGGGAAGACCACGGTGAGGCAGGCTGTCCCCCTGCAGCCCGGGGAGGTCCACGGGGGAGCAGATCTCCACCTGCAGTCTGGGGAGGACCCCACGCCGGAGCAGGAGGATGCCCGAAGGAGGCTGTGACCCCGTGGGAAGCCCACACCAGAGCAGGCTCCTGGCAGGACCTGTGGCCCCGTGGAGAGAGGAGCCCACGCTGGAGCAGGTTTTCTGGCAGGACTTGTGACCCCGCCAGGGACCCACGCTGGAGCAGTCTGTGCCTGAAGGACTGCAGCCCGTGGAAGGGACCCACGCTGGAGCAGTTCATGGAGGACTGTCTCCCGTGGGAGGGACCCCATGCTGGAGCAGGGGAAGAGTGTGAGGAGTCCTGCCCTGAGGAGGAAGGAGCGGCAGAGACAACATGTGATGGACTGACCCCAACCCCATTCCCCGTCCCCCTGTGCTGCCGTGGGGGAGGAGGTAGAGAATTTAGGAGTGAAGTTGTGCCCGGGAAGAAAGGACGGATGGGGGGAAGGTGTTTTTTGAGATTTGGTTTTATTTCTCATTATCCTACTCTGATTTGATTGGTAATAAATTAAACTAATTTCCCCAAGTTGAGTCTGGTTTGCCCGTGACAGTAACTGGTGAGTGATGTCTCCTTGTCCTTATCTCAACCCACGAGCCTTTTGTTATATTTTCTCTCCCCTGTCCAGCTGAGGAGGGGAGTGATAGAGTGGCTTTGGTGGGCAACTGGCATCCAGCCAGGGTCAACCCACCACATCGTTATATGCTCACTTACTTTCTACAGTGTATGTTTATGAATTTAACATGACTCTTCCTCTCTATTTACTGTCCCTGGGAACACCTCTAGCCAGCAAGGTAAAAAATGAAATACACATCTAAAGAAACGTTCCCATAAAAGAAATAACTCCCCCATACCAGTGCTCTGCGCTCCTGTACCCATTAACATTCAGTGCAGCAGCTACTTTACACAGACCCCGTAGGAGAGACCTGGGGCTTTCGGCACTCCCGTAGACCCCATGTCACCTGCTCAGCTGGTGTAAATTGGGCAGTTCAGTGGAAATCATGGAGCTGAGCTGATTTACATTAGCTCAGAGGCTGGGACCGGCACTGAACCTTGGGGGGACTGAGCAAAGTCTCTTCCTCACAAGTACACGTGTGCTTGTGCACGTCTTCAAATGCGTCCCTGCATGCTGGAAGGACAATGTACGTGTATGCAGTTGCATACCTATGCGTGTTTCTGTAGATGTCTATTTTTTCAAAGCTGCCTGCTGATCAAAAATGCACAGAATGGTACTTTTGTTTGCAAAACACTCATAATGGATTTTTTCCCCCCACTGGTATCTTCTTCTTCCCTTTTTTTTTTTTTTTAAACTTAAGCAGAGCTGTCTGTCTAGAAGTATATATTCACACTGAGAGGTCTAGTTATCCCGTAATAAGCACGTGTAACTCCCATTAGTGTCAATGAGAACTTCACATGCATATCAAAGGGGAGAATAGATTCGTACGCTGTGAGCAGGATCTGAAATTCAGATTTATAGTTCATGTTGCGTTTAATGGATAAATTCTTTGGCAGAGAGCTAAAAACTCCAAGGTGTTTATAACATTCCAGGTTCCCTTCCTTTTTAGTTAAAAGCAATAGCAGAACAAAAAATGTAACTACCATTCTGTTGTATTAAAAATGTACATATTTACAGCGAGTACTTTTTTCCCTTGCTCTTCTGATTTTTCTGTAATGGCTTTCCTGTTTTTAAAAACTCACAGATAGTGACCTCCAGGGTCTCTGAGGGCTGGACGCACTTGTGTGGCCAGAGACCAAACTAAAATGAAAGATTAAAGCAATTCTGAAAGATTTCCTGATAGGCCTCTGCCAGCGCTATTTCAGAAAAAAAGTCCCCTGTCATCTGGCCCTCAGCCATTTCCCCGGCCACCTCTGTGGGTGTAGAGCAGATAGTCATTTCAGAGCTGCACTCAGAGTTTTTGTGGAACTGTTTATTAAATATTTAAGCTTTTCCTTTTTTTTTTTTTTTTCCTGCCTCTAATTCAGCCACACTGCAACGAGAGCAGGATTTCCTAAAGGTATTTAGCTGCTCTAGTGCCTGATAATGCACTTTTTGGGAGGATGAGCCTTTACAGCACAGCCACGTTTTAGGGATGGTTTAGGGCAGGCTTGCTGCTCTGCCTGCCCTCCTTTGCGTGTGTGTGGGGGGACCGGCAGGGTCATGCAGAGATTTTGTCTGGAGGGGGGACACAAGCTTGGAGCAGGATTGCAGCCTGTAAGATGTATCATAACGCAACAATGTGTGATCCTCGGCTGCCTCAAAACCATCCCACAGCTCCCGCTGGTCCGTTAACGCTGCGTCTCATCCCTCCGTTGGGCACCTTTGGGCTGGATTTCCCTATTCTGGCATTTCCCTATGCAACCAGCTGCATTTCTCCCTTTTTGCCCACTTTGAAGAAATCATGGCCCCGGGGATATGGGTTTTTCAACCGTTTTTGTGTTTATGGGCAGCGGCACCCAAGCGTTGGGCACCCTGGCCGAGGCAGCTCGTCCCAGCAGCGCGGTGGGCACTAACGACCCCGCAGTGGGGCGAGGGGTCCCCGAGCTCCTGCCACGTCCCCTCCCCTGGAAAGTCTGTGCCGGGGCAGCCACGCCGTCGTGGTTTGCTTAGGTAGCACCCCATGGAGGCAGAGGATTTTAGTTTTTTTGGGCAAACAGCCGGATAAACAGTCATTTTCATGATGTTTGACTGAATCAGTTGCAAAGAGGTTGCCACTGAGAAGTGGCAGGGTGGTTATCTATTGTTGTCTATCAGCTGGGCAGGCGAAGGATTGATCTGTAAATAAATCCTGTTTCAGACCTTTTTCCACTCAGAAATAATGACGTTCTGCATTCCAGCATTACCCAGGATTAGATATTAAGAAACTCAAACAGAACTAAACCTTTGGAGAAGTGTTCCTAGGGTGAATTTTGGGGCAGGGATAAGAGGTGAGCAGAGACCCAGGGCTGCCCAGCCCCAGACTGCACCCCAGTTTGCACCTAGGGCCAAGAAGAGGCTCACCCACGTACCAGAGGTGAGGGGTAGCCCCAGCCTGCAGCCTGCAATATGCTAAGAAAGCCCATTCACTGACTCTGTGTAAGAAACATACGTTTTCTCCACTATTTTAATTAGGTTTTAAGTGGAATCAGTGGCATAAAGTTGTTTAAAAAAAATTGCATAACAGAAACCACAGCTGATCTTTAAAAACTCTTTTTCAGAGGGAAATGGTGATTATAAATAAGAAGGCAGTTTTATAGCTCAATTACTTTAGTAACTTGATTTAACAGCTTGTTTTTTAAATCTACACCAAACCTAAGATAAAGGATTGATAATGTAATATGTAGAATACATTCAGCATAAAAACTGAAAATCCTACATCATACCATTGGAGGAGAAACATAAATGCATGCCGAAGTCTACAGTGGTTTTATTTTAACTAGTATAATATAACAACATGACATGCTGTGAAGAATAAATAACTTTTGAAAATGCATTTTCCAGGAATGAAAGTAATATTGAAAAATGACTGAAGTAATCACTTTTGTATGGATTCTGAGAGTAAAAGAGACGAAAAGAATAATTCAGAACTCGATGCAGTATTATATGGAAGCATATAACGGTTTTATAAAATACACTGCTCAAGACTGGGATGTGTATCTGCTTATGGTCAGATGTGGTGAACTTTGAGTGGTGCCTTTTTCTGTGAGTAGTCTTATTAAAAGTGATGTAGCCTGCTATGCATGCAGGCTTTATTCAGCCTTGAAGTGACAGAATATGACCTGTAGACAGAGCACACGAGCTTCTGGACTCTTACTAAATGCCATTTTTACTTTGATTATCATTGTTTGGTGTGGAACAGACCAGCTATAGTGGAAATCTAATCTGGTTCCCGTTAGCCTCAATGGGAACAGCATCATGTCTTCACTTCTTTCTCTGGATTGATTTCTCCCTGAGAAATCTCTCCTTCTGTTATTTGCATACAACTTGCTATTATATTTTTTTAGCTCACAGTTCATAATGCAAATGGGATGCAATACTGGCAAGGCTTGGAGTATTTACCTGTCGTTTAAATCCTTCTAGTATCGGAACAGAAATGGAACCTGATCTAGGAATTTTGGGGTCTGAATCTTCTCTCAACTGGGCCAGTGTAAAGTGGCAATAAATTCCCTAGAACCAGGGGAATTGGTTATATGTGATATAGACAGTATTCGAATAGCTGCAACTCCTGCTTATTCCTATGGATAGTGTTGAAAAAGTAAACGGACTCGTACTTTGGGTAGGGTACCTCAATAGGGTCCTCCGTGGGGCTGCAGCACTCATCTCTCCAGTTAAAGGCACAGAAAGTCATGTTTTTCTTCCTGTGCTTGAGGCTGGGTGAGATGGCAGTTGTGCTTTTCTATGTGCTTCTGCTAGTTTTTTTGGAAAAGGAGGTGATGCGTGAATTTCAAAGCCTGTCGATGATGTACATAAAGGGGACCTGAGGCAGCTGGGGTGTTAAGCAAATGCTTGTTGGGCAGGAAAGATGCTTTTATTTGCAGGGCTTATATTTCCACTTGGAAGTCTGGGCAGGAGGTAACAGAGAGCTGACACCTTGGTGGCCGTAGCTGGGTAAGGGCTGCTGGTCCGCGGCACTGCCGAAAGTGTCCGTGCTGAACCCTTCGCATGGCGCAAAGGAAAAGCCTGCCGGTCTTAGACCTAAAATTGTCTTCTCCTGCATTGCCTCGAATATTTGCAAACTCCCATGGCGATCAGACAGGGCTTTGGTGGGCAAAGGATGCAGGAGTAGTGCCTATAGAGTTAAATGTCCAGAAAAGGTGCTTTATGTGGCTTTATGTTAGTTTTAATTTCCTGGTGGAAAATGCTGTTAATCTCTAGTGTTCTCCCTTACACTGTGTAAAACAGGATATTATACCTATAGCAATATTAACTCACTTTTATTGAGGAGCTTTTATTTTTGGTGCAAAACAGTGACTTGAGCATTGTATAAAGTTGGTAGCCGTGCGCAAAGGCAGGCATGAATAGGAGTGATTCAATGTCTGGGGTACACTTAGGATATTCTTTGCATCCTGTTAATTATGTTAGTTTTGGGATGGACTTGAAAACCCTATGCTGTGGCAAAAATCGGTGTTTTGAAGCTAGAACAAAGGAGTCTGTTAGGTTTGCCTTACTCAGACCTACAGAGGAGCATTTAAATGAAAGAAGCCTGTCGTTTTTCTCCTACCGCATTACTGTATGTGTAAAACAGTGTGCAGGCAAGAGGGGGTTAATTCAATAAAATAAATATAAAATACTCTCCAGGCTGTTGGACAGAGCTGGAAGGGGTCAGAGGTTGCTGAGCTGCTTCACTAGCACACTAATCGATTTGCTGTCAAGGTAGTGGTGCTGGGGTTTCAAGTAAGAGAAGAATTGAGTGCCGCTCGGGCCCAATTTCCATAATTGCTCACTGCCTTTAGTGTACAACCTTTTATGAAACACAAAAAATATATCACTGAATTGTATTGATTAGCCATTGGTCTGAATAATTCACTTAGTATTTATTACCTGACCCTCAGAGGTTAAATAAATCCACTATCTAACTTTGGCTTGTGAGAAATATTACTTATTCATTGAAATGTGGACTGATTATTACACAATAGGAGTGTATCTTTGTTGTTCTTTTTATGTCCTCCTGGAAAACTTAGTCCCCGCTGCATCTTAATGGCAACAAGTTAAAAGAAATATTTATGGATAGTGAAGAGCATTTTCCAAAATAAACACTAACGCATCCGTACTAGCATAGCTTGGCTTTCTTTTGTGAAGCTTTTTTTTTTAACTCACCCAGTAGTTTGGGTCACATTTCAGGGTCAAAATTCAAAATCCTTCGAAGTGAACTTTTATGCATGATGGTAAAATATATTCATACGCAAAGTTTTCACTGCAAGCATCAAGTCTGCATAACAGCTTTATTGCTTGTGATGGGATCTAAGTCCATTTTTATAGCACTATTTTTGGATAGCTCCTGAAGGCCATAAATCTTCCTATCATATTAAACACCCTCTGATAATTAAATTCTCAAAGAAAACAGAAACCTTTCCTAACATGAAAAGATAAAATTTAAACCAGTCAACCATGGACAGCTCACTGTCATTACAATAAAAATGATTTCACATCACCTTAAAATGTTTTGGACATAATCTGCAGGGCATTTTATGGCTTTGTCAAACATTAAGGCAATAATCAATTATTTATCAGAAGATGGTATTTACATATCGCTTTTAGCATAGCTAAACAGTCTTTCTTTTGTTGATAAGCTGATATACCTCAAACACAATAGCGTAGCTCTTAAATTTAATTATATACTCATTTACCATAAGATCTAGTCATCTAGATAAAATTGTTCAGTAGCTTGAAGTATTCCCTCCAAAAAAGATTTCCTAACTTTGTGTAAAGTCTTTCCTCAGTTTCCGGCCTGCATCCTCCAGCATCCCAAAGTATTGTTTTTGAAGTTTGATGGAATTTGTGTTAGGTCAAGAGGAGGAAACTATGTGAAGCTTTTTTTTTTTTTTTCCCCCCTTTTTTTTTTTTTTTAAAATGAAATGTAAAGGAAAAACCTAATGTGGGCTCAGTGCTACCTTGTGTTTGTTGATAGCTGTGTGTGTGTCTGTATCCAGGATCTGGGCTTATAGTTAGCAGGAGCTCGAAACCCATGTTCTTGGTGTTATAATACTAAACCTCTTTTCCTGTATCGCATAATGGAAGGAAAAGTCTGTCAGAAAATAATGGGGATATAATATGTACAAGATCCTCTAACATTTACCCAGGTGGCCAGCTTCCTGAGTCCTGAGCGCGGAGTGATAGCGATAGTATTTAACAGCGTTTCAGACCCTTCAACTCGGAGACCTGGCAGCGCGTCCCAGACCGTGCCTGGGGTCAGCGGCGCTGGGAAGGGGCAGCGCCACGGGATGCCGGGGGTACCCGGGCACGCATCCCGACCTGGAGCAAAGCACGGCCGCAGGGGAGAGATAATTTTGCATCCGTGCGGACCTTCAATTTATAACGTGCCCTCTAAAGTGCCTGTGCGCAATGAACTGCCGGGAAGTCAATTTATCTGCCTCGCGGGCAGGAGCGGCTACGAGCGGCACCTCGGTCTCCGGGAGCGGAGAGCGGGGTGCTTCGTGTTCAGAGGGGTGCGTGTCCACGAGGGCTCAGCAGCAGCAACTGAGTCTGTCGGGCTGTTTAATTCAGCAAGGGTTATTCCCCGTGCTAAGCCCAGCCGGTAACTCGTGGCAGGAGTTGAGCTCGCGGGCGAAGCTTGGGGAGGGATTCAGCAGCTGGTAGCGCTGATGGGGCTTTCAAAGTGGTTGCTAGAGGTGGGAGCACCCTGGCAGGCGTTCGTCCCTGTCTTTAGGTGCCTAAATACCTGCACAAATTTGACCTTTGGTTAAACTTCAGGTCTGATGTGTTTATGCCACTGCTTTACACCCAGTTTGTGTTAAAGGGATTTATTTCTCTAAGGATGTCCTAATGTGTTTTTCTGCTGTTCACTGGTACCATTTTGATGTTGCCCTCCCACTTCAGTGAGAGAAGGATTAAGAAATGCATCTTTCTGTCTCTGATAAGAAAAGACAACTTCACTTCTTCCTGTGCTACCATCCCTTTTTTTCAGGTAAAAACTTCCTGGCTGGGATGCGCAAATCAGTAGGAAAACAATTTGAAAAAGTTTATGATGGCATCTCAGGATAATTCTGCTGTGGGTGATGAAAGAAATATATTAGCTGAACGGTCTCATTTGGAAAGCTAATTATACAAGTAACATTTTAGAGCAAGCTAATGTCATAATAAAGTCCATAATAACAGGTAAACAATCTATTAGTAAGAGGATCCTGAAACAGCAGCTCTGTCCTCTGAAGAAAGGAGGTTTATATCTCAGTTGAAGCCCCCAGCTTTCTTCACGCTAGGAACTCTCCTACCCTTGTGCTCATTACTAGCTCCAAAGTGGTGATGTCCTGGTCCTGGCTCAGGGGTCTGTGGTCTGCAAAGTCACCCATGCTCGTCTAAGGTGGGCGTAAAACTCTACCAAGAGGTACAATATTTTGCCAGTTTATATTAAAACTGGGGCTTCTTTTTGGTTTTGCCTGCCTTCTCTGCTAAAAAAAGAAAAAAAAAAAGCAAAGCTAAAATAGAAAAGAAAAGCCTCCTGGCAGTCGAGGGTGTGAGAGGCTGGCCCTTGCTCCCAGTTACATTTTAGGAAGGGGCGCAGGGAATCTGACTTTCTTCCAGTGCCGCTCCACTCCTAGCAAAACCAAACAAACATGCAAAAAAAATCCCAAACTGGCTCCCCGCCTCACTGCGACCCGCTCCTGGGGAGGAAGCATCTCTTTACAGCTGAGGGGAGTGGAGCAGGGAGTGGAAGGGCCGAGAGGAGCGCTCCTACCTTCCCGCAGAGCGCTCCTACCCTGCCAACGCCGCCCTGAGATACAAGATCCTTTCCATTTCCCTTCTCCCAGGAGGCCCTTGATGGGATGAGGCGAGATAGGGAATATAGCACGCATGCAGGGTATGCAGCTCGCGACTCCCTATAGCTGCTTTTCCCCCGAGCAGGTCGCCATGCATCTGTCTGTTGTTTCGTGGGTGATTTCTTTGGCCTGTATCAATCGTGATGCTGCGCACCGGTGTGAGATGCCAAAGGTAGACGTGGCAATTCGGAGCTTTTGTCCAAGGAAAAGGGAGGGGAACCCGTCTGCTTCCCTGTCTCTCCTCCCCCTCCTACACTTTAATGCATCCTGAAACATACATTTTCTTTTCCTTTTAGGTTGCATTGTACATAACATTTGAAAAGCTCTGTCAAAACAACTCATATGGGGGAAAAAGTAATTGTCTTGATATGTGATGATTATCTAGAGCTTAAGCAGCAGCAGAGAGAGGGTTATTTTGTTTGCAATTTAACTAGAAGTGCCCAAGATTTCCCAACTGTTCTATTTTTGCAAATGTAAAAGTTTCATAAAAGGGTCAGATTTAGGCCCTTGTGTGGGAAACAACTGATACTGCCAGCAACAGGGCAAGATCACTGCTGTGTTGTGGTTTAAATGTCTTATTGCATTCCATGCATTGCTGAACTGTATATAGAATGGATGACTCTAAATCTCTAGGACTTCGTGTGAATTGGTAACCTTTTGATTTTGTTTTAATATTTATACATTATTTTTAACTCTAGATGTTTGTGACTTCTACCCTGCCTCCAGTAAATAGTCAGCTTATAACACAGGAAGTTATTGGGGCAGTTACAAACAACCCTTAGAAATGGACACCACTTTTCTTTCTCTTTTTGGACTCTTATCTTTTTAATATTCTCATCTGGATGGTTTTGGCCCCAAACTAGAAGCAAATGGAGAACAGGGAATTGCCATCAGTACAGAAAATATATAGATTTCATGTGCAGTAATGATGTATCTCAGTAGATTTAGTAAAACTAGAGATGTCACATTCACAGCTGGTTAACATTTTACACTTGAAGTCCTCATAACATTTGTATATGTTTCAACACTTCTTTTTTTCTAACTTGGGACCATCTGTATTTCTCATATGTGACACTGACTGGGAAGCACAAACGTTCACAGAACCAGCAAATGACTAGTTAGCTCTACCAGATGTCTGTCTCTTCCCACTTTATCACTCTAGATGCTATTAAATTGAAATTAGGTGGGGGAAACGGCGGACTTCTGAACTAAGAACCATTCCCCAAAGAAGTTTCAAGTGAAGAATTTAGTTCCCAGGGTCTTTGCTGCACTTAGAATAGCAATAATAAGGATGATGGATTTGCACAGAAGGAAGATTTTTTTAATTTTAAAATAGATAATCGTAGACTAATCTAAGCAGGTATTACATCTGCAAGAAAGGCTGTTAAAACCTATTCTCCTAAATTTCAATTTGTCCTCCATGTATTTCTTTGCTCAGCTATATAGATCTCATTGTGCTTTTCTTTTCTTTTCCATTTAGCAAAAGTTAATTTCTCATGCTTGCAAAGGATAAATGCATGAAAAAAGCGCCTTTTTTCCTGCTGCTCAGGTCCCATTAGGAAAAACCTAGGGAAGTAACCGCTGTTCCCATTGCATCTCTTCCGAGCAATCCTACCCCAGCGATTCATTTTTTCTCTCTTGGCTGCTGTCAAGTCATACAGTACTTCAGTTGTTTTGCACCGGTATATTGACTACATCCTTTTGCATTTGAAGGATCTTGTAATGGATTTTAGTGCAGAGTCAACTACACAGGCTGGGGGAAAGCTCCAGCAGGTCCAGTCATGAGGATAAACAACAGCTTGGTATTGTACAATGCAGTGTGATGGGTGTCCCCTGAAGTCAGAGACCAAAATTATTTACATTTAATCAACCTATGCTGAACAACTAAGCTAGACCTTATCACGCTCAACCTTATCATGCTATCACTTTAATGTCCTACTTAAACTCAGAGCTGAGGTTCAGGGGATGGATGTGACCATGCCATTCTGGCACTTTGCTGGGAAAATCAAAGATCCCTTCAAATGGAAGATCTGTGGGTATACCATTAAAAAGTGATACATAATGCTTGAAAAGAATATCACAAAGTTGTTTCAAATCACATTACTGGGAGCTTTCATTAAAGGGAAAACTTACTCCTATTCTAAGGTGTACATTGTCAGTAACTAAAGTTAGCAGGAATCTGATTCCATTTTTTACATTCAGACAGACCTGTAGAGACATATTAAGTAGAAAATCCACAGAAAAGGAGAACCACCTATAGGAAATCTTGCAGGGTTCAGACAAGGGCAGTTTCATGTGACCTCGTAGATTGGATATAAAAAGGCTGCTATTAGTTCCATGTCAGTTCTTATAGCGAATGTTGCAGAGTAATGGAGGGTGTTAAGCTGTCAAATACTAGCAAGGGTTAATAAGGTTAAAGAAGAAGTAAAAGCAGGCCAACAATAAAAAAAAAAAACCACAGATAAATATGCTGTAATAAATAAAGGATGGCATATCAAGGGGGAAACTAAAGTCATAACTTGGGAGCAAAGCAGTTGGAGAAATTCGAAGCAGGGTAATACCACATTGTTTCTTTTGTGCTGGTGATATGGCTAACTAACTCCATGCAGCACGTGATGCTGCATAGCAAAGCTGAATCCCCCTATTTCCCACCGATATTTGGGAAAAAAAAATGTAGTTGAATCCCCTAAATGTTCTAAATCTAGATGAAGGGATGCAAATGAGTGAATAAATGCATACATGGACTAAGTAATTAAATAAGAGAATCCCAGGAACAGGAGCAAAGCACCTAGAGTTAGATATGAGCCATGTTTTGACATTGTCCTCCGAGATGATTTGAGCTTTGGTGCTTTTTTGTATCTGAATTCTAAAGTAATTCATATCTGTGATTTTTTTTCTTTAAAAGAAAAAGGTTGGAACTTGAAGCTCTTACGACATGTTATTATTTCTAGGAATTTCTAGCATTTGTCTTGATTTTGGCCTGCTAGCACATTATTAGGGCAGGAATTTTAAAGCTTTTTTTCTTTCTTAGGAATATTCTACCTGTTTTATAAGTCAGGCCTGAGTTTTGCAAGTCCTTATGTGCATGCTGTCCTTCATCTTTAGGCATGGTTTCTGTGAGCTCAGTTATTCCAAGGAGATCAGTATTGCCTTATATAAAGTTAAGGCTGAAGCAGCATTTGCAGGTGAGAGCTACTGGACTGCAAAAAATGCTTAGCTGTGATCTCAGTGGGAATTTTGAGTTTAGTAAAATTGCTGGCAGGTCTCACAAGCTTGGGGTGATCTAGCTTTCTATTGCATATGCAGTCAGCAAGTTACCCCTTCTATTAGGAAGGTTCATGGATTAGTTGTTTTGTTTATAACCAATTTAAAGAGCTTGAGAGCAGATTATTTTGCCTTTTAAAGTACTAATCCTCAACCTTTTTAGTTGCAGCTCTACCTGTCTTATCTGGAAAAAATATTAGTCCAAAGGACCGTCCTTGTTCCCAAAATGTTTTTATTTGTAGCCAAGTACCAACTGGGCTAAACTTTGAATGTTTGTCTTTGCTTTTGCTTTTCCCCATTCTGTTTGCTCGTCAGCATGCCTGCGAAAGCATCCAAATAACCTTTATTTTTCTGCGAACCCTCTGTCAGTCCTCTCGCAGTCACTTGCAGACCACCAGCAGGCAAACATCAGGTTGAGAAACACTAAGAAAAGATGTAACGAGTCTTGAAATGGCTTTTAGGCTGCCGGGTTTGCCAGCAGGCAGGCGACGGTTGGTTGTCACCTGCCGTTTGCAGGGACCCCAAGGCTGCAGACAGCCCACGGGTTGTCCCCATTGATGGCCACCTCCCTGCCAGGGGTGGGGGCCTTGCAGAACGATGGGTATTTTTGCAGCTGTAGGAAAATACTGTCTCCATCCCAAAACACTTTGTGCAAGCCATCTCTTTCCTTTTGCCCAGGGAGATTGGTTCGCTGGGAGGGAGTTTCGGTAAGGAAAGAATGAGGAAAAGATCGTATTTATTTCCTCCACGAAGGAGCCTGAGGATCTGTCTCATTCCAAGACATCTGATTAATAGCTCAACTGAAAGAGCATTGGAAAACTTTCACATCATTTATCAGTTTGGAGGAGGGAACTGAAAACAAAAAATATGTTTGTTTTCATTTGCTTCCCTTCTCTCCCTCCTCCAACCATCCTCTCGTCCTCCGGTCCTCCCCTCCTCACCGCGGGAAGGGAAGGATGGCGGAGCAGGGAGATGCGGTGGAGGGCAGCCCTCGGCGCACTGGCTTCCCAAACCCAATTACAGGATTCATTGTTAGTTTTCAGCAGAAAATTGGAACATTTCAGCAAATGGAAAATTTTCTGTTAAGTTGTTCTTTTCTATCCAAAATGTTCTTTTCCAGAAAACTATTTCGATGATTAAAATTTTAGTTATTTCTGTCCTGGAAAACCTAGCTGGAGGTTCAGCTCTGAGCTCCAAGCTGGCCGGTGTCTTCTGGATCTCTTACAAAAGTTACACATCTCTCTGTGAGCTGCGCTATAGGATGCTTGGAGGGGAGCAATATGTTTGTTTTTAATGATGCTGCTAGTTTTCGCTATAAATTTAAACAAAGTGGGCGGTATTGGAACCAGCTGCTAGAATTTTTTTGTTTGTTTGTTTTCATGAGGAAAATGGTAACGTACTGCAATAAATTAAACAATGTACATATTTTTACATAGCGCTGTCTCTGAGCGTCTAGCTGCTAGGAAATTACAGAAGCTGAGGGCAGCATTGGGCCCTGTATTCATTTCACATGCACTGAAGTAAAGCGACAAATGTTTCAGAGTAACTGGGTTTCCTTGTAAAGTGACACTTTTTTTGTGCTTGAAAAATGTAATGAGCCTTCACTAAGAGATTTTTCTGGCTGTGTTCTTTCCTTAATGACCTGCCCTTACAAAATAAGCTAAGGAAAAAATAATAATAAAAAAAAAAAACAGGGGAAAAAAAACCCCAAATCCATTTGGTCAACTTCTCTTTTCATTAAACGGAGAGCAGCAACGCTTTTAGATGGGGAAATAAAATGCAGAGCCTCGTAGGTTCCCATTAATTCCTCAGCCCATCCTTAATTAGTGTTTTACAGCTAATCCTCATCATATATCTTAAAGAGTTTCACTTGAGTTGGTTCCCCACAAGTTTTATTGCATGCAAAATACTCGGAGTGGCGGCTGGGTGGTGGGAATGGCTGCGGTCTCGGTGCGGAGGGAGAGCTGCTGCTCCTAATTGATTGCTCACTGGAGCTCGCCCCAGCTCGTTACCCCCAGGCCTGACTTTCCTCCATATGCCTGGTGTCAAATTTGGGAAAGCAGCTGGTCATTCAGAGCTCATCCTGCGGGAAGTGGTGGGAGCCGGGGAGCGGCGGTGCCGCCAGCCGCTGAAGCGTGTTTTGCTGCTGGTTCTGCAGCCTTTAATTGAGCTGCGTGACAACACCATTCAGGAACTATCAAAATAAAGCCTTTGAGGAGATTTGTGTTAACAAGTTTTTGAAGAAACGGGGGCTTTGTTGCAAGCGTAATATGCAGATCAGACGCCTTTCAGCATCGCAATATTCTGCCTGGTGCTGTAACCAACTGAAATAGAGCTGTAGAAAAAGGCCCTTTTTAAAATGCAGTGGTACTCTGGTGAGCACCCCCGGGATGGGCCGGTTTGGAAATGAACTAAAGACACTAATTTTAATGCCCTCAGTGGATAAAATGCAAGTATTTTAAAACTGGCAGCAGTAACGGGAGCGGACTAGACCTCTCCCAGTATCCATAATCGAAAAACACTATAGGGTCCATTAAGGCCATTTAAAGCTGCAATGCAGTCTAATGGTATTAAACTATTATAGGGATCACACACGTGGCATTAGAAATTAATGTCCACAACTGCGAGCAGCCACTGTGCATGCTTTTTTGTCAACACTGCAGTAGTTCAAGAATATTTCAATTGTTCATGATAATTTAGACCTAATGTTGTATACTTTTTCATAAAATATTACTAATACTCAGCAGAGGGGCTGGGAATTAGCATTTGATTAAAGCCAGCTTGGAAATAAATGCTATTTGGTGGCCTCTCTCTATGCCATTCAGCATAAGTTTATTTTGCATTCAAATAACCCGCGTAGAAGTGATGGGCTTCTAGGTTTCAAATGATTTTCAGTAATTAAACCAAAGAAGAATGACTTGCTCCCGTCCACCCTCTCCCAGCTTTATGAGGATATTTGTCACCTTTCTACCTCTCGCAGGCTGCGGCAGCCGGCAGGTATCAGCTGAGTAAGGCTGTCGGTGGTACAGTAGATCTTGCTACCTTTTAAGCATTGCGGTTCGCTCTCTTGCAGAAATCAATCTGCCGGGGAGCTGTATACACTGCGGATGGAAATGAGAGTCTCGATTTCAATTTACTAAGCAAGAAAGTTGCATGGCGGGGGTCGGTTAGGAAGGGAAAATCAGAATTCCTTAGCATGGCCTTTGAGCTGGGTGATGCTGTGCGCTGAGCTAGGAATAGCACTGGCACCAGCCCGGGGGGGGGGAAGCTGTCAGAAACTTTGCGGTCTGTCCATCTGCAACATGTAGCAGGTCAGATTTAAAAGGGTGAATTTGAAGAAGGGAGAAAGAGGACAAGTTCAGGGGTTGTTTTTCATTGTTTTCTGTTCTCTGGCAGTTTGGTTGGGTTATTTTTCCTGTGCCATTAGATCCCACTCTAATTATTATTATAATTTTTTGCACGGCACACCAAATATTTTTTCAAGCCTGTGACAGAAATGTCGGCATAAAGAAGTAGGACCAGAGCTCTGCCAAACGTATTAAGTGATACTCAGTGATCAGAACTTAGCAGCAAAGCAGAATCTGTGTCTGAGGGAATACCCACAAAAGAAGTGAGGAACACAAACATTAATGAGCCTGATATAAAACATTTTTAAAGCATTTTTATAGTTGCTATAGAAACACCTTGGCCTTCACTCTTGCTAATTAGTGGGATTTTGCACATTTTATATTTGAAAATGCAAATCGGATTTCATAAATTATTACTTATTTTTCATTTATATTTACAGTACTGTTATCTAGATACACGCAGGAAGTCTGAGATATTAATTAGTTGTATAACACAAATAAATATGACATTTATGGTCACAGGACATCTCTTGTTTTAAATATTCATCTGGTAAATGCTTGGGGGACTTGTGCAAAGATTAATGCTTTTGTAGGAGAATTAGGTAAATATAAATGAATGGGGCCTAATGAGTTTTTAATAAAGTGCATTTTTGGAGCAGTAGAAGAACCACAATTATTTTGGTTGAAGGAATGCAAGCCCGTCTTTAAGTGGTTATGCATTAAGAATATTGCTCAGATTTTTCTCTTCTTCACCCCACTGGAAACCGTCACCACTTACATGGGTGTAAGTCCAGGGAGGTCCCACGGACGAGACTAGCGTACGAAATGATGCTGCTAAGAGCCGCGTGTTTAGTCCTGTCTCCTTTACTTTCTAAAGTCTTGTTTGAAGTGTTGTGCCAATCAATGTACCTCTCCGATGTTGTATGTAGTAGTCCAGGAAATACTCCAAATTCTTCTAAAATACACACAGTACCCTTCTCTCAATTTTTCGTTCAATAAATACTCCATTTGAGTCAGTGAGGGCTGAGCTGAGGAAAAGGCTGCAAAGATCAGGCTGTGTCGTATATGTGTACAGATTTACCCGTTCGCTTGGAGAGTCTCTGAAAATTCAGTTCTTGTCCTTATTTGATCTGTGGATTTAGTAAATGAGCAAAAGCCTTTTTGCCCTGGTGGTCCGGTGGATTCTCTATTGTACTTCACTAATTTTTCTGTACTGTTTTAGTGATAAGCAAGAATAGCCTGATTTCCTGCGCCTGTACTTCCATGTAAATCCATATTTTTCCACATGCTGGATGCTAAATAGTTTTAGGAAGGCACTTGAATAAATATCTGAAAAATGTGGTTTGTTCATATGTTATCTTGTTAATCAGTGACTTCCGTAGATGCATGAGTTCTGGACGGCACGCACCACAGTTTAAATGAGTTTATTAGCTGCGAATATGAACAGCTTGTTCAAATCTAACCTATTTAAACCATATAAGTAAAATACTAAACAGATTTACTTTATACATTGCAACGAAAAAGAACAAAAGTTTGGAAAAGGCTTCTTTTCTCTTTTGGAAATTGAAACCTATATTAGCAGCGAACACACGCACATATGCTTGATGTAGTCAGCAACAGGAACGCCGCGGTGAGCGACTATCGAAGCGCTGCAGACAATGCTAATGGAACAGCTCCCAGATCTAAAAACATTTTTGTTGGCTATGCGATACTTGAAATGCTAGCAGACAGCCAATCTGAAAAGGGAAAAAATTACATTTCTGATATGTTACATTGTGTTAAATTGGATTCTGTTGTCATGCCATGTACTGCTGTGTCATTTCATGTATTGACTTTTAACCGGCTGGAACCATGTCGTTTTTAGAGATTGCAACGTGACAAAATCCAACCTGTGGTATTGAAAGAGCAGTCCCTATTTCTCTTTTGGGGTTCTGGAAACCAGAGGAGGAATTCACTCCTAAGTATTTATGGAGCGAGATGTATGAATATGGAGTACATTTTTATGCTGATTACTATCTTTCCTGCCAAGCAAAAGAATAGTGCCTGTGGAAGTGAGGTGGAAAGATAGCTACACACACAGAGGTCCAGATCTTGCAAAGTTAAACGATATGGAGGAATGGGGAGGGGTTTTCTGCTGCACGCTCCACAGGGCTCAACAAAACTAGATGTGAGCTGTGAAACTCTTTGCCCCAATTTCTTCTTGCAGCAGCTTTTCCTGCCACCCATTCGCAGCCAGCATTCGTCTGGCAGATACGATAGTACCTGGATAGACCACGTGCACCCCAAAATGTGGTGCTTCTCGCTGGGCTGGTGGGTGTTCTGGTGTGATGGGTGGCTGAGCATCTGCAGAAGCAGCTGGCTTGGCTTTACAGGGCTTGAGGAGTGGGCTAAAATGGGGAGAAGAATTCAATCCCTTTTAATGAGCTCCCAAATTAAGTGTCACTGCATAGAAATAACAATAAGGCCATCAGAAATGCTTAGGTAGACAATGACACATTTTAACTCCTCAAAAAAAGAAAAAAAAAAGGCATATAAATAAAAGTTCAGTACCTTCTCTATGACTGAGGTAGGAGAAAATATTTGCAGAACTGGGACTCAGCCTTCTGTGAGCAGCGTGCGTGAAATATGGTAATGTTGAAAGTAAACACAAAAAGAGTTAAAACATGAAATTTAAGGCACAGTTCAGTGAAAAGTCAAGAAGGGCAGTGTGCACCCGTCTTCAGTCCGACACAAGGGCCGGTTTGCCAGGACGTTGCTGCACTGGTAATTATCTCTGGAGCAGACAAGCTGTTCCCTGTAGCAGTGGCCTGCGTTTCAGCTCCAAACTGGGAGAAGGGGCAAGGGGACAGGTTTTTTTCTGTTGTTGTTTTCTTTTTATGGACATTACCTCTTCTGCTCTCCAAGTCCTAAAAATGTTTTTGTTTTTTTGGGATGGAATAAGCAAACGTCTTTTCACTTTGTTCTCTGTTTCTCCCCCAACATTTTTTCTTGTAGAAGGAGGGCAGGAGACAAAATGAAGTAAAATGCAGAAGTTTTCCTTTCCAAATTCTTTGCCAAAATGGAGGTAATGAAATCAGTAGTCCTCTTGGGATTTCTCTCTCTCCCTCACTCAAATTTTGGTATTCGTGACATTTGCTCCTCATATGAGGAAATGCTCCTAAAAACTCCCGTGCTGAAAATGTCAATAAACAAAGCAATAAAAGAAGGCGGGATCGGTAACAAAAAGGCATTGTTTTTTGGTATGTGGTGAACAACAGGCTGCAGCCCGAACCTCTCAAAATAGACTCCATCCTTCAGGACGAGGCCCCCATACCTCTCTTGCAGAGGATAAATTAAATGGCGAGGCGTTTGCTGGTCCCCAACCCCACCAAAGCAAACAAGCTCTTGAATTCAGGGCTGTCATCAGCACCGGGAAGGCCCTTGCAGGATCACAAAACAAATCGAGCAGCGGAGGGTTTCCGGGCAGCCAGCTAACAAAAATATACTATCAGAGGATGCAGTCCGCTGAGCTCGGCGTCCGACGCAGCAGTGGGCTGCAAACCTGGGCTTCCGCTGCACCGCTTCACCCCACATCTGGAGGGGCTGCGACCATCAGCGTCAGACCATTTTAGAAATTAGATACTCGGGGTATCAGGAAGTTGATTCGACTTCCACTTCCTTAGCAAAACACGCATTAATATTTAAGGTTTTCTTTTATAAAGCCGTGTTCTGTCTCGAGCACAGGGTGAAATTATGCGCTGGGAAAATTCGCTGGGATGGAGCTGGAGCGTTCAGTGATTTCGGGCCGTTTTTGAAAAGCACGGGCTAATTGAATCCTGCTGGTTTGTTAGTGCTCTTTGACAGCTTTATATAAGTACTAAATAATATTTATAAAAAATAGATATATATGTCTACACAGGCATACACACACCTACAGAAAGGAGGAAAAAAATCTATAAAACATTTCCACACTCAGAAAAGAAATCATGTTTATTATACTCGGTTCTGCACTGTTTAGCATCTTTCTTCAATTAGATGGCCAGATGACACAGATCTTCCTGTTACCCTCAGTAAGCACAAGCTTTACTATCGAGGTTGGACCTTTTGCTTTTCCTTTCTTGAAAGACAATTTCCCTTTAAAAACCCCACATATTTTATTGTAACAGATTAATAGGGTGCCACAAAACTGATAACGCAATCTTGAATGCTGTGTGGAATTCCACTTCTAATCCAAAAGTCTCATTTTTCATACATTAAAAAATGTTTCTTGCTTATGAAAGTTTCTTTTTTCCCCTTTTAAATGTTGCTGGGATAAAAAACCAAACAGAAAAATAGTTCTTTAAGGGCTTTGCTCATTCTGTGTGAATAATCTATTTTTTTGAATAAGCAGCCTGTATATGTTAATGTTGGTTATCTGAAGTTTCATGGTCAACAGATGTTCAGTGGAATAATATGCAAAGGTTTAAATTCAGGCACTGAATGTTCTTTCATGGGAAGTTTACCTTGTGGATCCAGACATGTCATCCTTTTAGAAACGCTAAATCCTTTTTTCCCCTTTTTGATCAGAAATTAATGTAAATGTGCCCAACATACCCCTATACACCAATATTTAAAACAACAAGCATAACTTTTGACAGCTCTCTACCCAAGTGCTCCCATCCGCAGATAAAATACAACAGTCAAACCTCTGTCTCTCCCCAAAATTGGACCTAGGCAAATAGCTGAGACTTAAACTCAACAAACTGGGTCTCCGAAGGGCTGCTGGTAAAAGAGCATTCCAGAGCCGGGAGTCATGTATCAGCGATGGCCTGTTTCCCATCCCCGGCTGCTCAGAGCTGGGAACAATTAACAAGAGGGCCACAGCTGATCCCGAATGATGGGCTGACAGATTGGGAGTGAAAGTGATCTCCTAGGTGCTTAGCCTCAAACCGCAGCCTTAGGGATCTCTGGCAGAGATTTGCAGAACGTGCGACGGGGGGGCCGTGCCGCCAGCTGCCGGGGCTCGGCTTCGGAGGCTGCCGAAGCCCTGCTGGGAGCCGTGCGCGGGTGCAAGCCCCGGTATTGCTTCTTGAGGTAAAGACGAGGTGAGAGGGAAAGGGAGAGGAATGGAGGATTTCGTTTGTGGGAGCGACCAGCCCGCACTTCCAGGTGGTCTCAAATTAATATTAGAAAAAGGGATTTTGTTGGTATTTAGGGCACTTAATTAATAAGCTGCCAGAGAGGGAAAACAGATTTGAAAGTTGGCATGGCTGTTTTGCAATACAAGCTGGATTACTGCTCCCCTTTAGCTCGTGTTTAGCAACTCTAGTCGTTGCCGGCTCCTCTTGGTGCGAGGAATCTAGATCACAAAAGCTTTGTTTTCAACATCCATCTGTCCGGCCGTCCTCAGACACTCATACCTTCTCAGCATTTTGTTTTATCAGCCTCGGCTTATACGAGTCTGGCACGTGCTGCAAGAGGGAGGATTTGGGGCAGGCTTGGCGGAGGTGTGTGAATGGTACACCACCAGCTGAGGTTCTCAGCCCCAGCCCGCGCGCAGCTCCCCATCCCGATCGGCGGCGGCCCCTGCAGATCCCTCCTTGAGCATCGCTGTGCGAGGACTGCAAATAGTCGCCGTATCAGTTCCCAGTCCCTCAGCTGAGATCCATCAGCCACAAACAAGGGGCAGTTGGCGGTGCTTAAAACTTATAATTTTTTCCCATGGGAAGAAGCTGACGTGCAAACCTACCTACAGAGCCTGGGTTTGCTGCTGCTGCTGCTTTACCTGGATGCTGAACTGGGCTTTTAATTGGTTTCCCCAGCCTATTTTCCAAGTGTAATAACTGGTTTTGGGTTCTGGGCAAGTGTGTGTTGTTATTGTTAGGGACATCGCTGTGATTTTCCAAGGAGGCTGAAGGGGTGACGTTCCCAGGTCCTTTGAAAGTGTCAGCCTAAGCCCATTGTGCTACCAAGCTGTAAATCAGTAACTGATAAAATAGTGTATGTGTGTTTGTGTGTGTGTGACCCCATATGTGTGTCCCTGCGAGCAGGCTGAATCTTTAATGCAAGGGAGAGGAAGGGGCTTTCTGCAGGTGAATATAAAAGAAACGATGAAGTTCTTTAGAGGTGGCATCCTGGAGGTAGTTATATGGGAAAAGTCAGACACAGCCTAGGGGTGCATCTTTATATTATTTATTTGTTCGTTTGGCCTGGAGCTGGACTCATCGTATGATTGCAGCTGCTGTAAAACTTATGTAGGGGCCAGTACTGCAACATACGACTGAGTGCCTTTTTGTGAATTCTCTGAGCATCCAGAGAACAATTTAATAAATGGACTGAGAAAGCCATCACTTCTTAGGTTTCTAAAATAACACCTTTCCCTATCATTTTTCTCTTAACCGTTTTCTATTAAAATTTTTTGAGAGTGAAGTTAGGGGCACTGAATAATTTCACTTTAAAAAGACAGGAATCATTTTCATTGAAGAAGTGGTGGTTCTGGAGTGGTTTGTTGCTTATAGGATTTACTTTTTCCTTAAATCTGATGCCTACGCCCTCATCGCAGAATGTTTCAATGAGTGACTCTTTGCTGGAATAGGGCAACAGATGAGACACGAGATGGACTCTGACTCGTGACCCTGGAGATGTCAGCTAATTCCTGCTCTAGTTTTTCTGCTAGGCTTCAGGTGGCTGCCCCCAAGTTTTCCTGAGAAAAACTCAGCATCTGGGATGCCAAGTTCTTCTGAAAATGTGGGGAAATGAAAGTATTGAGAATTGCTGAAGGCTTGAGGTAGCTGTCATGCCTGAGCACTTGGAAACCTGTCCTTGCATTCATCCCTCCATCCAGGGTGATGTCCTGGAGTGAGACAACTCCAGCTGCTTTCCAAAGGTGGGTCTCATGGCCAGATCTTCATCTCCATGCTGCAGCCCTTTGCACAGGTGCACGGCAAGTGACTCGTGTCTCAGCCAGTTTTCGCCTTACAAACCAGGACTGCTGTGGTTATAAGTTTAAACAAACCTGAAATACTTGATTCCCAGCCGTGTTCGGCTTGCATAAGAATGTTACCTTCTAAGTTAGCATGTCCCCAGCATCCTTACTTAATGAAGTAAAAGCTTCATTTTTTGTTGTTAAAATGGAGGGTTGTTGTTGTTTTTTTTTTCATTGAAGTGTGTTTTCCTCTTTAAGGTATGAATGTTTCCTTTTATGCTCCTTCTGCTTTTTTTGGTTTAGGTACTCCCTCGGGTACCAATGCAATGGCCATTTGGTCATTCAGGGGGAAAAATACATTTAACAAATGCTTTTCTGACCCATATCTTGCTTTGAGATGTGCAGAAGATGGATAGTCCCAATACACTCTGTTCTCTTCCTCAGACAAAGCTACCCAAATTTCATAGACGGAATGCATGTTTTCCATGATGCAAAGTTGCTAATTTTATTGTCATCCAGATTATTGATGTTATTTTTGAGGTGTTGTAACTACGGGCATGGAACAGTGCAATCTGCATATAAGACAATGCAAAATACCCCTTTAAATTATAAATACTTAGCATGAAAAGTTCTGTCACATTTCTTAAAAGCCTGCTGACGAATAGCTTTATGCTGGGAAATGGCTTCCTAAGCATATTTGGTTGTGTGTGTCTTTATGTCTGAAAATGGGGATATTTTATTTTAGCAAAGATTCCCAAGAGATCTGCATGTCTCTCGCTCTTTACCCCTGTTCTTTCTTGGTTTGTGTGATGTTGAGTACAACGTCACTTTATTGCATTGATGGGATCATATTTAGCGGCCTCTTTGCTTGGTTCTTACGATTGCCCGGAAACTGCATTGATACTGATCATTTCAGAGCCTATTATACTCCAAAACCTGAAATACAGTTGATAGAAAATGGTATAAGTCCTATGGCATTTGCAGAGGCTTTTCCATGGCACTGGAGTCAGGAGAGCTGTAACTCGGGAGAGATGCACAAAGGTTGTAAGAAATCTGCATTCACCGCTCCTTTTTCCTGGTTATTAGAAAGTAAGGAAGAGCCCAACTTGGATGGTTTTTTTGTCATTAATTTTCAATGAGAATGTGATTATGCTTTAATTGATGAGCTCTCCTGTGAAATCTCATGGCATAGATAATAAAGCTAACAGGTATCTTCCTGACCTGGGGAAAGAACAGACTTTCCCTCTGTATAACCACAGTGCTAATGACACTTAATAGAGAACATAATTTCACCCTTTTCTTTTTTTTTTTAATTCTGCTCCATCACTCACTAAGGACCACATTGTCAGCAAATGCGTAGAGCTTCATATATTTTTCAAGATATGCTTGCTACCTGTGTGATAAGCCTCATTTTATGCCCCATATTAGGCCCTCTCCCAGTCTGGGTGTTATTTGTTCCCTGGCCCTGGATTATCTTGGAGCAGGCACTTTGCAACGCTGTGATTTGGTGATTATTGTTCTTGACATTTTTCTCCATGGAAGAAGAAGAAACTTCCTTGTGACTGCATTTTGCTGTTCCAGGCATATGCACTGCACAGCATCTTTACCATCTACTGATACCCTTTCTGAGGTTAATCTATTGTAAAATTAGATTGTAAAAATGGACACAGTTTTCACATTTACATGCCAGCACTGAAGGACTTGTGGAATAATTCAAATACTGTGCAATTCCTTTTGCAGAAATCACTGCAAAATTCATTTGTAAGTGACATGTAAACCATGCAAATTAGCATGGATTCTTCCTCAGTTCAATTCATCTTTCAGAGATTGTTACCCTTCCCAATCTGATTGCCTTAAGAACACAGATTGTCTTCTCTTGATGGTGAAACTGCTTTAATCCCTTTTTCCAAAGGTCAACTAATCTCCAGTCTTAAGTGCAATAGATGCAAATACAGTTCTCTTGCAATGTTCCTTCTAATTTAATTCTCTCCTAAGCTTTCATGTATAAACCTAGTAATGGATCAAGTTTGGAAGGGGTCAAAAGGTTTCTGTTCCAGTAAAATTTAAATTGACATCGCATACTGATAATGGTTTGCTCTACTTTACTATAAACACTAGCTACTACTCTATTGGGATATCATTTTGTGCAACAACACAGTTATTCTAAACAACAGCAGAACGTATTCTTTGTTTTGTTGCAAAAGTTAGTGCCTGCAACCTGTGATAGAAGAGAAGTAAAAATGCGTCGTTTTTAATTCACGGTTGTTATGCAGCATCTTTGGCCTACTTGTTTTATTCCATCATCCTTAATTGCATTTATAAAGCAAAAAAATGATGCAGATTGCACACAAATATAAAATTCACAATTAATTAGCTGCCCATTGCTGAGACCTAAATAAAGGCCAAAATGTGATTATTTTTTTTATTACTTGGAAAAAACTCTCACTATTAACCAGCTGTACGTAGTTGCTTGTTGTGGTCTTTGGTGTAGAACCCCCCCCATCTTTAAAAGCAAGTGAATAAGCACAGTCCAGCATCCGACTGACTGCAGACAGGAGAATGGCAAGCACGTTATGAAATATTGACAACGGCGTTTTCGTAGGTGGAACATGCCCGTGACGTCCTACTGAGCTGGATCACGCTTTCTTGTTAAATTCAAAAAAGGGCTGGTGTTATCAGCGAGGGACACTTACAGGATTTGATTGATAAATTTACTGCTCTTGTGGATTACCTCGTCCTTTTGTGCAGGACTGGCAGAGTGTCAGGATAGGGTCTTGACAGACACCAGAACATATATCCGTACTAATTTACGGTGAGGACCGGGGAGCCAGGGCATCGTTAGACACCAGGCCACCGTGACATGGAGTAGAAGGCCTGGATTTCATTGGATGGCACTTTTTCCTCCTCGAAGGCAGCCTTTCCTATAACTGCTCTGTATGATTTCACGATGTACTAAAAGTGCTGCGTGATCATTAATGGACTACATGGAGGGGCACAGCAATAAAAGATGGGGTTATTGATTAGCTTGTCTTTTAAAACAAAGGGTTGTACAGACCTTAGAGCTTTATGCAAGGAACTTAAAATGTTTTTTGTTCTAACCTTGTTAGAGTTTCTGGACTGCCTTTTTTTTTCTGCAGTGAAACAAATGGAAAGTGTGTTGGTGTTGCAGCCGTACTGGTCCCCAGTCGGGCTGGTGGGTTGCCCACACGCTCTAGGAAACCCTAAGGAGTATTTTTGAAACAAAACACTGCGCAGGGTATCAGATTCTAGCACAAGAATTATACTTTGTGTGTGTGTTTTTCACCAGAGCAGATAAGGGTGGAAGATAAACAAGGTATTACATACTTTGGGGGTATTTTAATTTTCAGACTACCCTAGAACGGGGGTAGCGGCGGGGAGGGAAGGCTACCCTGAGGCTCTGCTCGTTCTGCTCTGCCCTCCCAAGTGTGCTCCCACTGGGTTGGGGTGGGGGGCTTGCTGGAGCAAGGACCGCGTGGTTCTGCTCTTTGTTCCATGCCTGCCTGAGGTAAATGGCTGGAAAACTTCAGTAAGCATCTTTCGTTAGGTTTGCAAAAAGATAAAAAAAAAAAAAAAAAAAGAAAAAAAAAAGGGGGGGGGGGGGGGGGGGGAGAGAAAGACAGGAACAATCCAAATGTGCCCTGCCAGCCTGAAATAGCTCGCCACAGGTTTGAAATCCATTTCCCACAATGGTAAGAATTAAAAAGCCACAAAAGCCGACCTGTACATTTGTGCTGTATGAGGATTGCTGATACACAGCGGAGCTGTCATTTTAGGAGGAAATCATCCATCATCTGCCTGCTAGTCCCCAATAATCACCTTCTATTACAGTCAGATTGAATCTTCAATCGGTGGCGTAATGCCAGTTTTTCCACAGTTCTCAGTTTCCTGTTCTTTACAGAGGTATTCAAAATAATTTGCCATTCAACTCTACAAATGTAGCACTTGCGGAGAATATTATTATTGTTAGCATGTTGCTTCTAAAGCAAGTCTGTGCCGAAGCATAATTTGCTGAATTAATCATTGGTCACCCATTTACATTCCTTTCCCCGTCTTTTCCCCCCACACCCAGTTACGATTTTGTAATCGTTGTTGTTGTTGTTGTGTTTCGTACACACTGATGCAATGTACAATTTGAAAAAGATGTTGAGCAATGACCCTACTGCTAACGATAAAAGCAATGACCTGATTAGAAAGACTCCATCAAGCAGAAAGCTAAGGGTGCCAGCACAAGGAAAACTCACAGAGATAAAATGTATAGTGAAAATGGCAAATGTTAAGACAGAGTTTAGGATGGGTTTTATGGTGTTTCCCTCTCTTCTAATTGTTGGTATATGGGAATCCAGAGAAGACGACGACGACGTCCAACTTGACAAAAGCTCAAAGATTCCTGAGCAGACAAGATATCATGGGGAGTATTTTGGGGGTACTGAGGGCCCAACAAAACTTACCCATCTTTTAAATACTTTAAATGTATGTGAATTTTCATATCTCCTTTCCCCCTTCTCCCCAGTGTGAATTAAGATGCAGCCTTGTACTAAATTGAATCTCTGCCTATCTTTTGCGGTGCTTGTGATTGCCTCTGCTTTTCACATGTCATTTTAGTCTTCACCAAATAGATTTCTTTTAGCTTTTTGCGCAAAATTGAAGTACTGTATTAAAGCAGAAGCCTTTAGGGCATACCATTGGTTTTTTCCTTTTGGAAAATAAGTAATAGTAAAATTTAATTACTGTACCTACTACTTAAGTAAAGTTTTGGTTCCTCTATCCGAAGTCCAATTTCCTACTTTGTGGTTAAAGCTCCGGTATATTTTGAGGGCCGTGTACTGTTACATGCCTGAATTCAGCAAAGGAAAATAGGAAATAATTCACTCTGGCTTGAAAAGGGTGGGGATTTCTTTGTTTCTTTTTATATTTATTCAGGAAAAGCTGACAATCGTCCCACATTAATGAACAACACCATCAATCAAAGTGCTGACAATGAGCGGAAAAGCGAGGTAGATGTCAGACTGACGGCATATTGCTTTTTTCAGCTAGGCCAGGGCTGTTTATAGCACTTTTCACTGGCAAAACTCTGGCTGCAGCTCGACAGGAATAGAAAGCAGAATCAGAAATTGCGTGTGGAAAGTTGCTCCTGTGCTTTGTAATTTGAAATTAGCATTGAAATCCAGTCACTACTGTGTCATTTTCGTGGGCTTGCTTTGCAAGGTGGAAGGGTTTTTCCTATCTCCTTGTGAAGAGATGACGAACCTTGCTTCAGTAGTCAAGAGGCAGCTCAACCAAGGGCTACAGCACCTTGCAAATAGAGCAGAGATGAAAACGTAACTTGGATTATAATCCAGTCTCTCCCTGGAGTCCCCCGCTCTGTGAAGGCAGAAAATCCTCCCCGGGGGCACCTTTTTCTTGCCTTTCTTTTCTTTCTGGGCCATTTGCTTGCAGCAAGGAGAAGCTGCCAGGTTCCCTCTCCTGCTGACCGGCCGTGTGCCTGGGACAGGGTTGCTGGTACCGAAAGGTTTTCTGGCCCACTTTGCTATGGGAGAAGGGTCATGGGCCACCCGATTTCTGGAGGACGGAGAGATGTGAATGCCCAAAGCCGAGTGGCTAGATGTCATGGGACCTGGACCGCAATGGAAATAAAAGTTGCGACACAACAAAAAAAAGGGTATTTTGTCCGCTGCCCAACCTGTCAACCCATCTTCATCCTCACTTGCTCTTTCTGGAAGACGTGGGTTACCTCCATCACCTCTTAAAACAGCCTCCTAAATGCCTGTCTCAGGAGTCTCCCTCTCTTATTCAGGATCTGTAGTTCAAAACACACATATCCATTCCCCCTCTCCTCCCCTCCCAGCTGAACCAATGCCAACTTTTGCTTAAACGTTTGGCCTGACACAGTGCCGTGTAGCTCCTCTGTAGCTGCTGGGACCGTGTTATTCTCTGCAGCAGCAGTGCGGGGCAGTGAATCAAGCACCATTTCTTTAAAGGCTTTATAGAAACGACTGTGTTATTGGAAATCGCTTGAGTCATTGCCCCGCTGCACGACCTTGGGCAAGTCATTTCCCCTCTCTGTGCCACTGTTTCAGCCCTCACCCCGCATCTGTCTGGTCACTATAAACTGTAAGATCATCAGGGCAGGGCTCGCTCTCTCGCAGACACGCACACAAGCATGAATGCAAGATAAAACAGAGACTTGTGGCTCAAAAAATGGGGGAGGGATTGGTGAATACAAAACCCAGGAATGTTTTGGTCATTTCTGCTTTCAGAACTCCATAAGAAAACAGTTTTTCCTACTTCTCTGCCGATGTGTGGGAAAACTTTTATTAAACTTTTTCATATTTGAAACATCTGAGAGTTTTGAGTTTCCCTTAATTGTCTCTTTCCCACCCTCACTCAGCACAGAGAAAGAAGAGGAAAATGGGGAAAAATGATTAAACTGAAAAATAATGTCGGAGGGCGTCAGAACTTAATGTTTCCTTTTAATGCTTTGGAACTTTCCAAAGACGAGGAAGTCATGAAAGGTTGGAGCAGCAATTAAAAACAAATAAAAAAAAAAAAGAAAGAATCCCATGCAACGGATTTCATAGAAGGCTCTGAAGCTTCAGGAGCTTTAAATAGGAGATTTTTACAGCTGTTTCCCTTCCTCTGCGTTTTCAGTGGAAGGGCATAACACAACCTCGGGGTAGGAGGTGCCTCCCGTGACCAGAGAGCATCCCGGCAGGGACTGGCTCGGTCCAGATGGGAGGGTTTTAGCCCGACATCTCTCCGTTACTAAATACCTTATGGTCTCACACGGCAGACTCTGATATCCTCTGCCACGGGAGGGGATCATCTCGGCTGGCTGACATCGGATCGCTGTTTAGGACTACGGCACCCAGCAGATTTGTGTGAAAACAGTAAGGGCTGATTCTGTGTTAGGAAAAACCTCAGAGGGCTCCTGTGGGTCAGCCCTGCAAATCAGCCTGGCACAGCCCCGTCTGGCTCTTGCAGGGGCTGGGTTTAATCCCCCTCCTCTGCCACAGCCGTCCTGCGGGGTCCTGGGCACATCCCTTTCTGTTCCCTGCGGCTCCCCTCCAGGGACGGCCGGGTGTTCAGGCACCGCAGGTATGGAGACCTGGAAAGGCGTTAGCCAGAAAAGCACACGATCCATCTCAGACAGATAAGAAAAAAACTCAAAGAAGTGAAAGACACCCAGTAAACTTGTAGTTTAAGCTTGTCCCTTTACTCCTGGTTTTTTTTTTTTTTCCTATAAATGATCAGTACTTATGCAGCTTTTTCCCCCTTTCATACTTGTGCTGCAGTTGTACTTGTATTCGGGAGAAACCCAGTGCCAGTTAGAAAAGCTCTCTTTTCAATTTAGCAGCCTCCCATGGCCCACAGGAGAAGGTCTGAATCCGTGAATGGTGTTTGTGAAAGAGCAGAGGGGACTCTCAGCAGGTTACGGTGTGCAGGGTGCTCTGTGGGAGACATGGTACACCAGCATTCAGGCTCTGGTCTTTTTTTGGTGTCCCTGGAATGCATTTCCCACCACACAGCCTCTTCGGGTTGCTTGTAACCTTCCAGCAGCAGCATGCATGATTCAGTGGAGAACCAGTGCAAAGCTGCGTGGTATTTGGTTTTCCTGAGACATGTAACTTTCTTTTTAATGTTGTCCAGAGGGATCTACCTAGGAACAGCATTGCAGATCACCTTCTGGAGCCTTGCTCCTTCTTCCTTCTGAGACACGCTGTGCTGCTTTACTGGCTGCAGGTACCAGTTTATAAGGGTGTAGAAAGGGTAATACTGCAGAAGGATGAATGTACAAATAAGGCGTCTTGTACAATGAAAAGCTCATAGCGGGGTGGAAATGGTGGAAATACTGACTCTATTGAGCTTAGGGAAACAGCCGCCCTCACATCTCCTTCATCATCTGAAACAAATGAAAACTGGGCTGATAAAATTCATGATGCTATTCCCAGCTGTTTCATTTAAAGGAAAGTTTCCTTACGTGCAAAGTAACTGAAAACTAGAGATGTAATTGCTACAAAATGTAACAGTATCTAGCGAAAATTACAGCTACTCGATGAAACATATATTTTCTCAGCATCAGCATAAAAGAAAGAACATTCTCATCCAGAAATGGTATGTAAATAAATAAACTCTAATTGGTTTGACAATGCCCCTTTTCCTGGCAGTGCCAAGAATCCTAGCATTGTAATTACACAGTTCTGGGCAGACATGTGGTTTCCATTAAGAAAGACTTGTGATTGACTGAGTTCATGAGGCATGTCAGAAAAAACACATCAATGTCTTTATAAAATGAAAAAATAGATCCAAATTTACTTCCAACTTCATGAGAAATGAGCATTTGTAAATTCTCTGAACATGGTACAATAGATAGAAGTAAGGCAAGTTGCTATCAGGAAAATTTGCCAAATTCATGTTAGAATATAAATGTAGACAACTAAATGCACCTACTTGTATTTTTGTAAGGAGAAGTTCTTGCATTTTTGGTGAGCATTTAAAGTTTTCCTAACCTTTTTTTCCCCAGTTGTTTCTATTCAGCTGTGTAGTAATTGAAAATGTTTCCAATGAAAATGAAAACGATATTCAAAGTCTACCACATTTTGTTTTACCTACATCACGCAAGAGCACTTAGAGCTAAGACACAAGCTTTAAGAGCAAAAAACTGAACACAGTTTTCTTCTGTGAGAAAGGAAAACTGGCTAGTTAGGTAAGGGAAAATTTTATCTAAGAGTATTTTAAACTAAAATTCTAATGACTTGTTTTAATCACTTAAAGTGACTAAAATGTTGGATAGTTTATTTTCTGCCTTAGCATAAATACTTTTAAAATGACAAACATTTTAGGATGCTGCCAAATACTGTCATCTCTTGGCAACCTTAACATTTTATGCTAGATGTATTTTTCTTGACAACAAAACAATTCTGTCTGTTTCTCCTCTTCCCCCTTTTGAAAGACAGCAGTGGCAAATACAGGGTGTGTTTTAAATGGATTGTATGTGTGGTGACTTCTTCTATATATAAATACAGATTTAAAATCTACTGACTTAACCCCCCCCAACTTTTGGGGTCACTGTCTGTGCCCTTTTACAATTGTGCTAAATAATAAGATTTCTTTCTTGACCCCTCCCAATATAAACTGAAAAAAAAATCTTAATTCTGTGACAAGAAACATTGCTTTTATGGATAGGTCACAGTGCAGTGAATCTAACTGTCCTGCCTGTGACTCACTGCTCTGCCACAGGCTCCTGGCACGGACATGGGCAAGTCATTTAATCCGTTTTGTGCCTCCGCCTCATTGTTGTGAGGTTCAAATCCACTAATCACTGTGAAGTGCTTGCATGGCACAGTGGGGAGGATCAGAGAAGTATCTAGAAAGATACGCCAAATCTAGCAAAGGATTTAAATTGTGCAGTATGTCTGCAAAGTTTTTAAAAACTTTTTAAAAATACTTTTAAACTTTTTATGCATTTTAAACTAAGAAATGTTGAATTGGCAGCAAAGACTATTCTATTCAGGTAACTCTAGACAATGGTAACAAGGAAAAAATATAGATATGGTCTAAGTTGTTAAAATGGTACAGGAATAGGAGCTGAGCCATATACACACAAGTTTCTTAAATGCTTAAGAAGATTTAGAAGATCAAGCTGTAGGACATTTATAAAGTTCATGGGGCAAAATTACTTGTATGGAACCAAGCACAAGTCTTTTGGCTCAGGAAGAAGAGCACCCTATCATTTGCAAACATCTTTGGAGCTTGGTCAGTATGTCAATGGGCTCCTTTAGCTTATTTCTTGCTCCCTAGTGTTAATTTGGAAGTGTGATTTATTTAGATCGTTTTCAGTTGTCACTCCAAAAAGCCTACAGACTGGACAAAAGGGCTTGTCTGACGTTTTTTGACTAACCAGTCCATGCTATTAGATTTGCTCACAGCAGAGAACCCTGTCTTGCAGAATTGGCTTTTTCTATGTGTTTTAAGGAATAGCAGGAACCACAGTCTTGGTTTTTAAGTGGGTCCTCAACAACAAGCTTCTCAGGAAGGAGAAACTATGGACTTTCCTCAAAAGACTGCACACCATAAAAACCTGTGTTCACTCGTTGGCTGTAACATTTGTGTGAATGCTATATTGATAACTGCTTTTGTAAATAAGCTTTTAGGGAGCGTGCTTAGAGAAATGATGGTTTGCAGGTGATGTACGCAAATTTTAGAGATCCACAGTTGAATTTCTGATCTTGCTACTGAATTTATAAATCACAGCAATCTGCATAGAATACCTAAATGCATCTGTAGTATATCACGTCAACGTGAGAGTCACTGAAAGAGTATCTCTACTTACTTTGTTCCTTGGAACAGGCTCTGAGTGTTTTAAAGTGTGTGGTCAACATGAAAGTAGCTTGGAAAAATCCCCATCTTCACTTTGCCAGATGTGCTCTCTCAAAGGGGAATAAGCACTGTGAGGGCCCGGAGGAGATGGGGAGGTTTTGAGCACCCACCGATTGCAGAACCAGTCTCTTAATCTGAATATGATGAGCAGTTTCTGGAGCCATTGCATGTTTTATTAAAAATGCTTTTTATAGAAAGAATATTTCGTTCATAGTTTCTCATAGTACAGTTTCATTATGCTGTGCTTTTCTGTTCTGTATATAGTAATAGTATTACTGATCAGGCCTATTAGCAAGGTTTCAAAAGAACAATTGTGGCTCTGTAAAACCTTGGTACAGCAGTTAAAAATAAAACTTCCAGACTGATTACAAAATCAGCACCATACTGATGGCAAGAGAAATGCTCCCTTTGCTGGAGTGTCTGCCTGTTTACATTTTGCTGTGAGTCTGGTGTCTTGGTTTTAGAGTGAGAAGGACGTAAGGACATTGGACTCTGCTGAGGTAGCCTGCAGTTTTGATGGGTAGTCCAGAAAGCTTAAAGCTGGTTTTGTTTTTTTTTTTTAAAAAAAGCTCAGTTTAACATAAATGGTTCTGGGATGGAGGGACTGGTTTAATCCTCCATTTTTCTAGGTTCAATGCCAGTGCTTGCCGCTGAGATTTGGTGTCTGGGGCTGATGACAAGCAGAACTGAACACAAGGGTCTAGCAAGCACCCAGTGCAGAAAGGATCCCATTGAAGTCAATGGGGGTGTGAGAAGAAGGAAGGAGACTTTTTTCTGAAACTCCCACGCAAGTTGCCTCCTTAGTGCTCTTATCATTCTTTATTAGTTGCTCACGAGACTCTGCAACTTCTCTTTATCATGCAACGGAGGGGTTTTTGGTGAATGTAAAGTTTGTGTTTTGGTTAGCTTGTGGAGTGTCAGCAAGGATAGAGATGAAATCTGTCATATTAGTGTCTGCCTGTTCGGGATGCTGGAGGTGATACAACAAGGTCCCACTTGTTAATGAAGGGGTCGATAGTGCTGTAGCACTATCATGACATCAGTCACATAAGAATATTTGGGAATCTTCTACTTGTAATTAAGCAGAGCTGTAAGAGTCTCTGCGCCTGGGAAAATGGGCTGTTGATTTGGAAGTCTAGCTTCGAGCATTTGCTCTGTGTTCAGGAAGTATGTGACAAAGTGGACATGTTGGTGGCAATGGCAGAGACAGAACCTTTTCTTTCTTCTTGCCTTGTCTATGATAATGGCCCCAAACCCCTGCCATGTGGACAGAGGCAAAGGAAAGAGGGATTGCCAGCATGAAATCTGTGCACGAAATGGGGGATAACTCATAATTACTGGCAAGAATCTGGCAATCCTCACTCTTATTCTAAGCTTCACGAGGCTTTGGGGGGACCTGGCCACCTCGGAGTAGCTGCTGTGAGAAGCAGTGCGTCCCCTGGGAGCAACTCCACATAAAACTGTTTGGAGCAGTGCTGAGCTGTGATCCAGGATTTCCACCCTGAAGAGCTGTGGGGGGTGGTTTCTGATGCCAGACAGCTGTGTGGCTGCTGATCCAGCTGCACTGCATTTGGGGAAAGGAAATTCAGGAGTCAGTACCACAAGGGCAGGCTTTTAGTAGCATCAGATGTTTGGGGCTGAGCTTCTCTATCTGTCTTCCAGCACTGCTTTACCAGGCAGCTACACCTCCTCTGCCGAGTTTATGTTGCTTAGTCCATCTGTTCACAGCTCCAGAGATGATGGCTAGCATGCTGAATGCTGTGTTAGTGAGTAACCTAATGCCAGTTCCAAAAAAATCTTAGAGGATCTTAGGCGGTCTGTAGGAGCCTGCTATTCCATTGCTTTGAAAGGAAAGTTAAGCATCTAAACTGAAGTTTAGGTATCTAAATACCTTCATGGATCTTGGATTGAAGCAAGTCACTTAAGTGGTTTTGAATATGATATCCATAATATATCACTTTGCTTCTTGTTTAAAAATTTATGGGGAAGACTTGGGGCGAGGCAAGGGGGTGATAAAGCTGACTGTAAAGTGAGAGAGGACATTGGGCGCTCTCTGATGTCACTGTAGATGAGTCACTTCTCCACATTAAAACTAACCTTACAGTGGCTTATGAGCCTTACCAGTTTAAAAAGAACACTTTGGAAATATTTTTAAAGCCTTTAAAGTGCCTGGGCAAGTTCAGGAGACAGCTTTTCTGCTTGTCTTTTTTTGATTACTCTTTGGCAGGGAACTGGACACTAGAGGTTTTCACTTGGTGGTGGTACCACCAGAACCCCAAATTCCCCCAATGAGAATATCCGACATCCTCTAGAACAGGGGGATTCAGGGAGTTTAAGCTGCAGGAAATTCCTCTTTTGAGGCAGATAAGAAACCCCTAAGTTCAGTGAACCCACCCCCCGATATTTGCATGTTCTGAGATTTCTCCCCATAGATTAAATACTTCTCTGTATACGCTTCCTTTGGATCATCCAAAGATATCAACCATCGTGGGGAGGCTCAGTCCTCCCACCCATGCACCGTGATCCATTTTTCTGGATGGCATGTACTACTCCACGTTGTTGCATCCACGCGGTGATTAAATGCGCCTTCAAAGAGCACTGAAGATGGGTAGTCTTCAAGCTTGCTGCTTAATTGCTTTAGCTTCGTCCTGTTGCTCCCCATCACTGTATCACTCACTGATATTGGAAACAGATACCTGAAGGTATGGCCTCTGAGTGGCTTAGGTTATAGTGTAAGATAGTTTTAATAGGAATATACAGTCAATTACACTTTCAGGAAGGCCGATAAATGAATGTATCTTTTCAGAAAGTGCATTTATATACACAAAAACTCCTCATGTTTCCTTTTGGTTCCTTTTTTTTTTTTTTTTTAATCTTTCAATTTCCAGGAGACATAACCAAGTAGGAGACAAAGCTTTTTCAGTGAAAATGCCAAATAGAGTGCTTGTTTCATTTAAATACTTGCCTTGAAAAGCAGTGATCTTGCATTTAGAAAAAATTACAATGGAAGATAGAGAGTAATGAAAATGCAGAGTCTAGGTCTATTTGTCCCTTCTGAGGGAAAGCAGGGTTACAGAAAACCTTCTAATGAGGGGAATATGTTTTAATGCACATTTGATTTTATTTTTTAATTTTTTTTAATACTCAAGCTATTTCTGCAGATTACTTTAAAATGTTAAATTAAGATGTGATTGTTTTCTGCCTGTTGGACTTCCCCCTGCATCTCCAGCCACACCTTACTGCTTAAACTGTCCTATTTATTGTACTCTGAGCAACATTTTAAAGTAATAATGGCATGCAATATCCCATCCCAAAATATTTTTTACGTGTTCAGATGTGATATATGGACCTAAAAGCAAATTAACGTGTGTGCCACTGTGGGTCTGTGTATGCTGTGTACGTACAGTCTGTGTTGTTACAGAATAGAAATAATACAGTATTTAAAATGGAAACGGTGATACATTTGCAGGTAGTACTTTGGTATTTTCTGGGAGAATCGGGGGGCGTTATGATGCCTCTAATGTATGTATATTCTAATAGTAATGCATGCTGCAGTGATAATCTCCTGTACCAAAACAAATAACACGTATTAGAATACGGAATTCAAAATTTTCCTGATTGTTAGGTAAAGTGATTTTCAAATTAGTTTTTAATGAGTTCTAATATTTTAATACAACACAAATTTTCAAGTTAGAGGTGCTTTTTTAGAATTTTGTTTGTTTTGTTTTAGACAATGGGATACAATATTACTTCATGGGATAACATTTAATTAAAATATACTAATTTATGTATTTGTTTATTAGTTTTATCCCTAAAGCAGCAAAAAACTCTGTGTAATTTTTATGAAAAATGTAAATGAGGACTTTGGCATCACTAATAAAGTGGAATTAGCATACATTTAAAAAATGGCTTGTTTAACTTTAATAACATTTATAGCAATAACTTTAAAAGTGCTGCTTTGATTGGGAGCGCAATGAGTTTGCACTGAGGCAGTGGAGGGGTCTTTTCTTTCCCTGGACCAGATTTGGATGCTGTGTTTTATCGTCCTGTTCAGTTGGGTGGGACCCGTGTGAAGTGCCCCTTGGTTTGTCACATCCTCGGCTCGTGCCCCTGGTGCGATGCTGATTTACACCGTCGGTGGCTGGGCGGACGTGCCGGTGGGAATCTGGCTCATTCCAGCTGGAAGTGTCTCTAGCACTGGCTTTAGCCAAGGCAGGATCAGACTGCTCTGGGAATAACCTTCCATTTTTCTAATTTCCTTTTTAGCTTTATTAGGTTTTACCTGATGAGGTCTTGTCAAAAAGAAAAGTTTCCTCTTAATACTTCCAGCGTATGAAGAGTCGCAAGGCGAAAGCCCAGTCGGTCCTGAGACGGACAAAATTTCCACTGAAGTTTATAGGAATTTTGTCTGAGAAAGGATTGTTAAGATCAGGCCTCAAATTTTTATCCTGTGATATAATGCATCACTGCAAGACAAGCAGCGTTGCTGGCAATCTGCTAATGAGACTGTTTGTGTTTGAGTTTCTTTGTTGTTTTAATCATAAGTATTTTTATAAGATCCTGTAACTCACTGTGGGCTCAATCCTTGGTGTCAGGGGGCTGTGCTCTGCGGGGTCGGCTCCGGTAAGCCGAAATCTGTGGCAATCGGCACGGCTGGGCACAGAAAGAGGGCTGGCAGGGTTTCCAGTGACGAGGTCTTGATGTTTTGTGCTTGTTCGGGAGTATTTGCATGCATATATTAGATAGAAAAAGCAGCATCCCCCTTCCTCTCCTCTCCCAGTTTCTCATCTTTTTCTTAGTCCACTTATAAGAATAATAAAATTGAAATACAGGAAGGTAAATAGTTTCAGAAACATTTTGAAACTGCAGTGCCAAGCACTAGTTTCAGCAGCTAAAATACAAAAAAGCTGCAAACTGGTGCTCCGGCGAGGCGGTCTGGTGGTGGGTGGCAGAGGGATGAGGGTGGTGGGAGCACCCCCCCTCTCCGTGGGCCCCCACTGAGACCCCTCCTCAGTGCCCAGCGCGGGGGGCTCCCTGGCCCCCTGCCCATTTGCGTGAAACACGAAGGATCGTCTTCAATGCTCCTTCATTTAAGCCTCCCAAAGGGTTTAGATTTCCCGGGGGTCCCCATCTCCACAGCGCCACACCTCCTTCCCTGTGGAAAATACTCCCCAAACACACCCCGGCCCCTTCCCCCCCACCCTCTCCCCCCGTCCTCTGTTGCTTATTTGGGTTCACACTTCTTCGCTTCAGTGCGTGCCCTTGCAGGCAGCCTGCGCAGGGGCTGTTTGTTAACAAACTGTCGATAAACATACCGTTTTGGGGAAAAAGAGTGAGTTTTGCACACAGGCTGCTCGGGCCAGCGAGGCGGCAGGAGATGGGGGACACCTCTGCTCCGGGGGGCTGGCGGGATGTCCGAGGCGAGGGGAGGGTTGTCGGCAGCAGAAGAGCAAGAAGCCAACGAAGAAGGAGCTGTGAAGGGTTTCCAAGCCTGGCTGGCAGCATTGCCACCGAGGAGGGACGGCAGAGTCCCCCGGACCGAGCGCGGGGATGCGGGGACGTGCTTTTGTGCAAACCTTTCCCTTACCGTCTTGGGTGAAGTGGAAGTGATGTTGGTTTGCTGCGCATCCAGAGCAACTTTGCAGAAAGTAACGGTGCTTTTTATTGTTGTTGTTGTTGTTTTCTCTTTCTCCCTCTCAATTTTTTTTGTCAATTATCCACGTCACTGAAATGTTTTAATGAGGAAATCCCGACTGCGGAAAGGTCAGGAGATGAAAAGCGGAGCTGATTTTAAAAATAACGCCCAGTTTTACTGCGCGGCCAACTCCCAGTGCATTTTGAGATGAAAGGGAAAGAAAAGCTTCACAGTATTTAAGCAATAAAAGTACTACAAGGAAAAGCTCTTTCATAGTCTTTGGCTGGCATAACAGGGTGGTACGTATACGGGGGAAAAACAAACAACTTCTTCAAAGCAGTGTAGTATGTAAGAAGTAACACACGCAGAATCAATACTTGCCAGATAGATGTATATATGTGTGACTTGATATTGTATATAGTCATAAGCAGATGTAGGGCCTGATTCTTCAGGCATGTTATGCAAATGAGGAACTATTTTATCACGAACAGTTGAGATGATCATAAATTGGACTGATTAAGCACATGGTTAAATCTGAGTAGAATTTAGTTCACATACTTATTCCTATATTCCTATATAAGCCTATATTCCATCAGTGTAAAAACAAATTACCCTAATGTGACATTAATATCTATTTGCTACCATCTGAGATCTTTTAAAATGGTATTTAATTTCTTAATATTCTGAGACTTTTTTCCTTAAAAATTTCATGTATCATTAAAAAAAAGTCTAGTCTAAGTCACAAATGCATCCTTTTTCTCATGTATATTTGATACCAGGCTCCAGTCTAATCTGATAAAGTGCACTTTGCCTGTGGTGTCTTACAATAAGCTGGCTGCATTAGTGCCGGGAAAAATCAATACCGATTTATAATTTACCATCGCAAAAACCTATCACTTTTTATGACCCTCCATCCTGGCTCATTAATATTACATTAAAACACACACACACACCACTGCAACAGGGTGAAATTGTAAGCTTGTCAGGTTTGCAGTCATAAAGAAAGCTTTAATTGGTCTTAGTTTGGGAATTCAGCATTAGATTTTGTTTATTTGTGTGATTATTATTTTTTAAAATCTTCCTTACTTTTGGTGGATTTCTAAAATGCATCCTGGTAATGCATTGATTTTTCAGCCAACAACTCCTTTCAGTTTTCTTTTTTTTAATGCATGAAGACATGGTTTTCAAATAATGGCTATCCCTCTAAAATTTCAGCAAGCTTAGGTAAATCACTCGGAGGCATTACGTGTTTGGGGTTTGCACTCTTGATTGGAGGTGATAAAGTATAACAGGTTCTATCCACCAGTAACATATTTATTTTTCTAATCATGGTTGGATTTTTGTTTGTTTGTTTTTTTGCTTTTCATCAGAGTTCTAGAAGACTGTTTTGGGGCCAAATATAGAAATCGGATCACTGTATGTTATATTCTTTCTCTCTCTCTCATAAAATGCCTTTGTTTCCTGAGCTGGCAAGAGCAAAGTGATCAGTTGGATGTTGTTGGCCCAATTCTGCAGTGTACAAATGGCCCAGTGCAGTTTACAGAGCACCAGCATCTCTAGCTGATTTCAGTAGGCCTAATAATTTCCTCTCTTCAGTGCACACAGAGGATGACAAGAACTGTGAAGTGTAGAACCAATGGTGAATTCAATTTTTTTCTTACATATTTTAGAAACAAATTTAAAAAAAAAAAATCAAAACAAACCCAAACAATACTTCACCCCCTGCAAAGAAAATTAAACAGTTTCATACTCATATGTTTTTAGACTCCAGAACTCCTTATATCTAAATTCTTTCCAGATAATGTCAAAAATAATGATGTCAGTGTTTATATTGGCAATGGAAAGGTGCTCTTTATTTATTTCATACTATTCCCAGAGAGTTTCCAGGGATTTTTTTTTTCTTGTTAATATGGAGATTCCATCCCAACAAGATGATTAATTTGCTTTCTTCCTGCATAAAAGGTTAAGGAATAAATAGGTAAATGGTGTGTTAACACAGAAGTAAAAAAACCCCAAAACCCAACCCCCCCCCCCCCCAAAAAAAACCCCAGCCCCCCCAAAACCCGGGAAATTCAGTGTGTTCTCAAGTGTGCAGTAGATCCGCACCATGCAGCAAGTACATGTCGTGATTGGGTTTTTAAAAGATGTTCGCCTCCCCACTGACTGACAGGGCCTATTGATTTTTTAGGTTTCTGCCGTCATCAGTTTTCAGCCTCACAGCGGCCATATGTCGAGGTCAGGGCGCGCGGGGGCTCGGGCAGGCAGCCTTCGCCACATCCAAAAGTGAAGGGCCGCTGAAAGAAAATCAATCATGTCATAAGTGGGAAGCATCAAAAATTTTCCCCCTGTATGGCCAGGGCCCATCAGGCTGTCTCCACTCCCCAGCGAAGGTTAGGCATCTGTCAAGCCGGGCTAGGTGAAAAGTATTAGAAATGCCAGTTAACCCGTGGTACGGCTGAGCGGAGCTGTGCTGCCTCTGCCTTTGTTTGCCCGGGGAATATGACAAGGTTAGCATTTTCACTTAATTTTTGAGACAAGGGAGCTCCCTCCACCCCGCTAGTTAATCTGCAGAACGTACTGTACTGGCTGGGATTTTGGCAACCGATGGTGAAACGCGCAGGATTGGACTGTGTGTGGGCACGCACTTGTGTGTGTGCAGACGTGGGCACGCGCAGGTATAAAATCCATCCGTGCACATGGATGTTTCACTTTCTTCTGGGTAGTTGGCACAATCTGTTCATAAAGTCCCCAAATGTGGTTCTGAAATGAAGCATTGCCACAGGAGCGCAGCTTTTTGAGCAGAATGTGTAAGTTTTCAATGTTTTTTGTTGTTGTTTTTTTTTCCCCCCTGTTAATGATAAAATGATTTGCTCCTGCCCTGTGCTGATCTGGATGTTGCTTGACTCTTGTTTCAGAATATCTTCACTGGATTGACAGTAAATATTTCCATTGTTCTGCTAATTGGGGAAAATATATTTCATGCACTCTGTGAAAGTATACTGCTGTGCTGTATGATTTTAATCTTTCTCCTCCTTGTTCCATTTAAAATCCATACAATTAGATTGTGCAATTATGCTAAATAATCGATCTTCTGTATCTTGTTTGCCACTTACATGATGCCTCTCGCAGAGAGGAAAACGTATCTGAGTATGTCCACTAAATTTGAAATACTGATTTGGTAATACACTGGGATATTTAAGATTATGTTGGCCATCTTTCAAGCTTTCTGATTGCTGATCATGTGCCCTGAGGAATATTGCAGTAGGCTATGGATAATAGAGTGTGTGTGGATTTATTGTTAAGCAATTAGGCAAAAAGAGAAAACAAATTTATCAGTACAAGAACGGGAGCATAGTTTCTTTCTTTCTTTTTTTTTTTTTTTTTTTTAATTCTAGAAGAAAAGCAGCGCTACTTTCAGTAAAGGTAGATTTGCTCATTTAATTTCTCAAAAAACCCCACATATTTTCCTCATTTGAGGCTGATTATGCATCCCATCTCCATGTGAGGGTCTTGTTGACTTAGCCGAATACGAGTATCTCTTCCATGAGTGATGTTGCCAATTTAAACTCCTGAGGGGGATCTTCCTGCGAGCGTTTTCCAGGGGAGCGGAGCGGCAGCACGGCTTACTCCAGAGCGTGTCCCGTGCATAGCAGATGATCCCAAGGAGATGATGGGATGAGGTCCGTGAATGGGACCGAAAGCTGGGCTGCAGCTCCCCACTTCAACATTGACTTTTGCTGCCTGACCCGAGATGTATACTTCCTAATAAATGTTTTAGCTCTCTACGCTCCAGTGATTACACTCTCCATTGAATACAGATAAAAAGACAAAATGTTTCTTTAATCAGTACTGTGATGTGAGACCGTTAAGGTAATAGTGCTTGAAACTATTAGAATCTTGAAGATATTGACTGGCTTGCTTTTGGCGTTGCAATTATAATTGTATTTTGAGGCTGTGTTATACGGTTTTATAGTAGTTATTCTAACACAGAAGACTTCTCTGTCCAGTCTTAACTGTAGAGAGCTACATGGGGGAAGAAATTTTGCAGTCCTGAGCTGCAGGTGCAGCTAGGAGATGACCTAATTGGGACTGGTATAATTTGGTTTGAGAGTGTGCAAGGAAATCCAGGTCATCCCTCTGGAATCCACAGTGAATAAGCGTAGACAGATTTGAGGGGAAAAAGTGTTTGAAACCTTCCTCAAAGTGTATTTTAAGCTCTTGAAGTGTTATGGGGAAGACTGGTGACAAAAGTTTTCTTTTGTGAATTTAAGCCAGGTAGGCTGCATCTGGCCAAAGAAGCCTCCCCGCTGCAGGCGTGTATCCCCCTGTTCCCCAGGGAGCGTGGGTCTCCAGGTGTGGAACACTCCATCCACTAACACCAGTTATCCTGGCTCGTAGATGTAGAGAACTGAAGTCCAGAAGAGACCGTGGATGATACAGGCTGACCTTCTGCTTGGCACCCCACAGGGAAACTCACCCCTTCACTGCTACATCCAGCCTGGAACGTATAACCAAACCCTCTCTTGGGAGGATAAGCTGGACACCTGGTGTGAACACACATTTGCAGTGACTCTAGCAGGGTCATTTCCACCAGTGTACACCGGTGGTGACTTCCTCCTCACCAGTGGCAATGCACTAATGTAAGAAGAGGATCAGGCACAGAAATTCTTACTACACTGAGTTATGGATCTCTAACTCAGAAGATATCATTCATAGCTTTGTCTTTTTTTCCTCTAAATCTTACTTAGACATAGATTAAAGTGGTTTAAATGTGTTAGGCATTTGCGGTAGTTTAGTTAAACTGATGCCCTTTGCAGTATCAGCAGGCTTATTGTGAGGTTGGATTTGATTACATATTTACATGATACGGTACAAGCCATGTTTACTGGCTTTTAGCTGGTACTTAATTCTAGCTATTAAGGAAAAAAAAGTACGGATGGCAGGTAGAATTGCTGTCAGTTTAGAATTGCTCTAGATTTGGTTTGGTGGCCGAGCCTCTTCAGCGCCCTGGTCGCAGATGCTGTGCCTTGCGCGGTGTTACAATTGTGGGCACCCACCATCTGCGAAGCAAGAATTGCCCCGGTGTGGCTGAGCAGTGGAGGTTTGCAAGATGCAAGCCAGCAGGCTCCTGGATGTTTTGATTTCTGATTTCTCTAAGCAGAGCAAAGCTGGTTTTGTCACTGAAAGGCTGCATTGAGTGAGGACCATTTCTTGGTGTTTCAACTAGAATCTGATTCACCTGTACAGAAATAGTTGGCTCCTAGCCCCAGAGTTTCATTCCAGGCACAATATTTTCTTCCCAAGTAAGAATTAAAGTATTGAGGAAACAAAAATCAAAAGTAGTGCCTCAAAGTCATCTGGTAGCACCGACTGTGGCTCCTGTAAATCACAGTGCGTGTGTATGTATGTGTGTGTTTGTGCACGCACATGTAGAACTTGCTGTTTGCTGCAGGTGTTTTTGTGCAGCCACAACTGGTTGTTCTTTGAGGGTCTTTATCCCCTTCATAATTTCTATTTGAGGGTTTGCTGGAGGCTGCCTTTGAAGACAGATCGGTTAATGTCTCTGGCACTGCGCTTTGAAGATATGAAGCACCATGGAAGTGTTGTCATTATGATGGTTCTTCATCAACCAGAGAATGTTTCTGAAGAGCGTGAACCAGTCCCTTCCCACCGACACAGACAGGCCACCTTTGCTGTCCGATCCACCTGACATGGGTCGGAGGGCTTCTGATGGTTACGCCCAGGCATGAGCGGGGTGCTGGCTGTGTTACTTCATCCTGGCTGTTCACGTTTCTCCTCTTACATCATTATTCCACAGTATGGACCAGCGTGTGGGCTGCGTTTGCCTAATGGGCACATGGGAGAAGACTCAAACAGCCTTTGCTATTTAATCTCAAGATGCCGTTGTGCAAGCACGTACAGCATTTACGTGGGGTAGCTGTCAGCTCTGCAGCTCCTGCTCACCCAAACTGACCTTTTTATTTCTTTTCTTTCCTTCAGAGCTGGCATGTTGTAACACTGCAGTCTGCGGGAGCAGGGCTTTCCCTTGAGCTGAGAAATACCTGCCCTGCCCTCCCCCCGCCCCCCTCCCTGAAATTTGGGACCTCCCCCTCACTGCGTCTGCTACCAGGACTGTGGCTCTTCTGTGCCTGAGCATCTGAGTTGTGTGGGCAGTCTCCCATCTTCTCGTCTCTCATCTTCTTGTCTCCCTTTTCCATTTCCATTCCTTCTTGCACTTCTTCTTCCTTTCTTCCTTTTTCCTCTTTCTCTTTTTTGTCTGAAAAACATTGCTGCTATATGTGCAATAACATGTTCCAAACTTCATTTCAGCCCTATTAAAACAATAAATTCTGATTGTTCCATAGAAGCTGTTTAAGATCTCTTGGGCCAAAAAATTCCTTTTTAACAAAAAAAGTCCCTGAATACAGATTTACAAAATACATTTCAGAACCATTATGGCCTTCTGGGTAAATAATGTTCATTTAAAAAAAGTCTTTATAATACATATTTTAAAAGTGTTTTAAATATGATTTTTTTTATAGTAGACCATGATGGGTTCTAAAGAGCCATTATGTTTTATCAGGGAAATCATATACTTTTAAAAAAAATTGTCTTTTAAATACTCATTTTGGAATGGTTGCAACTGTGATGCATTTCTAGTATAGGGGATTTTTTTTTTCTGTGCTATTTTCCCCACAACTAACATAAAAGAAATGAACACATCCACATGCCTGTCTCTTTCTAAAACAGAATGTGATGGTCTGTCTTAAATGATCCAATGACTGGAAACTCCACCTTTAGGGTGCAATATGCTTTTCTAAAATCATCCATTTTAAAGGGCAGCTGATGTACAACTCTTTCCTGAGACAGCCTTGTCACATTGCATGACGTTACTTATCTTGCAAGAGCTTGGTACAGCAGGTGATGTAATAGGCAACATCTCATTATTTTTGGATTATTTTTGGCGTTCATTGAATGGAAGAGGCTGAGTAGGGACTTCTTTGCATTGACAAGTCATTCCCTCATAAGGTAGGGTATGAAGAAGGCCTAAAGAGCCACCACATCTTCTCCCGTTTGGATGTTCACCTGAGGGGCTCTTCCAGCCAGTTTCTTGACATATGTTAGACCACGTTATTCTTGTACTCTGAAAGTCAGGAAGATTCAGGGAATGACTGGAGTGCCTCTTCTCCAGCAGCCTATGGTGAAGATCAAAGCAGGGATGGTATATCATCTGGCAGAATCCTGATTCAGTAGAAAATGTGATTTGAATGGGGATTCTAGGTGTTCCTTTTATTAGAGTCAGTGTGTCAGAGGAGGGACCGGAATGAGCTGAGGGGAAATGCTCACAGGCAGTAGGGAGAGGAGAAAGCTCCCACCAAAGACTCCGTGAGATGTCCTCAATGATACAGACACCTTCAGGGCTTCCCTCCCAGTACTCCCCACTCCATGTGAGCACAACGCAATAGGTTTAAACAGGCTTTTCTGGAGAGTCAGACCTGGAGCCTCGTATAGCCTTTTTCTTTCCTCTGTCGGTTGACTGAGGCTAGGAGGTAACCCAGTCTGTCACCAGCCCTCCTGAATCTGTGTCACATCTTTAGTACCTACTTCACTAAGGAAACAAAGGGAAAGGATCAAAGGTAGTGTCAGTTTGGAAAAAGTCCTCACAGAGCTGGAGGGAAAGGGTTGTAACGCTTCCAGATTTTGCTGGAATGAAGTGGCATTGCAAAGAAATTGGAGAAAGTGAAATATCTGTACTATGGTCACACCTGGGACAGCAGATGAGCACTGAGGCCCTGGTGTGCCAGCTACTGCACAATGCACAAGCAGAGAGCAGATGCTGCAGGTGTCCTGGCACTGGTGATTGCTGTGTCTTCCAGTGATGCCATAAAGGGGACTGCAAAGTGTAAGATCAAGACACACAAAAAATACAGAAAACCCATAATCCATACAAGAATAACTCATGGGGAAAACCACATTATCTTAGTTTACAAGCACCTATCTGTAAAATGAGATAATTTTTCATTATGTAATAGATCTGTGCAATAAAGCTAAGGTGTGTGCATTTGAACAGTTAATAAATGGACTTGTTGTAGACTGAGAAGTTTGCGGTATAATAGATAACTGGCTTAAAGGAAAGTTATTCTGAGAAGTAGACTAGTTATTTTTCAAGGACGTTGGATATTTGTAAAACTACAGAAAATTATTCTTCCTAAATGCAAGTATTAGCAGGGCTGAAAAGAACTGATGGGTGCTTAATTAAGGATGCATGCACCAAAACAGTAGGACAGAATACAAAGATTAATTAAAAATTAGATATATTTTTGCAATCAGTGTAGAAGTGATCACAAAACAGAAAAATGTCTGACATAACGTAACAGCAGCGTGTATGCGTATTACCCTGAACTGACTGCAGTAAACTTCACAAGGACCGGTTCATGGTGATTTAGGAAACAAAGTGTGATGATGAGGATGATGCAGAATCTGAGGTTTCTATGGAATCAAGAAGGAGTTTCCAAAATAAAGTTCTGTAAAGTCGTAGACATGTCAAACAGTGCAAGGCTGGGAACAGTCATCTCATTTTTAGAAAGCTAAACTGAACTGTTGTGCAGCACAGTGAGTAACTTTGAAATAATAGGTTGCCGAGGCTGGATATCCAGGTGAATTGACAGCAGATAATCTACAGTTCATGAATGGCTTATTTCAGTAGTTCCCTTTGACATGTCAGGTCAAGAATGCAGAGCTCAAGCATTGACTTTCATATTGGTCAACTGAAAAATCAGTATATGTTGCAAGGTGTTTAATCTGGAGAGAAGATGAAGCTGCAAAGGATCCAAAACATCAGCACACAATGCTTTCCTGATGCAGTATGTCTTGAAAGGTTTCATCACGGTTGCTAGTTTGGGGGCTTATCAATAGATAACTGCTTTGGTGCTAACATCTAATGATTCTTTGGGGATCCTGGAATTGCTGTGGAGCTACACAGTAGTTGCATGAACTTGTGTGTATGAGTGTGAGCATGTGTGCCTGTAGGCACATAGGAAAACTTGAAGAGAAAATACAGTGTGGTAAAGAACACTCAAAGGGGACTCTCCTGGTACGTGGGCATGTAAAGAGAAAGCAGCTGGCAAACTTCCTACAGTAATAGCCATAGCGTTCGCTCTGTGGCCCAGCACCCTGACCTCATCTTGGCATCAACCCAACGCCAACCAGACTGAGCGGGATGCTGTTGGGTCTGGCTCTTCACCCACAGAGCAGAAACGAAGCCTGATAGCCCGTTATTGGCAGTGGAGGGGCAGAAGGTGGGTATGCCAGCAGATTTCCTCTGCAGAAGGGTTGATTTAAGGGTGTTCCCCGCTGAACCTCGGAAAACCTAGTTATGTTGAGTGGGGCTTGTTTCAGCCCATGCCAGCTCTGTTCCCCAGAGCTGTGGGAGTCGTTTTAATGGGTATCAGGGGATGTAAAGGGAGGGGGAATGGCAATTCTGTGGGGTCTTAGGATCTGTAGCAGCAGCACTTCTCATGGTATGTTCTTGGACCCCAAAAATGCCTTCCACCAGGGATGAGCAACCTAGATTTCACTGGCTGAATTCTCCCTTCCTGTGGCACTTCTCTAAGGGAGGTAGCAGTCAGACCTCGGAGCTTTTTATGTACCTTTCAGAGTTTTCATTGTGCCAACCCATCTGGGAAATGCTCATGAAAGTCACTTCCTAAAACACTGCGCGCGTCATAAGCAGTGACCATGGCAGCTGAAATGCAATACAACCACACTCTGAAGGATTTTTTTGTGAGCCACCCCCGCCTTTGCAGACAAAACTATCACAATAAAATGTAAGACAGGTAATTAATAATTGTGCCAGTGACCTTGAAAATTAATATTGTTTGTTATTCCTGTAAACAAACTGAGTTTCCTTTCCTTATTATATTTTGTATGGTAATTTGGCATAAACACTCCTTTTCACATAATTTCCCCAGTTGACTTTTGTCTCCTTGGTAATTTCCGGCTTTAATAAAGAAAACCTAATTAAGAAGGAGCTGTTGATTGGTTTGCTAGTGTAATTAACACAGGTGATGCTAATGAGTTTCAATGAAACCAATGGTTTATAGGGAAAAATAAACAGAGTTGTGCTGCATATGGTGTGAGTGATATCTGCACTTTGGGAAGATATTATTGTGATTTTCAAGCCTCATGTGAGTGGTTTGTGAACATGGGCGGGGGAGATAAAATGTTTTATAAGATTCATTAGTGGTGTTAGACCAAGTTGAATAAGCTTCATGGCTTGGGTATATTAAAAATCAGGGTTTTTTTCTGACCCCATTAATAGCATGTAAAGTTTTATCCTCCTGAGGGAAGAAAGAAATGTTAACTTTTTCCTGTTTTGTCTGTGTTAAATCTGTAGTAGGACTGATGTGCTCTGGAGTTGGCTCCTGGCTCTGTGGGGCTGAGTAGGTCACCAGCCCCCTGAGAGTGGTGGGGGCGTGAGGGGGAACCCCACTGCCCCTGTTATCTGCCTATGCAAAGGAGAAAAGGCTGGGGATAAGGCTGTGCAAGGAGCTTTTGCTTTTTGTCATTTCCTTGTTGTCACCTCAGGCAGTTCTCTCAATCTTTTTTTTTTTTCCTGACTATGAGAGGAGGATTTTGCCCCGTGTATTTAAGTCAATGCAAAATGTGAAGTCTTTGTCAGTGTGGGTAAGTGCAGTGGGATATCCTGAATTTCTGCTAGAGATACAAATACTGTAACATCATGCTGCTACCGGTTTTGTGTGGCAGTTTCTTTAGGAGGAGCCGCTTACTTTTGTAATAACATTGACAACATTTTATAGTTGGTCTATATTTCTAAGAGGCATTTGTTGATTTGTAATTTACATAGCTTTCATTCTGCAAGGCGAAATAGAGTTATGTTTTATATTTCAAGGGTATGCTCTTTTGTTCATTCCTGTCCTGCCTTTACATCTCCCTTTTATTTGTTTTTTTTTCTTTTTTTTTTTCATTTTCATCTCATTTTTCATCATGATGTAGTTAATTCTTTTTTTCAGCTCATCCTACACTTTGTCTTGTCTATTGCTATGTGACAGAAAAGCCAGAGACATTCCATGTCTGGCAGTACACCTCCAGGGACATCTTTTGAACTCTCATAATTTGTATTTATTGCCACCCACTTTGTAAGTTCACAGTTTAATTTGCCAGCAGTGGCAGTGTTAGGCCGACACAGTAAAACAAGATAACGTTAAAATGTCAGAACGAGAGGGGGCATGAATGATGCATTACCCACTGCTAGAACTTGCACTTGTCATGCCTTTCCACCAAAGTGATGTTAACTACCTTTTGAGAGCCTTATCTGACTGGTATTACTCAGAAATAGGATCATTAGTTCACTGCTCTGATTAGAAGGTTGCTATGGTTGATTAACTCTTCTGGAACTGGGATCACGGTGGGAACATAACATGAATCACACTGGATTATGCATCTAGAACTAATTTGATAATTATTTTTTGCATTTATTTATAGTTGTTTACATATGTATTTCCTTAATTCACTCCTGGGCTGACAGAACTGAGGGTAGAGGGGAAAAAATTGAGCATATTTTAATGGAAACATTCAAGGTAGATTTCAGTTGAGCTGTTTCTCCTTCAGCACAGTGTGTTAACGGTGACCTATTATGCAAATTACTATAAAATCAGGAAAAACTGCAATTTGATGTGGTTTCTAGAGTTGCACAGATAGTGTTAGTTAAAGCCCCAGCAAAAAGTGACAGCCAAAATGAGACTCTCGTGTCAGGTGCGGGAGAATGCATTGCTTACCAGTATTGGGGGCTGCAGAAAAGCCAGCCAGGGTGAGCGTAAGGGGGTCCCTCTAAGAGGAACATCGCAGGGGCCATCTGATGGTTGATGCTGGTTTTCCTCAGTGCTTCTAAAGTGCTGCCTTGTGAATGATTTCCTGAATTTGCAAAACGAGCAGAAATTAATGCACTGCAAAAATGTGTTTTAAAAATAATAATAAAAAGATTTTGCTACCGCAATATTCCCATAACCAATGTAGGAATTTATTTCTGAATGTTGTTCCTTTAGCTTCTTCACTGTAGGGATTCTTTGCCCATTATGACTCCGGATACCATAATGGACAACTAACATTAGTGTTATACTAAAAAAAAAGATCCTTGTGATGTGGACATTAGCAAAGGTGCATTAGTAAGAATAATGTCTCCTAGCCCAGCAAGTGCCTGTGCACAAGACGGCTCTTTATAATTTCAGTGCTTCCTTCTGTATGCAAACGGTTTTCTGTATCGGCCTATCTGATGCAGGCAATTTCAGATTGAGTTCAGGCAGTACACCTGAAGACCTGACTGAAATACCTAATCCTCTACCGATGTTATGCAAAATGGCTCTGATCCAATTGTCTTTGTAGTTGAGAAGAGCTGGATCAGATCCTAAAAGATGAAGGGCCAAGATGGATACAATTTAATTGAGTGAGTAGCATGACTGATTCCTACAGTTACATATCTGAGTAAAATGAGGCGGCTTTGGACAACAATTAGCTGGAAAATGCGGTTTGAAAAATACAATCACACTGTTGACAGTGACTTTGGAGAGTTGATTTTGGCTGCTGAAGAAGAGATTTTGCTTTAAAGATAAGAAATAAAGATTCCTTTGTACCAGAAACATGTTTTAATGAAGTTGAGACATCTTGAGGCAGAATTTACAGTTGCCTTCTGCCATAGATTGTGTGTGGGTACATTAGAGATAAGTCCAAATTTTATATCCCTTACTCAGTTCTCCCTCAGACAATGATGAAAGAATTACTCAGACTTTGGTCATGACTTCATGGGGACTGTTCACAAGAGGATGGTCCTCAGAACTGGATCACGGTTTATAGTTAGGTTTTTTCATAGACAAGTATCCACCACTGTCCTTTTCTTGCTGAGTTTAAAAGGCAACCTGTAGATGAATTGACGGTTGCTGTTCTTTTCTGGCTACATCAAAACCAACCACAGTGTAAATCAATGTTGCGTGTCTGCAGAGGAGCTGGTGTTCTGCAGGGCTTGTCTTACTACGACAAGCTCAAGAGATAGAAAAGCAGATGCAACTTTTACCTGTTGCTAAAACAAGGCCCATGAGTACAAAGCCACAATTAAGGAGCGGTGCAGCACGTAAGATTTTTAACTGTCATACTGAGAGTAGGGATGGAGTATGCTCCTGGCTTTATAATCCTGGCACTTTTAGTTTTGAGGGTGGTATTACTGTAGGAGCCTTTTCATGGATTGCATTTGAATGGGAGTATCTATACCAGCTCTTTTGCATGGAATTGGGCCCATATAATGTAGTTTGGAAGTGTTTTCCCTCCCTACTTTTTTTTTTTTTTTTAATAAATATAACTGGTTCTTCTTTGGCTTTAAAAATATCCAGGCTGCCTTTTGGAAATGGTGAAGTTGGGCATGATCTGAAAAGACCTCTATTGTTATCAAAATTAAATGAATTTCTGAATGAGTCTTACATTTTTGAATGTGTTTTAAATAAAAGTGTTGAGAAAAGGCTGTAAGGGCAGAGCTGATGCGTTAGCCTGACAAGACAGACCCGAAATTTTTCCTCATCATGGCAGAAGGTTTTTCAGGGACCAGCGGATCTCTCTGTCCTTGCAAAACAATTATTGCACCTGAATTATCGAGCTGCTCAGCAGCCCCTCTCTCCAAGCTGCCACCTTGCTGCACTTTCTGCATTGCCCAAGTATTCTCATATCTTGTGTCAATATGGAAAAAGAAAGAGAACAAAAAAGAAAGTATCACCAATTTTTGCCTACCTTTTTTTGCTGTGAGCCAAGGCTTTTGCAGCACCATTAGGATGTAGATTATCATATTTAAAACCTGTGATGACACCATTGTACCCATCTGAATGATTAATCTGCTCATTAAAAGAGTGCCGATGGGCTAGTCTAATTGGAACATGGATCTTCTTAAAGGACGTTGCAGGGTCGGGAATAGGAAATATTACTCATAACATAAAGTAGGGATTAATTATGCTACTAAATACTACTGTGTGAAATTTACATATGGGTCTGGTCATTGGTGAGGGGTTAGGAAAAGTGTAAGCATCCCATTTTTATAACCTTAAAAATGTAGGTGGTACGTACATGGCAAATCTTAACCCCTTGTTATTTCAAAGGTAAGATCTGCTCAGATGCCATGGGAGGGGCAGGAACACAGCTTCATATCAATTAATCACTACTGCTTAAATTGAAATGCTTTTCAATGTGTGGATCACAGCAATACCTCAAGTACCAGCAAAGGTTTCTAACCGTGGATTCCTGTGAAATGCAGCCCTTCATCTGCGCTATCGGAGGGCACGGTGGTGGGGTGCTGGGGGGCAGTGAATCACAGTGGTTGCTGCACGGAGCCCCTTAGATTGCTGTCTGGAATTGCACTGGCCATGTGAGTGCTTTGGCTGCAGTGTTAGCTTGGAAGTGGGACTAATCATTTAATTACAGGAAATAGGCATTGTTGCTTCAGTCTGTGATGGTGAATTTTGCCTCTTCTCAAGTAGTTCTTGGCAACTGTGTTAGGCAGTATTATTCAGTTGCATGGATGGCTTTTACTGTGTGTTTCTGTCTCCCTGTGGTTGCTGGTGGGAGGTTGCTTTAGCTATGGATTGGCAAACACAACCGTGGAGCTCTGCTTTTCCTGAACGATCTTAGGCCAGTGTAGATCCTTGTTTAGTGTCACCAGTCTCTTATGGCAGTGGTAGTCTATATGCTCTTCCTGAATTAACTGGTGTCTTTATCCTATAGTTGCACTGTCAAGGTGACCATAATACCAGTTTGGGCAGAGATTTAGGAATCAGTGGAGTTTGGATAGGCTGCAAATCAGGAAAAGAAAAAGTGAGACTATCACAGATGAAACACCTGTTATTTCAGCCTTAATATAAAGGCTACCTGAGATATTTTAATGGATTATGTCCCCCCTGAAATAGTGACATGCTGTTTTATTGAGATTTTGCATGTGAGATGAAACCAATTCTCCAAAGAAGTCTATATTTAAGCTGGGATCCTCTTCTATATCCCATATCTCCTAAATCCCTGGGCAGTTCCCTACCCACTTTATCTTCCTCTCTGAATATTAATCAACACTGCAGCCAGTTCTTTGGAAATCAATTTTTTCCAAGTTGTTATTTCTTAAACCTCACAGGATCACTTTCCCTCTAATATGTGAATATATAATAAGGACTTCTTATGCATCTGAAAAAGGGAGGCAAACTAATATGGTCTGTTTTCTTAGTGAAAAGCCTCTTAAACTGAATTTAAAGGACTAATTCCCCTAAAGTTAGCTTTGAACCACATCATAGCATCCTAAACGTTGACAGAATTTGAGGATTGCCCATTAGAGAAAGCATGATAGAATTACCTTTTTTTTCTTAGCCAATTTTAACCATGATGTCTCAATGTCCCATGGGAGTTAAAGATCCAGCAAACCTTTACTTAGAGGGGAAATTTCAATGAAATTTGAAGGGGTGTACTTGGTGGGTGGGGGGTGGTCCATGCATTTGAGGAAGAGTCTGGATGTACGTTGTTAAATGTATAAGCATCTCTGTAGCATTACTCCAGTATCTGGTCACTGGAGAAACATCCAATATATAAGACAATATTCACAATGATGACACTCAGGATGACTTTCCCAGTTTTACAGCTGGAGGAAATGAAGCATGGCAGGGCAGGGCTCGAATCACTTGTACGAGGTTACAGATGAGCCTGTGGCAGAGCTGTGAAAAGTGAATCTGGCTATCAAGCATCTGTGCATATTTGGTGAGCTGCCTTCCCTCTCTAGAGCTACATGAGCATTTAAGTGTTTTGTTGGATAGGGGCCTAGATGCTTTCAGGGTTTGTTTGGAGAGCTGTTGTTTATTTTAAAGCCCTTTCCCCCACTAATTTACAGGTCTGTTCTTGAGGTCTGCTATGGAAAGTCCTACCTTATGGAAAGGGCTTCTGTATGTCATAAGACACTGAAAGACCTTTGGGATCCACTTTCTGATAAAAGCTCTTGAGGATGGAGCAAAGGAATGGGTTGCTTGTCAATCAGCACAGGCAGACTGTCCCTTAAAATGGTTTTTGCCCATACCCAGATACTCCAGGGGCTGGTTCTGCCCAAAGACACAGATCGTGGAGGCAGGGATTCAGCCAGCTAACCAGATGGCCAGGATTCACTGAGCGTGCTTGTGGTGCAGAGCCTCCAAAGACTCTGGCAGCCTGCCAGTGGAGATAGATATATATATATACACACACATATATATATATATAGCAATTTGCTTGGGGGATGGAGACGGGGGAATACCAAGCTGCTTATTGGCCATCAGAGTGGGAGCCGTTAAAAAATATTGGCTCCATAATTGCATTTGGCCTCCCCAGTGGTGGAGGCTGTAATCCTTGTGGAAGTTATTTTCAGTTTTTAATTTTTTTCAATAGAAGAGCCATTAGAAGAAAAAAATATGACAGTTTTTCTTTAAAAATAGAGTCTGCTGGGATGTTGTAAGTGATGGTTGGCAAAGCGATCCTTGTATGCCAGGATTCTTGTGTAAGTAATGAGATCACTTGGATCAGCATGGGAAAATGGGATAATCCTCTTCTATAGTAAGTGAAAGCTCTGATACAAAACATGAGTGAGCTTGTGAAGTGTGTCACTGTGTGTTTAGCCTCTATGCCTGTAATAACCTTGTACTTGCTTCCTAATAGTTGTAAAGAATACAGTATTGCTAAAAACAAGTGTTCCTGACACATTGTCAGTGTTTCAGTGAACCCTGATGCTATATGTCATTGATTTGTGGCTACAGACAAAGAAACTTTTTTCTTTTTTTCTTTGTCTTCCTTCCTTCCTTCCTGTTTTTCAATATTATTATTTTTTTATTTTAATAATGACTCTGTGCGATAGAGGTTGCATTTATTGATGGGCTATGTTGTTGACAATGTTGTTTACATATTTGGAATGACGCCGCCCCTCAAGCTGCTACAAGCTTATCAAATCACTTTAACTAACTCCCATGCTACCATCAACATTAGTCCAAATCTGTCACAACTGGCAACCTTCAGTGTTTGTTTGAAAAGATGGTTAACAGGTTTGAGTGTCATCAGAATTGCAAGGCATAGCAAATAAGATTATTGTGCAGAGTGTATTGTTAGATGCATTAAATGGATGGGTCACATAGGCCGTGTATTAAATTCTTGGAATGTTTTATTAATAATGACACTCCCATGTGCTTTTTGGTTTTCAGGAAAATGGTTTTCAAGTTGTCTCTCCGGTAACTTTCTGAATGGATAGATATGCATGTATATGTGGATAACAGAAATAACTAACGCATTTTTCATTATAAATGAAAATCTCCACTTTTTCAGCACTATGGAGACAGGAGTCTCACAGAAGAAAAGGGATAAAACTAGGGATAAAATAAGTTAGGCTAGGGTTAAATAAAAAAATAGTGTATCCTTGACAAGGACCCAATTTAAAGCAAAAAGTTTAACTCCCATACCTCACTAAACCCAGACAAAATAGCTTCCGTGGCCTTTGTGTGACGTGGAAGGTGAACATAGAGCATCTTCTGTGATATTGCCCTCTTTGGCTTACAAAGTGTATTAAGTTACGTGAATGGAGAAAGTTTTGAAACAGGCCTTAGAGTTTGACATAATATCTCTCAGTTGGAACCAGTGCTTATTACAGTGAATACCTTTTTTTTTTTTTTTTTTTTTTTTATGTCCATAAAAGCAACTGGGTGACTGTTAGCAAAGCCGTGATATTGGCAGTCTGTGCCTTGACCTGGGATCTGATACTCTTCCCAGGGGTTCTTGCTTAGGAATGCTTATGGCAGCAATGCTGCTAATCACAAATGAAGAGGCAAAACACCGCTGGCTTTTGTCTCGATGTTAATCAAAAAGTAGTCTGGAGGGCTATGTGGACTGCCTTGTCCTGGAATGGTGGGGAAGTCATCTGTCATGGCATTAAAAATGTTGGCAACATGAAGGTTATCTGAACTCTGTGTGATGTAGGCATCATCCCATAGCTGATCTCTGAATTTAAAGGTGTGGCAAAGTAATCGGTGCCACAAATTAGAGTCATCCAATTTGCATAGATTAACGAAGGAAGGTCGTAGCCTGGTGACAGGTCAGGGGTGCCCCCAGGGATTTGAAGAAAAAAACTTTGATTCTTCCTTTTTTTCCTTTCCATGAAGTAATCGTGCTGTTCTATTGTAAAAGGAGCTCTGTTACTTATAAAGGAAAGCTTGTCATTTAAATTCATCCAAGTTAGGACACCACTGAGCACTGTCAGATGTCAATCACAATACAGCAGGGAAATGTTTTTCAACAGATTTCTACCTTCATTTTTCCATAACACAGAGCGGTGGCATAAAGGGGGTCTCTGAATGTACTTCTTAAGGTTAGATTTTATTTCTTTTCATCTGCAAAGGACTGTTTTTGAAGGTATGTAGTAAAGAATTGTGGTCATTTCTGTGACAGGGAGGGAGGAGAGTGAGGTGAATGTTGTTTATAATATCTTTTCCATTTGGGAGATGTTAGTGGAAGGTTTTTTGTGTGTGCTGAAGCCGACATTCTTTCTTGCTTGAATTGTTGATTGTGTCTCCTCGGCAGAAGTTGCTTTGAAATATTTTGGCTGGAGACTTGGGGTCTGTTCTTTTCACCAAACCTCTTTCACCTCTGTGCTGCTGTCCTACATTTTTGTCCAAGCCTTGTGGAGATTGAATGTTCGCCCTACCTGACATCTGCTCAGGAATGAGATTTTGTACTCTGGCCAGTTCTGGCAGAAGCATCAATTTGATGCCCTTGTCATCAGTTTCATAGGGAAGCTGGGGACTTCGTGATTTTTAGCACTGAGCTCCGGTGACCTGCCAAGCTTAACTGTTGGTGTATGGGGCTGGCGGATTTGGGAGTGCTGGCCTGGCAAAGGATGTAGGAGATGGGAACAGGGTGATTCCTAACTTTTGTGCTCTTTATTTTTGTATATCCTCTGTAAGTTTATTTCGATCTGACTTTTCTCAATATCTGTAATAATCATACAAAATCACAACAACACTTACTGAGAAAAACCTCTCTTCGGGCTGCCACATGCTCTAAAAATTATTATAGTATTTAGCTAAGCCTGCTGTTCTTGAAGATCCTGGTTTGTCTGACGGCCACTGTGTAGGTCAGGGCTTTTTCTCTTGGAAGTGACATAAGACCACGCTGGCATCTGCCCCTAGGAATGAGAGAGGAGGACTGTGTCCATACGGCTCCCAGTCATGTTAAGCAAAGAACAGATGCTGGACTTGTGAGCAGCTTGGTGGCTGAAGACCAACTACAGGGGAGCTTCTGGCAGCTACTGGGGCCGACGGTGCCAGTAGGCGTCACTGCTGTCAGTCAATGGCGATTTCTGCAGAGCACCGTCATTCACTGGTGGGCACTTTTTGCTCCAAGAGTCACCAAGTGAAACACTTTACTGGTAAGGAGTAAATAAAGAGATACATGTAAACGTCACCCGTTGTTTAAAATATCGCAAGCATATGTGTGGTGTTTTTTTTAATTTGTTTTTTTTTTTTTTTTAACTAGCTGATTCTTTCCAGATCCTGTCTAAGTCCTTTTTTTGGCCTTAAGTAAACCTATGTGTTTATTTAGATATGGAAGGATTTTAGGCTTGCAAGACTTGGGATCAACCATGCATTGATCTAAACATTTACTGAGTAGCAGGCAGTTGGACACAGAATACCCTGAGAAAATGATGTTTAATCATGTGGAAAATTTTGCCATTTGCATCAGCACAATGATACATAGATAAGTGTGCTTTCAGTTCCTCAAACAAAATAAATGCTGTAACTAAATGCTTTATGAAGTTGAACATCATACTGTACACAACTTCACTGTAAAGCCATTAGAAAAAAAACACTGTGAAAATCCCCTATTATGCAAAAAGGTGCATGCAATATTTCCTGAGTAAAATGAGATACAGTGAGAGGTATAACTTTATGGCTCATTTTTTTTTTTTCTCCATTAGCTCTTTGTTTACAGAAATTAGGTGAAGAATCCAAGCATAAATCTGCTTGGAAATGAAACAGCACTTGGAATCAGCAGTATTTGTAAGTGGGTATCTTAAGTTTAAACAGGTGAGTATTTTCCTTGACTCATGAGGTTAGACAGGCATGTCTTAATAATTGTACTGCATCTTGCTGAATATGTGTCCAAAATTATTATTTTAGCCCCCTGCTATTCAGTCCAGTGCAATCCAAGCTCTTTCACAACTTTTTGCAGTGGGCTGATAGGTCTTAAGGTATTTTAGTTCAGGGACCAACTTCTAAAAGTTTATGAAAAGATGAAGAATCACATTTTCATACTGTAATGGTAGCTTGAGAACACTGGGAAGAGATTTGTTTTCCCAGAGTATCTTTGTAGGGACAAATTCTGCTCCATGGAGAAAACCTGCTTTGACTCTGTCAGAGAAAAGTGCTGTCTCTATTTAAAATAATAGTGTTGAATCAGTGTTGGGAAGAGTAGTATTGAGTCATAAAAACTAATTATCACTGTTCAAAACATTCTCAAATACACTTAAGTGGAGGTTTGTTGCATAAACATACAATTAAAGAAAGAATTTGTGATGGATGCAGGAATACGCAGCTCACAGACTTACTGTTTACTGGTGCAGTTAACAGATGGGTAGGCCAACTGATTCACAGATGTGCAGCTTATAAATATAAACTAACGTCTTACTAGTGATGTATATCTGTAAGTGGCAACAAATTACTTTCTCTTTAACTCTTGGCTGTATAGTGGGGTAGATTTTAATAATACAGTAACTGTCATTAGAGCTGGTGATGAACGTTTAACAAAAATTCAGTGCACTTGCTCAGGCTTAGGGTACACTGCTGCGAAGTGCTGGTAGGATTAGTCTTCAACATATTTTGGTTTTGTTTTTTTTGGCAGGAAGTGTACAAATCTTGTATCCTGAAGCACATCTCAGATATTTTAACTAATGCATTCCTAGCAGATGCTAACAAGGCCCACATCACTTTCTATCCTTGGGTTCCTTTGAGGGGATGAGGGCAGTGGAACAGGAAGGGAAACTGGAATCTTTCCATTTTCCAAAATACAATTTTTCTCTTAGTTAATAAAGCCCTATTCATCTACAAACCAGTACACTGATGAAAATACAGAGTTAAGGGTGGGGGGGGCCTGCATTCCTTTGTTATATTTGCTCTTTAAATAATTTAGTTGCAAAAAAATCTGAAGGCTGTTTTAGCAGTAATTAATTATTCATTAATGACATGCTAATTGCATGGTACCTTTGAATATTTAACAAAATGCAAAAACAAGCACTGTAGTTATGTTTTTAATGTAGGAAGATATTTTTTTTAGTATATTACCTCTTTTGTGGAAAAAAATAGACCTCTCCTTTGATGGACTAGGGAAAGTCATAGTAGTGGCCTACTTTCTATTCACTATCTTCAGTCACTCTTTGTACAGTGGAATATAATGTCCTTATCTAGACTTAACAATTGACAGGGTGGCAATCCCTTGACTTTTGTCCAAATGATTTCTCAACAAAAATGGGTTAATTATCGCTCTCCATAGCTTTTTGAATAACAAAAGGCCACAGTTCCTTTTCTTCTTTTCTTCCCTATTTACTGTATGGAAGCCTTTGAAATGCGATAGTTTAATCGGTGACACCTTCTAACCGGGGATTTCTGAGTGCTGGAGCTCTCTGCAATGAGCTCATATTGCTGTGTGTGAACATTACCATGATTAGGAGATATGACCTTTATTATGCCAAAGCCACCCTGGACTTTAAGGATGAAAATAAAACCTCTCCAAACCTCTCCATGCACTGAAGTAGGTTTGGATTGTTTCACCTCATAAAAGCCAAGCAGTGTGCTAACAATGCCCTTTTAATACACAGACTCAGTGAGCTACACTCTCTTGACCAGCTTGTTAAAAATATTAATTGTTAGCTATACCTCACAACTGTTCTTTGCTGAGTGTGTTTAAGTGAGCCAGATTAGAACTTTTCCAATCTTTCTCTCCGAGGACTAGATTGGAGATTTTGCTATTATGCAATAGACTTTAATAACCTGGCTAGCTATTTCCCTTCAAATATTTTGTTCTGTTGTGGGTTCATGGGTGCAAAATGTAAGGCAAATAGTCAACAGAATTTAGAGTCACTGTCCTTGATTTTGCTCTACTCTAATTCCTCAGCGGGAAGATAAGTGACATAGGCACTACTCTAATTTGCATCCTATAGCCTAGATTTTGTTCTCCTTTCTAATTAGTTGGTAACTCCCATTAACGTTAATAGTACTTACAAATATGCATCAGTGAGAGAATAGATCCCAGTAAATCTGAGCATTATTAGGGCGATACAAAATTAGCATGTGGCATACTTCAAGCTCATGCTGAATTTTATAGCTTGGCTGGCTATAAAGGAGTAGAAATGCATTCAGTGACAAGATGAGGGGAAAAACAGAAGTACTTAACTAGAAGAAATAGGAATGCTCATGCATCCTGCATGTGATTGTCTTCCCAAATACTCCTTCAACTGAAGTAATGTAATTGTCTCAGAGCTGGCTCGGGTCTCTCTCCCTCTTTGTTCTGCTGTTTGGGGGATTCTTCTGGCATCTGTGCCATAACTGTGGACAGGCTGGGTTTAGACTGTGTAGATCTAACTCTGAACCTGCTTTCTGTACTCCCACCATGGAGAGGAGGCCAGGCAAGGCTCTTCTCCTCTTAGATGTTCCTTTTGCATTTATGGGATTGAATCCAATGGCAGAGAAGGCCAGAAGTAAAATAATTTATTACTTGGGTATTTTTTATTCAGTCTTCTGGGAGAAGCATTTGTCCTGTGCATGCCTGAAAGCATATGGATTAAAAAGTTGGGAAGTGTATGGCAATGAGCTGGGGAGGAAAGTTCAGCTGTGCTCAGGAACTTTGACAGGTACCTTTGGTACCACCTGCAGCATCTGCTCTCCAGGTGGGGTAACACAATTCAATGAAACATTAACCTGAGTGCTAAACCTTGCAAGATGTCTTACTGATTCCATGACTGGTGTGAGGGACTGGGTCCTTTATTTCAGAGCACATCAGAGAGGCATTTGCAATATATTAGACCCCCAAACACTGCCCATTAAATAGAAGGAAGATACAGAGCTTTACTTTGAAAATAGCTGAAAATTTACCTGGGTGTGAAGCTCTTGGTGCAAAAGTGGCAGAGGAAGGGGCAGTTCACTAGGCTGAGGTCTGCTCGTTGCAAGATGTGAGCCATTCATGGAGTAACAAGTACAATCAGGCCTCTGGGTTCTCCACCTGGGATGGGACATAGGTCCACTTGAAGGGACAGACATGTTCTAGGGAGTAGTTTCCTGTTCTTTATTTTTTAATTAGAGATACCTATTTTCGGCTGTACAAGACCAGCTCCTATGTTACATTTCTTCACCCTGTGGTTAGTGGTCAAAATGTTAGCCTAATGCATATAAAACATGTGGAAATTTATGCAGATGAATTAGGGTCATGGTAGAGAGAGCAATGATGCATTATCCCAGACAAAGTATTCCCAGTCTGCCCCATTGTTATTATTTATTATTTGACATCACCAAAGATACAATTTTTATGCTGTTTGGGCACTTTACAGTGCAGATAAAAAGACACGATCCCTGCTTGAGATGGAGGATAACAAATTAATTGCAGACATGACAAAGCAAGGACAGGAAGGGTGTAAGAGAGGGAGAGGAATAGGTGTTAGAGGTAGTCTGAAGCCTGTGCATAGCATGAAGGAACGGCGTTTTTTAAACAAGGAACGGTGTACACGGTAGAAGTGAATCTTGCTGGGGATAGTGTGGTATGGAGGGGAGCGATGGTCTTCAGGGCCAGACGGGAAGGATGGTACGTGTTACTGATACGCTGTGGCAGGAGGAGCAGAGAGGTGGACTAATGGCATGTACTAGTTAGTGTCCATGGTATAAAGCACCATGAAGACTCCCACAGCCAAACCCAGGCTTTGTGGGAGAGCACAATTCCCTCAGTCCCTGCACTCAGCCCTGACATTGAGTCAAGCCTCACGTTGACAGGGTGTCAGAGCGTTATTTTGGATGTAAATGGAGGTGGTACCCCTTTTTGCAAGGACTGACTGCAATGCCACTGAGCACCGCATCTCAGTGAATTGCCCTCGTGTTGCACTTACACTGGGTGTTGGCCCAGTGCAAAGTTAGCTATTTTACCACTTCCACCCACTTGCTTCTGGTTTCTGAATGAATTACACCTGATGCGTAATTTACGATGATGTAAGTAAGTTACAGAGCTACTCCCATCACTGAATAGCACATTTCCGCCACCGTCATGAAGGTTTAAGGCCAAGAGGTGCTTTGGTTGCATAGGTGCAAAGGCAAAGGGAACTTGGTCAACCTTACCTTGTAAGGACACTTTTGTTGCAAATGTGACTTTTAATACCAAATGGCAATTAAATGCCAGGTTTGGGTTCCCGACTGCAATTAAGTGTTTGGATTATGAATTCATATTTGAGAGATTTCATGGCATCAAATATAATAAATTAAGTGAGGGGAAGAAGCAGGAAATGAGGGGAAAAAAGGTCCTGTTGAAACATATTCAGATATGACATTTCCTTATGTCGATAACCATCAAGGGCTTTGCTTCTCCATCCATAAAGACAAGAATGCCACCTGTCAATCAAAGGGAGAGTCACAACAATAGATCAAGAAAGAATGAAACAAACAAACAAAAAGTCATCTTTGTTTGGAAAAGCATTGGCTGCTTTTTTTTCTGCTGATAATATTTTAATGCCCACATGCAAGCACAAGGTATATATAGGTGGTGTGTAGCTTATGTTACAATGCTTCATTTCCTTTTAAAATTGTATTCACCCAGTGGGAGAAATTATACAAATAAGGCATTTCAAGCCACTGAAGCATGACCCATATTTGTAAGAGTTATTTTAAAATGCTAGGTTCTTACTTTTGGTGCTCTCAGTCACAGAAAGCATCTTTTATTGGTATTGAATGTTCAGTTTAAAATAAAATCTACTTTTTTCTAAACCACAAAGAAACTGTTTGGTTGCAGTGTTACCAATCCTTATTTATAAAAGACAGTTTCTAGTCCTTATAGTTCAGAAAAAAACCCCTTGGCAATCCTGTTATTTAATATTGGAAAAGTCTTCTGTAAGCTTTCACTTTTCATATTCCATGATTTCTAAAATCACCTCATTATGGACAGGTATTGTTTGCATATAGTGCATCTGGAGTTGAGGTATGGGGATTAGTAACACAGCTGCATTAGGTACATAATTGATAGAACATACTTATTTTTTTTTCTTTGTCTTACATAAAGGTTAATGTGAGTGGAAATTGTGGAAGTGGAGCATGGTTACAGTATAAGTGCAACACAGATCTTAAAGTTTGAAAAAATTAACAAAGAAAAATAAAACATGGATACTGAATACATCACAATGTATGTTTCATATTTGAAAACTTTTCCCATCTAGAGTAATTTGAATTTCTTCATGTTGCCATCCTTTGATATTCTGAGTAAATTCTATATTCCTGGACTATGGACTAGCTTTTCCTAGATGGAGACCAAGTGCAAGAGAGGGCCAGAAAGCATCTTGTATAATAAGCTTCAAAATTTAGTATCAACCCAGTGCTGATACAGTCAAAATAACGTCAGACGACGTAACTTTTACAGTTCAGTAAAAAACTCCTTGTAGTTTGTGAATGCAAATGGCATCCTGTCTTTTGCAAGCTGAGAACACATGACAGGAAGTTGAGAGAAAATAAAACTTGAAAATGAGGGACAGGAAATTAAGACATGAAGCAATTAGATGGGAGCCAGCCGTGCGTTTGTCTGGCCTGGACCAGATTGTGACGTTCTTTTGATGGGTGGGTCTGAACTTCCCGAAAGACTCACCATCCGTGCCTGGTACCACATTCTTTTAAGAGCTGTGCATTTTTGATTATATGTCTGATACTGTAGGCTTCTGGGAGTGGGGTCATAAGAGTTTCAACAGGAATTGAGTTAACTGTTGGTTCCAGAGGTCCTTGGAAAGGCTGGACCCAACTGTGCAAGTTCAGTAGTGCTGACTGAAAACCAAGAAATCCAGTCTGCAAAAATGTGAAGGTTTCCCATTTAATTTTCTTCTACTTCAGGAGGAAAATAAACTTTAAATAAGCTTTTCTTTTCTTTCTTTCTTTTTTTTTTTTTCTTAATGGGAACATAATTTCAAGAATAGATGATTCTTCTGTGGTAGCACACTGCTCTGGTGCACAGATCGTCATGGTTCTAGTCTTTTCTGTGCCTAAGATCAAGGACTTGAGTCCAGGTTTTAAACATTTTTGGACTAAAGTCCTCAACCCAGTAGTTCTTTTAGGCAGAGTGTCCTCTTTTTGCTTTAAAGATCTACTTTGGATACAAAGTGCATGAACAATTTGTAGCAATATTTGCAAGAAGTGACACCACTGAGAAACTTTCATTTGTCAGTCTAAAATGTGCTGCTGAAAACTTAGCATGGATCACTTGAGAATCTGTCCCTGACCTGCATTTTGAATATCTGGAGCATGTTGAATGGCTGCTGGCAGTCGTGCTGACTTAGTAGGACTGTGTGTCTGTCTGCTGTGAGGGAATTCTGTGCCCTGTCTAGGTCTCTGGGTCCATAGTACAGATATGTTCTGTGTGCATGTCAGAATAAAACCTCAATACTCATTGATTTCCTATGGGCAAGGGGAGCAGCAGAATGCTCCTACAGGTCTTTATTCCTGATGACTGAGGGACAAAGAGCGTAGACTACATCTTCCCACACCTGGGATGTAGCCACAGTGTGCATCATGAGAGCGGGTGCAGGATGTGTTGGCTCTGCAGTGCTGCATAACCACTGAACTGCAGTCAGACTTGATAAGGATAAAAGTATTACAGTCTTCCTCTAAGAACTTTCCTTAGCAGCTCCAACATTGCTTAAGAGTTCATATATTGATGCCTCCATTCTCATGAAACTGCTACTTTTATGGTTGTGTTTTATTTTTTTAATTGTAAAAAAGGCCTACAAATTCAATTAGTATCACCAGAAAATAAATGAATGCTTGTGAGTCTGCAGCTTATCTGGTACTTTACTTTATCTATTTTTCCCTTTAATATAATTAAAAATTTTTGTCACTTTTCTCTTATCTCCCTCTAATTTGCCAATATTTCTTGCCTAATCTTGCTATTCAGAGGAGAACATGGTGCTGTAGGTGCACACCCACCAGTGCCATTTGATCATTGCATGCCACCTTTGTACATCTGGCTTCAGCTCACTGAGCATTTTGTAGCCATATCACATGTTTAATTTGCTGTCCGCCAGCAGTACAGTGATCTTATGGCATCTCACAAGTTCCTCTGGAAGTCATCACATTGACAGTCATTCTGGGTAGGGACATTCTGGGTGCACACGTGCATCAACTGCCCTTCAGAAAATGTCATGATACTTAACATATGGCATGTATTTATTGGCTGCTATCAAGTGCTGCCACAGAAAGCTTCTATCTAGAGTTGTGCTTCTCTTAGTATTTACTTTTCTATGTCCACCTCAGTGTCATCATTTGGAGTTGTTGCTAATGCAAATCAGGTACTTTTTGGGAGGGTACTGGGATGGATTGGCACAGAATAAGCACTGAGAATTTATAGTAAGCCTCTTCCCATGGTTGTCATTGTCTCTTGTGTTACAGTACATGACGTAAGCTCACATTTGAGACCGCTATGTGTCAAATACAAGGTAAGGAAAGAACAGAACCAGAGTTGGCCACCTTTGTCTGATTTTTGCCACAGAGGTGGATTCACTCACATGAGCACAGTGATATGCTAGAAGTCAGCTACAAATGACTAAACTTCTGCCTCTTTGAAGATGTGGTTTGGACACCCCAGTGATGCTGCCTCCAGTGGTGCTTTCCTCCCTGCAGTGACTAAACACAGTGTCATTTTTCTCAGAGAATCTGAATGTGCCTATAATCACATGGGAAAAAAAACCCCCGTGGGGTATTTTCTTGGTCGACATCTCATGTTTGCATTCAGGCTGAAATCCTGCCTCCTCCATGACCCATGGTTACTCCGTGTGTGGGCGAAGAGTTAACCGCAGTGAATGCACCTCTGCGCTGTGCAGGCTGCACAGCAATGCTTTTCTCCTTTCTCAGTAGGGTGGAGGCAGCAGGCAGAGGTGGGGCTGGAGGGTACTTAGCCCAGACGCAATAAAGCTCCCTTGAGTGTTTGTGGACATCAACCGCACCTTTGCTCCACCAGGTTTTGTTCCATGTGAGACAGGGATCCCTTCTCCAGACTTTACCTGAAAGGTTGAGCACATGACTTTAATACAATAAGCAAGTTTATGTCATGGGGATTTAAAAACGCTTTAGTGACTTGGAGATGCCCTTGAAACGCGTCTGTGATACAACACTGTTCTCGTTACTTTTATCAGCAGCATCCTGAAATGGAGCAGCTGAACACCCATTATGAGCAAGGGCATGGTTTGTACTGGTTGGAGCAGGCGCCAAAGGATTTGCCTGAAATATTTCATCTTGCCTTCTATTCAAGAGTCTGGGCCTGTCCCCTTTGCAAAGGTGCTTTACCTTGGAGCTTGGGCTGATCAACAATGTTTATGTGCAGGGAGGCCACACACATTTGATGTGGAGGTGGAAGAAAGTTGCTAAGAGCCATAAGGCTGCTGATCAGTGACTTGAGAGACTCCTCTTCGAAGTCCTGTTTTGCCAGGACATCTTCTTTTACAGTTTCCTTGGTCCTCAGTTTCTTATCAGTAAAATGGGAAGAGTAGCCCTTCCTTACTAGTTGCAGTCTACTGGAATTGGCAGTGGCACTGCTGATAAGCAGGGCTGGTAAGAAAATTTTAAGCATCATGGGAAGAGCAGGTGGGTACATCCTCCAGCTTTCAAGAAAAATGTGTCAGAGCTCAAGGTGCTTGGCCCCACGAGGATAACTCCAATCTGCAGAGGGCAAATAAGAGGTAGGATGGGATGTCCTCTCCCACTTGGAAGGCTGACGCCCAGATGAGCCCCTTAAGATGACTGTAGGACAATGCAGCTTCAAGCTTCAATTACAGACTAGGAGACAGCATTTTGTGAAGCTGGTAGAAACCTTCTGGAGATGCAAACTGTTAGCTTCTACATGCAGCTTCTCCCCAGGATTTTGTACTAGGTGGGATAAAGTTTTGTGTTATCTTTTGTATTTCTAGAGAGGTTGGATTTTTGGATGAGAAGGTACCTGTGATTTCAGACAAAATATAGATTCTGAAGTGGCTAATCTGCAGAAAGAAACTAATGCCCGCTTTAAAAACGTACAATTTAGGCAACCCAACCTATTGACCTTCTAACTTTGGACTGCCAGGACTGTTTGCTCAGTACATCTGTTTTTCTACAGTTTTGCCTGTAATTATGTTGTCCTCTGCAGTTACGATAGTGGTTTATCCTGCTTTAGAAATGTTATGTTTTGAGGTTAACTTTCCCAGGGGGTATGTTTCTTTCTTTCTTTTTTCCCTTTCTTCTTTTTGTTAAAGCAAACAAAACATAAAATCCCACTTGGGAAACAGAAGCCAGGAAGAAACCTATTAGAAAGAGTTAAAGCACCTTGCACTGGGGGGACGTGTCTGTCAATGGGAAATACTGTATAATGTGGTTACTTGAAAATGGCAAATAGTCCTGCATCTTATTGAATGAAAAAGGACAAATGTCACAGAGCCTGATGGAAAAATAAAGATAAGGTTAGGGGTCATGTGACCCAGACGTGTCCCCTGCTGTCCACATGAAGGGCGGCTCTCCCTGCATCTTGCTGCGATTCCTGCTTTTTGCTCTGTGTGGACAAAATGATGATTTATGGCTCCTGCCATGGGGGTAGGTGGGTGAGTTTGCAGGCAATTTCTAATTCCCTGCTCCTGACTGTAAAGCAGAAATTCTTTTGATGTCTTACAAACAAACTGTGATGGTTGGATGGTGCCACTGTAAATATTATTTGTAAAAATCACTTTGGGGACTGTTTATTCCTCATTAAAGGTCCAGTCCTGCCCTATTGAAGTTGATAGGAGTGTTGCCATTGACTTCAAGGAGGAGGGATGAGACTCTTATCTCCAGTATATTCTGATGTGTCACATTGCAGTGTTAGCAAATGCAAGGGGTAATAACTGTGGGAAGTGAGTGGCTTTGCATTGTAAGACAGGAATCATATTCCCAGGATGAAGCATCCCTCTGCAATATCATGTCAGGGAATGCTGTGGTCTTTGGGTTGTCCAGAGGCTGCACGCAGACCGACAGATTCACATGGCCCTGGCCATCTTTGTCACCCTGCAGGGAAGGGCCAAAGGATGAGGTGAATTTGGTGGCTTTATGCTGTTTAAGTTTGAGAGCATTCTCCCTCCAGCCAGGTGGAAAGCAATACAGTATGGGCCAGGTGCTTAAAATGGGATCTGACCGGAGACCAAAGCTTTGAATGGCAGCTCTAAATTTGAACTGTAAGTAAAGGTTTCCAGTATTAAGCCTGCATATGCCATGTTGTATTTCACTTAGCAATTGAGCAGTCTCCAACTGCTACTTATTGGAAATACTGGACTTCTGCCACTGAAAAATATTTGTGGTGCTTTGGCCTTCTGAATATTTTGAAGTTTGTTTGGTTTTGCCTCATCTGACTTTTAAAAATTTTTTCTTGGAAACAAACTGAATTTTTAAAAATTAATTTGATTTAAACTGAAACAAATTATTGCCTCCATTCTTCAGGGAAGAAAAGGGAGACTTCTCCCATGAAGCTAATTTCTGTAGTTTTTCAGTTTCATGTTATTCTAAATAAGGAAAACTTCATAATCTTAGAGCTGTAGTAGTTTAAAATGAATATATTCACTGAAAATGTGAGCTATATTTTTACTGACCTTAGTATTAACATGTACCTAGTTCCTTATTTTTTTAGCATACAAGAGCAGAAAAGTAACATTTTGACCTTCTTAATCGTATGAGTGAAATTTTGGGGTTGAAGCATGTTGCCAGGAAGTACCGTGGTCTATATTATGTTCTGAGTAAAGCTGAATGTCTGCATCTTTAACCTACTGCAAGGCTTTAGGACAGATGAAGCCCATTTAAGTCTGCTTACTGCTCCGTTACTATGTTGAGATTACTACTTAGAGAGTCAGCTGCTGTTTTGAACACAGTTCTGCAAAATGAATTTAAGATTATTTTTTTTTTTAATTCTGACATGGATTTGTCAAGGAATCAAACAATTTGAGGATTGATTGGACCAGATGTTACATTGATATAAGTGTTGTCTATTCAACAATGCCTGTATCCACCAAAGGAAGATCTAGGACACTTTGTGAATTTTAGCCCCTGCTCATGCCAAATTGTATAGACATGACTATATCTATTCATTAGCTCTGCTTGCAGGATTAGTATTGTTTGTGTGTATGTGCATCTGTAGGAGAAACATCTTACTCACAAAACATCTCTAAGGCTTTTTCCTGTACAAATGTGGGGCCAAACAAAGAATATCTCTACATGGCCAAATCCCCAGTGAGGAAGAGAGCAGCAGACACTCATAACTACTCCTGGTTCAGACCCGAATAAGAGTGTGTTTCTTCCATCTAGTTCAGTTGGTCTCATAGATAACAACCCCTCCTTACAAACTATGTTTTGCCTTACTATATCCTTAGCCTTTCATGATCACAGCCCTGTAACTACTCTTTGATTCGCATAATCATAGTATTAATTGTACCACTAGTTTATAGTTATTTTGCAAGCTGAAAATGATTCATTCAAACTGTTTGATTAGGACTTGCAAAATAGGCTGCAATCAGAGAATTTCGGGATGCACTTGTGAATGGGTTGGCAGCCAGAAGAGCAGGGCTACAATCATCATAACCAAGTAGGTTACTCAAAGCTAGCTATTTCTGAACAAAAACCCCCTTACAACTACAGCTCATGCTACATTTCCTTTTTAAGGGGTAGTTTTACATGCAAATTCATTTACAGAGGTAGATGAGATGAAATGTGCGACAGACACACCTGACTAACTCGCATTTTGTATCTCTAACACTCAAAAGTACAATGCTTATGGTAATGAATTTTATCTATTACAAGGGAAAACAATCACCTTTGATGACATTATAGAATAAACACATTTAACAGCATGCTGAATTGCTGAAGTATCATTTTCAACGACCTCATTAGTGTCACTTAATTAAAACTTCCTGCTCTTGACTTTGATGCTGGTGCAGGCAAAAACACAGAGGGAATTGAACAAACAACAAAAAAGGGAGGGGTATCTTCTAGTGATAAATAGCAGTAGTTGCTAATGAAACCAAATTATGTACCTTTTTCCTGCAACTCCGATAAAATAATATGAAACACACAGCAACTTTGCATCAAACAAATTAATCAGCCGTCAGCAGAGTCACCTGATAATAATCTCCTGCCCTTATTGATAATTTAAGAAAAAAAGTTGTTTTTTTCTGTACACAATCATTAGGTTGGTGATAATTAAAGCTTCAGCTTCAGAAATGCCATAATAACTGTTAATTAGCAGGATGCTATTTTCAACATAATTTGCTAATTAGGGAGGGAGCTTATATAGTGTACATTCCTAATTATGAAAGGGTCTTGCGCTGTAGACTCATGTGACTGGAGTGTAAATGACACCATTATCGGGGTCCTGGCAAATTTTAATTATTTATTTTTAAAGTATATTTTATTCAGAAATATTTAGCCAATTTAAGCATGCAGAGTAACTGCTTTTCCTCAAAATCCATTTCCTTGCACTGATACATTTTACCCATCAAATGCAAGATGCCAAGTATTTTGTTGGATAAATTCCACTAATTTCAATAAAATTAAGCTGGCAGAAAATTTAGCTCAATATATTTCCTTCATGTGGCTAGAGAACAGACGCCAAACCCTGCATCAATTGCTGTGTTCTGATGTTCTAATTTCAGGGCAGAAATTGTGTACCTGCTGCTTGAGTAGGATAAATTTCTGTTTCTCTCTCAGACCCAGTTTCTAGCACAGGACACAAACAACACCCATCCTTTCTACCCCATTTAACTAAGGTGCTTGAGTGTCAGTTATAAGCCTTTAATTTTTTTTTTTTTTTTTTTTTTTAAGAAATAAAACACAATACATGTTCTGAAATAGAACTTGATTAAATACATTCTTTAAAGAGAGACAAGTGCTAGAATATGAAAAAAGGTGCTAAGATAACAGGCATATACAGCCTTAATTACGCATATGTTTAGTTTCAGGATTTACACTCATAAATGTATTAGATACATGTAATCTGTACCTACATTTGTAGTTATATATAGATATATATTTCCAGCTCTGTATGCATGTACATACATATATATACCTAAAAGCAGACATGTACATAAACCGTATACATATTTGCATTATAAGTTTGTATATATATACACACACTCTTAATTTACTTTTACACCAATGTAGAAACAAGATGCCACTGTCACCCAGAATACGTATTCTTGCTTCCTGAATTGTAATAGTTGATTTCTTTGAACTGTTTTACCTTGTTTCAAATAAAACTATATTTCTCTTTCCCTTTAAAAGAAATGAAAACTTAATTCAATAATAAATGAGCTCCAGCTTGGCATAAGAGTCACTTAACTTAAATCTTTTTGTAGAGGTTCCCACTTAAGCAGCTTGAAAGACAGTAAATCACGTTGGGGAACGGACATCCCAGCTTCATTGCCACGCTGCGGAGCGCTGAATTAATGGCCACCTCTTTAGAATGTATGGATGTGCCTCCCAGCTGCCAGGCCTGACAGTGTTATAGCTCAATTAATGTGATTTTGATGTAATTGCAGATAGGGAACATAGCGCCTAAAAATTATATTTTGCCATAAGAATTATATTTTATCATCCAGATGTGGGGATGAATATGTTAAGTAATGGGGCTTCTATCTATTTTTATTTTCCAGTAACTTACTTAACAGAGAATTATGTGGTTTAGTTGCTGTCAGTTGCAACTGCTCAAAGGTCTGCATGGGAGGTAAAACCTTGTGGTTGCTTAACCTGCTTGTGGCTAGTATGTCCACTGATTTTTTTTTTTCATATGAAGCAGTGCTCATGAGATGCTGTAGGAACTCAGAGCAAGCAGGTAGATGTTGGAGGTGGTTTTGTCCTAGATGCAAGCATTAGTTACTGTGATTCTGCTGCATTCACTTATTGACCACGAAAAGTCTTTGCTTCCCTTTGAATCAATAAAAAGGAAGGTAGGGAAGTGTTTCAGTTTATTTCTTAAAGCATGCATGGCAAAGAGATGGAGAAGGAAGATGCAGAAAGGGTTACTGCAGTGAGGTTATATGGGACAAAGCATTTTAGACTCTGAGCCTTCTGGGGCAGAGGTTATCTTTTCTGTGCCCAGACAGGAAGGTTACAGGAAGTTACAGGGATAAGTGATAGTTGATTCCTGGATCGCCCTATTGCTCTGGAGGTAGAGAAAAGTAAAGTGAATTCATATTCACAGAAATCTGTATTTTCACACTTACTCATGTATTTTATTTAAAACAACATACATAAACACATTCATTTGCATCAAGGAGATGGAACAGAGCATGTACAGACTAAACATAGGAACAGGTAAAAGCTGTACCCAAACTGCTAGACCTAACTGACGGGCATTATAACAGATTTTACAATAGTAAATGATAACAAAATTCAGGCTTCTCCCTTCAGGTGAGCTCTGAGCTGATCAGTAATGCTCCTGCCTCTTGGTTATGAAGGCTGTTCAAGATGCATGTCACCCTCTCTGACCTCAGTAAAATAACTACAAAGGTCTCTTTATCCTTTTATTATAAAGTGAAATAACATGGACTCAGACAAGTATGAAAAATAATGCAAGCCGACCCATTTGGTGTTTACCCCTTTTTAATAGTTTCTCTGCTATTTGACCAGTTTATTTGCTATAATTTCAGACCGTCTCATTAGCATTGTACTTCAGGGCAGTCCTGGTACTTTGCTTGTGTATTGTCCACTGTTTGCTAGTCAGAGCATGGGGATTCACACAACACCTACAATTTGTTGTCAATAACTGTTGTGACTGTAAATCCCTGTGCTCTGATCAGCTGCTATGGTGTCTCAGCTCCTATAGGCTCCAGGACTTTGATTTCTTGTGATGTCTACAGCAAATATGTTGAAAGGGCTGCCTTCTCATCCACTTCAGCAAAGACAAATCCCCTGATATACCCTTGAAACACAATTTTCAAGGTACTTAACCACCTAGTACTTTCAGAAGGTTTCGTTTTAGATAGGTTCTCTGTTTAATATAAGTAGAGCCTTATACAGTGTCTGATATTACACAGAGCTTTCATGGGAGATGGACCAAGGCTTCACTTTTCCCTGTTTCTTGGTACGCCTCTTTCACAGGCCACAGTGGGAGCAGAGGAAAAAAGGGGGGGGGGGGGGGTAGCACACAAGAGGAACACGATTGTGAAACCTCAACAGTTGGCAGGGAGTCAAACTGTAAACCCCAAAGCCTCATTTCGTATGTGTACTTTTAAGCTGACCGGATTGCAGCTTGACTAGATCCTTTTACTACCTGAATAGGCCACAGTAAATTAACATGGAGAAATCTTGCCTACTAATATCCCAGCTCCTGTGCTGCTATTAATGGATGGTGCCCAGTTTCCCATGCATTTATTAAGAGATTAACAACAATGTGGCAATATTTTACCTCATATTAATGCCATTACCTCACGTTATCAGCCTTTGGCCTAGCGCTGTGAGGAGGTCTCCTGAGGCCTCAGGGGCTGAACGCGGGTGAGGAAGCCTGTGAGTTGGTGTGTGCCCACAACCCGCGTTTACAGTCTTTTCTCTTGTCCAGAAACACGTCAAGACAGCATAAACCCTTCCAACCCTCGCCACCGCGGATGCCTGCCACTGAAGGGATGACAAAAATGAGGTGTTTTTTTTTTTTTTTTTTGTGGAGACCCGCTGTGCGCGCCTGCAGGGACGCGGCCCCCGCCGGCGAGCGGCCGGGCGCAGTGCGCGGCGGCGGCCACCAGGTGGCAGCGCAGTGCGGCCTCACGCCGCGGCTGCCCCATTGGCCACGGGGACCGGAACCTTCCGCTGGGCCTGGCTGAGGCGCCATGTTGTGGCGGCCGTCTCGCCAGCTGCCGGCCCCTTTCTCTCCGTTAACATCCGTGCTTTTCGTTGGGTTTTTTTTGGTCGTGTCCCCCCCCCCCCCCGCCTCCTTGATTTTCTGCTGTTTAATCCACTGAAGGCGCAGTGGACTATGTTTTCAGGGTGGCTCCTGGCCTTCTCGCAAGTCCCTGAGCTCCATGCAGCGGGTGGCTGCGTCATGGCGGAGCGGTGGGGATGGTGTGTGGTGCTACCGTGAAGGCAGAGGGGTTTGCAGAAACGCTAGGTGTAGCCCCTGCGCATGCAAGGCAGGGGCGAAGGAGGGTGTCTGGCACAGATAAAAGTGAGGGCAGGCTGCCAGCACACCCCAGTGCGCTGTCACCTGTTTTGGATGGATGTGTTCAAAAGTTAATTCATAAAATTCATCAGTTGGGTGAGCACAGCTGATGCAGATGGGAGGTATCAGGTGTAAACCACAACAGTGGTGTGTTACTATCATTGAGTTTCAGGAGCTGGCTGGGTTGTTTAAAAAAAAAAAAAAATCTGGAGAGCTTGCACAGCTGCTGTAAAAATATGTTAAGTTGTCCTTGGCTGCTATGGGCTGTCCTCACAAATGGGGATGGGTAACCAGGTAGAGATGCACCTGCCAAGGTGGTGGTGTCACCTGAGAGTTCCCAGCTGGCCAGATCCATGGCTTTTTGGGCATGTTTTTGTTGGCTGAGCGGTTGAAGTTGCCATCTTGGCACTGCAAGTTGGATCCAGCATGAGCTCTTTCACTGTGACTTTTACTCACTGTTGCACTTCAATAACAGTAGAGAGTTCAGATTATGCTAACACTCTGAGTAAAGAAATTGATACTAGTAGAGTTTAGTAGTGTTAGCCATGGCCATAAATCAAACCAGGGCTTACAACTTCAGGTTTGATACCTAGGCAGACCATGTGGTCCTCTTGCCTTCCTATTTTTTAAATGTAAAAAAGATGGTGTGAGAATTTTTGTGATTTCACTTAATTTACCTTGGTAAGATAGCCCAAAGAGGAAAGCAGTGCATGAGGACTGAATTTTATTAAGTGTAAGTTTGAGGATTAACTTGTGTAGTCATTGCTGTGACAACGGCAACATCAACAAAAAAATCATGGTGTAATTGCCATTCCTTCTACCACAGGCTTTTTAAAATTCCAGGCTTGCTCAAATCTGGTTGGATTTTCTTCAACTGGTTCTCTGAAGTGAGAAAAAAGCATGACATGTTTTAACCCAAGGCTGTTTTGGGACAGTTGTAACTTGCTGAAAACACAGTATTGCATGAGTGCTGCTTAAGCCTAGATTACACAGAGTGCTTCCAGTTATATTGTGGGCTATGTCAGATGAAATATTTAAACTGACAAAAGCCAGAAATGGCCATTTCAAAAGTTTTCATTTCTTAGCTATTAGCAATTTGCATAGGATGACAGGAAAAAAAAAAAAAGATACCTATCATGAAAACAAAACTAGGTTGTCTCTGGAGACTTTGATACATTTCATGATTTACTCAGCTGCAGGTTTGCATTTTTCCCCCACAACTTTCCATAGGCACATGCAACCAAACTTCACATTTCTCAACCTTCTGCTCTGATTGGTTGTTGTACCTAGTGCAATATATGTATGTAAATCTTTTTAAAGCTTTAGTAACTTTCATAGTTTCTTCAACCCCTTATTGTTTCAAGAGCCTTTCATTAAGACACGTAAAGCTCCTATTTGTCATTGTTTGATAATATTGGTCATTATTATACTTCTTGTGTGGTATATACTTAGAAGGCCAAACTGTGGGCTATGTATAGGTTTCCATAATACACTGAAGAGGTGATCCATTTTCTACAGAAGTGGTTTGAAGTGTTTTTTGACAGGGAACTGGATGAAAACTTGTTTTTTGGGGGAATTCCAGCAAAGAGTTGATTGTGACCTCTGATGCTCTGTAGTGTCAAGGACAGATGGGAAGATGGTATGAATCAATATATGTCAACCGCACAGATGGTACAGTCATGCCGTGTCCATATCCTGATCTCCTATCCCTTTGAAACAGAAATTAATAATCCCTTCATTATAGGCAATAGCTGCCAACCAGCTGAAAGATCAGACTGTGACTTAGGGCGAAATTCTCTGCAAGGTTTCTTTGCAACAAGGAAGCTTGACTGAATGTTGATTTTAAAAAGTGGGCTTGGGATTGGTATGACCTATTTTGGGGCGCAGAAGGACCCTAAATGTGGAAGGGCTGCAGGGCAGGCTGCTGTGAGGAACACAGCACGAGCCACGGAGCATCAGTGCAGGGGGAGATTTGGGGCATGGAGGCCTGTGGGGTGACAGAGCAGCCCCACCTCTGCCTCTGGAGAGATTCTTGGGCCTGAGGAGAGTGGCTCTGCCCTGTGCCAAGCTGCTAGAGACAATAGCTTGTTTTCAGTGCCCCGTACAAGATGATAGCAACACATGGCTTTTGGAAATAAAATCTGGGAAACTTGGGACATTTGTCCGATAACCAGATCCTCACTGGAAGTGCTGCTCTTGCAATTTCATCATGCTTATCCAAAAGGCCCTGCTTTTGTAGACATGCAGTCACTTGAGAATTGCAGTTAATTACTGTTTATGCCTGTCTGTTTTTAAAGCTTGTAATCCCCACAGCTATGGAGAAAACCAACCAGGCAACCTAAATAAAAAATAAATCAGAACTACTCTTTAGGCTCAAAAGAGCAGGGGACAACTAAGATAGCCCAGTTTCTAAAGTTTCAACCGCTCTTCTGACTTGACTGCAGTCCAGCAATGGTGTCAGTTGTGGGAGTACTGGATGACAGTATCTGTGAAGTAGAAGCCAAATGAATGGGCTGAGGTGGCTTCTTGGACATTCAGGGTACTCTTGACATGTAAGTTTTTTATGTTGCACTGTTCGGTGGGAGAGTACCAGTTTGTCCTTGTCTTTGCTTTTAGCAGCAAACAAGGCCTGATATTAAAGGCCACAGTTTGAAGGAGAATATGTAATATAATCAGCTACTGCAACCCACCAAAACGAGTATTGGCACGCCTGTACAGGCTTCACTGGTAATGATGAATTCAGTATTCACCACATGGACTAATTAATGCACTATAACATCTCCCAGTGCAATTTGCAAGTCACAGATTGCATTAGGTGATACAAATGACTCATTTGTGAACCTGAAGGATGACCTTTGGCAGGACTAACTTCTGACCTCAGAAATATTAAAGAAAGGTTATTTCACCTTGCCATTGTCTCCAAATGCCAAAATAGCCCAATTAAAAACCTTGACATGGAACCATAGGAGCAGATGCGAGTCCTAAAGGGCATTAATTATTTTCAGTGTCAGCTGGTTGTATAACTGAGGCCAAATGAGAGTTTGGAAAGCTATTAAGCCCCTGTCTTACATGGATTGGGTCTAAGGTTTGAATTGAAAATAGTGTGTGGTTTTCATTTGGGTAGGATACACTGCGTATAAGGGCAGGTTGTCCCAGTGAGAGATGTGAGCTACCTTTCTATACAATAACTGTTAGATGATCTTTAAAAATGTACCCCTTCAGTAATAATAATCCATCACAGCTTCAATATTTATGAAATAATCATTAGTCACCATGCTGCGAGGTCGAAATCCTGTGCATATGTTCAGCATTGTTTCCTTGTGTGCTGTTCTCACCCTCCCTCCCTGGCCACTGATCTTGTTGTGTGTGCGCTTTTTTCCAAATGCGGTGACAGATGAAGATATTGCACCAAAACTAAGTTCCCATATGGCTAATTTCTACATTTGTTTTAACAACACACAGATTTAAAACAAATGAAAACACAAAGACTTGAGTAATCTTGGCGTTCTTTCCAGTGCTCTGTAATTTCTTCCTCCAGGTGGGCTTTTATTGACACATACTGAAATGCCTTGATGTGTCTTAAAAAAGAAACTAGTCAGACCATAATTCACTCAAAGACTTTCATTTGTTTGGGGCAAAGCCTTGTGTAACACTCGCCCTATTTCAACCTTCACTTTCCAACCTCAACAGTTTAAAAATGATTCATTTTCTTAGCTCAGCAAACAATGGAGAAAAAAAAAATATATTTAAGGAGCATGAATAAATAAGTTTGTTATTTACATCCATATCCAGAAGGGTTTATGCCACTAAAATCTGCATTGGAGTTATTTTTTTTTATTTTCTGTTTCCTCTTGCCATGGTTGTTTCAGCATTAGTCACCAAGAAGAGCAAATGGTAATGGTTCTTGGATGCCATGATAATAGGAATAAAATAAGAATAGATAGGTCCTATTTGATAGAATGGTTACTGATGTCACCCAAGGGAAAAACTTCCAAACTTCAGTTATTTTCCCAACAGATATTTTTTCTCACCTGCTGGGGGTTGCTCTTTGCCATCACAATTCTGAAGCTCTACCAGGAGAATATAATACTTACGCTTCCCATTCACATGGCAGAGAATTAGAGGCATTTTTCTGTCCAGTGTGTTAGTATGTCCTTCAGCTATGTCTCTGATGTTGTTGCTAATTGTTTAGTGGATGGTTCAGTCTTACCCCACTACAGAACCTAGAACTGCATTAAATGAAAGTCTTCCATGTTGTGTGAGTGAATGACATAAAAGATTGCATTAGGAACATTTAACTGTGCTGTAGCTGAAGTATTTCCTCATTAAGATGGGTCTTCATTGCTCTTATGAAATCATAAAGAGCTTGTCTTTATTATATGTGGTAAAAGATATCGCAAACTCGGAATGGAGGATTCTCCCAATCTTTCTGTGTGGTTTTATTTAGGCTAGTATTTACTTATCCGGATTATCCTGGTTCAACCTTCACATATCCAAATGGGTAATGCTAGTTGATCTCCTGCTTTTAGAATGGTAGATTTCTAGGGGAAGAGGAAGTATGGTCTTGTGGTCTAGTCACAGGACTTCTTAACTTCACTGTTTGCATTGTATTATTAGTCTTGCTGTAGTCACATGGTGAGTTAGAGGCATCTTATTGCCTTGTTTATCCTGTTCCTAAATTGGGGTAATAATGCTCCCTTAGAGTTCCTAAAATGGTTGCTGGATTCTTAAAGGACATCTCTTAAGAAGATTGGTCCAAATGTTTATGAAAGTTGGAAATTGGTGAAAAGGGGCATGACGGAGTTGCACATAATTTCCACATCCCAATAAGGACTGAAGTCAGTGACATAAATGTAACCTTTCTTATGTTTACATGCATGACTGATAATTTAGCATTTTCTTATGCAAGTCTGCTGGAGTCTTACTGGTTACAAAGCATGCTTTTCCATAGCCACAGTGAAACTGGCAAGAAAAAAAAAAAGTTTAAAAAGGGCAGTGAAGGGAAGGTAGAAACAGAGACACAAAAAAAGAGTATAACTTTGTTGAAATAAGAGTTTGTTCCGTGAACAGTGGAACTAATGAAACTAAACCCTGTTTTTCTACAGATTTGTATTGTTTCCTGTGCTCCTTTATCACAATAACTCCATTCATCATGTCCCCTTGTCACCATAATGCTCTTTGATCACTGACATAACCTTTATAGCCCTCACTCCAATATCCTCACTACTTTCCTATGAACCTAAGCTCCACTGCAAACATCCAGTCCTCTCCTGCCTTCCTTTATAACTCTCCCTTAACTGTGCTCCTCACATCCTGTGCTCCCTTCCAATTGGGCTGTGCAAGGATGCACTTGCTGCTTGTCTGGTTGAGTTGTACCTGTGTTTCCTTCCATAGGAGAGCCTGCTGCTTTTTCTGCTAAGGCATGCATTTTCATGAAAATATTAAAACTTTACTTTTTTGAGACTTATGTAGAGAATGGACAAGGGGTTAAAACTATGAGGGGGAGGGACTCATGAGCAGACAATGTGATCTCACAGATCCTCGTTTCCTTAGGAAATGAGACTAAAAAAAAAAGGCCTCATTGCCTCAGGGGAAGAAGACAGGAAACTGGCCCACTGGCCAGTTATGGCATTGTTTTCTCTGTAATGTGGTTTATTTGCCATACTGATGAGTACTGTACCAAGATCTGAGCACAAAAGTATTTGGGTATGTCTGATTCTGCTCAACACTGTAGTAACTATCTTTTCTTGTTGAAACAGGCTAAAATGGCTAAATAGGAATATAGGTCAGGGTTAGTAAAGTGAACTCATTTCTGTCTTTGCAAATTCTAATAATGTCTACCTGTAACAACACCTGTGTGTTTTGGAGCATTTCAGCTCCAAAAAGCCTTTTCCAGATGCTTGTACTTTTGACAAATGTTACCTCCTGTGTTGAAATGTTCTGCATTAGGCAAGATCTGAACATTATCAGAAAGTTTGATTAAAAAATGAGGTATTGTTCTCAAGTATGTGAATGCATACATTTTACTCAAAGTTGTGGCCTTCCTGTAGGTAGTGCTGGTGGCTTGGTGATTAGAGTGTATGAATCTGAAATTTAGCAGTGATTTAGTCCCTAGGTTGCAGAAGTGTCTTTCAGTGATTTGTTGAAAATCTGTTTTGAGTTCTCAGTGCTGTAATGGTTTAAAAACATACCTTGCTCATGCACACTGGCTTTTGTTATACAATAGCAGGCTTTTACAAATGATCTCCCAGAATCCACTGGCACTGTGCCTGTGCGCAGACGAAGGATAGTCTCATGCAGCATGCAATTTCACCATTTTCAACTTGTGTTGTTTGCAAAATATAAAAGGCCAGATTGCACTGGATTCCATTTATACTCTGTGGGTGTATCCAGGATGTGCTCTATCAGGATGTTTGGAAAGAGATCGTACTCTGAAGTTGCATTCAGAATTGTTCCATTGGCTGCGTGAGGGCAATATGGAATAACTGCATACAATAAATGCCATATGCAATATATAAAATATGACATAGTTCCATAAGAGAGATGACTGATGCGTATGGAGTCAAGCATGTTTTTAGAAGAATGTCTTTGTAAGAAGACAGACTGAGGGCAAAAGAAAAAAATATCCTTCTGATTTCACCATATCCATTTTGTGGCAGGATAGCATATCCAGCTGAACTTTTCATTCAAAAACTAAACTGATTTGGGAAACTTAATATCCTCAGACATTGCCACGGATTTGATATTTTTACTAAGGTTCACTTGTATTACTCACATTTGGGCTCATTAGGTAGATTATCAGAATTGCAGCCTGTGTGTGCTGATGGGTGTACTGATTTAAAATGCCATTATGGGCAACTTTTGCATTGGATTACATCCTCGCTGACCCCCGAAGTTAATGGAATTACAGAGGGAGTGGTGTATCAGCCCAGAGTTTTGGCCTACAGTCATCTTTCCCATTTGTGGCAGAATGGCATTGATGTCAGTGAACACGTGGGTTGAGGGAAATGATGGCCTCAGAGTTGGGGTTTTTCTTGGGTGTGTAGCGGCTGTTTTTTTTAATTGCATTTCTTATAAAACTGAAACTGATACATTAACATTCTCCTGCTTTCAATTAGCAAAAGCACATTAAAAAAAAAATTGCAGGCCAATTACATGGTAGATGATAGAAAGAAAAAGGATGGAAAACCAGGTTAGTGAGTGCCGTTTTTCAACCAATGGAAATACAACATAAAATAGTGTCTGTGGTACATTATATAAACTGTGTTCCACCTGGCTTGCATTGTCCCTTTCTTACATTTATGGTGTGAACATTTTTTCCCTCTCTGGAAGCAGCTGGAAAGTGTAAATTTCAGGTTTAAGTAGGTGTGTGTTGTTGCCTGTGGATCTTTTTTTCTTTTTTTTTTTTTTTTTTTTTCCTCTGAGAGTGGGTAATGGCATGACTGTATTTTGGAGAAGGCTATCATGACCAAACTACTACTTATCACCCCACTGCACTGTCCCTTTAAATAAAGCATGCAGAGTTCACTTTCTGAAGTTCATTAGCTTGTGTTATCAATAATTTAGGATAATATTCCAGTGGTGCCTAAGTGCCTGGACCACCTTATTTTCCCTGTCAGCTTTCTCATACCCTAGCAGTCCAGTGAACTTGATAAGTGTCCCATCATCCTGTTAATCAAATTACTTATGAACCAAAATTGACAGTTTTCATTAATTATAAAGGATTATTCTAATTGCAATTCAAATTTATTCATTTAGAACAGACGGCATTCAGTAATATTTCAGGAAATTTGCATATTAAATGGAGAGGGTCGTCCATTAAGTATGGTAATGTATGCATATTTCCTTATTTTTAACTTCTGGGCCATATGCACTGCTGCTACTTCAGCAGGTGAAAAACCAGAACGTGCTTAATTTGTTCAACAAACACAGGGACCATCGCACATCTTTTGGCACTAACCACCATTGTCCTTCTTCCTTTTTATTCCTCCCTCTCTCACTCCCCAAATAACTTGCATCCTTCGAAGAAACTTTTGATAAGCCTGTTTTTAAATAAATAGATAAATTATTTCTTTTTTTTTTTTTAAATGGTAGGCACAGCTGGTTGGGGTTGATTGAAATGTTTTGCCATCGAAGCTGTGTTCATTAATTTCTTCAAGATGCTGAAGCAGGCATTAAGGATGCCTGCTGGAGTCCTTCCCAGTGTCATGTGGAACAGCGAGGGGGCTAATCGTCAGCCTTGTAACATCAACTGGTTACCCCCCTCGTGCGATATGAACCTTTCCCCTCCAGTGAAAAATGAACCTGTCTGAGACAAAAGCAAAAACTATGCATGCAGTGAGACAATGTCATTATTCAAACCTATATAAGGCTGTGCTCCCAGATCATTAAGAATCATATCTTCATGATATTAATAAGCACCTACCTTAAATCTATTGCTAAAGTTACATGCAGGTATATTTGTATCTGTCCCTTTACTGATGGTATTCTAGATTAGGAATATGAAAGCTAGTGCATAGGAGTGCACAGGATACTCACATGATTGACTTTCAAACTGTTAAACTGCTTCTGCACCTAATGTGAAAACTGTGTTGTCATGCATCACATGATCCAGATAGCAATAGTTTAGTTAACATACCTACAAATTATTGCCATCTTGTCTTAATGATTTTAGTAAAACATCTGTCAACTCATTCATCTCAAAAAAAACAAAAACAAAAAAACTTTTCTTGGAAAAATACATTGCTCATTTAACATGTTTTAAAGCATAGTGAAATGAAAATCTTTGGTGTTTCTATTTGCAAATATTTTTGTTGGATGCATTTGCTTCAGGCTGTTTACATATCATGTTAAATAATTTTTTAAACTGTCATATTGATTGAAAGTTACTCTAAATAGCAGCATGGAAATTACAAGTGTGTTTTCTGAGCAGAAAGTGACATTCAAATGAATGGAATGTGTACCGCAAATGTTAATTATTCCATGTTACCCTTCTTCTGCACTTTTGTTTGGAGTCAGGAAAAGCACCAGGTAGGAGTGCATCTTGAGAGTGTGCATAAATGTGTTTCTAGGACAAAGTTTAAAGCACATGCTTAAATACTTTGCTGCACTGGGATCATGGGCAGGAAATGAAAATAGTATTGAAAAACTATTAACTTTGATTTTTTTACATGAACTCTGAAACTCACAAGGGGGTATATTGTCTTTGTAAGAGTTCTTCATTATTGGTGAGGTATCTGACAGAGGTGTTTTCAGGGGTAGGGGGAGTTGCTGGATAGAGAGACACATACTAAAAATACTGCAACCCATTTGAGATACTGCAGGTAGCTTTTAAGTTGCCAGTACAGTGTATGGACTCGACTCATTTTTGGAGAAGTTTGGCCGTCCTGTAAGGTACTCTTCAGTGCTGGCCAGTTGCCCTGTGGCAGACTTGGGGTTCTTTAAACAAACCTCAGATATTGTTGCCACTTTGTGCCTTGGACTTTCTATCTGTGGGGGAAGAGGCATCTTCATCTTTGGGATGAGACTTGCTAGGAGAGGGGGTGTTCTGAAGTAAAGTGTCTTGAACTCAAGGGCAGGGGTTATTCTTTATATTGTGTACATGGGCAAGTGTCTCACCATATGCGAAATCCATATGCCGTGTAATTTTTCCTGATTTTTTTTGTGGCTATTGCGTACTCCTTGGTAAAGGGCACATGTCCCCTGCATTCAGTCTACCTATGTGTGGTAAGTTCAAGGCAGTAGTTTTACAGCACGCATGCAGAGCAACTTCACTGCAGGATCAGCAGTTTCAGCATGTTGGTCCTTGTGAACTTAGACCTGTGCACGCACTGTTTTTCTGTCCCAGACTCTCCTGATTGCACCATTTGCAGTCTTGGCCTTATCCACAGTTCCCTAGGCCAAATGCTCTTTCTGATCAGTTTTGTCAGGCCTTATTTGCCTTTCCTAAATGCATAAAGGAGATGGCATCAGCATTGTGCAACTCTCATCTCTGCTCGAGTTTTGTGCTTGCTGAGTCCTTGGGTGGTTGAGTCCAATTTCCTGACTGTACATGTGTGTGTGGAAATACCCAGACCAAAAAAAACCAGTCTTGAGAGTGGCATGACAAATTCCCTTCAGCCAAAAAACCTTAAAAATGTAGTAGATTTCTCCAAAGTTCTCAATTTATTTGATCTGAAAATCATTGAAAAGCCCTGTCCCTGATTAGCATTTGTGAAACTTCAACTGAATAGTCATCGTTGTTGTATAGACAGTTGACTATTCTTTGCAAATAACAGATCTGTTGAAAATATTCCCCTCCTTTTTGTTTGTATTCTGATTTCACTCTTTGATATTTGCTAATGTATTCACAATTATTAGAACTTAATTTAATTGAAAGTCTGCAGGCTTGGGAAGCACATGATCTTAGCAATTGTCCTCTGGCTGCCAGTTTTTTCTCTGCACTTACAAGGCATTTGTAAATTGTCCCTGGTCTTTCCACTTTCCAACACTTTCCAGCCCAGAGGTGGATTTCCATTCTCACTCAGGGGAAAAATAATAAAAAAAACCCCCATAGCTTAAATGTGCAGTTATTTCAAGGCAATATGGACTTCTATTCTTGTGTTAGTTATATGCATTTTTCTTTTCAACCCCTGCTTCTCTATTTGTAGTGCTCTTTTTTTATTTGCATGGTGCGTATATAAAACTTCTGAAAGTAGGGGAAGGTAGGTATCCTGCTACAAGTGTATTTGTACAAGTGTGGCAGGATAGATGGAATGAGCCAAGAAAATTCGGTATTCATGTTGTTTCATTTTCTTGGAAAGTGAAAATCTTTTATGCCCCACACCTCTGCATTTATGGGTGTGACTTAGGCCAAACTTTTCAGAAATTTTTTTAGTTTGTGTAATTTTTTGAAAAGTCAGGAGAATATGTAAAATTTGATAATGGAAAGGTTTTTTTCAATTAGCCGTATTTAGGCAACCACAGTTTGTACCCCAGAACTTCCAGGATTTACATGCTATGCCACAAGCTGGCTTAGACTTTTAATTAAAAGAGCAGATGTTTTTTGAAAGAAATATGTAAGCCATTGCTGATGTATACCTTTTACAGAAGCCAGGGTTTTGGCCTTGCAACCAAGATGACGTTTTATTCTGTACACCCTATAAAGACCAGAAGTACTCTAGATACTCCACTTCTGATGCAGTAGACTTCTGCATTATGTATGTCCCTGTGTGCCTCTAGTGAGCAGACCATTCAGAAGAAGAGGGGCTGTGTCCATGCTTAGTGGTGCATATAAGTTGTAGTATTAGCAGCGTGTCAGGAGAGGTACAAATTATGATAAGGGCTCCACAACTGTTCTGGCATGCTGGAATTTTAGAAGAGCTCAGTAAGATACAAAAACAATGAAGCTGGTGAAAATGCCTGCCTGTGCCTCATTTTGCCTTAAGAATTAGTCTCTCTGATTAATGTCTGAAGAAAACTCTTGCCTGCTCAGCTTTTGGTTTTCTATACATTATAAAGAGGGGCATAAAATGAACAGGTCCTGAGAAAGCAAATTTGGATTCTCAAATGAGGAACAGGACCTTCTTCACACTCATACACCCAGGCACATGTTACATGCTAAGGCCCAAGACTATTTGTTCTAAGAAATATTTAAAGATATGGGAAAATTACCAGGTATTGCTGAGATTAGTCAGAAAGTACATATTAATACATTTTTATTATGAAAAGGAAATCATATTTAAATAAAATATATGGTTTTAAAAAAGTCATATCTGCCTCAGTGACTAAATGTATATGTCTTTACTCCTCTGATTTCATCAAGGTAGCTCAAGCTCGCAGGACTTCTTGAGTCCAGTGCTAAGAAGCAGAGACAGCAAGAGTTTGTCCTTTTGCCTTTGCCTTTCCCTCCCTTCCTGTTCTTCTTCTGCCCCTTCCTCTTTCCTTCTCTTCCTTTTCTCTTTTCATTTCTTTTTTATTTCAAATTTATTTTTTGGTTAATTATTGACAGATGGGTTGTGTGCAAAACGCACATGTGAGCAAAATGTGTGTGTGTATAATATTTTGAATCTTTAGTTACTACATTTATGATGTAGCAAATTCTGTGTTACTAACTCAGACCTTGAATCAGTCTTATGTATTACTGACATCAGTGCGTACGGAAATGGAGCAAAGTTTATAGATGCCCACATATACGTGTGTGTGCTTGCTTCAAATATTCTGCCAAACCAAAGCTCTGTTCATGGGATTTGGGTAGGAAAACTCTTGCTTACCTGTGTGGCGATCTGATTATTCCCTGAAGCTTAGGTTGTTTGTGCCTATTTTTAGCATGATGCATCACAAGTGATTGTACAAGTCATTAAAATTAGCCAGCCCTTTCTAAAATCTCGGTTAGGTTTTTGTGCTGTTTTGTGGGCAGCGCGCTATCTTGAAACACAGACATTTGTTGATGAAATGATTTTGCTGGCTATGTAAGCGTTGTAGCGAATTTCGGTGAGAAGAGTTATGTGGTGTAAGGTTACTAGATGGGGTCTCAGGGGAGTCCCCTGCTCAGGCACAGATCTCTAATGCATTTTTTGGAGAAGCCATTTCACATCTCTAAGTTCTGACTCCTAATGCCCTGCTTGTAGGTTCTGTATCTCTCCATCCTCCATGCTGCATATCTAGATGTTAAGTTCTTTTTGACAAGAATTGTCTGTATTTGTGTTTTTGCATGACACGGTGAGATTTGACTTGTTTGCAGTGACTGTAGGTTCTTCTGTATCACCCTTAGCTGTAGCAACCTGAACTGAGGCACAACAGCTGAGATTTGGACCACTGTTTGTTGCATTGGTGCAACATAGCAGGTGACACATTAAAGGGCACAACTTTTTAGGTACATTTAACTGTTCAGTGTCATGTATGACAAGAAGCATCATGTTTCACTTTGTCGTTTGGTTTGTTGCTACTGATGAGTTTTCTTTCCTAATGTGGCATAATATTAATGTTTCTGCCTGACAACTTCCAAGCCTGGGGGTCAGAGCTCATGTTTCTCCACACGAGACACCCAGCTATAAATCTTTTTAAATAATACAGAAGGCAAGATGGGGTCACTGCAGAAAAAGCCAGCCAGTCTGAACGAAGTGGCATTGATGCATGGAAGAAAGAGTGTAGATTTGGTTGGCATTGGATAGGCACTGTTCTGAAGAAGTTTTTCTTATGGAAGGATTATATGCCTGTTCTTCTGCTGAAAAATTCCTAGTCTTAATTCCAGTCTGTTACAAAGTTTATTAAGTCAGCTTGACTGTGCCCCTTTATTATTATTTTTAGTGTTCAGAATACTGAAAGCATGGTATAGGATATTCATGCACGTATAATGTAATTGTAACTGTGTGTAATTGCTACAAACTGGTAGCAAGCAATTGATTACTGGTAGCTGAAAAAAAATGCATGAAATAGCTGCATGTTATGTTTCTTTATGGAAAAATCCAAAGGGAAAATCTGCATCCATTGCATTAGTAAATATGGTAGAAGCTAATCCTATACAGTGTCTGTAGATACAAAACTGTCATAGATTGGATCTTCTGTTTGTGCAGCAGTTTCAGGATTTGAACCACAGATTGATAATAGATCTGTATTTTCTCACTTCTCACTACATGTATTTATACTGCTTCTTACTTCCCACTATGTGTATTTATACTGCTTCTTATCTTTGCAAGATGAATGTAATATGTACCTGTCCTTAATATCATCTGAGCAGTATATGGCAGGTTTTGCTACATGAGATGTTTGCTTACAGGTTCTACGCAAGACTATGGGGACCAAGCGAGGCATAAAACCACCAATGCACTTTTAAATTTAATTTTTTTTTTCAGACAGTGGCTTTATGATTGTATATTCTTCTAGTTAAATGGAAATTGTTGGTTCCTCTTGTAGTTGTAATAACAATAAAAATAACTATGTTTTCATAGCATTATTGCCATTATTTCATGGCATATTCCATATGTGTGGAACACAATGGAAAAATAGAACCGAGTTCTTTAATAGAAGCCACTGTATTTGATGCTAAGTGTGTCATGGAGGCTATCTGGCTTTTGTCCTTCTCTGTTAAGGAAAGCTGTAGTACTTAGAACTAATGGCTGAGTTATGTGAGTTTTTCAGACAAATGGCAATTAAAACTTCCTAGGACAAAACTGCCTTTTTCTCTCCTATATGCACACACATAATTGCATTTTAATGACACTTCTTTATATGTGCTTTTGTCCTCTGTAATTTTCTGCAAGTGACTGGGTGCATGAGTAAATCTCTCAGGCTCTCCCCAGTAGTGGCACATCTTCCCAGACAGTACTCCAGGGAAAATACCCTGCATTATCAGTTGTCTTTGTTGTTTAGATGACCATCAGCCAGCCTGTGCCTTTTCCTGCTGGGTGCAACAAATCCCAGGTAGCTAGCACCTGTAAAAAATCTTTGTTGAAGAGAAAGATAAATGCATTGACAGGAGGCAGAATAGGAAGCTTATGAGGCAGCACGATAGTAAGAACATGGTAGCTTGAAGGACAGTGCTTGTTTTGTAAAAGGATAATGGGGAAATAGGATGGAGCACAAAGATGAGAAAAATAGACAGACTGATAGCTAACAGCTTTAGTTAATTGTTACTGTAATGTGTTTTGGCTTGTGGATAAGGAGAGGTGCTATTCTATCATCTTCAAGTGCAGCTAAGGAAAGGGCGACATCCTAATTTTGGAACAAATCAAGCAAGGAAAAAGGGCTGTCAAGCTAAAGTACAGGAGGGGAGAATAGTAGACAGCACTCAGTAATTCTTGTGTGCTTGCTTTGCTGGCCTGGGACCCAAAAGCAGAATCACTCAGGCAGCTACACAGAGTAGGTGCTGTGGATAAAAGGGAGTCAAAGCACTATCTTTGTTCTAAAACTGTAAAGCACTTAGCTTTATTTTAATGTCTCTCCTCCCATAATTTCTTACCTCTTCTCTTTGTTTTTAATGGGAGGTGACTGCCTTCTCAGGAGCAGGCTCTGAGCTGGTTTGTTGGTAGTTTGGGTCTTTATTATTATGATCAGCTCTTGGTCTAACGTATTTCTGAAGATGAAATGAGAAACTTTCATGAAAGCAGTTCCTTTCCCCCTTACCCCATTTGCTCAAATTAATTAACATTATGACAATGCCATTTTCTGAGTACACACTTAATAACCTCTGGAGAATAGATTAGTCTAATATTATTTACTTACAAAGATCAGTTTTGATAGGATTTTAAGTGCAAACACTCTTGCTTGTAATCAACAATTCCTGCTACTCTGAATTTTTGCATCTTCAACTAAAACATCTATTACACAGGCCACCTGTGGTGATAAGTGAATCTTGTCTGTGGAATTATTTTAAACACTCTCAATTCACTAAAAATGCGTATTTATTCTCTGCATTTGTAAGCTGCACACATCATTCCTCCCTTCCCCATACTTGGTGGCTCTGTAATATCAAATTACTCCTAAACCATTTGCGTATAAGATGTCGGCTTTAGAAAAAGAGGTACATAACTGGAGGTTGCCTTTTTGTGTTTCCTCTTCTCCATCTCTTTTTTCCTGCTCCTTTACAGCACTTTATATATTTTGTAGTGCACGTGGTAATAAACACCAAGCAAGTGTAGAGCTCCTAAGACGTATGTTGTAGGTGGGATAGTGAAGATCTCACTTAGGACTTAGTCTGAAATGAAGCATGAAAGAGCTCTCGATGGGTGGAAGTGGTCATTAGAGATGTGACTTCTGAAAAGTAAAACACTAGAGTCTGCAATGATTTGGGCAAATCTGGATTCCGTAGGCGTTAATACTGTGCTGGTGAGAGAGGGAATTTTTGCCAGAAGGTGCAGTCAGTAATGCTCCTGGTTTTTGCTGTGTTGGTGCTCTGGGAGTATGTGGCATGGCTCTACTTGCTGTTACCCCTAAGTCATCTCTCTGAAATGAGCAGGCTCTATGCTTACCCTGTGTCCTAACCTTCTGGAGCCAGATTGTTAACTGGGCTGACAAGATGAACCCTTTGCAGCAAGAACTGTTGTCTGAGCTGAGAATTTTGTGTGGGAAAAGCTGATTGTTGCTGGAATAAAGAAAAGAGGTTAGCAGAGGGTTTCTCTTTGCTTTGTCACTGAAGACTTGCCACACTGTTATCCCCAACTGCTGAAAGTGCTTGATCCATACATCCCTTCTGGTCTTGCAGTCCCATCTGTGTTCAGACTGATGGTGGTGGGTGCATGCTGAAAGATGACAATTCCTGTGTGCAGGCAGCCCTCCAGAAGGCCAATGCGTGTGCGGCAGTGGCCTGGCCTGTTTCAGTACCAAGTAAAAAAAATGGTTTTATAGTTGTTTAATAAAGCAGGAGACAAATGTTGCCCCTGTACAAAGAGGCTGAATTACATACTTCATGAACCAAATTAGTATCACAATGCTTTTCTTTGTTCAAGAGGTGATATGCATTTACGGGCCCATTTTTCAGCAAGATAAATATGACATACGCCAAGACTTCCCTGAAGTAAACAGTGTAAATAATAAAAGACTCTGCCAAGGAAAGCTGAGAAATGACTTAATCCTCACCCATTTATACTGTAATGCCAAAATGCCACTGACCAAATTGTAGAACAAACTGCCCATTTAATCAGCTGTCCCTGATATTACAGAACACGTTGTCTTCATTTCTAATGATATTCAGTATTCTTTCGTTTAGTTATTAAGTCTTTCACTTTAAATGCATATCCAGGCTGGACTATTTGATACTGTAGGGAGTACTTTTTTATTTGTAGATGTTTTTTGACTATTAGCTTTTTTGGGTTAATGTGAATTATTTTACCCTTTAAAAGCAACAACCTTTTATTAAAGGAGTTGTTGTACCTTAGATATTTTTTTTTCCTTATTTTTATTTCTGCTTTTTCAAATCCTTTTCTTCTGTCTCTGGCACCCAGGGCCTGCCAGCCTGGACAGAAATGATTAAAAGACTGTGTAAACATGTAGGATGGGATTTTCAAAAGTGTTCAATATTGGCCTAACTGGGGAGCATTGCCATTGAACAGTTATGTGAATGCTGAGTGCTTTTGAAAATCCCACTCTTAAAGTATCAGTGTTTTAACAGAGAACCTCCTTTGACACGGTTGCTCATCACAGGGCACACTCTGCATGTGTGACATCTTTAGTTACTGACAGTCAAGCCTGTAACAATGAGACGTGGTCTTTGTTGGAACCCCACTGTGGTTTGCTTTTAAAATAGTCTAATAAGGGGATTGGAAAGCTGAATGTGGGGAACTTTAGATGGCAATTTGGGATTTAATCGGGAGAAGGGTGATTGCCTTTGGTTTCCAGCCACTAACTTTTGTGGCTTGAGTTAAGCCTTTAGAGGTTGGGGAAAGACAGCCAACAGAAGGCAGTCAGCTCCTTTTAGGATTGGAGCATGAGCTCTGACCAGAATAGGAATAACTTGCTTCCCAGGAAGAGTTGTAATTCAAACTATGTCCAGAAAATCAGGAATACCTCAGAAAACTTTTGCTTATATGCAGTGGAAATGTTCTTATTGGTAAAGAGTTTACCTGATAGAAGAGTTGGGTAATTGAATTTATAACCATATCAAAGTGTTAAAATAACCCATATTTTTCAACTAATCAATTCTTTTCTCAATGACATGAAAACATCTCATACACTCACACAGCTCTGGAGAGGCCCAGTGCCAGCTGACAAAGAGAACTCAGTTCGTGAAGGGTGATTTAGTCATAGTATAATGGCTCTCAATCTGTGTGTATGCCAGTGAGAACCACACACATGAGCAAGAAAAAGATGTGCTTGCTCCTAATATCTTGTATAGATGAACAGAAGTGATATGGAGGTCAGGGGTGCTATGGTGGTATAAATCTGTATAAGAACAGAAATGGGCCTAGTCATATATCACACACCAAGAAAAAAAAAATCAGTCCTGTACCCATAACGAAAAAAAAAACAACCCTGAATTTGGGGATGGGTTCTCTTAAATGGGTTCTATTTCTGACTTTTGGAAAGGAAAGAAAGGCCCTTTGCAATATCAGCATGTGCTGAACTGAGGGCTCAATGCTGCTGTGAGGAGAATGGTGTTCTCAGCTTGGCATCTGATTTCTGAGATCCTCTCCAGTGAAGAGGGATTTATTTATTTATTTATTTATTTATTTATTTATTAAATTGCATATTTTTTTCTGGAGACCAAAGTAAATGAAAATAAGAACTTATGGTATACCAGCAAAGGAAGTAGTCTTAATAGGTGCTTAGTATGGAAATTTCCCTCTGACTCCTCTTATCTTCTGTTTGTAAATGGGGCTGAACATAGTTCTGTGCAAACATTTCACAGTAGGTGCCCTCTGACAACTTTAGCAATTTTCCTAACCTAATGAATAAATGACTGTTCCACCTGGTATAGTTCAAGAATGTAAGCTTTGTTTGTTGTTGTAGATAACAGGCTTGTGCTGGAGAAAACATGATTAAATGCAGTCCTTTTCCTGGAAAGCTTATAACTTGGCTCCCTGCCCCTACATTGGGTTCCTTATGCTGATGGAGAAGACTTCCAATTTGAATGCAGTATCACACTGCCAGATCAGGGCCCAGGACCTGCAAGGCAAGGCCAGGTGGAGGGCCCAGTTAAAAGAGGGGAATTCTCTTGTCCCCTCAATTTTTGTGTTCTCACCTCTCCATAGAAACTTGGTCTGGAGTCTGGAGGAGGTGATCTAGGAAAAGTGAAGCAATGCAATATTTCCTTTCTTCTACTTCAGAAGCCATGCTTTGTGTCACAATAATATGGATGAGGGATGCTCCATGCAATAACATCTCTGAAAAAATGGCAAACTGCATGTGGTTGAATTTGTACCTTCAGCATTCTGTATAACAACACTATGTCAATCAGTGCTGGTAATTGCAATTGGATTTTCTTCGTTCATGAAATATCTGTAGCACCAAGGGTGGTAGGTTCTGTTCTCATTCTGGATTGGTAAGTAGCAGAAATCCTGTAAATGCTACACAGATGCAGGTGCTCTTATTTGCAGGGAAGGGATTAGGACCTCACAGTAAACTACAAAACTCCAGTGACTTTTATATTAGTAGTATTTGCACAAGTGATCTGTTAAATACTTGTCGGATGTGGAGTATTTGCTTGTGTTAAAATATTTCTCTGATGCAGAGTATCTGCTTGTGTTATTGGAAACAAACCATACTCAGTGCATTGTGTTTTGATGCTGGTATCTCAGGCTTGACAACAAAATCCGTAGGCTTTGGTTCTTGTTGGCTCAGAGTGCACCAGTTGTGTGAGCTGGTTACTGAAATCAGTACACCTGGATAGCTTCTCATGGGATGCAGCGATGTGAGCAGATCTATGTCCCTTGCTGCTGGAAAGGGTCATGCACCACTACCCCAGGGACATCAGTGAAGATCTTTGCAGAGGGGTGGTTGTGGGGAGGTGTGTGGGGCAGAGCTGTTCTCCTAAATCAGAAAGTTGAGGTGCAGAATGTGTACTGTGCCTACAGTAGCTTTGTTCTGTGAATACAGAAATGACCATGATTTCAGTGGACTTGGATTTGCCTGAATTTCAGTGGAATCAGCTAGAACCCAGGGTATATATATATTTTTATAAGGCCTTTCCTCAAAAAGGAGAGACACTTTCATTTGCAATAATGAAAAAATATTTTTTTATTGCAAATACAGATGTACACAGACATGCTCATTCACACACAGATTCTTAGAAATAAAGGCTAAGATAACTTCTCTGCATGATCTTGCTGCTTTCTTTCTCGTTGTACCTTTTAGGGAATTTGTAGCGCTGTTTTGTTCCAACACAAAACCCAATAAATTAAATAAGCCCCCCCCTGAAAAGACAGAGACAACATAAAACATCTGTGCACTAGTTTTCTGGAAATCCAAAAGTGATCATCAACATAAAATGCTAATAAGTTTCATAGCCATATTTTGGTCATTTTCCTAATTCTACATCCAGATATCCTTGAGTCTATAATGAACATTTTTTCTGGTGTTTTTTTTTGTAGTGACACATGCCTCCAATCACAGGAGATGTGTTAGCAGAACTCTGAAGGACACACAATGTCTGTAACATTTCTCAGATAATATTGTCATATACTTGGAGCAGCAGGCCCATTTTGAAACAGTAATTTGGTCCCTAAAGAGCTCTTTAGCCTCTGCCTTGCCTGCCCACCCTGGCCAAGCTGTCGAAGAGAGCAGCCCAAGATAGATGGTCTGGATTTGTGTAGAGTAATTTAAAGCATCCTGCTTTTTTTTCTGCTTCGTTTTCTTTCCTGGTGGAGAATTTACTTGGGAATATACTTTATCTGCAGCATTGCTTGCTTATACAGGCATATATGGCTCCTTGATTTTTTTATTTTGTCTTACTCTTACTAAAACCTTTATTAGAATGCAGATGAACCCTGACCTCAGCTGAGGATTAAGTGAACAGATTCTTTAAGTAATAAATCTAAAGGCATATTACAAGCAAGGAAAAGGGATTTCCCTTGTGTTTTTGGATTTATAAGTGCCAGAGGCTAAACAACTTACAAGGGCTCTAAGATTGCTCCTTTTTTCTAACCTGGGACATGTTCTAATATTGTGACATAGCGAAGAATTAAGCTGGCTTACTAAGTAGAAAACATGTAGAGTAATTGAAAATGCATCATACAGACAGGAATGCTCAATGCAACAATGTCCTGTTACAAAGATTACACTGATTTATAGGGGATGTCTTAACCCCTAATCCCAGGGACACAAGATCGCATCGACCATGTATTCTTTCATAAGCAGCAAAATAAAAAAGGTGGTTAATAATATATATGCTAGAGATTGAAAATGAGGGAGGGGGGGCTGGGGCAGCATTGACTTTCATGTTAGAAGAATTTAACAGTGCCAATATTTTCTTTAGGTTTTTGTGTTTGTCTCATTAGGGAAGTGCAACTGTTATGTGTTTCATAGATGAGAGAAGTAACCAAATGGAGCAAGAATGAATTAGGGCTAAATATTGTTTGGTATAAGCTGTTCTGAAGAGCTCAGAGAGGAAATGGCTGGAGATGGGGGAGGGAGAAAAGGTCACATGGACCATAGATGCAAAGCAGGGTGTGGAAACAGCTGGAGCTGAATCTCTGTGTCTTGAAATTAAAGGAGAAGATGGTGAAAACAGTTATTTGCTTTTGACTGTCCAAAGGGGAAGACTTCAGGGAGAACAATGGTACTGCTCTGCAGAGCTAACGTCACTGATAGTGACCTCACCCTAAACAAGTTCAAGGACCTCTTCTCCCCCATTAACCATATTCAAAATAATCACACATACTCCTTCCTGATCCGTTCATTTTCTCCTAGCTCTTGGTTCCTGCTCTGGGTCTCTGATCAGTCTTTTATCTTCTCATTCGTTAACACCTCTATGAAGATCTTCTGGAAACTGGAGGAACTTTTTCCTCTTTGTAGTCAGTCCTCTTTCCTTTCCTTCCTGCTTCTTATTCCCCACTCTACATTGGGTTGCTTCATTGAGTTCACGTTTTCAGCTCCTTCAGCTTTGCCAAGAGAATGCAAATCTAATGTTTCAGTCTTTTCTTCTCCCCCAAGTTGAAATTTTCTGCTTGCTGTGTCCCTTGTGATTGTGTTTCCCAGGTTGCAGAATGCCCTCCTTTCACATTAAGGCAAATTTTCCTCAATCTGTGAGTCAAGTAGTAGGGGTTTGGTTCCCAAATTGGTAGGGACAACTCTTATATCACTAAGTGAGTGGAAAGGGATACAGTACTTTGTGCTGGAGTTTGCCAGGAGTTTGAAACAAAAGTTTGTGGAAGTGTATAGTGTCCTAGTTAGCTCAACAGTTAACTCAAAAACCTAAAGAGGGCATCGTGACTGACAGTGTTGTTTATGTTTCACTGCTTGTCATTTGAAATGAAGCTTCAGGTTTCATTTTACACAGCTTCAAGCCATCTCCTCTGCTTTCCTACTTGTGCCCAGCTTTGCTGCATCTTCTCCTAGTACAAGCACTTTCTTCCTGTGCCAAAACTGCCTGTATATCAGGAATGGAAAATTTATGGACAGGATAAAATGCATGGAACTTCAATGGCAAAGCAGGTGACAGGAAACCTTTTGTGTTACAAGTATTAAAATTTTTGCTATGCTTTTAGTTTTATCTGTGATTTTTTTATTTTGTTTTGTTTTGGGTTTTTTTTGTTGGTGCACAGACTCCCCTGCTCTCTTCCTACGTTGTTACGTCACACTAAAGCCTGGTGTGAAAGGAAATTAGAGAGATTAATTTCCGAATGTTGACATTATGCAGAGGACTTATTTTGAAGTGAAGGATATTTAGATAGTTGTGTTGTCTGAAGACTGAATACAGCGGCCATAATGCTACATTGAACACTTATATATTTTGGAAAAAATGATAATTTTTGAAGACGCAATGTAGGGAGACACTTAAGTAACAGGAGTTGGTACACTGTAGTTTAATGCCTGCAAAAATGTATGGCCCATTCAGGGAAGGTAGTGTGGGTTTTGTCCCCATCTTGTGGCTGTCCAGATAAGGCGTTTGTAAGTCTTAATCTTTTGAGTCAAGCTGTGCAAGGACCCACTCTTAGCTCTAAAGAGCCTGTCTCCAAACCCTGCTGCCAGCCAAAGGGGAATTAGTTGTGCATGCTCTCATGTAATCAATACACTAAGCATAAAAAAGGGCAATAGAAATAAGCAAGAGAATAAAAAAACTAGTAAGGAAACCTGAAGGCTGCAAAGTTGCAGTTGAGCCTGCAGAATGAACTAGAGGGAAGTTTTGAAACTGTAAGCACAGCAGGTAAAGGACCTTTCTACTTAGAAAAGCCCCATGAGCCCCCAAAGCCCCCACAGTAAAAAATATTTCACATCCAAAAGAAGAAACTTTAAGGAGAAAGTAGGGTTCTCTAATAGATGACAGGAAATTTCTTGACAGAAGACCAAGTGGTTGCTATGAAGTATTGACAGGCTTATTTGCCCCTCACAGTTGACAAAAGAAGATCCTGGAGAGATGCCATTGACTGATATGCTTCTACTATACATACAGTAACAAGAAATAGGAAGGGCTTTTACGAGTCATGGAAAGAATAGGTGAAGCTTTGGACAAGTCAAATTGTGTCCCTGAAGTCTAAAAGGTGACAACGCTGTGAAGTTGCTCATTTATCACAATCCAGAAAAAGGAGCTCCAGGTGACTGCACCCTGCAAGCTCTGCAATCTGCAGCAGGGAAACGCTCACAAGTCTTCATAGGAAAAAAGGAAAACTAAGTTGGAGTCTGGAGAAGGAAGCAGAGGGTCACATTAGGGGACAACTATGACTCTCACTACAAGGCTCTGGAGTAGGCCAAAGACCTGTAACTCAGAGCCAGTACTTGGACGCTGTTCCCCATTTGCTCCAGGTGAGATGTTATCAGTGCCAAATTTATGCTTGGACAAATTTAGCCTCTCCTTTCTCCTTTGTGCTGCTTGGAAGAGATTGGTGACGTCTAGGCCCAAGCTCGATAGCATCTCTGTGGACGTTGTTGTCTTCCCATCTGATGAGACTATGCAGGTCGCTCACGAAGGTATTGTTCATCCCCTTACCTGCCCTGGCTGTGATATTAAATGTAAGGCAGCAGCTAGAAGGTAATGAATGGATCTGAGCCTCCGTGTGGAGGGATCCAACTCCAACAAAATGGTCAAGACTATGTACAAAGTAGCAATTAAGAATGGAGATTAGCCAAGAACTTCATGTTTACAGAGGTGAACTTTAATTAGCTCTTTGTGTAAGAAACTAATCTACAGATTTGTGCATGGGAGAGCTATTGACAACATGGTCAGGAACAAATAGCTAAAAATTCTTCTCGGTTGTAGTAGTAGCTCAAGACAGAATGGAATAACTCATGGTAACTCACAAACCTCATTATCTTTATTCACGATGCAAAACTGGGAGTAAGTGCGAGGCTGTCAAGATGGTAGGGATCAAGGGGATCAAATTCAAACAGCACAAGTAAATAAAGGAGCATCACTTACTGTATTACAGGAGGGAAATGGAAAGTAACCAAGATTAGTAAAATCCCTTCCTTGATAAACTCTGGACTCCAGGGGCTATCAAACCACATTTTACAAGAACTTGTCTTCTGTGCACCTACCTCTCATTCAGCATCTTTCTTTTCACTGGCAATTTTGTAATGGCCATAATGTAGTTTTTTAGCAGTTAGAATCAAGTTTGAGAGAAGGGACCACGTTTTAAGAAAACCATTTATTTTATTCTCCTGGTTCTTAGAAGATGAAATCTTACAGAAACAAATTAAAAAATACATAATAAAAAGAGTTGTGTGAACAAAACATTTGCCAATATGATTCTTCCAGTTTCTGCTTTTTCACTTCCCGGCATCCTAATCAGAACACAAACAAGCGAAGGAAGTAGGTATCTGGGGGGGGGGCAGAGGGTGGGGGTGGGGCAGGAGGCGGGAAGAGGGATATTCAGGATTGTGGAATGAGTCATATAGGAGAAGAGATTGTAGAGACTGGAAATGTTTAGGATGGAAGAGAGGTGAGTGAAGGAAGATATGATCAAGACTATGAAATTATCAAAGGGAATGTAGAATGAGTATTCACAATTCCCAATACAAGGAATAAAAATTTCCCTGTTAAATGATCAGATAGCAGGTTTAACACAAACAGAGGAAGTACTTTTTCACACAATGTATAATTAAGTTGTGGAACCCATTGCAACAGGATGTTGTGGAGGTCAAAACTGTAAATGAGTTCAAAGAGAGACAAGTTCAAGGAGGATAGATCTGACAGGCCCTATTAAATATGAGGGCTCAGATACAATCTCCAGGCTCAGAGCGCCCTGCAACTTTCATTGCTGGAAGCTGGGAGAGTATGGTCGGATACACTTTCCATGTTCCTATTTTCTCCTTTCACATAGTATTGGCCACTGCTGAGACAGATACTTGGCTCAGTGTCTGAAGACTTTATGTTTGTAGGTATTATACTTTGGAACACTTCAAGAAAAGCCCTGCTTTTGGAGGGAGTTTGTTCCAGATCTGAAATCCTTTTTGTCTCCTTGGGACCTTGAATCTGTCAGGTTGGGAGTGTGACAGCCCAAGGTGCTCTAACACAAGGTCCCTCCAGAATAATGAGATTGAATATAAAATTAGAAGATTTTAAAATACAGAAATACTAGTTTCTCTCTATTTGCAGTCTTGTATGATGGTGAATAAAGGGTTCACTTTGCATTTTATATATTCTCTGGTTTTCCCAACACCATATGAAATCCAGAAATCAACCTCCTTTAAAAAAAGGTGTGATTGAATCCTCACAAAAATCACATGGAAAATAACCATTATTGAGAGAATTTCAATAAAGCTAGTCAGCATTAGAAGCAATGGATGGGTGTTGGAGAACAAGTGGGGAGCCAGGGCAGGCTCAAATTACTCTTCTTAAGTCAGCTAATGAAAACTGTTCTCTATCTGTGAACTGTTCCCTCGAAGAGATGGGCCCCAAAATGCACAATATGCCAGTTGGGGTTGAATGGGGGTACATAAACAAATAGATATATGGATAGGTATGTTGTTATTACTTATTTGTAAAGTAGCATATAATGGTTTTAGCAAAAATTGGGATGTTAAATAACATTTTCTATACACAGTAGAATTCTCAGACATCCTCACTGTACATAAGTAGTCAAAGTCAGGCAACAGCGGGGAAGAAGAGAACAGAGAGAGGCACAACCAGATAAAGTGATTAGCCCAAACTCACACAATAGGTCAGTGGCAAAGCCAAAAAACAAGCCCAGGGTTTCTGGGGCACAGCTGATGGGATCATATGCTGCACAAATCCATTACAGAGAGATGTAGTAGCTTTGTGGTCTGAGCTGTAAGTTCAATGTTCATCCACACTAAAAATATAATGTATGGAGAGTTGAGTGTATTTTAAGAGTTGTTCCTTTATTCTTGCAGCAACTGGAAAGGATGGCAACCCACCCTGAAATAGTAACTATCAATATATGATGCCTTCTGCAGCTCTCCTTCCCGATCAAATAAATAATTTGTAAGGTTTTGATGACAAAAGGATGTATCCTCTGCTCAGCTATCACCTGCCAGCACTACTCTGTGCAATCTGATTTAGAGATTTAAGCATAGAAATCGTCCTTTCTGCTGTTTCCCCTGGAAACAGGGAGCCCAGCGGAGAGGTTAATCATTTGGGTTTGCAATTCATAGTCAGCAAAAACCAAAATAATTCCCCATCTTCTGAGTTTTAAAACATGCTGCTAAACTTTAAACTTTCAAAGGCGGTGGTGTTGTTTGGTCCCTGATATTGTTTAAAAGTAAGTAATTCTAGACAATAGTATATGCCCAGAAGAGCATGCATTAAATGTAGTGAAGCTCCCTTTGCTCTGCTGTGGTACAGTCATGTATGAGGAAGAGGAGGAATAATCCATATCTTCCCCTTGGGTTTGTGGCGTATTCTGTATAGCAATAGCTGTGCCGCAACATACCAGCTTCCCAGTGTAGGGAATATATCCCAGTAGAAGTGAATTCATTGTGGGTGGAGAGTAAGCTGGGAACTGAGGCACCTTGGTCCAGAAATAGGTCTTAGGTATGTGGAGCCCTGGAGGAGAGGAGCACTGAATAGCCCAGTGCCCCCATACTGCGGGCTGCTGCCAACATTTTGTTTGTAGCGTGGGTAGGTACAGCACAATCCTGTTTGCAGGGACATGGAAAAATCTGGACACTGCAGTGTCACACTGTACCCACCCAACTCCCTGCTGTGCTCTGATCAGAAAGGATTTTCTGTCTGCAAGGGTGAAATTAGAAGAGGAGAAGAAAGAGAGCAAGGAAAGGAGATGGGAGGCTGGGGAGGAAACTGTGAAGTGGTGGGTGGCAGAGGAGTATTCATTGGTTTCACAGAGTCAATGGATCACTTGGGGCTAGAATATCTTTGAACCATATGAGTTATAGCTGAAGCTCAGACTACTATAGGAGGTGGATTGCATGTTCTTCATTGAGAAAAACCACCTATACCCTGCACACCATGCAGAGAGTATATCCTTCAAGTCTAAGGCTGGTAAATTTTCTTTATCTTTCCACTTTTCTACCAGCCTATTGCAACATATGCTTTACATGATATGCAAGGGCATGAACTTGCAGTATCCAGGCATGAGAATGAAGTCACAGCTTTAGTTCAACTTCTGTATGCCTTGGCCGTGTGGGATTAAGTAAAGCCAGTCATAAAGCACTGGGTGCTGCATGCTACATTTCCAGCTAGTTGAAAAAGCTCTTAAAAAAAAAAAAAAAATCTTTAAAACAATGATAAAAGTAGAGGGTTTAAAAAAAAAAAAAAAAGGCAGCAAAGCCTTCCTCTTATGGCTTGACCACTGGGGTCAAAACCCAGTAGGCTGAACTGGAGACATTATAATTTCCATTATTAGGCATCTGAGGGAGCTATGACTATAAGCACATTTTCCTGGACTTTCAGTAGTGTTCAAATATATTGTAATGTTTCCTGCAGGAAAATAGGGGTAATTGCTGTCACTGTACTCTGGGGGCTAACATTCTCAAAGGATGTAACTAGTCACTGCAAAAGGGTTGTACCTGAAATGAATTTGACCCATAATGTATTGCAAAAATACTATATGCATCTTGGGATCTCAGCGCTCTGCATGCTTTGGAGGTGGGTCAATTAAAAGGCTATAATTTAGGGTCTTCATGAATGTCTTTGGGAATAGGGAAGTCTGAATATGGTAATCAAAATCCATAAGGGTATCTTCACTGTGTGTATGTGTATTTGCACACTTGTATCTCTAGTCTTTCTATAGATTAAAAACACAATAGCACATTTGTGTGATATGTCTAAAAATTAGATAAAAATATGCACATAAGTAGTGTGTGCACAAACACATGCACATGCATACAGAATATACACGTGCACACACGCACACCCCGCCCCCCACACCTCTGTGTTAATGAGCTTTTCCTCTGGAGAGGACAAGTCGAAAGGAGCCAGTCCTTCCAGCCAAAAAAATCAATTGCTTCTTCATGAATTATTGAGATGTTTGCCATCAGTTTCTTTACAAAAAAAAAAAGAGTCATTGTTCGATGTTTCCTCCTGCAGCACACTCTTTGCTTTTACCTTGTGATATCATGACATGAAGACACAAATTCTTACATAGAAAAGTTTTCATTCTTTTAATGACATGTAATGCAGTATTTGAATATCTATTTCTTCTCTCCAGTGTTAGCTGTATTTATGCACATACACACTTTTCACATATAGCAACTGTCGTCCTCCTCCCAGCACTTAGCTGGGGAGGGGCCGCTGCAAGTAAAAAAAAAATCATTTCGTAGCAAAAATACTAATATTTCCTCTGCTGCCAAGTGCAGTATTGATGTACTGATGCTCAGAAACTGAATCAAGGCTCTTACGCTGAACTGTGAGACACCACTAAACGAACACTTTTGCCTCTTGTGTAAATAGATAGATTAATGACGTTAAGTGAAAGCCAAGCCTGCTGAAATGTTAGCTTCCTTATGGTGCTTTGAATTTCCCTTATTTTTGATAAATGAACCAATCTGGCAATAAAATCCTTGCACAGTAGGTTAATAATGTCATAGCTGTACTGTGAAATAGTAATGTTTGTACTATCTCTTTGCAAACAATAATCCTTTGAAGCCTGATGAATCTATTTTCAACCAACTTGTCTGTTTGCCAGTACACAGAGCTTCCCCTTTGAAAATAGCTTAGAAGATATTCAAAACCTGGGAGACAATAGGCTAAGGAAGAGGGACAGTGGTTTAAAAGGCAGAAGTTGGGTGAATACTCCTCTTTTCTGCTTCGCTTTCTTCTCTGTGTCTCCTTTAATAGCTTTGTAAGCATTTTAAAAAAGGTTTCCTTGCTACTTTTTGTGGCCACAGACTACTGCCCAGTCTGTTTGCTGCAACATTCAGTTATCACTTACAAAAGTAGCTTTTCCCCTCAATCACTTGTGAAGAGAACTGGAAAAGCAGTGGCTGAATGCAATCAGAAACTTTGCTTGCTAAATCAGGTTTCGAAATTGAGCTGTCTTTGGATGGTGGCTTTCTCATGGTGACACCGTTTTTGTTCTTGTACTCTGGGAGGAGCTCTTATTTGTATTTATATGTAGTTTATCATACTTATATATCTGGAAGAATATCTGGACACAGTGAACTAATTTCCCAGCAGGAATTTTTCTTGCAGCTTTGCAAGAAAACTTCAGATGTTGACACATCTGAATTAAACTGGCTTTGTATACTTGCTAATAGGGAAATTTAGGAGTTAAAAAGAAACCGCAGAGGCTGTGAGAGCAAGCAGTTCTCACACAAGTTAATCGAGTAAAGTGGGGAGTGAGCTGAGCAGGCAGCAGCAGATCCTCTGCCTGGAGAATATTTGCCAATGTTCATATTCAGAGTGAGGAGCTCTCGGCACTTCCCTCAGCAAACAGAGGTGTCAGAATTAGTCCTCAAACCCCTGTCACCTGACCTTGCAGAGATCTAACACTTCCCATTGCACAGTAACACGGACATGTATTCCATAGTGGCCAGACACCCACTTTCCATTTAAGAGAGGAAGGCTACTGGTAGAGAGGGGATCATAGAAAAGAAACGGGGCAAGCGTGGAGCAGGGCAGTGAGGTCCTTAAACATCCTAGGCCTGTGTATCTTCTGCTTACAGACCTTCCCCCATACCGTCTGTTATCTCCTGAAAGATCAGCTTCCTAATGACTCGCATGAGTAAAGGTGGTGTTCCCCAAAGAAGGAGTAGAAATAACACCCTGCAGTTCAGGTGATTCGGCCAAATTCAGCATGGAACACTCACCGGACCTCTCAGCAGACACAGGCAGACCTCTAAAGGTGGTCCGTTTGCAAACAAAAAAACCCCAACTCGATTGCAGCAAATAAATCTGTTGTCTCCGGTGCTCCTAAGTGCATCAGGATGAGAGCAGCAGTGGATTTGGTGCTGTAAGGGGCATAATGGACTGGCAGCAATCGGGAGAGGAAAGGAATCGTGAAAAACCAAAGTCTCCCATCAAATGGTTAGCAAAGGGCCAATTGTTCTATTTACAAGAGCTCTCCTGCCTGGAGGAGAGGCAAAAAAAAAGAAGTATCAAGACAAGCATTTCCTCCCTGTAATGATAAGGAGCTGTTGCCTGCAGCGTTCAGACTACACGGTTTCACAGATGTTTAAAAAAAAACCCAGCCGACAGCCTCTCTCTACCTTAACTATAGCAGCAGCGCAATTGTCTGTCAGTCTTTGTACAAAGCAGAGTGGAAATATTGCCCTCCTGTTTCTTTAAGTCCCAGGGACTTAGTAAAATTAACACTAAATGTTTTAAAAGAAACCCTATCAAAAATCACTGATGATTTCAAGTTATTATTGAGCATGGGTGTCTGAGTAGCTTGGGGCAGTGCACATAAACTTGACAAACAGGGTACTTCAGTGCTGCCTGCCCAGATCCACATAATAGGGCAATGAAGCTTTTATTCATTCAAAGAAAGGTTGAGTTTGATTGGCAGGTCAGCCTGCCTGAACACCACAGTCTCTTTTCCCTAACACTTCACTGCTATCAATTACAGTTTTGAATGTGAATTGTTTCTAATGTAAAATAATGCCAACCTCTGCCTCTAACCTCAGGCCAGAAAGCTCTCTTGTGTTTTTTTTTTATTCATATTCACTGACTGCCTGAGGACTCTGTTTCTGCTTTGTATTTTCTCAGTCTCTCACCAAAGTGCTGCCATCAGAAGCCGGATTCATGCACAGCACATTATTTTCATTGTATTAATGATATCATTGGTGAGCAAAATTAAATAGAGTGGTATTACCCCCCCCTTCAGTTGCCACAGTAGTACTGTTTGTTTTTGTAAACATGCAGGTTCAGAGACATAATTCATAATAAAGTTATAATCCATTACAAGCAAGCATGACTCTGAAATTGCTTGATTTTTATCTGGCAGTTGACTTAAATCTGTTTGCAAAACTTGCCCGATTGAAGAGAATGCAGATCTTATTTAAATCAGGTGATTTGGTTCAGCTGCCATCTGTTGGCCGGTTCATTATTATGATTCTGTGGTTACAGTAGTTACCTGTCTTCATTTATTTCAGTAAAACAGAAATTACGTTTAGTAAATAGTGGGGGTGTTATGTAATGTCTCTTACCCCAGGGAACTGGTTTTATGTGTATGCACGTATCACTTTAACACAAAATCTCCTTTCTGTGCTGGATGACCATTTATGCTGCAAGATGCATTTCCTGTTGCTTTGTGACAATCCTCAAAAATGAGTTGCTTTGCTGACTTATAAAAATGCTACGTGTGTTGCATTGCAGTAGGTTAGAAGGGCCCTGCAGGATGGCATTTTTGAACGGGCTCACAGAGTGGGACACGTGGGTTTAGGACCCTCTGAACAGCGGAGTCTCTTGTGGAGACTTGTTTTGTAGTGTCAGGTGCTGTTCTTTTTTTCTGCTCCTTCATACGGTCCACGTCCCCTTAGTGAGGACTTAATTGTGTCCATTTATCCCACTTCACAAAAGCTTCTGTTCCAACTGAATTTCCATTTCGCCATTGTTTACCTGATTTTCATCAACATTTTCCCTCTTGTGTTTGTAGCTCGTCTCTCCTGCTCCATTATGGAATCCATATAACACTATGTGCACTCTGCCTCCAGTGACATCACTTCAGGCTTTCTCCCATCACATCCATTAATATCTTGATAGGGATATACAGGAAAGACCTACCTTTGCTCTTTCATCTCTCTTGAGACAGCCACTCTGCAGAGTAACCTAGAAACAAGCCATCCCTTTTGGATGCAGTTACTTACAAAAATACCAGTTTCAGGATGGAACAGTGCTTTCAATAATAGCTTTTTTTATCAAATACATTCAGACGTGGTTTTAACATATGTTTAATTTTATGGTGTGGTATTTTACTTGCAGTTTGTGGTGTAAAAAGGTCTCTTACTTTAGAAAAATAAGTGGATGAAAATGTTATATGATACTTTGTATGACATAGCTGGAGACACCTCCTGCTCCTGGCGGTTTTATGTTTTCCTTGTGGGCTCTTTCCTGCTATCTGAGATTTCTCCATTAGCTCCAAGGATAGGGTGGTCTGAGAGCTTGAAACAGGAAAACCTGAAGTCTGGGGGTTTTTTTCCTGTTATCAAGTTTCACTTGACCGTGGTACACATCACGGTGGCCAGCAGGATGTCGGAGGAAATTACAGATTTCCCACCATATTGTGTACTTCTATCATGCCTTACGTAAAGTGATTTTGATATTCCAGGTACAATTTCTAGTTTTTCACAGCATGTTGTTTTTTATTTTGCTTTCAGATGAAAATATGAAATTTCAAAATTTCAGGCTTCTAAGTCAAACAAAAAGTCTAAATTTTGACCAGTCTGACATTCAGAAAAACTCATAGCCTGTTAGCATATTCCTGGTCGAGTGGTAATTTTTATACCCACTTTGCAGTTTGAGTAGTGGAGGTAAAGTGGTACGTGGTCTGATTTCTGTGTTACACCAGTTTTAGAGCAGAGTAACTCCATATGTTGCATAGGGAATTCCTGATTTACAAGCTTAGGCTAACAGACCACTTTCACAGCAAATGCATTATGTAGTTTTGGTGCAAATAAGTGTGTGCCTTGCTCTGCTCCTCAGTAACTGCCTTGTGAGGCCCAGACCTTTGGAGTCTGAATTCAGAGTGTGTGAAAAGGAAGCTATGAGAGATGCCACCTACTCCAACTCATCCTCCACTTTCCAAACAAACATACGGCACAAACACATTGTAAATAAAGATGACTTCAGACACAGCTCTTTTCATGGGTGAATGAGTTACACTGGGCGTTTTACTGGCAAGCGAAACGTTACTTGGATTCCACATTTGAATACTTGATCTGTTAGCATTGCTGGATACTTTCGTTCCCGTGTATTGATTTAAAGTCTCTACTGCAAACAAGCAGTTAGCTCACTGGAAGGCAGCATTTGTGGGAGATGCTGATGCCCAGCTAGCGGCTGACGGAGTCCAGGTTTGCTTAGTCGGGTACTGCAGCAGCAGGGTTATGTTCTCTCCTTTACGGCTCCGGGACAGTGTTTACGTACCATCTCTCTCTGCCTAACAGTCACCAGAAACCATTACTTTGCTGCAGGCAATTGCAATTTGGCAGTGCCAGTGCTCTCGTTGCTGTAATAAAGCATTGGCATTATCCAGCACCACGAGGAGGATCGTGTTTACCTTCACTGGACTATGAAGTGGTTAAGGCCGTAATTCAAGAAAGCGATTGAGCATTTAATGTAAATCCATCGTTGTTCTGCACATACTGAAGCGTGTGTTAAACTTTGACTTTAATGAGACTTGACCAAGTGTTTGAAGGTCTATATGTATTTAAGATCCGCTGATACCATGAAGACTGTTTAGCCGGACTTTATGCATGGTACGGATAAACACAGGTTTAATATCAGATGAAAGATACCCTGCTAATAAGAAAGTTTTTTGGCAGATCAGTCTTTTGAATTTTGTTTTCATGAAGTCTGTTGCAATTCATAGTGCATAGTTCTTTTCTTTTGGAAGGAACACACAAAGAATTGAATAATTTGGCTTATAATTTTATGAGGCACCAATATTTTTGAATAGTCAGCAGAATCCTTCCTCAGTTGTTTGGAAGCTGAAAGGGTTTAGAAAGTTCTTCCTTGGAGATAAATAAGCTGTCAATTCGTGATGAAGAAAATCAAACTTGTGCTGTTGATTTTGGCTGTGGTATTTGCAAAAGTATGAGAGAAATTTTTGCAGTCGTAGAGTACTCCATGTGTTAGCATTTAGCTTTCCAATGCCACATTGTGCCTCTGATAGCATTTCTAAAAGGTAAACAGAAATGTCAAAATAATGAAAATAAAAGATTAACCACTCAGATTTTTTTGAGTTAGAAATCAAATGTATATTGCAAATTAATAGAAAGCCAGATCAAGTTCCAAAAGCTGCTTATTACACCAGTTGCCTGTTTTGGGGTTTTTTTCCCCCTTCTTCTGAAGGCCTTTTTCAGACTTCACCACATTTAGATTGTGAAATGTCTAAACAGAGGTTCTAAACAGAAACCTGGGAGGTATAGAAAGTATGCCAAGAGCAAATTAGTTTACTTAGTTCATGACTTTAATACACCCTTGCAATTAGCAGAGTATTTCCTTTGGACTTGTGGTCACAAGGTATGTGTTTCTGTTCATGATTTTTTTTATTCACTGCCTTTAAATGAGAAAAAAAACCTCCACAGTTCTGCTTTGCTGGATCCATATGTACCAGGAGTTTGATCACGTTCAAGTTACAGTTTGACTCACAATACAGCATCTCCAAATGCATGGGCAGGTGAGAGAAAAAAGGCCGAGTTAGGAGGTGGTTGCAAACAAAGCAGAATTAGGCTGTAAAACCCACTTGTGAAACATCTCCCCCAATACACTGGTTTCTCATGGGCGTAAACACTGAGGGATGTGTTGTTTTCCAGGTTCTTCTGCTGGAGAAAATGCACCTATTTGCCGAGTAAGATATTATACTCATGGTGATAAAGGTTGCTGAAGGCATTGATCCCTTTAGAGGCTGCATCTTCCCCTACAGATATCCTGAACCATTCCAGCTCCCAGATGCTTTGTGCCTCTGCAATCTCCCCGCTTCCTTGAACTAACTTCACTTTCTTCTCAGTGCCAAACCTTCTAGAAACAGCTTCAGTTCAAACTATATCTTCCAGAGCCGCCTGTACGCTCGTCTCTTCCCTCCCTGGAAAACAACTGCAACCCACCTAGTAGCTGCCAAATTGGCACCCACAATTGCAGTATCTTGACCCAGCATGACACAACCCCTCTCCCTCAGATACCAGTCCTGCCCACAAACCCCCCACAATGGCAGCTTGACCCTGGCTGACACAATTGCCCCTTGTGTTTGCCAAACCCACAAAATTATAGGGGTCGTGCAGGAAAAGGCAGCGAGATGGGTGAGTTCGTGCTCTCTGTGCTGTCTGTGACACTGTGACCCTATTCATGGGCACATCCTTGCAGGAGGACTCGGCAGCCTGTCTGCAATGCATCGTTTTAAATTGTAGCCTTAAAAGATCCTTTTTTAGATGCAAATGAAAGACCCAATTAGAGTTTAAAAAAAAAAAAAAAAAAAAAAGGGCAAAAATGTATTAAGATTAGTAAGACACATCTGATGCTGCCTCCTTAGCCCCATCATTTTTCTGTTTTCAGTCTTCATCTTTATTTCTCAAGCATGTGTATGGACTACCGTGCACCGAAAAACAGTCTCATTGGTTATATTCGCACATGTGAAATCTTCAGGCTATCGAAGATCTGTTTATATTGGGCATAGAAGAGTTATCTGATGGTCATTCAGGTTCCAGCCCAGTTTCTTTTAATAGCTGGTGGTGTTTTAACTGTGTATTTTAGTTTTACCAGTCAAAGAATGGGAGAAATTATACATCCTCATTTCAAAGAGGTGATCTGTGGACTAATCAGAGAGTGTTTATAACACATATGTTCTAAAATGTAAATTCATATAAATAAATGTATGTATATTTATATATAGAATATTTATATATAGTATAAATATATCTATAGTGTGTATGTATGCACATACATGTCTGTGTCTATGTGCATGATATGCACGTAAAAGATTTTTTTTTTTTTTTTTTTTGCTAGTGTGTTATTAATTTACTCATGTGCCACTGAGCGCCCTGGCTTGGGAGCAGGATTTGGGGCTCTCTGCTCCGAGTTGTATTTCGCTGCAGGCCCGTTGGCTGTGCACTGGGGCAGGATGCAGCAGTGCTGTGCTCCTTACAGGGAGGTTTTCTCTGGGCTTGCTAATACAGGGAAATTTACTGGCATAATTATACCCGTATAATTATGCTGGAGTAGTTATACTGCTGTAACTCCCATGTGAATGCTCTTGTGCTGCAATAATAGTGCCCATATGGGAAGTTATACCAGTGGATCTCTACTGGTAAATATTTCCATGTAGGCAAGTCCTCCTTTAGGGGCAGATTTTGCAGACCAATCTACTGCACAGCCCTTGCAGGCCCTTATTTTGTACATCATAGTTTGCTTTTGGCAACCACATTTTGTGCATAGGAAAAAAGTTGTTTAGAATTCCTACCAGAATCTTTGGAAAGAAACAAACATTTTCCCTCATCAATATAACATTTTTTTTTCTACAGTCACTTTATTTATTTTTTTAATATCTTTTAATATATAAGAGTACAGATGTTACTTCTGACTTTTGTGTTCAGGAAATTTCTTTTTAGATGTACTAGGGATCAGATATAAGCCATGTCTGGAAGCAATACTTGGCCAACAGCTGAGTGTGTGTGTATGTGTGTGTGTTCATCTATCCATGATTCATTCTGAGGGCTGTTTTAGCCTTCATAAAATATTCATGCTGGTTGTGCATGGTTCTATAATTGCCATCTCAGGCCTTGAATTATTTATAGGTTGTACTGTTCACATAGTCTCATTTACTGATAGAACAGATAACACTATACAAGAGGATCCCAAACACTCTAATGCCTGTTACTTTGCATTAAGTAGTGGAATTATATTACTGTAGGTGTAAAATGCTGGCCTTTTTCTCCTCTTGCTTTAATATATCATTTTTGTATTTATAATATGCTAATTGTTGAGATGCTGTTAAGCCTCATAATTCCTGCCGAGTTTTGCAGAAATCAAGATGTGGTTGAAATGATTTAGCTCTTGATCCCAAAATGATTGTTCTAAATCCACCCCCCTCCCTTCCCCCAGTTGTAACACCCAGGATAATTTATTGAAGTGATGTATGAGTACACATGCATACCTGAGCTCCTTTGTTTTACACTATTGATCAGTTTGTGTATCTTAACTGCTAACAAACATTCAGAAGTCCAGCTAATGCAGACATTCACCAAGTGTATTTTCAAGTTCATTGTACTCAATTAAACACTGACTATGAATTCATCATGAAAAGTGATCTTATTTCCATCAAATTTCCTATTCATCTTTTCTGTGATTAATTCTGTCAGCTTTTCTGACCTACTTTTGACTTTATTTTTTTACTGAATATGTGGAATTGCATCAGTTGAGCTTGGACGTACAATGCACTTTGAGTTTTCTTATCCTGCTCAGTTTTTGGTTTATCTACTTTCTGAATCAAGTGCTAGTTCTAGGTGGAAAATGCAGCTGAGGTAGACTTTATTTTAATTTTTTAATCCTTCTGCTTTTCTAATTAAAAGAAATAATTACTGGAGTAGAAATTCAGTCACTAGCAGAGCCAGAGTACTAGTCCATGCACTGGAATACCTTCCTTTCTTTTCCCCAAAACTTTTGCATGGCCTTGTGAAGTCACTTATTTTCTTCCCCTATGAAAAGAGAATATTGGCATTTCCTTAACTGGCATGATGGCTGTAGGGACTACGCACATAAAGAATATAAATCGTCCCTCTGCTATAATAAGCAAGGGCAATAGGAACACAGAGGAAAGGAAGACTGCTGAAGTCTATGGTGGCACTGAAATAGCACAGGATCACGCAAAACACACCTAGCCAGGGTTTTTGTAGAGACGCTAGTTCACGCAGGCAGGTGGTAAGGAGAGCTGGTTAAAGCCCTTCATTTCAGTGCAGCTCATTTCGTTGCTCGCACAGGGATTAGGAAGGATGTTCCTCCAGCTGAGTTTCTGCTCGGGTGTTTCCCTCAGGGAGCCGGTTCCCAAACACCAGCACCAGCCTCTGCTCCACCTGATGGGCTGCTCCTGTCCTCCTGGGCAACCTGGGTATTCCCTGGCAGTCATTTTGCTAGCATAGCTCGGCAAAGGAGATCCTCCTTGTGGGATTCAGGCATGTGCCTCTGTCTTTGGTGGCAGTGGACTGAGTCTTGTACTGGCAGTGCTTTGCTCCCTGCTTGGCTCTCCAGAGGTCTGAGTGATCTCTGATGTTTCAGAAGGGAGGAGCCAGACAGGGATGGTGCAAGGAGGAAAAGGTGGTGCCTTAGCAGTGATTACAGATGCAGCATCCCTCCTCAGGGGAAGTCTGAGAGCAGCAGGTAGCAGAAGAGGTGAAGATTTAAAATTTACCTCTCTCAAAGCAAAGCAAAGTATGGATGAAGGCAGCTCTAGGATGAAGCCAAAAGGAACTGCCAGAAAAAAAATAGAGCAAAAAGAAATGTTTCTGCAAAACAAACCATTTTGGTGAACAATAAATTCTTGAGAAAATATGTCTCTGCCTGAGCCCTTATTTTTCTTGATAATAAATCATTATAAAATAAACCTTGCGACATTCACCGTTCTATACAATGGGCTGAATTGAAAAGAGCTGTGTTCTTTTCTGTACGATTTTGTGAGCCCTCTGGGTCTCTCAGAGAAAGAAACAATGTTATTGTCATGCAGATTTCTCTTCTTTTCTTCAAGATTTTAGAGATTCCATGAATTCCTTGCAACAGGGTAATTCTACTTTTTTCAAAGCTTTCTCCAGCAGTGCTGGTGTGGCAGCTTTCTTGCAAAGTCTCCACCTTTCTCATGGTGTTTTCTAAGTTTTCAGAGCTAAGCGTGACTGCTGTGGCATGCGTACATTCTAAGCTTTCCTGTTAGCACTCAGCTCACTTTTTGCTTTTCTTTCTGACCATTTAAAGCTTAATGTGTATGTAAGGCGGGGGGGGGGGGGAAGATTAAGTTTGTTCTTATATATCATGTATTTTGCAGTAGTACCTGAAGGCCTCTGGTAGGTCAGATTTCTGTACAAATTATACAGTATTGCCCCACAAAATTTATGTCTGAAAGGACTAAAGAAGGTAAATGAATGACAGGACACTGAGGAGAATGGAATTTAAAAAAAAGTGATGGGGGGTGCCATACAGCTGAGCTGCTCAAACAGTTTGGTTTTGGTCAGGAATAACGGTCTCAACTTCTGCTTGCCTGGGTGTTGTCACAGAGTTACTTGGAGGGAGGGTTTGTGCCATATAATTTCTGAGTTAGGTGCTGGAAATACAATATTGCCTTTAGGGAAAATAACACACACTTTAATAGCCAATTACCTAATAGATTTTCTTTAGTGAAATTGTTAAAATATTTAATATCTTGGAGGTCTTGTTTTTCCCCCTTGCCTATTTTCTCTGGTAAGAGGTCTCTATATTGCTTGGCTGGAATCTGGTCCTGGGTTTTCAGGGTCTTTATTACCTTTAGCATTGTGCAAATGGCAGGCTGCTGGGACACCAAGGCATCACTTAGCTTTAATTGGTCAACTAGCCTTTGCTGTTACGCACTGCATGCTGCCGCGCCGTGGCTGACCTCGGACTGTACTCCCAAACAGTTTCCTTCAGCACGGGGTAGTGCCCAATTACGTAGAGTGCTGGAGCAGCGATGCTCAAGCCTTTCAACGAAATTTTACTATATCTATTAGTCTAAAGGTATGAAGTGCCAAAAAACCCTGTACACGACCTAGAAAAACAAATTGGTAAGTGTGCTTCTTTCACCAATACTGCCTGTACTGAATAATTTTCTTAGAGGCATTTAAAAAAAAGGTCTATGAAATCCTACATCATTTCCCCTTTATATATCAGAAGTCTTTAAAAATATCTGAGATTTTTTTTTTAATGCCAACAATACATGAGAGAATCCTAGATATGTGTGACACCTTTTAGAAAGTGTCTTTGTCTTTATCTATCCTTACAGTACCTGTGTGCTAGGGAAGTGTCATGATCCCTATTTTAAAGATGGGAAAAGAAGACACAGAGAGATTTAAAGCTAGATTTTTAAAGGTGTTTTGACTTCTAAAGATGCAGTAAAATGTGCAGTAGGACTTTCAAGAGGGCTTAATTGCATCTTCAGCAGTCTAAAAGCAACGTGGCGGCTTACAAAGTATACCAAGCAGAGACACGAATCTAGGTCTTCTGTGTTCTGGTCTAGTACTTTAACCATTGAATGGCCCTTCCAGGGGTGGACTGATTTTGGAAAATAAGTATGACTTTTTGCTGCACTGTTGTTCAGTATTGCTGCTTCAGTACGACATGGAAGCACTGAGTCATGATTGCTGACATTAAGCGAAGAGAAAGTCTTTGTCAGTGGTTGAAACCTTAAGTGTTTTGAACACTGTTTAAATATATACATTTCAGAGACAGCATTTATAGAAAGGTTAAAATTTCCCATTCTGTAAGAAGGCATCTTTCAAGGGGGTATTTGCACAACTTAGCCCTGCAGGGCAGTGGAAAAGCCCAAATCGGGAAGCTGGCCACACTCCACGGAGGCTATGGAAAGACAAACTTTTTCCAAAGACAATTCGGAGCACTTGGGCTGGGCTCCTGCCCAGAACTGGCCTCTGGAGAAGCCCATCTCTGTCTGAGCTGCCTGAGTGGAAAGCTTGGGAAGGTCTCCCAGCACTGGCTGGCAGAGGGGATCTCAGTGGTGTCAGCACTGCTCCGTGTGTTCTTTGCTGTTTGTTCCTAGGAGGTGAATTTAAATCTCAGTACCTGTGACTGGTCCCAAATTCAGCGCAATGTAGCTATGCAGGGATTCCCATGTCGCAGTTTTGCTGGAAGTGTGATGCTCCATCAGAGACGGGCTTAGCTTCTGTGGCTTGAGTCCCACGGGGTCACAGGGCAAATGGCTGTGGGGTTTTTGCTAGACCTATGCAGGAAACCTTTCTTCAGGTACAGAGGCCTTTAAAGAGCTTTCTGGTTTTAAACCAGGATTTAAAAAAAAAACCCCAAACACACAACCAGAATCACTATGCTATTTGTGAGTCAATGGTCCAAGACAAAAGGGAAATTTGTGAGTAAAAATTCTGTCATTTCCATGTCAATCTTTTAAATGTATTTCTAACTTTTTTTTTACTTTAGTTAAAATTTGCAAGCAAGATTTGTATTTTACCAGGGAAGGATGCTTTTCATTTATAAACTATCTGAAGATGATGTTTTGACACACTGGAGTTTTTTCTCTGAACTTCTTTTTCATACCGGCAGACCCTCAGACATGACTTTTTCCCACAAAGGTTTCTTTTTTACAGACTCTCATTTCCCAACAGAGGCAAAAAAGTACCCAGAAAATTCACAGTCAGATCTATCACTGCCAGGCTGGCTCTGGGCTCATCACCAATGCATTCACATCTCAGTTAAACTTTTCAATTTACTGCGTGTATTCGAATATGTTTTGTTTCATAAGGAATCTGTTGCTGTTAACACAGGATACATCATCGATGTAAAAGAGAACAGAAGGGTAAAACTGGCATTACCATTGGGAAAGCTTTGTTACAAAGCCAAAACTGGAGTCCTGGTCTGTGATTTGGTAAGATTCAGCTCTCCTAGGGGCGAGGAGCTCAGCTCTCAGAGGTCCTTTCCTTATCTGTCTTCTTCCTCTGCTGCTGACAAACCAATTGAGCTCTATAAAGCTGCTTCCAGTGACAACTTCCCTCCCGGCCACAGTGTGCATTTGCAACATGCAGTTTTATTACTGCATATAGTACTTAGTGCAGCCGTATGTAGATCCAGATGTCTTTCATCAATCCTGAACCTGCCACAGCTGTAACCAAAGTAACCAAAAAGATGCCGACATTTACCCTGCTACTTTCCGGTGGTTACACTTCTTGCAGGAAAATAGGAAGAAGCATGTTAAAAAGTATATCACGTGATACATGTATATCACGTGTCCATTTTTTCTTCATGTACTGTGTGCCTTTAAGTTCTTCAGTTATGTATTATTCATACTATTAAAAAAAAATCAGTTTTGCTCAAGCGAAAGAAAAGAAACTATTGGTGCCGTGCCAGTCATCTGCAGTTTAGCATCACATTTTGCAATACAAGTCTACGGTGTTTCATTTCTGTTTCAGGCTGTGGTTGGCTATGGAAGCACTAAGCATTTAAATATTACAGGTGTTCAGACTAATTGTAAATCTGGCTTGGCCCCACCTGTATGTAGTATCATTCTATAAACTTGGCTTAAACTACTGTGAGTGAAATTGTAACAGGATACATACTGTAGACGTGGTTTTGGTAAACTTGCTGAAGAGTTGTATATACGTTCCTGTAATACTGTATGGTATCTAGTGTGCATATATATATATATATGCGTGTATGAATAGGTATGATATATGTTGATAAAATGTAATTACCTGACTGAAAAATATTCTGCATCTAGGTGTATGGAATATACCTATAAAAGCATGTGCAGGTGCACATTCTTTGTATTATATACCATTCTCATACACAGTATGCATGTACCTGTGTGCAAACACATGTGCCCATGTGTATATGTGCATCTATGTGTTGCTGTGGTCCCCAGTGTGTAGTTTATAGTTTGGAGAGAAATCATCCTCCATCATTCGTCACTGCCGAGCTGCAGCAGACCAGGCCAGCACATCATTTGTTAACAGCGACAAAGCCGCACTCATAAACGCCGACATGTTACATTAATTTATAGGCACTGAGTGACTTATTAAATGTGACGTGTGAAATATAACTGGGCCCGGTATGGATGATTAGGTTTTGGGCTTTGAATTGTTGACAAGGCAGGGGTAATGAATTGCGGGACACAAGCTAGTATGTTTCCCCCTCATTAGTCAGTATTAGTTGCATTAATAGTAATAATTGGATATATTCATCATTTAAAATGTTTTAATAAATGTTTGGACAGCACCTGATCTAGGCTGTCAAATATTAGACTGGAAGGTTTGTGATGGGAGAAAAATTATGCCATTCCTTCTGCAGAGATTTATACAGCCTAAGGGGTGCCATTTGCCAAGGTCCTTTAAGAAGTAATGGGTGCAGATAGTTTGGAAAAAGACAGTGCAATAAGAGAGAAACCAGCCTCTCTCACATTTCAGGAAGACACTTCCATTTTCTTCTAGAGACTTCTTGGTCCTGAGGTCAGGTGTCCAAGATGGGGTCTGAACTGGTTATTTCTGGTCAGGTGCCAACCTCAGATTAGAACTTCACAAAAGGTGTGCGTGTTTCCATCTGAATTTCTGTTTCACTCTTTTACAACTGCAGACTGAATGTTGCCCAGAGCTCAGGAACTTTCCAGTTTGGGGTTTTGGCTTGGAGTCATCAGTACTTTGCACTATTAACATATTTAAAATTCCAGAAAATTTTCTGCCTGGACATCTTAGAAGCATGATTCTCTGTTGGATGAAGGCAAGACATTTTTCTGTCTGTTCTGCCAGCTCTGCTTTCATTCTTCATTTCTGTATCTCACATGCATTATTGCCTACAATTCAATACAAAGATTCCTCTGATTAAAGGAAAAAAAAATATATTTTTTTTCTTTCATTATTTTATCACCTTTAGAAGTGGAATTTAAAAAATAACCTAAAACTGTTACCAAGGAATGCAGACTGTATTCATCTCTTGTTTTAAAATGGACATGTGGGTGATCACTAGAATGTGCCTTCTAAATGACTGGATGGAGATCAAGAAGACCATGTCCAGTTACAAAAAAAAAAATTGTATCAGTTCAAATCTTGTGACAGGTCACTTGGCTGTAACCATTATGTAATGAAACCCATTTTTTAAAAGCAGCCTTTAGAATATACAAAAGCAAATGCACATGGACTTATTGGCACTGCATCACTAGACTGACAATTTTTATTTTAAAAGAGTCCTCTAAGGAAAAGCCTCGCTACTGTGGGAAGCAGTGTTTGGTGGCTCGGTAGGAGGTACGCTTCCCTTTTAGATGCTACTGAAGAGGTGTCACACTAGGGAGTACCGCCTTGCTGGAGGTGCTGTCTTTCAGGAGAGACACAAAGTCAAGTGTCTGGCCACCTGTAGTCATAACAAGTCCCAAGACACTTACTGCAAGGATTAAAGTTTTCTCCTCAGTGTCCTTGCTAGTTCCAGCTAGCTGCTTGTACTTAGCATGAGGAATCTTTTAGATGAAGGGATCTCCTAAATACAGTGAGCCAAACCTGCCTCTTTATATCCGTGAACTTACTCTGTGCAAAAAGTTGGTGGAGGACTCAGAAGGTGCCAAGGCTAAATCTGGCTGTAGACAGGTAACGCTGCAGCTCCACGGTGGCAGAAAAGCTTCATTGGAGGGGCAGAATCAGTGCAATCATTTTGCACTTGTCATAGTTATTCTGCACGCTGGAAGAAAACTTTGAGGGTAGAAACTTGGTCGTTCAGTTGTAATCAGAATGATTCGTACTTCCAAACTTGGCGTAATGTTATTTCATTTAATAGACACCAAAGTCACATACAACTTGTTTAGATAATGTACATGTAACTGTATTTTCCACTTCGCTTTGAATCAAGCCCTGAGTATTATTTTGTCAGGGTTGTCTGTTAGTTGGTGGTTATTGTTGACAAGTTGATGTGAGGGTATTTTAGCATGTTGTCTAACACGTGTCTGCTGATAAGTTTGTCACTGGCACTGCACAGTATTTCTTCAAACTCCCTCTTAATTTTTATTTGGAGATTAAGTAGGGATTTAAAACTTGATATTGTATGCTCAGCAAATGAGCTTCATCAAGCCTTTGGGCATATGGCTTTGTTTTTATTTCCTGTATTAGTTAACTCTGGACCTGGAGTCTCAGCTCACTAGAGAAGATGCAAATTCATGTTTTTTCTAGGTTTATTTTGATATCTCTGAGATCAGACCCTGACCTTGTCATCTAGGTTCACATTGTTAGGCCAATCAGCTTAAAGGGTTTAGCCTTTTCATTAGTGATATGTATGTATTATAGAAAGGATAGTGTGTTTCAACATTTAAGTTAATTATTATGCAATTGAGTGAAAAAAGAATGATCAATATTCAGTGCTCATGTAGAGTTCTTGATGACTTTAAGCTACTGGCTAGTTAGAAAGGTTTTGGGTCGGATTTGTTAGTTATGTTTACATTAATGAGGAATTTTTTTTTTTTTTCCAAGGAGGTGCTAGAGGGGGGCAGCTGTAAGTTTTTGCTGATCCTCTTTACTCTTTGCCAGTTCCTGGCACAATTGCTCTCAAAAGAAGAACAATAGAATATAAAATAGAGTTAGAGAGTAAGAGGTTGTTAAGTTGCAAGCATTTCCTAGTCCGTTGAATTAATTGTGACTTTCATTGGTATGATGTATGTGAACAAGAACTTGAACCTTTCTGCCCTGACTATCTGGCAAGGTTACTTAACTGCTCATTGTAAACCTTTTTTCCGTTGCTGATGCTGTCCTCGCTCCACTACAGTGATACAGAAAAATAATAATTATGCCGTACTTTTACAGGACTTTGTAAGCCCTCATGCTCTGTGTTTTGTGGATATGAATCCTACTGATCACAGGTATCATCCTTGCTTTCATGCAGAAATGCATCTCAGTGACACAGCCAGGCATCCCGAAATACAGGAGAGATCTCAGCTCTTGCCTGTGTTTTAACACTCATGGAAGATGTCTGTAGCTGCTAACAGAGGTCACCTTCTTTCCAAAGATTATAATGCACATTGTTTCCTGCTCCCTTATGCAGGGTATCTAATGCTGTGCCTCTGTCCTTACAATGTCTTTGGTCCGTTGCACTCTGTCTAAATATGCTGTTTCTCGTCATTCCAACCAATGAAGTACACAGTGGCATGAGCATAATATATTTTATTACAGCCAACTCATGTCCTTACCTCACTCCAGTTATAACTTGTCACCAGCATCCTGATCTGAATTCTACTCTGGTTTTGGGACATTTGGTTTTGTCCTTCAGCTTGGGTACCCTCACTGGATGGTTGGCTTCAAGGGCAGAAGAAATTATTCGTTAGTTGCACCACCTTTCCAGCTGGGTGCAAAAGATAACTTTGTAGCTACAGGCTATAATGCCTTTTCCATACATCTCTGACACAGAAGAGGGCATCAGCAAAAATATTTTTCCTACGTATTCAAGGCCCATTGCTTTAAGAAAAACTCTGAAGTACTTAATCCAAAACTTGTGATATATACAGATGTGATTTGATTCTACGTATCTGCTGCAGAGGTCCTTATTTCTAAGGTTAATTAAGCTCTTTCAGTGTCATGTTAAAGGTAGCGCACACATGCAATATTTACTGATGACATCTCCAGCATTACATATAGCGTGATCCTCTTCACCATCACGTCAAAAACTCTCTTCTCCCCTTTCTCTTTCAGTCTTCCCCTTCTGTGGTGACTTACAATGAATTTTACAGTGTCTGGGTTGCTTGCCCGTATGCACACAAAAAATTCTGCAGCATTTTATACCTAGAGCCAGGTCAAACCGGAGTATCTTCAAATACCCCTGGAGTATCTTCTCTTGTTGAACCACCGTGTGCACAGCTCAAACAAAGTGCCTCCGCCTTTCCACAAAACAGCTCTTTGCTTCCTTCCAGCACTCAAAATAGCAACTATACTCCGGATCCCGTCCTCATTGCCAGAGCTCCCCGCTGTAAAGGAAGCAAGGGCTTTATTCTCTTAAATATCATAAAACAATGGGAACCCCTGGATGGAATGTCCAGCTTGTGGGCAGGAGCCGAAGGCAGCCCTTGACTTTCTTCCACAGAATTTTTGTGCTTGATCTTTTCTTGTATAAATACAAATATACATTTGCATATATTTTTTTTTTTTTTCTGGGCAGCTAATTCTAGACTCACCCTTAGTAGTTTCTTTAAAAGACTCCTTTCAATTGTCGATTTTTTTTTTTCCCCAAGAAAACCAAAAAAGGTTATTACAAAAAGCAAAATTACATTTCCCAGCAGAATATCTGTCAGATTGTCCTTTGTCACCGACTCTGACTGGGTTCCCAGTGTAGTTTTGTTTGTAATTTATTAAAAATATCTTTTAATAACTTTAAGTTATTGTTTTTTTCTCCCCCACATAAGATCCTTCACTGCTGCTACTTTACTTGAAGCAAACACTTCATTTGCTTTTTGAAGCATAAGTTGTCTTAGGAGGGGATGCGATCAATCTTTCACCATATTGACACTTTCCAAATATTTCTCTGTAATTACTCAGATGGGTCGGGTGAGCTAAGTTCCACTCATCTTCGTAGCAGGACTGTATGAACAGGAGATTTACAGTTGCGTTTTTTAAGTTGTCCTTTGCTGTTGCAGTTCTGCTGAGGATTTAGTGATGCAAAAGCTGAGACTGGGGTGTCATCCCAGCAGTAAATCCCACGCTCTTGCAATGTCTGTCTTGCCGGTGATGATCCCGAGGCAGTGGAGCAGCTGCAGCCCAGAGCCCCTGAGTTTGCACAGAGTCAGCATCTCATGGGCAGGTGTCCTAAGTTTCTGTTACATTTCTCTGGGGCTGGAAACTCCTTAAATTGTGTATTTTTAATGATTTTGAGACATGAATGAACTCAATAATCGCTTTCTTCATTTCTTGTGTGCTTCTGATTCATCATTCACATACACTACAGGTTATTGTAAATAGGAGATCTAACAGCACCTTTCTTTGTCATTTCTCTCTCTTAAGGCCATCAGTCCTGCTCATAAATCTGGTCAAAAATGATTTCCATGTCAGTCTAAGCAGGCCTCCTGGCTTTTTTTAACATTAAGCATCTTCCGCTTAAAAGAAAAAAAAAAATAACAAAAAATCACGAGAACAAAACGGAGCAGGTTCTGAGCCAGGTTTTGGGAGAGAACACCATTGTAACATGATGTCTACACCTAGTGTAACCATTCAAGGATACATCTGTTCAGATGGGTTTTGAGTAGCACTCCATTTCTATTTGGGCTGAAATTCTCGGTGCTTTAGAGGCTCAGACTCTGGCCAGAAGGTATACCGCGCACACGTGTCCTTTAAATAGCCTGACCTCTGGGTTTCGCAGATTTGGATGACAGCACTGGTGCATCAATGTTATTTAAGGATATTATTGGTGTCAGGTTATTTAAGGAATCATTAATTGTTGTATGTGCAGGCGGATTGCACACAATTTTACATGCAGGTGATTTACACGTGCCTGATCCAGGGAAAGGTGGCAAATGTGTTTCCCACACATGAAATGTTTACCATGTGAATCTTTATAACTTTCTCAGTAAGCTGATGAAAGAAATATGTCATCAGCACCCTCAGCTCAAGGTGACAAGTTTTAGGGTCCCATGCCTGCTGTGAGAAAACCAGCTTCAGATGGCTGGATTAACACTGCTCTCCGACATACTATAACTTTGATGCTGCTGATGCTATTGGTAACCATGCTAAAGTTACAGTAGTTTACCTTGAGGTAGTAGGCAACCGAACACTGATATCATATTACAATAACAGTAATGCTGTTATCTGTCATCACTTACACTGAACAGAGGTTCTTTTAGCAAAAGTATGACTCTGGGAGGGCTGCTAATTCAATGGCATTGCGTGAACTATGACAGACCGCAGAGCTGCTTTATATTTTTTTCCGGTGACTGAAGTCTAGCATCTTCAGTAAAAATTAAAAATAGTTAACCCACTTTTATATCCTAGTATTTGAAACATGAAACAGGAGTGAAATGGAGAAAGAGTGAAGGGAAAAGTAGTTAAACTGGAACAAACTGACCAAATATTGGGTTTTTTATACTGAATAAATAAGGATAAAGTCTGTTGGTTATGTGACTGTACTCACTTGATAATAAAGCACCCTAATGCTGGAAAGTCTGTCACAACTGCAGCTAAAACACTGGCCCATCAGCTCGTAAAGAATAGTCTGTGATTGGAAGCATGCAAAGAAAGGCAGAGCTGGGAGGCTTCTGTGCTATGTAAGCTAACAACTGGAGCTGCGTGTGAGGCATGGGTGCACGTGCACTCCACTGCTTATCTCACAGTGGTGTTTGTGTCAATATAATGTAAAGGATGTGGTATGTTCAGTTATCTTGCATCTAGCTGTCATAAACCAAATACACTGTGTACACTCTGTACACAGATGGCATAAACTCCTTCCAACTTTTTTTTTGTGATAGGAAGATAGCTGCAGTTCAAATTTAATAAAAATTTTAGATAATAGAGCTGGGCACAAGTAAGGAGATATAAGAAAATTCAGATTTTCACTACTTTAAGAAAAAAAATATTAAAAAGTCAGACTTGGGGGCAAAATTAAATTACAGAAAACTGAGCACTCAAACCTGCCTCTGGACTATTTTTAATTCTGTTTTGTGATGTTGTTTTTTGGTGGTGTTATCTCTTTCTTTTCTTATTAAAAGTCTGGAAGAAGAAACCAAAACGGTCTCTCTGGGATTTTAACTCACTCATGGGAGAAAATGCCAAACACACTTTCCCAAACTACTCTAAATTTCTCTGATGCATTATAACTCAGTATCAGAGAGAGAGGGAAGTCCAGAAGATGCAAGATGAAAAATTGATATGCTGTGCTTCACTGTGCAGAACACACAGACCTGAAGAAAAGTGACTGGGAACACTTGCCGAAGCGAGCAATGAGTAATTTAAGGCAGTTTTGGGCAGTCCTACCTTCCTACCTTTGGTGATTATGTGGGTGCCTCCTCAGCTCTTTGCTGTGCTGAGCTGAATATTTACTGTATTGACAACCGCAAACCCTGGCAATGCTAGCTCCAGGAGTCAGAGCAAGTTCACAAAAATAATGTAGACTATTCTGTTTCTATTATTATGGCATTGCCTGAAGAATCTCAGTCAATAGATTCTGACTGCTTGAGGCTTATTCTCTGTGTCATGTTGCCTTTCTTGGACCTTTTCTGCAGTTCAGGAGGAAGATATATATTTTCTAGTAAAATAAATAATTTCCCAGGCTTTTGGTTTTGCCTTTTTTTTTGTTTTGTTTTGTTTTGTTTTTAACACAGTGAATTTTTTAGCATCCCATAAATGCAAAATGCAGGTCTGATTCTGCTTCCATTTTATATCAGTAAGAACACTGAATCCAGAGAAAGCAGATTTGGGATTTTTTTTTTTTTTTTCTTAATTAGGATGTTTGACAACTCAGGAAGGTTATGTTTAGAAGAGAGTTAGATGGCTGTATCTGGTGTTTAATTTCTCTTCTGCAGAATAAATTTCCTGTTGTAAAAATGCCACAAAAGGTAGCTACTGCTGTTTATTGACTGAAGAGCCAAGTAAAATCCAGCTGTGAACATGTGGGTAATAGGAGGTTTTCTGCATGCCTATATTTGATTTCCATGCACAGCCTCATGTTGCTAAATATCAGTGTAAGTCTCAATTTTTCTTTTGTGAATAGGGTAGCTGACATGACCAGTTAGTTGTATGTGAAAAGGTCTGTGAGGAAAAAAAAAAAGCAAACCCCAAAATAAAATACTGCAACAATAGACTTCTTAGTAAATGGGAATCTTCATACCTTAAATGCTAAAGAATTTTTTGACCTGGTTTTCTGCAGTTATTAGTAGAGCTCGGCTAAGTTCAGATTTTCTGTAGTGTAGGAAATTCCATTATTCTGACAATTTTTCTCGGGCAAAGTGGAATAAAAAAGTGCTCCCTTCAAGTAAAGTTTAAAAATGTTGGAAAATTTAAAGAAATTATTGTTCAAGAAAAAAGAAATGCTTTATTTTAGCTTAATTTTTTAAAAGTTGGGAATTTTCCATTGTAAAATAGGAGTTTTGATTAGAAGAGTCGACTTGAAAGGGAAAAAAATTAGCTTTGTCCTGAAATTTTTAAAGGGATATTTCTACATTTTGATTATTTACTTTTCCAAATAAAATTGCATTAAACAACGCATTTTCCCTATATTTTTATTTTAGTGGCAAATTACTAACTAAAACTAGTTACCAGTAGGTGCAGTTACTGACGGAGAGAGAATGAGAAGTGTGTGAAAAGAGCCTAGAAAACCCCGAAGAAGCAAATGAAACAGCTGAAGTGCGTGCACTGTCTGCCTCTTGGTGACCTGCGGACTCAGCCCTATATTGGCTTCGGTGCTTCTTAATATGCCAAGTTTTCACCAGAAAAAATAATACCCGTCAGATATTGTTTGAGACAACTGTATTTGTACTATCACATCCTCAGCATCCTCTTTTGCTGGGAGGACAAGCAAAGAAAGGACATAGGCTGACAGCAGAGCTGGTTCTGTGAGGTACTGAAGTATGTGAGTAGTACCTTTGTCTCCATCAGTACTGCTTGTGTATTTAAATTTATGCACATACTTAGTACTTTGCTGAATTGGTATGTCATACAGAATGGGCGTGCAATCCTTTTATCTGAGGGTCGGTTGCTAATTATTGGACCGGCCCATGTATTTTTGTTTTGCTAATTTTGCAAACCCACATATACTTACTGCTGTGTTTCAGCCAGGAGTCTAAAGTTGTCCTCTTCTATCAAATGCGTTTATACCTCAGAAAAGGCATTTTGTCAATTTTGTTTGCCCTAGCCAGGTTTAAGTTGTATAACCGGCACTCACTTTCTGGATGGCCACTGGTCTGGCTGACCTTGGCAGCATGACAGCTGTCGTATTTTCACATGGATGAACTGTTCTTGAACAACTTCTCCAATGTATTGGGAACAAACAAGCTTTTCTTCAGCATCAGGAATGCAGCAGGTCTTCCTTCCAACTATTTTTTTCTCCGTCCACAGACATATTTATTGTGGCAATGGCAAGAAAATCCTACTGCTAAGCCTTCGTGTTTGAGTTCCTTTAAATTTCCTTCAGGGGAGTGACAGAAGAGCCAACCTAGATCATGTCAGAGCTTGCTTTCTTTAATTTAACTCTTATTTTTAATAAACACTGGTATTAATTTGTAGTGGCAAGAAAAGTAGGAGGGCAAAATCCTTTTACTTCTTTATTGCTAGTATTTTCTTTTCTGCTGTGTATTTATTTATTTTAAATGACTGGTAGTTAGCAGGGACAAAGAGTGGGATGCTGCTGGGGACGTATTGCACAAACCCGAAGGGTTAGCAGTGTGAGGGACAAGATGGCCGGTGATGAATGGCAGGCAGTATTTTAGACAAGTGGAGTGACCTCCAGCTGGTAGCGTGCTCGCTAGATCCTTCAGGTGAATGAGGGAAACAGAGGATGGAAGGAGCAGGAGTGAGGAGGGAGCCAGTGTCAGGAGTCAGAAGTAGCAGCGTGGGAAGGCAGCGGGGGCAACCAGGGAGCTCAGACTGGGCTGGGGTAAGAGTCCCTCACTAGCAGAGAGTAGAGGGTAATGGCGAGAGACATCAAAATCTTCTGGGGAATGGGGCAGTTCTGTTAGAAAAAAAATCTTCATCTCCAGAAAGGAGTTTTCTATCGAGTTGTGAGAAAAGGAGAGAACACTCCCAGAAGAGCCAATAACCCATTTGTTAGAGCTTCTGCCTGGCAGACAGAAGTTCAAGTTAATTTGGGGCCTGATTCAGACTGGAGGTTTTTATTTAACTGAAGGTTGTATTTCTACATTGGTCCTTGCAGTTACTTAGAGAGTTGTAGTAGCACAGTGCCATGGCATGGATTAACTGCTCAGCAGCTTCACTCTTTGAGTAGTTTTTGCCTGCACTGAGGTGCATCTTAGCACACCTAAATGTAATCTAAAACTAATGGGTTTTCTCCAAAACTGCACTCCCATACCCTCCAACCATGTCTCTGTGGGACAGGGGTGAAGCACGGAGTCCTCCTTTGATTTAATAGCAATGTAAGTCAGTAAATCCAAGTGCTTTGTAAAAGTTTGCATGTTTCTGGACTTGAGCTGACTCGCGTGGAGCTGGCTTGTGTTTCTCTGCTCCATATGCACAAATGCTCTTCACACCAGGGATGTTAGTAGTCAGGAAGGGAGTCAGAAAATATGTTTTGTGTGATTCATGCAAAAAAGAAAACCTTCAGTGGTAGCAATAAGTATAATTGATGACTGAGTCTTGTGTGGCAGAAGGGCTGGTGTTCAGCAATCACGTAAGCTTGGAGAGAGAGTTAAAGTTGAAGATTTTATTGACACTCCTGTGTTTTGCACATTTTTTTCATCTTGGGAATGAATTTCAGACCCCAGTGGTTAGTATTAATGCTATATATCCTCTGTGGTTAGTATTAATGCTATACAGCCCTGCCAAATGCGGAGAAAGTTAGAACTGAAGAAAATAACCCACTGTGAAGAAGTTAGATGCAAACAAATGGGGACGGAGGTTTATGCTTACAAAGAGCTCAGCTCTGTTGGCACTTCTCCTGGACCCGTCCTGTCAATCTAAATCTGAAGTATTTGCAGAGTGAAGTGTTGCTAATGAGCAAGGCTGGCAGGACTGGACTCGAGGTGAAGGTGGCACCTGAACGAGCGGTTTAAAGCAGGAACCGAGAGACCGGGCTGAACCCCGTGAAACAAACTGCTCCACTCTACCCTTGTCTTAATCTGTTCGCATCCGCCTTCCTGCCAAAGCGGGGGGAGACTGTCAGCCGGCACGTGCTGTGCCAGCTCGGGAGCCGCTCGGCTCTTGCCTAGATGAGCGTGGGATGCTTTCGCATAGCCGGGGGGACTCCAGCTCTGGTGTGTTCCAAAACAAAGTGCAGCCTATAGTTTGTTTTGTCTTTCAGTGGAATAAAAATACGGCGCTTGGCAGAACGTGTTCAGTAAACTGGCGACTTTTTACTTAAAATGCAGTGAGCGAACTTGGCTCTGTAAGCTTGGGGTCTTGAAAGTTCCTCTGAAAATAGTGTTATTTTTTTAAGTTAATTTTTTTCTGGAGTTGATTTAATTCAAAGGAAGTTTTGTTTGCTTGCCTGAAGTTTTCGGTAGGTTTAAATAGATAAGCTTCATTTCTTCTGCAGGTTATTTTGATGAAACTTCTGCAGAATTTGGGGGAGATAGCACAGTGCAAATGGAGTTAGACTTCAAAACTTTGGGTTTGAGTTTGCAGACCCCAAAAGCCAACTCTTGTGTTTCATAGTGATTTTTCCAAGCCTTTGAGCTGACGTGAGCTCAGACTTTGTAAGGGAAGGGAAGGCCGAGTGTTTCTCTGGAGAGCTTCACAAAGAGCTTTCCGTCTCTTCTGGGGCCCTTGACTCAAGCCACCAACCCCCATTGCCCCGCGCTCACGCGTGCTGTGCAAAGCCAGACTGGGAAGGCGCTTCCCACGTTTGCATGGCTGATGCTGCCTTTCAGCGCGGATATTTTTAACTCTTCCATGTCCCAGCTCCCCTTGGGGCCAAGGTGTTGCTCCAGGGCTGCGGCAGACCGGGCGGGCAGCTGCTGGGTTCGGTGCTCGGCGAAGCCGCCAAAAATCCACCGGCAGACCCGGGGCAGCACCGGCTTCTCCCCAAAGAGTAAGTGGCTCTGAGAGGTTTTGCCACATAAGGGCCTGTTCAAGGCTGTAGGCACCAGCTGACAGGGATGTCTTTGCCTCCCAACAGATGGCCGGGCTTTTTATTTCAGCAAGCAATCTCGCACGGAGGGGTGGTCTCCGGATCCTGCCAGCATTTTGCATGACAGGGCCAGCTTAGGGCAAGAGGGATCTGATGTCCGTGCCCTTCATAGCTCATGAGCTAAATGACGAGCTGTTGACAGGAAAGCCATCATCTGAAGTGTAAGATCCTGAACTCTCCCCGCTTTTCGTTTTTCTTTGGCGGAATTAATGCCCTATTTGCTTGTCTCTCAAAATCCATTCTGGCACGAGTACAAACCCTCGCCTGGTGGCAAGCAGTTGTCTGGATTCGAGATGCCAAGATTTGTGCTGACAGCTCCTTCTACACAATCTGAGTCAGGCTGTCACAGCTGGCCATTAGAGGCTTAAAAAGACACACACATGTACAACAAATAGCACCAACTTTCTGTTATTGAATATCAGAACCTGCTTGATGAGAAAACGTAATGGCTTACACTGCTCTTTATTTTAGTGTAAACAAACACAGTGTCTTGAAACCCCTGTTCAAGTGTGGCGGCTGTTTATTTTATGTTGATTGCTTGCTCTTATTTAGGAGCACAGGTCTAGAAGGGACTTCCTGGGTCAGGAGATCCAGTCCTTGATAATCCCAAGCATCACACTTTATAATCCTCCTCATTACCTTACTTTTCTTTAATGAAAACAGTCCCTTGTAGTTTCAATTTGTCCTTGCAGCCATTTGCCTAGTATGATTTTCTTGGCGTGGAGGAACGAGCACCAAAACGTGCCTTGCTGAGGGGCGGCATCACAACTAGAGCAGGGCAAAGAATGCTGCTCATCAAAAAGGGATTTTCTGAAGCTGTTTACCCTGCAGTTTTGCCTTTCTTGGTGGCAGTGTGCGCAAATTCTGCTGACCTAGCATTCAGTTTGGGTGCTAAAAGATGGATGCTTGCAAAAGTTAACTTTCTGATTTAAAGTAAACCAGGATCAAACAATTCCCCGCCCTGCTTTTGTATGTGGAAACAGGTCAGATTAGCTTCTGCTTAGTCAACTGATGGTTATTGCAAGTGTAATGCTGCCCTGTCTGGTTGCGCTAGGTTTTAAACTTGCTGTAGGATTAAATTTTGCACGGCTGAGCTTTAGTAGACCTTAGTCTGTAGTTTATTTTGGACAAAAGATTGATAAACTTTGGCTCTCGGGGAGGAAGCCTGGAATCTGAGACCCACTATTATTCATTGACTTGTCTTTATGAGTTTACAGTCCACTGATGCATAACACTGAAGGAAATATTTTCAGTGAAATGTTTGCTTTTTTCTTTGGCTTTGTAAAATGCAATGTCTTTTCTTAGAGATATATGTCAGGGTCATATAGCTACTTCAGTGAACTGTGTATGGTCAGGAAATAGACTGCATTGAAAATATTTCATTTTTCCGTGAAGTCAGTCTTTTAACCAAGACTTCCCCCCTTCTCCTCTCAGGGTTTTGGTCTCCCACTAATCCTTATTCAAGCATTAATTTTGTGCACAAACTGGGTTTAATTGTGGAAGGGAGATTTCAACTGTATGGAATATTTTCAGTGTTTTTGTATTAAATAAAAATTTGCACACGACAGCGAACTTGTAAAACAAAACCCCATTTATACAAAAGGGAATTTTCTTGGCTGGCATTTTTCTGTCCTCTTTTTGCTGTGCTGAAATATGTGTCTCTTACTTCCTTGCTGCTATGGATGGCACAGCAAGGCTGGCCATTGAGCGTGATAGAGGGACTGACTCTACAAACTTTAAGGGCTCTGACACAACAGATCTATTAATTTAATGCTTAAATGTTAGGATGTGCTTACACGTTTTGCTGGATTGCGGCCCATGCAAGCTCTGCTCCCTCTTTGGATGGTCAGTGGGATGATTTGTCTGAGTAGGGAATACTAATGTAAATAAGGCTTTGTTGGACCAAATGTGCAGATGTTACATAGTACTACTACGCACTGTTTATAAGACATTAATGTCCGTTTCTCTTTCTCCACAGGTTCTTCTTGAAATTTTTCCTCAAATGTAACCAAAATTGCCTAAAAAATGCAGGAAACCCTCGAGACATGCGTCGATTCCAGGTCAGTCAGACATGCTTCCTCCTTTAAAAATCAGCAGCTGTTAGGGACAGAAGTACTTTGACCCAAACTAACCTAGTAATTCACTAGAAGATGCTAAAAACATAAGGTCACAGAATATTGCCTGAGGACTTCTTGTCACAGTAGAATTGGCAGGAAGTAGTTGGGTTTTCTTGCTCTGGACAAGAGAACTCTTGAAGATAATGTCATCTCCACGGGAAGTGAAAGCATGAAAAGGAAAAATCAAAATGACCTCACTGTTGTTTTAGGTTATGGGGCTACACTGCTCTGAGATATTGTCTTCTGCCTGGGGAACTATTTGCCTTCATGTAAACACTAAGCGAGCACCACGTTTATTGGAAGGGGCAGAGAAGGGTATAAAAGCAATTAATAAAATCAGGCTCGTGACTACACTTCAGCAGTTATTCTTCAGCAGCGCTAAAGACTCATAAACATGCATCAATGGGCTGAAGTTCTATCCCTGTAGTCAGCACTTGGAAAAAACTACCATTGGGTGTATCTTTCTCGGCATGTTTTGGGCTGGTATTTTGCCGCTGCTGCAGCATGTGGCAGCAGGGCTTGGGAACTGTAGTATCAACACAGCTTCAGATGGCCAAGGACATATTTTTTTCGCTACACCTATGTCTACAACTACTTTTGGGATCCAGTACAGCACTGTCCCTTGGGAAGATGGTCTGCACTTGCCTTCCACAGTGCTGGCAGTGGAGTGGTGTGGTGGCAATGCTGAGAAATAGTTGCTCCAACCCTTTTACTGAAGGTGTGGTCCTTTGGCTGTGCCAATAATGCATTACCTGAGTATGTGCTGCATAAAAATACGGGGTAGAGAGCCAAAGGACCTTCTCTTTTACGGAGGAGCGTATGTGGCCCAAGGAGAAAACATGATAGAGTCAGTCAGTGGGGTTTTGCCTCAGGGTTTTGAGGAAGAAATAGGAGATTTGTCCCATAGACTACCTGGGTCTCTGGAGGGAGACAACTCCAAAAGATGGCTGCTTTCTGAAGTAGCTCGGGACCTGGTTTGCTTCTTTTCCAGCATTGTCGCACTTAAATAAAAGTGCTAAATGCTATGTAAATGGTGATATTATTTATAAGTAGAACATACGTCTTTTGTTGAACTGCTTAATTGCAACAACACTGGAAGGCAGAAGGGTGTTATTTGCCCCTCCGAGCATAGAAGTGCAGAAGTGAGGAGATGTGGCCACAGTGATTAAATTAATCAGTATAAGAGCTAGCATTAGCATGGCAGAGCCCTCGGCTTCTCACCCCACACTCCTCCCTCCGTCACGTTTCTCCTGTGATTATCACTGAAAGAGAAAGTGGAAAAAGGACTCTCACCAGCACAGGGATTTAGGCCAAGCAGTCACCCCTGGGGCCTGTCAGAGCTTGCTTCACAACATGTACACTCTGCTGGGTTTGTGCTCGTCCAGGCTCGAGGCTGATTTTCATATGGTAATGCCTTTGCGTGTTCTCTCAGAACAGCAATCAGGAGCCTGTGTCGGCGAGTAGGTAGGACATAGGAAAGGTTGTTGATCTCTTGACTTGTAAAGACATTCTGTCATACAAACCCAGCTTCACAGCAGTTGAGCTTTCCGTGTGTAAACAGAGACTGCTTAATTACACAGGTCATGTCAATTAGTGTGACCTTAGCATTTTCAAGAAATTAATCACTTTCAGCCGAGTGAACCACTCATACTATAATACAGGGTGGTATTGAAGCTTGCAGCATTCTGTTAAGTGCCCGGGCTTATTGTTTTACAATAGCTGCTTTTGTTTCTTTTTTTTTTTTTTTTTTTTTTTTTTTTTTTAAATTTTGAACTTGTTGCTCTTAGCAATAGGCTTCTTAAAATAAAACAGCCAGACTCTATAGAGTCCAGGCTTCATTTATCATTTCTTAGGGTGAAAAGGACCAAGCATATACATAGTATCTCAATGATATGATGCACCTAGATGTTTGAGACAATGTTGTATAGGAACCAAGTGAAATCTGGGCCCCTGTGAAATCAGTGAAAGGTTTGCTATCAGCTATGTTTGAAATGTTGCCAGTGACTTATAAGGTCCCTAACAGTTACGTCAAAGTTCTGGTTAAAATCCATGAAAGTAAGGTATTTCCAGATACTTTTAAAAGAGTAGCATACTTGTTTTACACATAAAAAATGGAGACTTTCCCTTGCTTTACTTCATTCCCTTATCTGTGCTGGACTGTTAAGCTGCCCAGAGATTTGTCCATCTTTTGGCCACGGTCTTTCATTCTTCAGTCCCCCCAAATTGCTAGGAGTTATTAGAACACAGATTATGGTTTTGGTGGGAGAAACAGTGAAGGGCCAGGGACACGAGTCTTGCGCTATCTAAGGACCAGCCCTCCGGTAACTTTCCTTTCTTGGCAGTTTTTAGTTTTTTATCCTGCAACAGGGAATTGTCTGATTATCATATGGTAGGAGAGAGGTTAAGAAAGTACAGGGAAGAGGCAGAGTATGTCTTGATTCAGGCGACCTGTGTGTGAAACTTCATTCAGACTCACGTATAGAAATAAATTAGGAAGTTTTATCCTGAACTTTGCATGCAAATGTAGTAGAGTGATAAGCCTAACATAAAAGCAGTTGTGGGCCTGGAAGGAAATACATTTCTCTGCATGTCTGAGATGTCCAGGCATGTGACAACTGAAGCAGTGTTGAATGCCAGCAAAAGTGTGTGCTGGAGCAGTGCTGGCCCTGGCTGTGTCAGTTGTGTCTCTATTAGCAGAAGGAGACAGCCAGAGAGGAGAAAAGTATAGTACGATGCAGGGAGTCAAGACAGTTGAGTTGAATGTTCAACTGTGCTACAGACTCCCTGCTTGTCCTTGAGAAAATCCTTTCATCTCTGTGTTTCATCAGCCCAATTGCACAAAATTGGTGCATTTGGTGATATCACATATTGGCATCTTTGTCCAACCTTGCCTTTTTATTCTAGAAACCCCCTGGAGCAGATGCTCCATTTGGTTTTGCATTCTTCATCACAATCAGTCAACAATCTTGGTGGGATGGGCGGTAGTGCCCCAGGTAGGGTGGTAATAATAATACCAAGTAGATGGTATCACGGATGAACTCTGCCCAGATTTTATTTTGCAGCACTAAAAACTCATTCATACAACCTAAACAGTTTTGTATGTTATTGTAATTAATGAAACCCAGGTGCCCTAGTTATCTTGTTGTACTCTTGTTTTAGCACAACTCCTTGCAAACTGACACATGTCAAGTTTTAATTTAGAGGAAACTTTTCAGACTGAGTCACTGCATAAAACCCAAACATTCATTTATTATGAAAACCTTGAAAGTCACTTAGAAATTGCCATGCTGTTTGATTCTGTTACCACAACCTCTTCCTCGGCCTAGGCTGCTAGTTTGCCTCCATGGGACGCTGCCACTCATGTTTGAATTGAAGCCACTTGTGTCTTATTGCAAATTTGCATATGAGACAGAGATGATGCTTCATGAATCCCAGATAATGGAATTTGGACATGCAAGGCTCCATCCCCAGAGAAGGGAAAGGACAAAAAAAAAGGCTGAAAAATAGCAGTGAGAGTTGTGGCCCAATTCAACAAGGTAATTAAGCGCCCAGCCTGTCCTCGAGCACGTGAGCAAAATTACTGAATGTATTGTACTTATGTGCTTTAATTTAAGCACCTTTCTAAGTGTCTTTTTAAACCAAAAGTGATTTTTAGTTACTAGAAGAAAGAAAGCAACACATTGTAGGAAGAGGTCACCAAGTGGTGATGAAAATAAAGATGTTGCTGAAGCCATTTCTGCATAGCTTTCAGAAGAGCAGCAAGCACTGAGTTACAGGTTTAACACTAGTGACACATTTCAAACCTGGAAATCATAGTCAGATTTTCTCTGCCTTTGCCACGGGATGTTGGGGACATCGCAAAAATATCAGAACCCTCACCATACATTGGAGAAAATTGAAAGCACAAGGAACATGCTGTGTCTTAATCAGTTAGCAAAGCTTAATGGGCTGTGGTTAAAAATGAGGAGTCATACAATGCTTAATTTTGATATATTAGGTGAGGTACTATAACAAATAAACAGGCCGAGTGCTAAACAGGATAAATAGCTTGATCTCCAGGCTCTTGGTCTCTGAATTTTTTTTTTTTTTTTTTAAACTAAGCTCCAAAGTATTCACAAACTGAACTATTTAATGGCAAGCATAATAATTCACAGAGCTGTGATACGTTAATGCAGTTGATAGTGCCAACTTCATTGAAGAAAGTTGTAAACTGATGTGTTTCTTTCATACTTCTGTCTCCCCTGGTGTTGATAAAGGATTTAAATGCAAAATCTATGAAGGGCTAAAGCTAAAGCTCAAAATCATTTTCCATGTTTGCCTGTCCCAAATTAAAACTGTGTTTTGTTGACAAAATTTGGAAAGGTTTGAGATTTGGCAGGCCTGGTTGTCCCTGTGCTTACATTAATGTGTCAGCACCTCATTAATCATTTATTAAACTGTAGTGTGCCTTTCCCTCTGCTATGGTCTGTGTTTTAGGATGTCTCAGTACCCATTTCACATATACTTTGGCTCTCCCCTCCCCCTAATTTTATGATTTCTCCACAAATTAGTTTTAGCATGTGCTTTAACTTGAACATATCCCAGTCATTTCAAAATCAAAATGAGGAGAGTGTAGTATTTTTTTAGATTAAAAAATATGAGTAGAACTTGTAAATATGTAAGTGCTCTGTAGCGATCCAAGTATGTAACTGTGGCACACAATATTCAAGGTCTATTTTTTCTCTGTTAATAATTAGGGGCATTAATATTTTGTTAGTGCAGTGTATGTTCAATATTCCTGTATTAATGAGATTTTGCATTTAAAGAATTGGGCAGTAAGCGTGTGTTGCTTCTTACAGATGCACTATGAATAAGACAGATACATGAGAGTAACCACTTTTTTTTCTGCATTTCCTGAGACTGGAAACAGTTTCTCTTGGGGATTCCTTTTATAGTTTCTTCTGCTAACGACACCAGAGAACCACACCAATGTGGTCTCTTTGTAGTAAATCAAACTTTCTGTTTAGGAGGTAGGTAGGAAGACACTGTTAAGTAATTCAAAATATGTTGCATCAACAGTTTCAGAAACCTGAGGGGGAAAAAATTAAATGTAGATTTACTCAAATAAAACTGACCTCACTAGGACTGTTTCCTCGAGTTCTTCCCTAGAAAGGTGCATGTATAGCAACAGCTGCTTATATGTATGATTTTCACAGGCTTGAGACCTACCTTGCTGTTATTACCCTTGACCCATTATTCTTTTGGAATCCTATTTCTAGAAACATTCAAAAGTTTGGGTTTCTGCACAGGATTGATCAGCCTCAGTGGGAAATCTGTGTGTCCCTATACGGTTTTAGGATTGGGGAAAATACTTTATGTTGTAGCCATTGTTATTAGTTGTAATAGTGTTAATTTTTGTAGGCATCTAAACAGACCCATAGAAGAAGATAAGGAGCTGGCATAAATCATGGAGCTGTGACAGGCAATGCCAGCTAAGGATTTGGCTCAAAATCCCAGTTGCAAAGAATTTACAATGGTTGCAAGTGCACAAATAAGATTGCAAACCCTGAGCCACTTACTATAAGATCATATTTTATTGAAAATATCATAAACTTTATTCTATCCCTCAGGAATGCAATGGATAAATTACTTTTGAAATCCCTTTTGGAATTTTATATATAGGGCTTGGGTTTTTTTCCCCTTAGTTTGATTTCAGAAAAACTTACCTATAGTGTTTGGTGCTTTCTTTTTCCCAAATTTCCATCTGTAAGAGCTCTTGAATCATTTATTCTGTATTTTAATATCTTTCACTTAAAACATGCACAAAAATCTATTGCCTGGAATGCCATTCTGAGGGACGGTTTTAGGATCCTTTAGATGTAAACTATTCTCTTTTGTATTCCTCTTTTTAAAGACAAAGTCTTTGGGGTTAGCTATGGGCAGTTTAGCAACTTTGCTTACTTTATATTTTTGAGCATTTTAATTGGTGGTCAGAAATAGGTGGAAAATTTTTTCTTTAACTTTTTTTTTTTAGATCCCATTCAAATGATGAAATTGAATTGTTGTAAGTGATCCTTTAAGTGTCCCCATTTGACCAACTTTGAGAGGCAGCAGCTTCCTGAGAGAGTTGAAGCAATGTTTGCCAATCCTTGTAAAGCATTTCACCTCTTCAGAGGCTAAAGCCTCTCAAAACCAAGAACAATTAAAGCGAGAGCCTTTCAGAGCGACTGGGGAATTCAGCAAAATAAATCAGAAATCCTCTGCCGTGGCTCTGGAGGCTTGCCTCATTATAAGAGCAGATCTATTAGCCCCCTTGCCATTGTCTTTCATTTCTCAAGTGAGGTGATTCTAATTAAATTAATCTGCATGTCAATCTATCGGTGATCAATCAAAAGGGCTGAGGTCCCCCTTTGCGGCAGTGTGCTTGCGGCTGACAGGGGCTGATAATGGAGGAAGAAATAAACTGTCGAGCAAAGTTAATTAGTCAACATAATAGGTGGATTAAACAGGAGCTGCTGATTGCTGTTTCACATGTCGAAGCATGAGGTGGGAGCTGAAACTGCAATTAACAGACAATTATTATATTTGGTTGTAAGAGGTCGCATGAATAAACATATCTCTGTGGGTTTCAGTTTTTAATCCCTTTCCCTGTTCAATGTAAGGAGAAGTGTAGGTCATTTCTTCTTATTGTTTTAGTCAAAGTTCTCAAAGGCGATGCGTGCTCCTGGCAAACCAGCAGTCAGCTGAAGGCCAAATCTTTGCCTGGGGTAAAACCCTGGGAATGCCATACTTTGTTGGGAAAACTGTGGGAGGGCACAGCTGAATGAAAGCCAGGGAGACTATGAGGTCGCTTGGTCTGAGCGGGGCGGCAGAAGACCGGGTGTGATTAGCTTGCAGCTCTGCCAGGGACTTGCCCCGTGCATCCCCTGCTTCCTCCATGATGGTTCGTGGCTCGGGTGCCCTCGGCCTGAGCAGGGATTTCCTATAGGATGGTGCCTGCTGAACCTCAAGGTTGAGAGGTCCCTCTGGACACCTCCGAGCAGTCGGGTCTTCTGCTCTGGACCCAACCCTTACCTGTTTGTCCCTGCTGGGTTGGCTCCTCTCCTGCCCCGGGCTGCTCTGGAGAGAAGTAGTGTTTGATCCTGCCTCCAGGGCAGTGCTTCTCTGTCTTCCTCCCTTCGCCTCAAACCAAATCCGAGGTGTTGACATTGAGATAAGTTGAGAAATACAAATAATTCTAGTGCTGGATAAATAGGGTTGTGTTCTCCAGATCAAGACCTCACTGTCAAGCGTGCGTGAGTACACAAACATACCTATATGTACTCCCTAAGATAGAGCTTGGGAGAAATTTGGGCAAGTCCAGCAACCTGTAGTGACTGTACTGAGGGGAGAGCAGTAGAGAAGGGTGGGGGTGAGGCGTGCAACAACTCTCATTGCAACTTCACAAAATACATTTTTATTTTCTTTTATTCTGAATCGCTTCTCCTTTGCAATGTGAACAGCTCTATCTCCTTCAGCATGGAAACTGAAGGATAATTTAGGTTGAAACACAGCTGCCCTTGTATATAGGGGAAAAAATACTTAATAAAGATCCTCTTGTTAAAATGATGGTTAACAGTGTGCCGTCTGCCATGCAGCTACAAACTCTGCAATTTGACTTAAAACTGCATCAAAAGCTTTCGATGCCAAAGACCCACTCATCAATAGCGTCTCTTGTTAGATTTGTACAGCATAAGCACCAGTTATTATGCGAAATAGCTATGCAATTTTCTACAGCTCCCAGCTGTTATTTATTTAACTGAGTTTATTACACTCTGTGCTTCTTAAAAAACATACATATATATCCAAATTTTCCTCCATTTTGCTCTTGTGCTTGCAGGTTGTGGTGTCTACAACAGTCAATGTTGATGGCCATGTGTTGGCAGTGTCGGACAATATGTTTGTACACAACAATTCCAAGCACGGGCGGAGAGCTAGAAGACTCGATCCCTCGGAAGGTACGCCTTCTTATCTGGAACATGGTAGGCATATCATTTTCATTGGTTGGCATTGCTACTTTAAATGTGGATTTATTTGGTTTGTGTCTCTGGCTACTGGTTTCAAATTGTCCTGTAACAGTTTATACCTTTGGGACTGGATATTTTAAAGACACCAGCCTGCAGACCAAAGGGGCAATTTTTCAAGTAGGTTGGCACTAAACGTAATGAAATGACAAACCAGTAAGCAAACATGGGTGCAGAGTTTGTCCTGTGTGTCAGTGAAGTGTGGTGATTTCTCTCCTTTTTTTTTTTTTTTTTTTTTTTTTGGTTGCATCTATTCAGCACCCAAAATTGGAGTTTGATCTTTTCCAAATTGCCTTGATTTTTGACTGTGCATCTAAAGGACGTTGCATATTTTCTGAAGTGCTCAGCACCCAAATTTCACATTAGATTTCTTCTATCTATAGAGTGCTGAGCTCTCTAGGAGATCCAGCTGTTCCTTTGAATTGCCCTAAATGAAAGCAGAGCCCTTTTGGAAATCCATCTGCTTACTCAAGCCATGGATGAGTGTTCTCTTCTGGCTCCAGCTGTGCCAGCTGAGGAAGTTGCTCTTCCCTGCATGCCACAGCTGCTTGTCTCTCCTCCCTGCTGCAGGCTATTCTCCACCATGGACGTGCCAGCTAAGATGGTTGTCGAATTGCTCCCTAGTCTCCTTCAGTCCAAAGAAGTTCCTTTGAGTTAAACAGTTTAAATAATAACTCTTTGCCAATCTAGCTAATTTTGCTGAAATGATTGAAGGAGAAATGGTGCAAGGCAATTTGTCTGGCTTTTCTGAAAGGGCAGTAAACCCCAGCGAGGGTGGGATGGGGGCACGTGGCTGGAAGCAGTCTGGGGGACAGTAATCTTTTCCGTAGGATCAGCTGGTCCTGGAAGAGAACATCTGCTGGTGACTAGGTGCTTAAAATGGGAGTTGTTGAGTGCAAATGTACTTTGAAAAATCTGGATTTGATTAATGTTTTGTTTTGCTCTTTGTCCTCAAAGTTGATGACTACTACTGAAAAACAAAACAAAAACAGAGGGCATTTCACTCCCCTCTCCCTGTTCCAGCTTGGTAGAATAGCTCTTTGTCTTCAAAGCTGTTTGTAATCCTAAATTCAATAGGTGCTTGCTCCCTCTAAGACATGTGTACCCTCAGCTTCCATTGAAGTAGTTGAGTGTAGAAGGCACCAGTCCTTTATGCTGGTTTGTTTCACAAATATTTGCCAAGGATCTGATGAATAATTAAATAGATTTTTCCAAAGAGTTTGAAGAAACCAGATAAAATTTTCTCTGGGAAAGCGAATGCCACTCAGAAAGATGTTAACTAGATATGTTAAAAGAAATTATTAATACTGAGAAATGGGCAAATGTGTGGGTTTCTACTACTCAGTGGATTCCTGTGGAAATAGCTTTCTATTCTGTTTATGCTTTTAGGCATCAGTCCTGCAAGCACTTATGCATATATTTAAGATTATGTGCACATATGGTCCTGTTGGGATCAATGAGGCTTCTTGTGTCAGTAAAGTTGAGGGTATTGATAAGTGTTTGCAGAATCGGGTCTGTAGTTCACACTTACCAACCTAAAATTCTTAGCTCAGCAGCGTTTCTCATTATATAAACATAACTTACATCTGTATTTATTTAGCTCTAACTTTTTATGTAGGCTATGAGCCATTTTCAGCCATAATTCATGTTATAGAAATTTTTTTTCATCCTGCCAACAACCTAATTTAATAAACAAACCACTGTCATAATTTTTGCTGAATTTTTGTAAGGAGTGTACGAACTCTGTCTTTATTAATTAGCAGAAGGCAGAACATTACAAAAGGAAACTTCCCTCTGTTCAACTTTGTGATCTTTCCATTAAGTCTAGTCTTTCAAAAAACACTCCTATTTTTTACTTATATTCCTACTAAAGTAGATGCCATATTTCTTTTTTTTTTTTTTCCCCCCATTGCTGTCTTCTCAGTGCATGCTTTTGGTCAAGGCAATACTTACTTTCTCATACATAAATGTTCTTATTCCCATGCATCTCATTTTACGACAGCTATCGTTCCCACTCCTACTACCTGAAGGATCCTATTAGCAAAAAGAAACAAAAAAAGATAATGCTATGCTTACATATCTACACAAACCTTAGTTACTGTGCTAACATTAAAAGTCAACATCTGCAAAATATCTCCATGTGTACGTTTTGTGGGAAAGGTGATTTTTCTAATCTACTTTCTCAGGCACCTCTCAAGCAACCTCATAAAGCAACCACTAGTAAATTCTTACTTTTGAATAGCAGCCTCCACGCTACAAAATTGCACTCTTCCCAAAGGCTTGGTGGAGCCTTTCTTTATAACCTAAATCCTTCATTCCAGCTCTCCAGGAATTCTATGCACATTTGAGTCCAAGAGACAGGAAAAAAAATTTTAAAAAACCGCAGTAACTGATTAAATGTTGTTATTAGATGTCTAAATCATTTAACTGAATGAAAAAAAAAAAAAAGGAAAAGTCTCAACTGGGCTTAATGCTATTGAATTTTGGGCAACCACCACGAACCTTAGACCCATTGAAACAGATGGCAGTTTCCTCCACTGAAATTAATTTTTACTTTTAGTTTGAGTCCCAAAGTATATTATCTTTCTTCATTTTTTTGAATTTTTATCTTGGATAATATCTTCAAGTGTAAGTAGCAGAGACAGTTTGTTTGCCTTTCCTCTTTCCAACTTTTCTGCCTCCCTCAGGAGGAGCACAGATTGGCCTGAACAGTATCTGTAAATGGTGAAATGGGAAGCTAACGTAGTCATGGCTAGTTTGTCTCTAGTTTATTGCTCTGGTGAGCAACTTCTGACCATAGGTTTTTAGCTGCTGGGATCTAACTATAATATGCCCTTGACCAAATGTATTCCCATGTACTTTTCTAGATGTTTAACTCTTTAACACAAATATCCCATCGCAATAGGGATGAATGCCTGACTCTGTGAGGACTGGGGAAAGGGGAGAGGGGATGTACCAAGAAGGTGTGCTGTTTGCCTAGTTTAGTTAGACAATAGCCAGCTTATTTTTCCTTACAAAGTTGCATTGGGACATGCTGCTCTTAAACATGGATTTGCAGTTTATGTGACACCTAAAAGAGACTTTGAGTGCCAAAAAGCTGGAAAGAAGGCTTTACCTCCCGAGCCACTCAGGAGCCTGGTGTCTCCACATTTGGGTTTTACCATCTCATTAGCAGGTAGCCTGGATTATTTTTGGGACATCCAACAAATCTCTATTTATATCTTGCTTGTGAGACAGCAAAATGAAAGTTCTTTTTCATAGCTCATCTCTCTGAATATAACTAGGAACCTAGATCATGATTTCATATCTACACACTGTCCTCCTTGAAAACAGCGGGTTAAAAAGCTCGTATTTCAAATAAATATATATATATCTTTCAAAAGTAATGGTTGGCAAAGGCCAATTATTTCATACATCTCTGTGTGGTATAAATAGGGTAAGCCACAGTAATCTGTGGTTTTCAATAATTATCACTTTTTCATTCACAAATATTTGGATCCTCACTTGTTTTATATTTATGGTAAACCAGAAAGCCTGTGTGGTTGACCTTTCTAAATTGTACATATATAGTAAGATGTATAGAGAAGAGCCAATAGGCCCCAACTAGTAAAATATATTTCAGCTTGTAGTTCATCCCAGGGTGTCAATTTTAAAAGCAAAATCTTTCCAATGCAATTGAAGTGAGTAGCTTATGGAAGGGGGGAATTCTGACAGGGTTTGCAACAACCCTTTTCAAGTTTACCAGCATGAAGTCCACCGCTGCAGATGTCTGCAAAGTTTCCAGTTAAAACCCTCATATTGCTGCAAAGTAAGAATTCTTTTTTCCCCCAAATCTTTGAATGGCTTTACAAGAATGTAAAGCCAATTGCAGCATCAGTTTCTCTATTATTTTTCCTCACTGGCAGAATGCAATGCCCTCGAAAAATGATAGTCCCTGAGACCCTGTCAGTTTGCATGCTCTAACACTTTATTATCTAATGATCTAATATGCAACAAGGCAAAGAGGGGGTGCTTATCACCCTGACAGGATGCCTAAGAGAAGTGACTAAATTACTTTATGTACCATTAGCGCTAGCTGCCACGGTGAACTCACTGTGAGCATTTATGCAAATATTCCTGAATATATTCAAGTGGCCTTGTCAGGAAGACGACTGACAAGCAGCTTAAATGCTTTGGTTTTTAAAGGGACAGTTTTATTTCTTTTTCTTTTCCTTCCTTCCTCCTGCTCCTCCATAGGAGAGCACTGAAGAATTAGGTGATGGTGAGGTTTTCTGGCAATTTGATTCTGAGTCAGCTCAACAGCAGCAAAAGATGAAAGATGCAGGGTAGAAATAGGGACAAATTATAAGACGTGATGTCAGAATTCGCAGATGGAAACAGAGACAACCATGATTTCTAAAGCAATGTCCTGCCCTTATTTTAATATGAAATATACATAAATCTTTGTGTGTGTCTATATCTAAAATAGGTCATTATATAGCAAAACCATTATTAGTGGCTGCCTTATACTGGAAATGATAGTGCATGGCTGGATTATTTGATCACTCTATTGTGGTACCTGAAACAGTCAAGCTTTCACAATGTTGTTTTAGTTCATGATAGTAGTGAGTGATTCAGAGTGGTTGCTGTCTGCAGGTGCAAAACCTCCTACAGTAAATGAAGAGTAGTAGTTGCTGTGCCTCAGCTGGGTATGTCAGGTAGATCCTCTCATCAGCAGTGGGGCATTTAAAGAGCTTTTCTTGCCAATCCTGCCCAACCTGAGCAATCTGAGAGCGCACAGTCACCACAGTAAGCACATTTACAGATTTTTCTACTAAATCTTCAGATTTGTGATTACTAGGCTGTGTCTTTGTTGATTAGATATTTTCTATTTAGGTTAATAAAAAAGGAAAGTTTTTCCCCACCTTATAAACTATTTTGAGAGGATAATCTTTAAAACCAAACGTTGAGACTGACTGCCTTTATGTATCATTGTTATCTAGTCTGACTGTAACAGAATTGTTGAGAACGGTCATTGTATACCTTGAATTTAGCTGCATGTGCTGGGCACACCAGCTGATGGTTCCTGAAAGATGCTCAGAAATCTTAGTGACCTGGTTCTTGTGCTGTAGGTGGCTTTGCCACAACATTAATCACTACATTTTTGGTGTGTGGAGAGTCATGAAGAGGATGGCCCTACCAGCTCTATTTCAACCATTTCAAACCTGGATCCCTTGGTGTTGCATGTGTCCATGCTAGCTGATGGAAGTGTTCATACAAGACAGACTACTGACTGAAGCAAAAACTATTAGCGAGTTGAGAAAGGTTAATCTTCAATACTTGATACATTTTACCCTTAGATGGTATAGATTCAGATGCTTAATCAAAGTTAGGGACTACTGCATTCACAGACTGGCCAGGTTTAAACAAAGAAACTTTAATGTTTGACTTGTTTCATCTATGGATGGAAGCACCTGTTATATCTTAGTGCTTCACTTAAGAATGTTTTTGTGATTATGTGAAAAATATAAACACACAAGCTTTTTCTGCACCATATCATTCCATATAGAGAAATGCAGTGGGCTTGATTTATTATTTAGAAGGGAAATATTGAAAAAAAATATTAGGATTCTACCACTCTACTTGAGGGGATCTTGTATGTTATTCTGAGTTACGTCTGCTTTCTAATTTATTTTCTATGAGGGAAGAATACCTAGGGTTGTTGGACATCTCTATGCATACACAAGGGAAAAAATGTGACTTTCAGAACATTGCACAACATGGATAGTAATAACAGTAAGTGAGCCTTGATATACTGAAGGATTGCAAAACTTCAAGCTGGAAATAATTTTCTTTACTTTTGCCAAGTTGTCTTTTTCATATCGGTTCCTTCATAAATGCAGTGACTCATAAATTCAGGCAATTTTTTACATAATGGCTTGTTATGTGTTCTTGGAGCTTGACCTCACCGAGCGTATAACATTAACCTCTTCGCTGCCCTGTGGACTTACTGTATGTTTCTAATATAAGTGAACACACCAGGTCTGGATTAGTCCAGTATGTGTACTCAAATGGAGCTAGAGCATTTGTCCCTCTGAAGAGACAAAACATGGCCAGAAAGTTAAGGTTCTTCACTTGAGAGAATTTCTAGAAAAAAGACTCCAATATGATCTCAACAAGATTTTAACTCTGGGGACCATTGAAGTAAGTTGCCAAAACTGTGGCAGGTTCTCTGCAGGTTGCAGATGTTAAGTCAGGATGTGGTATCTTCCTAAAAAGTACACAGCAGGTCGGGGAGAGGTTAAGGGTTTGAGTAATTCCTCACGCAGGAGTTGCTGGGTGAGGTTCTCTGGTGGGTGCTCCGCAGTATGTCAGGGTGTGTGATCGAAATGGTCCTTTCAGGAGTAAAATCTTGGGATCCGTCAGGTTAACAAAACATAGCAGAGCTCAGATTTGTGCAGCTCCAATTTAGGTCTCCAAAACTGTGTTAACTAAATTGTGCCCCACTGAATGATGCTGATGTCTTTTTTTAGTCTTCACCAGAGCAGAGTAGCTGTCTTCAGGCCCAGACCCCTGCTTCCTCTTTGGATATTACTGAGAATTTCGCAAGAACTGGGTGGGTGGGTAGGTGGAGCTGCCCTTCTCGCAGCCCGTCACGTCCAACAGAAAGCAGAAAATCTTCTGTTTCTATTTGTCTAGGTCATAAATCAGCCATTAAGGAGAGGTACTCAAAAGCTTAGAATATCTGGCTGCCGCAATTTTGATCTTTCAAAATTTATTTTTAGTCTGAGGCTAAATGAAAACAAGATTTTAATGATTTTCTGGGAGGCGGATTTTTAATGGTTGATTTCGGCAAGGAGATTGCAGAATTTCAGTTCCGCCATTAGGCTGTAGGTATTTCATGAAGTTGGAGGTTTTAGTTTGTGATTTTTTACATTATTTAAACATTATTTCGTAACATATATGTACTAACACTGCTGCTGCCATGTCACAGGAGACTTAAGAGATACCATCTAAAGTATTCTAGTCTTTAATAAAAAGGATTGCTGTTACATAATGCCCATGGAAATACCTGCTGAAAAGTCAAGTTTGGGTACTCCAACTACCACAGTTAGAAAGGATTCCTGCTTCACAGTCACTTATCAGGGACCTAGTGGCACCTTTAATTGAAAAAGGAGAAAATGCTACAATGGAAGCTGGAGACACCTTGATTTTAAAAAGATAAGGTGTGGCAGCTTCTACCCATGAGCAGCTGCCCTTCATGTTTTTTAAATAAATGAAAAATAAAACAGCCCTTCCCCCAGAATTTCTAAACGATGTCAAGCTGTGATATGTTGTTACCCTCTATTGTTACGAGGATGTCACGAATTCATGGAAAAATAGTACCTGGATGAAGATGGAGCGCATTTTATGAATTTCCCAGAGGAGCTTTCAGAACTGTGCTCCCAAAATTGCAAAAAGAAGAAAACATGGGGAAAACTGTCATTAAAATTTGATAGAGATTTGTGTGAAAAAAACTGTTTTGTTACAGCAGACAGATAAGGGAGAAAAGTTCAGATGGAAATTCTCCAGCCACCATGAGAGTTGACTCTTATTTGGAGAGTTCGACCAACCACTTTCTGAAGGTTTGAGGTTTCTCTCCAGACCTCAGAGGAATCAGAGTACAGTTATGCAAGTAGAAAAACCTTAGCTACTCTGTTTGGCAGAAACTTCACAGCTACCAGTACAGGAGAACATTTAGTAGCACTCAAATAGGCAATGAATATTCATAGATAATGAGCATTCATTACATTTCAATTTGCTTTGCTGGCCACCATGTCACTAATACAATGGCATCATAAGAGGGAAGAATGACATTAGGATTAGAGAAATGTTTGAGAGATACTGAACCGTATGGCAGTGAAGTTCTGCCAGACGTTGTTTTCCCAACCTTCCAAAATGTGCACACCAGCAAATGACAAAACATTATATTATTGTAATATGATTAATATTATTTCTGAACAAATTCCTCTAACTTAGCTTTTTTATTATAGGATACCTTTACTGTTGTTATGTTGGGAAAAGATGTTTTTTCACTCCAGTCCCCTGCTGATTTGGGCAGAGTACAAAGGAAAAGGATTTTGTGAATTGTGGTTTGTAAATGAAGACCAAGAACTAGTGATTTTTTGAGAACTCATCTGGATGTCGTAAAAGGTCATGATTATCAAAGAACGGTGTTCACAGCAGTTTGCAGGTATCTGGACACTTCCAAATGTTTCATGTTAGGCATCCCAGTATTTAAATACCCCAAAGCAATCAGTGATGACGAAAAGTCTCTGTTCCAATGGAACTTATGTCCAAAGCTGTGAATCAGCTGAGTGCTAACAATCTCAGGATTAATTTTTTGTTTAGATGAAAATTTTCCACTGAATTGTCATTTAAAATATTCTGATTAGAAAAAGTCACAAATAATGAACTCAGTATTTTTTGCATCTCGGGCTGCACATCTTCTCATTGAACTGAGAGAAGACCGGTGTGAGCATTCGAGTCTCTCTCTTGCTGTCCATTGCAGGCTGCCTGCCAAGTGTTTCCCCAGCAAAATGAGTATTTGACAAAGCTCCTCCACATCCGAGGAAATGAGTTAATAGCATAAACCAGGAAACTGATGCAGAAAATGGAACCCACCAGGGTGGGATGTTTGGAGTGGTTATTCTAATCTGGGTTGCCATCTGAAAATTATTAATGTTAGTAGTAAAGAATAAAAATAAACTACTAATAATTAATATTGGAATGGAGACAGGCTTTGTGTTTGGCCCAAATCCAGAATACAAGATTTTCAGGAGTGCATGGCATTGCAAAAAGCTTGCTTTCATTAAAGCCAGTAGTACAACTTCATAAAATGTTTTTTAAAATCTTAGCCCAAACTGTTTGCTGAGCATAACCAGAAAGCTTTGTGTGTCACAATTAGTCCTTTCTGCTTCCCACCTTCATTCCATGAATTTATAGTTCTCTTTGTGACAGAACAAATCTTTAGCGTGAAAGTGACTGTAATATAAGCAGTGCTGGTTTATGACCTCATTGAGTGAAGTGAATAGGGTTAGGAAGTTTATTAAAAAGATCAAGAATAAAGTTTTATGAAAAACTTGTCTGTAATTTAGCAGTTTAAATTTATTTCTCAAAAGTAATTCAGACATTTAGATCTGCAAGTTATGGTACAAGGGCCACTGTGAGATGCTTAACAAGATACTGTCCTTTGTGGAGTGGATGTTTAGGACTTTCTGAACTTCTGATCCATTTTTGTGAGTCAAATGGTCACTCAAAAGTGTAGGTACCCAAAACTGTAGGTACCCCAAAGCAATCTTTCTGGAAATACTTAGGCCTAAAGCTCTCAAAGCACCAAGGTGCCTAAAGCTGCAGGTAGGTGTTTAGTGGGATTTTTAAAACTCTGGCCACAGAATTTCTATGCCTGTCTGCCAGGTAGTTTGAAAATTCCATTAGGTGCTTACTGGAACCACTGGACAGCTGGGTGCTTCCAAAAATCTGGTCCCAAACGCTGCAGGAACCTTTGTGCTTTTTACTGTACTACTGTTGAAGTGTCTGTTAGCAATGGGAGTATAAGGAAATTCAAAATTAATTATGTTTGGTTAATACCATATCATTATGGTTTTGTAGCAACTCTCTCGGAGGTTCTGTATCTATCTCATGAAAAAGCAAAGTGCGTTTCCCACAGAGGTCCCTTTTGGGTTGTGAAATGGCAGCAGACGTGCTAGATCTCCCCTGCTGCTGGAGACTGAACAGACAGCTCGCATTGCTGTTCGCTGAAAACCCGGGCTTGCATATGGAATTCATAGGTTTGGTGTTACCTGATCCATGCTGAGAGGGAAGGCCAGCACTCGGAGGTAAATTGCAGGCCCGACCGCAACGCTGCTCATCTTTCCAGCTGCAGCTTTAATTTGTGGGTTGGGGTTTGAGGTCACAGCGCTTTGCCGCAGCACGTTGAGGTGAGAGCATCGCTCAACTTCCTGGGCTCTTTGAGGAGATGAAGAGAGGGAAAAAAATATTTCTGACCAGACTTGGCTCTCCGAGGCACTGAAAAGTAAAGCGACTCTGATTAGGGGCACTTTGGGGAAAATTATCCCTTTCCTGGGATTGTGACCTTGAAGACGACAGCGAGTGCTGCCTCCTCATTCAGCCCCGAGTCTGAGCAGAGGTGCCTGCTGGAAAGCCCAGAGTCAGGTGCCTGTTCAGTATCGGCTGCCAAATATTTTTTATGGGGTTGCTTCTGGCTGCTTCCTACCTATGCTATCGTCTTGCCGAGGTCCCTTGGTACTTTCGGGAGCCAGCACGGAACTCCCGGTCTCCGGGCTTCCAGAGGTGTCTGCCCATCTCTGCTCATTGTGTAGCGGAAAGAGGATCCTAATTTAGGCAGGCTGACTCACCCAGCCAGAGCTGGAGTCTGACTTTTTACATGCTGCAATGCCTTAGGTAGGTGGTCTGAATATGGCCCTAAATAAATAAATAAAAACATAGCATGACTTTATCAGACACATTGAAAGAACAACTTCTCTAAGCATTTGTAGGCTTGAGTCCAAAGTATTCACTCAGATTTTCAGCGTGTTGGTTTTATGTGGTGTCATTGCTGGACAGATACTATGAACTATAAATATATTTTTATGCTTGTGTTTTTGCAAGTAAAGCCTAAATGGCTGGGAGAGGGTGCTTGATCCTGCATTCAGAGCAGCACAAAGAACAGAGGAGGAACACAGTCTGAAAGACACTGCACAGGAGAGACAAGGGGGTCTCAGTCTTTGCAATGCAATCAGGGCTTCTGCTTGAAATGCAATTCAGGTTACATCGCCTCCATTGCTGTCCCGCTGCCATCACAAACATGGGCTGAGTATTATATTGCATTCCTGAATCAAACCTGCCTAATAATGATGGTAATAATAATAATAACAACATAATTATTTTGTTTATTTTTCTTATCCACCCTTTGCATTCCAGGTAGTCATTAGTTTGTAGTGTATTTCTGGCCAGGACAGCAATTTAGTTAAACCTTCTGATTGCTGGGATGCTTTTCTTACCAAAGAGCCAGATTCCCTACCTTTTCCTTTGGCCCAGGGCCTGGAAATCCGAGGCCATCCATCGGACCTCCGTCTCTCCGTTGGCAGCTCTGCGTAACCTGTCACAGAGACAGCCTGAGCACAATTTTTGCACATGATGAATATGGATCTTTGCTGCATCTGGCAGGCTGCAACAATGAATGCAGAAGACTGTCATTAATAGATAATAAAAGCAGAAAGCAACATTAATGGGAATAAGCTCTTCTTTTACTGGGACTGATTATTACTTTTTTGTTGGCCTGTGACGAGATGGAGCAGCAAATAACAGCTACCAACACTGTGTGCACGCATGTGTTTTGTTGTTGGCTGGTTTTTAATCTGGAATATTTAACCATGGTATCTTCAAAGTGCGATTGTGTCATACGTTCTCATACACTAATAGATTTCAAAGATGAAGAGCCTTGCTGCTTTGTGTTTAGTCATGCCTTCATCTATAAATTTATGGCAGTATTATGGTTTAATGAATTGAACAAGTCCCAGAACAACAACAAAAATGCTTTTTTGTTTGAATTTAGATATTGCATACTTTGTTCTTCAAACGAATAATAAAATCAATATGTTTCTTTAGTGGTAAACTTCAGGCTAACTTCATCTCACATTACTAATCAAGTACTCAAGGATACGTGTGTGCACATATACATATGTGTGTGCGTCTGTGTGGTAAACAGGCGCTTTCAGTCATGGTGCTAGACATAGGCTGAACATTCGTATTCCAATAGTGATAGGCAAACCTCCGAGAACAGATGGAGCAGAGTTCAGCACAAAGGTTTAATCCTATCAGGATGATTCCTGTATGGCCATCTGGATAATCCGGCGCACAAATTCAGTGCCTGTTAAAAATACAACGTAGGCCAAGATTAGCGTCACAGATTTTCCACTAGACTTGTTCATATTTGACTTTATGATTCTCAGACTCCAGAAAATTGCATTAGAGAGCAGCCTGTGATTTGTGAGAGAAATCAGACAACGAATAAGAACTCTTAGGGTACTTGAATTTCCCTTGAAGAAACTGGATTACAGGCACTCCCTGTCCCTGCCACAACTGCTTTGTGTTTCTATGCGGGTTGTTCTGTTTCTGAAAGATGATTACTGCGAGCTCTCTGTTGTGGGCAGACTTTCTCAATTCTGCTGAACAAAGAGACTTCAGCTAAAAATTAATTTAAGTTGGGGCTCTTGTTTTTATCAGGATGAAATAAATTCTTTGTTTGCTGTAGAATCCACCTCAGGTGAATTTATGATTGTTGCGCTATATAATATAGCAGGGGTTTTAACAGATTGGGGGGGGGTGGAGTTCCATTTTTTTTCTTTGTGATGGTGAAAGATTCCATAAAAGTTTAATTGATACTAATATTTAAATTAGGGGAGTGAGAATTTAGATTTAGATTGAACTCTATGTTTCATCTGGAGTAGTTTGTGTATCATTGACTAAATCTTGCCAGTGTGGCCATAATGTACCAGTGTACATCTGAACATCAAGACTCGCTGCTGGTGTGCTCGGGATGCTGAGCTTTTTATGCCTTGCAGGGGTGGGATGCTGTAGCTCATGAGCTTTTATCTAGTCCTGTGTTCTGACTCTAGACAGATTTGCTGTGAGAGATTTACAGTTTTGTTAAGGCCCTGATGGAAAATAAAAGAGAGAAAATGAGACCAAGGTGATGGTGAAACAAAACATGAATTTAGAAATAGCACCCACTTGTCCTTCTGTTAGGTTGGGATTCAGCAAAACAGTAAACTACAGGGTTAACATTAAGCAAATTACTAGTTCCATCCCATAAAATGCTCTGCTGGTTCAGGACCTGAGTTACCAGCACTGAAGGACCAGTCAGTTAAATTAAGTAGGTTTTGGGGTATGCGAGTTATGCAGTGTTGTTTGTTTTGACAGACTTTTAGGGTTGATTTCTATTATACATTTTGGGCTTCCATTCACAAGGTTGCCTTCATCCTCACCCAGAAATTGCATCAGTGCAGCTATTTTTAAACTTTAGTGAACTTAAACAGATGCAGTCTCCTTTCTGGACATGCTTATTGTTTTTAAAATAGTCATATTGGCTTAGCTGGGCTCTGTAACTTCATCAGCGGAAGTTAAATCAGTAGGAAGCCATTGAAATTGAAATAGGAGAGGCATATAGGATTTTTTCACTGTTTTACTAACAAAGCTTTTAAAATCCACATTCAGATAAAATGGTGCAATCCCATGCATATATCACACCTTAGTCCCCTACATGCTGTTGCCTTTGGCTTCCTGTCTTTTACGAACACTGTTCCTGCACCTTTGCAAGTGACCCCGTGGGATGGAGGAAGGAGTGAAGAACTGGAGGTGCAATAATTTTGGGGGCTCATAGTAAAGCATTTCTCTTGCCTGGGGGCAAAACGTGCCTGTGCATCCCTGAGGGAGGAGAGCGCACTGCAGCAGTTTGGTTTGGTGCTTGGGTCTGAGCAAGCTTGTCCTTGGGTCTAAGCAAACTTGTCCCCAGTTGTGAAGTGGGAAGCACTGCCAATATTTGGTAGGCCGTGCATGATATTCTTGGATGCGCTGTTTCTTCTCCTGATCCAGTGTGTGTATATCCTCTGTGCAACCGAGCTGCCCAAGATAACAGAGACCGTGTCAGTGCTGGAGCTGAGTAGCTGCATTGGTTTAGGCAGAGTGCTATGTTTGGCTGAGGCCACCCACAACAGTTTCTTCATGGCTGACTCAAAATGAAAATCTTCCAGCTTTGAGGCAAAAATAATGAATGCAAAAATTATAGCTTAAAATCTGCTTGAAATTTCCTTGAAATAATAAATCAGAACAGTGCGTCAAAAAATTTCACAATAAAATTGTTAGGCTTTTTGAAAAAGGGAGTGTGAGAGAGCACACACGCATATATATTTTTTTCAAGAAAATTATATATGTATTATTTACTTTTATATAAATATTCATGTTTGGGCTGAATCTGTATATTGAATTTAACCAAATTTTTAAGTGCTTTTGCACCATTGCATTTTTATTGGGGAATTTATTATTTGCCAAACAAACATGACAGAGCTCTCTTTTGGAGGTTAAGTTTTACCAGCTTGCCGTGAGATGCTAAGGACTCTTATTGTTTTATTAAGTTTTGGAAAGCAGGAGGTACCTACCAAAGTAAAAAACAAACAAGCAAAAAAAACCCCAGAACTTCCTTTGTGGTGTGTAAGAGTTTAAAAGAATGAACGAAAATGCGTATCTTGCAATCATATAGAGATACTTAGGTTATTATTTTCATGGAAATGTTTTAAGTAAAATACACAGCAGATTTTTTTGTAACACATCTCTTATTATTCAGGATTGCCTCCTTTTTCCATGCGATCATTTTTCAGGCAGTGATCAACAACCGAGAGCTTTGGAAATCATTAAGGAAAGAGAAACACAGAGGACTCCATGAAATGTAACTTTGCTAGCTGAGGCATCAGCAAGGATAAAAGAGAAACACTGGCTTAAGTATTGATTCTAGGTGGAATATTGTCCCAGATAATTTACATTTTCAATTCCCATTAATGGGAACTGAACATCCAAAATGTTAGGCGGAAAATCACAGCCAATACCTTTAAGTTCACTACTTGAAAACAGAAACAAAGGCAACCTTCCCTCCCTTCCCCCAACCTGGAGGGATTGCACGTCACGTATATTTTTGGTTCGGTGATTTCACCCAGTGCAGACGTCATGAAGAACCAGGAGGAGGTTGCCATTTTTGGCAGGGTGTTGTAATCTTTAAAGCTTGCAAATGGTAAGTCCGAAATATCAAGATGTTGTAAAGGAGGGAGCTGGGGAGGGGGAGCAGGGCATCACATCCTCGTGCCTGTGTTGCATAAAGCTGCGTGAGTTATCTCGTTGAGAGGGAAACCTCTGTTACCCTGTTTCCTGCACAGCAGCTGCTTATTGTCAGGAGAGAATAGGAGAGAGAGCAGGCTGCGATATGAAAAAGGAAAGCAGGAAGATCATCACTTTACTAAGATAAACAGCAAATGCATTGTTTAGCTTAAGAGTGCAGATTTAATGCTGCAGTACAATATGTAAAAACTCTGCCACATTCCTTTTCCCTCAAGTGTCTATGACTAACCCGTTGGGCTGGTCCTGTGGACTTTTCCCACCCAGGCTGGTTTGGTAAAGTTCAGTTGCTTTCAGTTGCTTGTGGTGGATACAGCTCCGGCAATGCCTCCACACACTAGATGGGAATGGTACCATTGCGTGGGCACGTGAACTTTCACCATGCTCAAAGTAGGTGAGCAGATGATGACAACGCCTGCTTCTCAGGAATGAGAATATTATTTCCGAAAAAACAAAACCAAAACAGCCCAAGTCAAGCCCCCCCCCCCCCCCAAATATTTGGTTCATTCTCTCAAACTGGAAAATTTTGGAAAAATGATAATTTTCAGTTCTGAAAAAACCCCACTCCCCCATGATAAAATCAATCTGTTAAAATGCTTAATGTGGAAAATCCACAATAAACAATGATGAACGGAATAGCCCTTCCCACCTGTATAACACCTATGTAAATCTATAATTCAGGAAGGGAAGAAAAAATGTTTTTCTCCCCTTTTAAAGAGAAACATACCTTGCCAAGCTAAAATTGTTGATCAAAAAGGCCTTGAGCATCCCAACAAGTGCTGCACACCTTCGGCTCCAGAGTGCCGTGGGAAAGGGATTTAGGCTCAGATCATTCCTGGGCACTGCCTTGCTCAGAGTCACAAACCGTGTGTGATTTCAACAGCTATGAGGTACCTGAGGAAAGATCTACACCAGATGATATAAAAATGCTGTAGAAATCCCAGAGTTAGCACTGAGTCGCTGCTACGTTTGACTCTCTGCAACACTGAGTAGACATAGCAGCTCAGTTCCTGAAATCGGTATGTCGGCATTAGTATGTGGGCTCTGCTGCTGCTAGTTCTCGTGTCAGGTTGGATGAGCTCTGCACTGCACAGGGTGGTCTACATGTAACCTAAGTATTTTTTGAAATGGGAAACCCCAGTTGCGTATATATTACATAGCTCTTGGCAGCTTTGCACAGAGCACTGCCCAACTATCCTAAAAAATCTGGTTCCTTATTCTGCAACTTCTTCAGCTGGGTTTTTAAGCACTTAAGTGGTTTGTTGAATCACAACTTCAGTAAGTCATGGTTTTGAGTCCTTAAAACCGATTTTCTTGATATGCTGAAAATCAGTAGTTTGGTGAAAGCATTTAACAGGTTGCAGGATCAGACCCATAAACTGTAGGTTAATCTGTGGCTCGTTTATATATTTAGCCTGGAATTAGGTTTTAGCCAAGAAAAAAAGGAAACTTAAATTAAACTCCAGATATTTTCAGTACTTTCTCTAAGATGAGACATAAATTCCCTGTTGCTCTGAATTCCCAGTTTGAACTGCCTTTATGCAACTCCCCTTGCGTGTCACAATACTCTTAAAGAGAAGAAAAAGAAAAGTACGTACCCCATCATTTAAACTCCTGTTGTGATGCAGCAACTGTTGTCAGAGCCTCATCTATGGAATAATGGAGGATGAAACCACACTTCATGAGAAAAACTGCAGGCGAGGTCATTCTTACAGTCACCAGCATAAACTGGATATTAATCATAGAGCAAACACATTTCAGAAGCTAAATAAGAGCAGTCCCAGAGCCCTGCTGATAGCTGTGCATCCCACTAATTCACCTCAGTGAACATTTACCTCTAAGCTCAATTAACCCTTATTCCAAGGCCACCCATAAACTTTGTAATATGAGATGTCCAGTGTGTGTTTGTGAGGGACTTGAATCGGTAGCTCATTGATTCTGTAAATTCAGTTGTTCAATGCTCCTGACGGTGTCTGGTATTTCTTCTGTCTTCAGGTGCTATCTGAGGCAGAGAGAGATTCTCAGGAGGCAGATGGATGGTGATGTGGGGGAGAGGGATTTCCTAGTGCAATTGACTGCACACAAAGTTAGTTGTTAAGCGTGTGCAAGAAGCTATGAGGAGACATTATTGCTGTTGTTTTGTTATTATTATTATTATTATTATTGTTATTAGTATTATTAGTACCATTATCATTCTCCCTTCCAAGCATCGTTCAGAGGCAAATTGGAAATGTGGTAATTAGGCCCTGACTGGTAGTGTAGTACTAGTGTCCTGAGCCAAAGTTCAACACCCTGAAATGAAATTTAAACCAATTAATCTGTTAGATTTTTATCGCTTGTCCGTGTTTTCTCAGCAATTCCCTCAGCACGCGGCCTTTGATCAACTCTCATACAAAAGCTAAAATGTGTGCCTGCTGCTAGCAAGATGGGGCTGACATTAACATGGCACTCATAAAACAATCAGAGCAGTGAAGCCCTCAAACAGACAGGGCATAGTAATATTTAATAAAAGCGCACACATAATCTTCAGAATTAGCATTTTGTGCCTTGCAGTACCTTTGGGAGAAGAGCTTTTATTTGTGGAGTGATCATTATTATAACAAAGAAGAGCTACCTAATAATTTCCACTTTAACTCTGCAATATGCCACGAGCATTTCTGAACCATTATGCTAAACTGTGGCGGGGTAATCATTTTATTGTCACAGTTTGAAGGAAGAAAAATCCCCTGTATATCAGTAGCTAGGGGAGTACGGGAACACAGGAACACACTGACACACACAGCACACGACGAAAAACTTTTCCTTTTTGCTACCTGTGTGCCAAAGTTGGTGCCTACCATCCTTTGTATGGAAGGTGATAAGATTTTAACAATGTGTATATTCTGAAAGAAGATGAAGATTTCAAAAAACATTGTTTCCCTTGAAAGTCATTAAGGTTTTTGCTCATAAATCCTTAAAATTTATTGATAGAGACCTTAGCTTTGAAGTCAGTGGCAAAATTCCCGTTGGCTTCAATAAATTTGGGATTGCAGTGCCTCTCTCTAACATCTATATCTGTTAACTCAAACCGCTGGAGCAGCACAATGAAACATGTCAGATGTTAGCACTGATTTGCCTTGATATTATGCAAAGAAGGAGAGCAGCTCATTACGACTTATAACCGTTAGGCCATTTCAGCAGGTGGAGGATATGGCCACATCACCTTCTGCAAGGAGCTGCAAGGTCCGTGCCTGCAGCTGGAGGGGTAATACTTAGTTTTTCCTCAGTCCAATGACTGTTCTGAGAACGTGCAGCAAATGTAATACACTCATGCCAGACTCTTAAAATCTTATCTGATTGTTAGGCTACCAAACTCTTTCAGTTTTGGTTGTAGTTGGCTGCCAGCTGTTCATTTAAAAAAACCCCTGTTTATATGTATAAGAATGTGTTATTATTCTTTTTCATTATCATTCTTCACTGGACTTAAAGTCCATTCATATTATCAAGCATGTACACTTCACTGCCTTTACTAGAACTGGTCTACAGTCCTTCACTGCATTTTTTTATCAGTGAAGTTTCAGACTTCAACTAAAATAAAATCTCTTTTTCTGCAGAAAAAACATAAATTTTTAATATTTGTTTCAAAACCACCATTTTAGAAATGATGCAGAAGGACATGTAAAGTGGTAATATTTTGAAACAAAATATTTTGGTTTTCTTGGAAATATTAAAAAGCGTTATAGTTAATTCCAGATAGAGATTCTGGAAGTTTGCATTCTGCAAAAAACTGTTCTGTACTTTGGTTTCTCTTGTGACCAAAACAAAATGTAGAAAAATCAAGGTCTCCAATGAAAAGATTATTCTGCCCAGCTCTGTTTTTCTGGGGTTGCACAGAAGTAAACACCTTCCAGACAGCTCTTTGAAGGTTGCCAAATGATTAACAAGAGAAATATGAAGAGCTCGAGGGCCTGAGTTGGCCAGACGTTTGTACCAGGGGCATAAATAGAGCTGAGGTCATTGCCTCGCCCCCTCCCAACATTACCTGCGGTGACGCTGGCAAACGGGACCCGATTCTTCCGTGCTCCCTCCTGGTGCTCCAAGGAAGGAGCCTGGAAAGGGCAAAGTTTTAGTAAGACCAATGTCCCAAACGACACTGGCTGTTGCAATATGTCATTGTATAAACATGTTTTATGCCTTCAAAAACAGGTAGCAGTCTGGATGCCTCCCTTGGCACGTCTCCTCGGGCTTCTTCGGGGTGCAGCCCTCCAGCGCAGCTTCCCTTGGGGGCAGCGCCTTTGTGCGGCCCTTCCAGTCTTTACAGACACTTGCATTTTAAGATAAGAGAAGCTCTGTGGGGAAAGTTGGGAAGTCCCACTGGTTTTTGTGACTGATCCCAAAGGAAAATAATGCTCTGAAGTCTTCCGGGAATGCACAGCGCTTTTGCTGCTTCTCGGGTAGTGCCTGCAAAGGGTACCAACCTGCCCTGCTTATTAAACCACCAAGTCCTGACTTTTCCTCCTCCTCAGAGATGTCCTGGGCTATTGCCAGCAGTTTCGGTGAGGCACTGATTCAGCACAATTGCTACATATTTAAATAAAATTACACGTGCGAGTGGTCGCATTGACTTTGCGTGCGAGAGTGTCCCAGTGAACAACCTACAGCCCAGTGCAGCACAAGGACCCGAGCGCCTGCTCAAAGTCCCCTTGGCTGCCATGGGACTTGGCATATATTTGATATTAAGCACATGCACGTGTAAAGTGTTAGAATCAAATACCTGAGGCAGCACAGACAGTGCAGCACCTTGCACTTCTGAGTGCAATGTAGGTACCGCAAAGAATATCACAAGATAAATAGCACAACCTTTAGTGGGGACCTGTAACTGCAGAACAGTATCTTGCATTCATTTTAAAGATGAATTGAATCTATAATTTTGAAGCCTGCATATGTTTTCTGTTAATGGCTTATGGTCTCAAACAGTTTTTATTCACTGGTATTTAGGAAAAAAATGTTGCTTGTAGTCTTTAAGAAAAGTAGCTCATTCTCTGACACATGGGAAACTGATTATCTTTGGGTTTTATTGGGGGGGGGAGGGATGTCCACAATCGACTGGAAATACTGGAAAGGGTGTAATTTGGAAGTGATTTTAATATTTATTTATGAAAAAGTTCAATTCCGTGAAAGGGCTAGATGGCATTTTGAAAAGCTGCTTTCACTGTAAATCCATTGCTGTGAGCTCAGCTGAAAGGAAAGCATTTGGTTTTGGACTTTGCAATGGTTTTTATGCAGTTTTATGCAAGTAACTTGAATCCAAATTAAACATACTGAAGTTACTTCTGTGTGCGCGCTACATTTTCGTGACGGTAATGTTAGGATGTTTCTTTTGTTAGCTCATGTAAAAGTTAATGGCTGTGCTCTGCCAAGTTTGGAGTAGGGTAATGATTTTTTTCTGCCTGCGTGTGTTTGTGTTTTTCGCTGGAGCTGGCATCCCCATCAGCTTAAGTAGTGGAAAAGTTTGTGCCTGACACTTACAACCTTTTGTAGGTAGGGACAGGGTCTGTTTGCTCCCCATGCATGTGTTCCATCACTGGTGGTGCGAGTCTGTAGCAGTGCCCACAGAAACACTCACTGCTAAGGGTGACTCAACAGCTCCCTTCCCAGCTCCCTTCCCAGCTCCCTTCCCAGCTCCCTCCCGCTTCCCAGCTCCACACCGGCCCGCCCTGCCCAGGGGCTGGGAGGAAGGAGCTTCTTACCAGCCTCACCACTCTTGCAATTAGCTCCAACCCACCAGAACTTCACTAAATAAAGATGCACAGGGCCTCTTTAGCACTTTATGTCTGGAGCATTTTAAAGTAGGCTTCTGTGAATGAATTAATTTACTGTTCTTACAATTAGAAGAATGTAGGGCAGGGGCTGTGCCACTACACAGCCACATTAAAGCATTCACGGGTGCAAGAGTGTTGTCCTGCATGGTGCTAACACGTGGCAGGCTTTCACACCCCTGTCTTCCTAGTAGATCCTGACCTGATGGAGCGCCTGAGGGCTCTCCCTTGAATGCCTCATCAAATACTCAAAGTTACAGACCAAATTAACAGCTCAGCCAGCCTTTCAACCAAGTAGCAATTCAGAGGCAAATGCCAGCAACCCTGAAAGAAGAGCTACATATGCAGATACATATATATACAGATATATATAGATATATATATATATATGCAGCTAATGAAGTCCTGCTGATTGACATTGCAGAATCAGTGTGGGCAATAGCAGCCCTTCCTGTGTTTTCAGTGGAGCCAGCCTCTTCTCTCTGCTGAGGACCGGATTCATATCTAAAGGAAGGAATCTTTCTTTTCAACATTGAGGTTGATTGGTGGAGTTTTGCTCCTCCTTAAGGAATCTGTTTTTCACGGCTAATGAAATTGTTGAGGTACCCACTTTACTTAAAATGTTATCTAATGGTATGGTGTCATATTTTCACCTCATGCTGTATTAAGCAAGGAGAAGTTGGTGGCATTTGGGATGGAGTTGCTTCTTTTCATCAACCTATATGACCACCCTGAGACTCCACAGCTGAGAGTCACCCAAGGCTTTTTGTCTTATTCAGGTTATTTTTACAGTAATGTTATTCCTGTTGCTTCAGCACAGTTAAATTCTGATGTACACCAGTACTGCAGAGAAGGAGAATCAGTATGTGGATGTTTATATTGCCCTATCCCACCAATATATATAAGTTGGGCATGCTTCTGCTTAGATAGTCTTAAACCAGAAGATCTTACACCAAGATTTGAGCTTACTACTTTGAGCAGTGCTTGAGTTTTCAACATCCTCTCAGGAGGCACTTAGTACATATGATGCCAAGAAAGTGGCTAGTGAAAGTGGCGACAGACTCTATGAATATGGCAGAATGCAGTGCACACACTTCTGAATTATCCGGTAGATGCAATGTAACTGGAATGACTACATGACAGGGTTGTAGGTTTTGGGTTTGGTTTTTTTTTTTGTAGTAGCCAAAGCATTAAGCAGGGCAGGGTGGTTTAATGCTAGAACAACCTGGATCTGATTGCAGAATAATTAAAGAAATGCTGAGGTTACACCCTTTTTTATTTAGCCAATATTTCCCACAATATTTGCAGGAGTTTACTTGATGAATTTAGGTTATGATGGATCATAAAGCAAGCTCACTGGAGATTGTTTTATTAACTCAGGTATTGTACATTTCATATAGAATAAAGATAGGGTTTTATTCTGATTTCCAATTGGTCTCTGCCCATCATGCTGTGATTTTTTTTGTTAAAGTAGGCCTAAAAAAGTTAATTTTTTTAATGCAGATAACAAAACCAAACAGAAATTAATTGAGAAAAAATGCTTCCAAAGATATAGGTTGAGGTCATGCACATGTACTAGAAAGATCGTGATTGCTGAAATCTTTGTGTTAGTAAGGGGGGAAATGAAAGCTCCTTTTATTTTATTTTTCTCAAGTCTTCTATCATTAAAATCTGGTTCTAACAGCAGAATACTTCTCTTTTTCATGTGTGTTGAAAAGCAGCTACACCATGTATCAAAGCCATCAGTCCAAGTGAAGGATGGACTACAGGAGGTGCCACTGTCATCATCATAGGAGACAATTTCTTTGATGGGTTACAGGTCATATTCGGCACCATGCTGGTTTGGAGTGAGGTAGGTGTTGTCTGAACGGTAATGTCTAATAGCTTTGTCTAGCTTATAGCTAGTCTGTCCTTTTTCTATGCCACATGCTAAATCAGCAACAAATGTTGAGATAAGAATCCTTTCCTCATTCAGTTTTATGAAAATAATTAGTCAAATTTACCTGTGGCAGAAATCCATTATAGCCAGGGGATTTGCATCTCCGCTCACTAGCCCAGAATTTAGCTCAGTGCCTTTTATTCCAAGAAAAGGGACGGATAAATGCCTGTGTGAATAATTCTGCATTTAGCACTACAATAGCTAAGGGCCCACAGGAAACAGACGTTTAGGTGATCCTGTTTTCCAGGGAAACGGGCTGCTTGTAGCTGCAGCTCAGTGAGGTGGAGACTGCACATCCTTAAAGTGTAGGCGCTTGGTGTAAGTACCATCTGCATGATAGCAACCACATACACAGTATTGTATCCACAGTGGAAAATACAGACTCGTCATACCTAGCGGGGGCCTCTGTAGTTTCACAGTAACCCTTTTTTGGTTTCTTATCCATTTTTTGCTCTTGCTGTTCCTCCCAGTTTCTTAAATCGTCCTGGCACATATTCCCCAAAAGTCCGTGGAAAGTTAAAACCCAGGCAGCATCACCCGAATGGCCACTTCCAGTGTGCAGGGCCATAGAAGTCAGGGCAGAGCTCCCACTGGCTTCACTGGCACGGGAAGGCAGCTCCAAGGAGAGGTTTACATTTTGCATTTATGACTTTTCAAAAGCATTTTGGAGGTTTTATAAAAAATTGTTATTTTCATTACTTTAATGCTGAAATATACACACTAACAGACAACCCAGTATCTCTGAAATAGCTATACAATGCTTACCCAGTGATGTAAGGATCTTCTGATGCTTTGCCTTATATCCTATAAATATTAAATCACCATTATAGCTTAATTCACATCCAGCACATTCCCCCTACTGATTCCATTGCACATATGGCAGCATTTTTTCCATATGAAGAGTATCCTCTAATGTCCTTCATGGGCTCCACTATTCTCTCTCCCTCTCTCTCATCCTTCCACTTGAGGACAAGTGTGGATGAAAGGGCATTCCAGAAAAGGAGATATATTAAATAAGCCCTATTCTGAAGCCCTTATGTGATCATGAAAGTGCCCCCTGGGTCCGGTGTAAGCATTTTGTGTGTTAGGATTGAAGCCATTATGGCTACAGACATTTAACAGGGAAAGGTGAAGAGGCTGGGAGGAAAGTGCTCTGATTTTGGTACTGCAGAATTGGATCTTTCATTATAAAGCTTGATTCTATTTATTAGTGGAAGCCATTAATTGGCAATTTCTAATCTCAGGAGAGTGAGTGCTGGTCAAAACGTTGTTGCTGGTGGTTGCAAGGCCTTGTCATAAAATTAATAATGTTAGAGGGGGTCCAGACCAAAGTCAGTCTGTTTGTTGTGAATGCTATAACGGGCTGCAAGTTGGCTTTGACTGAAGACTGTTTCACTGACTCTCCCTTACAGAATTGCTTCTCAGTTGCATAACCTCTGAGAGGAATAGAAAATCCTACAGGGGAAAAGAAATGATTTCTAAAAGAAGCAGACAGACATGATAAACAAGTGCAGAAATGCATGAACTGTCTGAGTGATCCCTAAATAATAGTTATCTATAAATAATTCAAATTATACGTACTAGCCACATATGAAGTACAAAATAAGTTCTTTCATTTGCCTTCCCATTTCTAAAAATGTCTAGTGCATTTTCAGTACCCAGGAAGAATATTTTTGTTTTACTTTAATAGAGTGTCGAATTGAACTGTCGATCTTCAAACCTGGAGCAGGTTCACCCTGAGTTGCCAGTCAGGCCCAGTTTTGAGCAAACCTGGCCAGGTTATGTTGCCATTGAATTAAAGAAGAATTTTCAAGTTCATCCTGTTGCTTCATGGATCCAAAGAAAACATGATTTTAACTGAGCTGTAGAAAATCCAAAACAACTAGATAGGTGGAAGCTAAAGAAAAAGAGTGAGTCTTCCAGAGCATTTTCACATGGATTTTTCTAGCTTCACTTTCAGTTGCAATTGCAGGTGGTTTGGGTGATGAAGTCTAATATTTAAATTAAGCATCATTTTGCCACAGACTTTGCATGGGACCTTGGGCAAATCACATAATCTGCTTAAAGTTCAATTCCCTTTCTCTAACATAGTAATAAGATTAGTCACCTTCTTTGGAGAGGTGCTGTGAAGATAATTATCGTAAAGGTCCTATATTACTCAGATTTTATTACGGCAAAATCCATGTAAGTACCTGAGATGCATGGATATTTAAAATATAAATCCTACCATAGTTCAGAAGCAAAGTTAAAAGCCAAAAATAAAATTTGTTCATTTTAAGGGTGAATTTGTTGCTGTCAAGCAACATATGTTATAAATAATTTGAAATGTAAATAATATATTTTTAATTTATTTTACATGTATTCAAGTTTTGTAATTGAAATATTTATATGCTTGAAATGGAGTTGACTGTGTTAAAAAAGGAGGTTTAAAATGGTTTCTGAAACACATATTTATTATTTAAACATATATTTTAGCTGTAAACACTCTAACATAATTACAACCTTTCTCAGCCAGGGAGAACTAAATAAAAACTTAATTTGTCACATTAATTTTCTGCAGAAATGCAGATACCCTAAGCCAGTAGGTTCAATTAATCCTTAACTCCCATATTACTTTATAAAAATGACTTTAAAAGCCCTTGATATTTTTAGAATACAGCAAAATGGGCCATCTAATGCCTTTTTTTTCAAGGGACTTTCATAACCGACAAACAAATGGCATTGGTATATCGTGTGCACATGCTGAATCTGGACAGACAACTCGCAGCAAATAGTCTGTTTGCCAGATAGACTCTGCCTTTCTGTTCGTCCCGTCCACAAACAGACGGAGTTGTTATTTGCAGGTTTTTACCCAGCGTTCTGTGTCTGTGTGTTGTTGCAAATATTCAAAATCTGGGCTGCTGATAAAAATCCTCTGTTGTTTCTCTCTCTTATTGGGGGGGCTGAAACTCTGAGAGTCGAGTTTCAGGGCAAATACACGATTGTGAGGACAAAATTAGTTTCTTATAAATATTCCACAGTATTTGCTTAAAAAGAACTATTTCTTCAAACATTTTCCTGCCAAGAACATTCCTCCAGCTGTACAGAGTCAGCTGGAAACAACTTCTTTTTCTTTTCTATTAAGAAAAGATGAAGCACTGAAATATCAGTTCTTTTACCTTTGTACACCACAAAAACAGAGGATGACTTTTTGATTTAGCTTTTTTTTGTTGGTTTTTTTTTTTTGTTGTTGTTGTTGTTTTTTTTTTTTTTTAATGCTGCTGAATCAAATTCTGTGACAGTTTTTTATTTTGCTTTTCATGTTTATTATTGATTTTGGAAGTCTCTGTTTTTTGGTGCTTATTTTGGAGGACTGACTCATTTTTAAAAAATGAGTAGGCACCTTCTTTTTGAAAGCCAAGGCTTATTAAGCAGCATTTGGATGCCCAGAATTGAGGCATACAAAGTCACTGGTCATTTTTAAAAATATAGGTGTCTTAAGGCTCCTGTTCTCACTGAAAGCTGTCATTACCTTCAGTTGGTAGGATTTTTCTTCATTCCTGTCCTAAGGGTCCTCTTCATACAGAGTCCAAGTTAAATTTATGACTGATTGTCACCATTTCCCTAACCACAAACCAGAGCTCAAGCATGCAAAAATAAACTAGTGACTCAGATTAATGACATCTCCTTATAAAATGTCACTTTAAAAAAAAGAAAGTAACCTGGCACTCTGAAGAGTGTGAAATGATGCTGTATCACACAAGAATGTCTAGAATATATTAGCAAACCACAGAAAGAGGCTTGTTACACACTCAACCCAAATGTGTTTTGGATTTTGAAGGACATGCACCTCCCTCCATTCTGAAGGTCTCTAACTCAGGTTTTAATGCAATCCACAGCATGTCCCAACTGACATGTAAGAGTTTATATCAAACAGCTAGTGCAGTTGCCAAGTATCAGACCAATTCACTTGAAAATCCCTTGGGAGAAAGCATCCAGTTACTAGTCCAGCTCCAGATCTCAATTAGCCAAATGCTGGAATGGAAGAGGAAGCTGGATCTGGGATTTTGGCTGGTGGGTTCATCTCCAAATCACAGGTTAATGCCTTGCTCGAGACTTACGTTTAAAGTATGTGTTCAGAAATGTATGTAACTCATATTTACAAATTCTAGTTCTTGACATGTCATTGCTGCGGTTGTTACAATGTCTGTTAATGCACCAAGAGTTCCCACCTGAGATCAGAACATAGAAATGGCCATTTGGGGTCAGACATGGAGGTCCGTCTAGCTCAGTATCTTGTGTTTGGTGCGGGGCAATGACAGATGCCTATAAAAACAACACGGTGAGCATGTAGTGATGCTTCCCCAGAACACTCTACCAGCCTCCACCAGTTTGGGGCTCAGAGGCTTCCACAAGTAGTGTCTTTACTTTTAATATCCCTTGCTGCTAATAGCTCACCTTTTCCAGATGCCTTATGTGCAAGTATGAGACAGACTGTGCCTTGAAGAAGGTACAGGCCATGTCAGTGTGAGAGGAGAAAATATGCTAGGAAAAAGTGGAGTGGATTCCCAAGGTCAGGCCACAGGTTGACAGTGTAGACAGGAAAACATCCCATAATCCTGGAGTTATTGAAATCACGGGCAGATTTGCTCTTGCCGTGGGTGGGCCTGGAGTACCCTGACTTGTGCAGCATCCGTTGGGTCATTCGGCTTGCAAAACGGAATTAGGGCAATTTGGAAAGCTGGTGCCGGTCCATAATGCAGATCCTGGCAGTACTAGGGAATCAGAATTTGAGACCAAAGGTGAGGTTCAGAGGGCAGGTTTTGGAGTGCGGTGACATTGTTTGTCCCTTGAAGATAATTTCTTGATATGACAGCAATATAGGGGACTACTGGTATGTAACTGAGCTAGCCAGTTCCTTTCTGTGTGCCTGAGATCTGAAGGCTGACCCAGAACAAAGGTCCCTATAGCTCAGCGCTGTACCCCTGACAGTGGTCAGTGGCGGATGCTAAGGAGAAAAAGCAAAAGGAAAAGGCACATGTATTCTCCTGGTATACCTCCCAAGCTTTAGTTCTAGAGAAGAGAGGAGTAAAATATATCCTGAGTATCCTAAACCATAGGACTTCAGACATAATGTTCACCCTTGGGGAATGTGTGGGCGACATTATTGTATATTTGTGGTTTTAAACACAGTTAAACTTATTTACTTCAGAGCACAAAGGAAAACCAAACTGTTTGTGGAGAACAAACCAGGAAACTTGCTTAACTCTCCCCAGCTCTCTGTAACAATGGACCATAAATAGGTCAGACATTTCTTGGGAACCAGGGAAGATGAGTATTGGAAAATGCCACAAATTATGTTTAAAGAACATTAAAGTGGTGACAGACCAGTAAATGCTGGGAAATTCAAAGATACAACCAGAAGCTGCCTGTATAGCTCATGCCAGAATGGGGGTGAGGGGTGCAAGGCACATGCTGACGTAGTAAGACTAACATGTTAACCTTTACTATTAAAATGCTTGGCTATTTTTACAAATATTTTCCCCCTAAAAATGTCATGAAACTTCTCTCATCTTGCCAGTTCACCCGGTTAACTAGAACCACTTGAGGATGGGATTTATCTCAGCTATGTTTGGCTGTCTACAGTTTAGCATCGAGTCTAAACTTGTCATCTCGACTCATTGGAGAAAGGTAGATGTTTCCAGAGAGCAGCCTCATCCCAACATGAGAGGTGTCTAAAGCACTGGAAATAAATTGCTATTTGGCAGTGCTTTCTGCCTCCGCTGACTGTTGAGGGCATGTAGAGAATTGGCCTAGTTGGCTTCGGTCAGCCCAATTGTAAAACAACTCAATTTAAGTAAAAGCAATCCTTGGAAGTTTGGTTTTTTGTTTTGTTTTTTTTGTTTGGGTGTTTTGGTTTTTTTTTTTTAACCCAGTTGATAGAGTGAGTAATTTAGAAAAAAGGCAGGTTTCTTTTAAAAATAAGTAAGTTTCTAAATCACATGATTTCAAAGCAGAACCTGAAAACATATTCTTTGGAGCTCACAAACAAGAAGGCATCAATTTCTACATGATCATTTCTAAAATGACATATGACTTATGACTTCTGAGGATCTGAATAACTTTTGAAGCATTTGATGCTGGTAGTTTTGGTTTTAATCTTCAACTTGACTTAATTTTAATTTTCTTATTGTAAATATGGAGAACTTCCTACTGTGTATACCATTTCCCTCAGTAACACAGATGGCTCTCAGACAGACATTACTCTCCTTCTGTGCTTTTTTAGTCCTGTGCCCTAAACAAAGAACTGGTTAAAAGTCTGATTTTTTGGTAGGGCCTTACTACATTTTGAAATATTTGGTTCCTAGTAAAAATAAGAATAAAATCAGCTTTTTATTAAAAAAAGAAGCAAAACCCCTATTGAAATGTATTCCCTAATCCAGGACACGATTCAACCAACAGCACAGAGCAGTTCACTGTCCGTATAGGGTGCCCATGGCTTTGCTCACTGTCAAAGCTGGTTATGGTCTTGGTCTTGTTTGCCTTTCTAGAAGTGTGTTAGTGTGCCACGGTCAGTTAGAGAAGGATTATGCACGTGCCAGAGCTGTATCTTGGTTGCTGGACACAATCATGTCACCTTTTCTATGTACCTCTTTTTACTCTTCTTGTCTGAGGGAGCATAATGAGTGAGAAGAGGATGTTTCAGTGATGGGGAGGACAATGCTGTTGTTTCTGAGTGCAACAGAGATTTAAGTTAACCTGCCATAAATTAGTGAACTCCTAGATGGCTCTAATATTAATTTTGGGGACTGTGTTTTAAATCCTATCCAGAATCCTGAAAGAGCAAAAATGGTCTAGAGCCTGGAAAGTGCAGCACTGACCCACCTCAATCTTTTGTGTTAATATCCCCAGGCCCATTAGCAAGAAAGTTAAGTTTGTCTACTTATTACTGTGCAAATCCACATCTGCAGGAGCACTCTCAGATGTGTGTCAGTCATTGCAGTGAAGGCAGACTGGAAGTGATGGTTAGATGGTTCTATTTGGTATATCTCTTTTGAGTGCTCTGATCATGTGCAAGGAAAGATCTGGCATCCTTCAGAAGCCAAACTTTGCATTTCTGCAGTAATCAGTCATACCTCCACAAAATGAATAGAAAATTAAAACAGCAGCACATGGTGCTTTTGCAGCGTACAGATGTCAGCTGGGGACCGGCGCATTTAAAAGCCTGCCTGGGCTTGTGCTGTGCAGTGAATCTCAGCCTGGGCTTGCGCTGTGCTGTGTTCACACATGTAACTGAGTATCATTTATCAATCAGATTTGTTGGACACTGTCGTGACCCCAGCGTTCACCTCAGCAAACATAGGCATCCTGCTGCTGTAAGCTAAAGTTATTGCATTAAACCAGGGCTCATGCTTGTACTAGCAAGCAAGTGCCTGCCATGTATGAAAACAGAAATAATGTTGTTACGGCTGAGAGGGAGAATGCTTGTAAATATTGTAGTCACTGGCTTTTGTGTGGGTTACATCAAGATTGTATTCAAACATTGACAAGTTAATTACATGTTTCAAAGCTTGTTTACTGTGATCTGAGAGGAAAGTGTTACTAAAGAAGTGTTCAGCATCTAACAGTGCTTTTTTTCCCTTTCTTCTCCCTTCTCAATGTTTTCCTCTAGCTGATTACTCCTCATGCTATCCGCGTACAGACGCCTCCCCGACATATCCCAGGGGTTGTAGAAGTCACATTGTCCTACAAGTCTAAGCAGTTTTGCAAGGGAACGCCTGGAAGATTCATTTACACAGGTAAGGATGCTTTAGTACTAGATATAATGTGGAGAAATAGGGCAGGCAATATATCACACTTGCTAGGGCTTCTGCTTTCGTTGTTAAAAGCTGTACTGTATTTTATTATTTTGGCTGAGCACATCATTGAAGGTACCAATTTAAGGTTGGATTTCAGAAATGGATGACCGTAGAGATGACTCTGAAAACATACCAGTGTGGGATTTTTGGTTGATTGTTTGTCCTCGCAATGGGACATCTCTTTACCCAGGAGTGGGGAGGAAGGAGAGAAACAGATACTCCAGTGCTTAAACAAACAGAGGAAGAGTGCAAGCATAAAGAGTCAGACATTCTAGTGCAATTAGGAACCTACCTTCCAAGAAGCGTCTTGCTAAATATCTCCATCTCATGTTGTCCTGCAAGTGTTGCAAGTGTTCAAGGCAGCAGCCTGTGTGCCTGCCCATCTCACCGTAACATACTTGTCTCTGACTTCCAGGGAGGCTAAGTAGCTTTCACCCCAGCCGATGCTGCGGACATAGTGACTTGCAATGTGTTTTGGGGTGGCATCCCACACTGAGAGCACTAAGTTGAGTGGCTTGGACTGAAGAATTATTAACAAAAAACCACGCTAGGACGTTGCAGGTGCCGGCAATGTTAAACCACTCTCAGCAGTGACAAGAATGGCCTGGGAAATAAATCAAATAGCAGCCTAACTTTTTAAAAAGAATGTGTGTCATTGATTCCTTGCAAGGTATGCATGCTACAAGAATTAATGGCTTGGTCCAGGTTTTGATGTGCTTGCCCGTTTATGCGCTTGTTGTTCAACATATGCAGAGAGGACTACTTCTGTAACTGTTTGCCGGAACTGTGGTTCAGCACAATCCAGTACAATTCCTTTCCCCATTCTTGATTTCCCCCAAAACTTTAAGCATAAGATATATCAGAAATACTTGTGGCTATGAGGCATTCTTAATTACACTGGGCGCATATGTTGCTCCAACTGTGAATGTACACACAGGGGCTCGAGACAGAGGAGACTTCTGTGTTCCAGTTGGGTGGCAAAGCTCTCATTTGATTTTTCTTAACACTGAACAAGTTGAACAAAGGTGCCTTATAAAGCTTTGTCGTCTTTTTCAAATACCCTCTCCCCCGGTTGGGATTATGCACTGGGTTTCTTTAAACTGGGTCTTAAAGTGTTCATGTATCACCTTGCTGGCTGAGCAGCAGGCACTTGTGGAGGCTGTGTGTACTTGTTGTGAGCATTATGATTTCAACAATGTGTGGGAAACTCATATATTGGACAATAATGCACCATATCAAAAAAGTTGTTTAGGGTTTGAATGTGTTGGAACAAAAGAAAAAGCAAAGGGTCAAGCTGCCAGCTGGTGCAAATTTCCAGTGTATACCACATGAAAGTGTCAGCCAGAGCTTTGGACAGTTTGACCAGGAATCCTTTCCCTTCTCACTTTCTCACTCACAATAAGTTGTGCTTGTCCTGCTTGTTGTCAAGGCACTGGGGTGGCTGCATCTTGGGCTGGTGAAATGGCAAGTATGCATGCAGAAGAAGAAGAAAGGGAGGAAACCTGCCCCCCCCGACTTCACGAAGAAATTTTTGAGGACTTTGTTTTGCAATTTAAATGTAAAAATGGCTTGGACCCATTTTGGTTTTGCTTTTCAGATCATCATTAATTAGCTTTTCCAGTAAAAAGGAGGGCGGCAGTTTAGCCTGTCTGCCCAGAAGCAGATGGCTGAATGCGGAAATAAAGTGTCCCAGTAGGGAGAGTGTTTCCATATATGCATTTTCAGGTTAGTGTTTAAAACACATTATTTTTTATTCAATAAAGGAAAGTTATGAAATACTAAACAACAATGATAAAATCAAAGGTGAACCAATCCATGGACAATTCTCTTACTTATGCAGCTTTTATGGAGTTACGGGAGATACAGAAAAGCTATTGTGACTGAAATCGTACCTCACACAATTTGCATTTTCCTTTTAAAGGCAGCCTGAACTTAAATGTGGCTTTTTTAAAAAGGACTAAATGAAACTAAAATAAAAACAATTAATGCATCCTGACCTTCAGAAGTGCCTTCCAGCCCTTTAAACAAAATGCAGGTTCAGTACACGCCTGCCGATTAGTTTTAGTTAATTGAAAATTATAGGATTGACCCAAGAGGAAAATTTTGTTTGCACTCCAATCACTTTTACAAATTAAGGAAAATTACCACAATTTTGTTTAGCTAAGGTTTCACACTGAGTTCACGAAATTAGCTCAGCCATCCCAACAAAGTCAGCACTTTGTTAGTGAGCACTAGAAAAAAACTAATAGTCTATGGTGTGTACAAACGAAGCATAGAAAAAGCTATGATGCTTTAGAGAACTAGGCCAAGTGTTTTTAATTAGGATTATTGGTTCATTGTAAGTTTTGAAGAACAATCAAACTAGCAGATTAGCTGTTTCTTTTAAAGCTAGAATTTCTTGCCATTCATTTTTCCCATGAGAACTTGTTTTAACTCCCACATAGCACTATTTTTTTTCTTTTCTTTTTTTTTTTTTTAACAAGGCCTGCAGGAAATGGACCAATTGGAAGTTGGGATACAGTAACATTCCCCAGCATCACTCCAGCCGATGGGATTTTTTCACAATGTTCTTCAGTGAACTCAGTGTTCTGGAACATATTACAAAACCACAGAGGCCAAATGTTTTCTCAGAGGAGTTTGGCCTCTGTTTTTGGCCGAAAACATTTCAGCATCACTTGCTGCTTATTTACCCTGCTATTAAGAACAAGAAAAGGAGAGAGGAGAAAAAAAAAAGGGGGGGGGGGGGGAAGAGAGAGTGTGTGAGAGAGAGAGAGAGAGAAAAAGACCTGGGGTTTGTGGGCGGTGCAGGAGTTGATCAAGCGTAGTTTCCTTTCTGGTGAGAATGTCCCTGCTCGTTAATGGTCCCATTTTGTGGTCAGGTCTCATTTAGAAGAAATTATTTTTAATCAGTGTTCAACAAAATATCCCCTCAAGCCACCTGGCTGTAAACTGTTTTTTTCTTACTGTTAAGTACTTAAGTTCTCAGAAGAAAATACCCAGTGACCCATTAATTTTAGCCTTTTTTTCCCCTTTAACTGCAAATAACTTAGTAACATGATCTCTAAGTAGTCCATGTGCCATCTAGGAATCAAGGTCACATACATACAGAGAAATCCTGGCTTTTGTAAGTATTTTTGAAAGAAATAAACCAGTGTCAGTCCTGTGCTTACAAGAAAACATAAGTTTTTTATTTTCCATCTGCAAAGCAAGCCATTAGCATGCACTTACAGAGCAATTATTTCTTAAATTTTAAGCTTTGACATTCCTGAGAGAAGGTTATTAGAAATACAGAAGTTTGAACACATCTTGCGTGTGTGTTCATTTTGGAATAGTATTCAAAGTCCATATTGCACACAGAAATATCCAAATGTGCTGGTCAGTATTTCCCTGTGGCACCTTTCACCTGTAAGTCTCCTCTGGTATTGAAGAGCACTGAATGAATTAAGCTTCATGTCACAACTTAGGAGTCAGATATGTATCACTACCGTTACTGTAGGACTGGAGAAACTGAGATGAAGGAAGAAGCCATTAGGGATACAAGTCCATAGGTAGTTTGCAAAGGTGACTCAGGGCATATATAGTTGAGTTAAATAAGGGATGAGAATTGGCACAAATTTGTGATACCTGGACAGACCTTTGAGGTTTTGTTTTGTTTCAATGTAAAAAAATGGGTGCATCATGGACAGCATGATTTTCACAGATGAATTTTGCTATGGTACTAAACTGTGAGATTTGAGTGGGACTGCATTAATGTAAGTGAAAGGAGAATTTATCTCACTGCATATTGGAAAGGACATATGGAAGGTCCATAAAAATGCATTATGCTGTGTCTTCTGCCACCTGCTCAGTTTAAGGTTTTGTGCTTTTGTTCCCAAACTAGAGCAAAGGACTACATGGGGCCAGAAGTATCTAGCTTTGTCACTCAGGTTACGTATACCACATGGGGTTAATTCAGATTCTTGGCTGAGCAGTACCCCAAATACTGTTCATTTTTTTGAAAATTGGTTACGTGGTTGGATACAGGTTGGAATTTAGGGACCGTTTTCATTTGCATTAGTCTTGCAGGGAGGCTGCAGCCTAACCATTTGTGTGCTGACGGGGTACCTAGAGAAACAGGCAAGTCCCCCCCAGTTCATTTGGGGTTTATTCTATGCTATGGGAGGTGGTATGTCTCTAGAAGTGCTGCTAACAGGGATGGGTGGATGTAGGGTCAGTGTAGACGCAGGGGGCTTGCTCTGCAGTGCGAATAACCCAGATGCTGAGCGCTGATCCTCCAGGAGAATTGTGACGGAGGCCGAGTGGGTCAGAGTGGAGCACTGCCGAGACTGACCAGCGTTCGCATTACGCTTTTGGGCCATTGTGTGTAGAGTGATGTAGAAATGCTAGCGCTGTGAAGGTCAGGATAGTCACAGAATTTCTGGGAAACCGCCTCTTTCTCTGAAATGTCATAGGGCTTCTCAGAGGACTTTTCACTCCCCTAGTTGCTACAAAGAAGAAATAGCCTCATGTGGAAAAATCCCTGCTCCATCCTCATTTCACCCTTTATTTACTTCCGAAAACATTTGAATCTGTGTACAAACAGGAAGAGCCTTGCACATCACAGATGGTTTGGGTAACATTTTCAAAAGCCTTGATTTTAGGTGGCTTAATTTTTAGGTTTTTATCTTTAAATGGTTTAATTTACAGAAGCACAGGGGTGGTTGTCTTCTGAGAATCATTCTTTTTTAATTTCTTAAGTCAAATACCTCCAAGAGTAAGAGTCTGAAAACTACCCGTCACCATTTAAAATTTCAGTCCATGGCCCTAGATGCAGAGGTTTAAGTCATGTATACAGATCTGGTCAGAATTGGAACTACTTAGAAGGTGATCTCCAGTCCCTAAAGTTTCCAGCCTGGTAAACTTCAGTGATGCCTTTGCTAGGAAAATTTTCTGCTTTCAAGAAGGCACCAATAACTATGCAAAGTTCAAAAGATACATAATCAATGAAGCAATCAGTTTTCAGAATGGAGAGTTCTGGAGTTTGTAGACATAAAAAAAAAAAAAAAAAAAAGAAGAAAAAAGAAGTGATGATAAGAGACAGACTGGCTGTCAAGAGGTTTCTGTAGCCCCACTGGAGCCTTTCTTTATCCCTGTGGGCCAGAGTTTGACCCTTACACCAGCTAACCTTGGCCATAGCTGCGTATCTGTTAGTTCCTGAGAAATGTTAAAACCTAGGGGCAGTTATTCTCAACATTAGTAATACACAACCTCATTAGTTTTACAATGCCTCATTCATGTGTGTTTATTATTAAATCATGAGCACTTAAATAGCTGATTAGTATAAATGAGGAGAGAAGGCCACCATCAACAGAACAATAAAAATAAAATAAAAAAGCCAGCATCTCTGATGCTTTCTTGGGTTTTATCCTGATGTGTTTATAAAATTCTTCACCCTCAAAGATATGACGATCATTAATCTGAAATGAAATATAGAGCACATCACTTCTCCATAAGAGTGACCAGCTATGAGATCTGGTAGCTAGCAGATGAATGCCATTTGTTTTTAACAGCAGTTTTTATCTGCCTTTCACTAGTAAATATTAATAGCAGTGGTAGAATAAAAAGTATCAGATGTCTCAAAGTTAAATAGTCACGGAGTGCTACAGAAGAATGGAACAAAATCCCTCCATACAAAGAAATATATAAAGTTTAAAGTAAGAGCTGGTGTCTGTTCTTAAAAGCAGGAGAGCCCTGCGCTGCAGGTTACCCTATGCTTTGGATGCTCAATATAAAGTCTGTTCCTGATCTCAGACAGACTCTACAGAGGACAGAGGAGAGATGATAAATCCTAAGTATAGCACAATCAAGTAAGGAAGAATGAAATTAAATCCTTTGTAAATGTAGTCTTTTACTGGTGAATTTAATTAATGGCTCTGGAAACAAGCAAAAAAACCCCTCGTAACAGCTATCTGAAAAATGTCCTAATGCAGAGTTCACTGGGTTCCCCCTTCATCTCATTGTGCCGAGCGTTCGTTCCCAACTGGACCTTGCCTTGGGGACACACCGGAGACATCAGGTGGTGTGTGGAGCTCAGAGATGGACCTGTCTTTGGGCTGGTGTGTTGGGCTGAAGAAGTTAAGCTGTATGCGTGGCTTTCTGCTACCATAGGAGTTTGCCATAGTCACTGAAGAACTGGGTCCTCATGGCACCGCTGCTGGGTTTGGGATGCTTGCAGGTAAAATACAGATGGGGAAACAAGGGAGGGATTGGTGCAGTCTTTCCCTCCAAGCACCCACATCAGTGATGCCATCTTGGGTGTTACCTGCCCTTGCAAAGGAAAGTTGCCCTCAGGAAATCTCTATTTGAGTTTAAGCTTGAACCTGGCCCTTTCTAAGTTCCAGTCCATTAACTTAGTTGCTCTGCTGAGTCACTGTTAACACCTGGTCTGCCTGGCCTGTCTGGAAATTTTTTTTTTTTTTGGGGGGGGGGGGGGGGGGGAATGATTGCAATTGTTTTGGAACAAGTTTTCCTACATGAAATAACTTCAGTCTTCATTATTTGGTGATGGGCTTGGGGGTTAATGTTGTTCCAAAAGTGTTTGTTTTGAAGTTTGTTAGGATGTGCTTAGTGGAGTGAACAGTTATGGACAGTTATCAGGGTTGACTATTAGGAATATTAGGGTTGTTGGTTTGCATTGTAGAAATTCAGGAAAGGAAGCTGGGAGGAATCCAAATTGATTGCAGGGAAAAAGGTCTTACCAGAGAGTGAGGAGGTGGTGGAGGTAGACTGGAAAATCCCTTTTGTATGCTAATAGGAACACAGAATCCTCGTATCTTTGGTATCTCTTAAACATTGGCAGCACCATAACACACTGCAAAAAACAATCACTAAAAGTGTGCAGTGTACCTGTAGGACAGCTGCAAAATGAAAGCAATTACAGCAACCATCAGAATAAAGCTGGCTGTGAAGGAAACATATTATTTTGCATATTTTATGTATACACTTTCCAAGAAATATGACCTTTATTTTCTAGTTAGAGGGAAGTGCAATCAGAGTCTACGCAGCAAAGGGTAGCTGGATCATTAAAAAGAATATTTTCTCTGATATTAGAAGTCTAAATGGGCACTAGTCCTTATTCACAACCTTGGCTCTTTCTGTCTGCCCTGAGTTAATAAGTGATAAGGCCAAAAGAGAAATAAATCACTGAAGTCCCTGTCCAAAGAAAACATATTGACTACAGCCAAGCAAATAACAGCCCATAACCAATGGTCCCATTCATCATTCATGTAATAGGGATATAAAGTATTCTCTACCTATGAAACCATAGAGTAGGAAAAAGCCTGATAAGCCCCCAATCCAAGCTATGTGATTTGATTATTAAAGGACATGAACTGTTTGTCACATACCTTTAATCTTTAAGATGTGTTGCCATTTCTAAACTATAAATTTGTGGTAAAGGATTAGAAAGCTATTAACGATAAAGGTATAAACTAGACTTTATAAGGATTCCTGCAATTGTCATGCAACCCTGTAGACCCTTGGAACCTTAACCTATTGAATATGATATAACATAGTTATCTGACCTTCAAAGCCAATAAACCATTTTTTGCTTTTCAAGTTCCAGACTTACTCCATGATAAATTAACCCTCGGGGTTCACAAAATAAGCCTTGTAAATTCTTTTCTTTATCCCCACCCCAAACCCTTTAAATTTTCATGCCTTTGCTTCAAAACTCTCTTATTCCAGACTGAAATTGTTAATCTTTTTTTATTCTCCTTTTAGCTCATGTCAGTTGATAAGATATTATTCCCTCTTTTAAAAAAGTGGCCAATAAAACAGAGAGCTGAGATGAATTTCTAAAAAGCCTGAATTGCCCTCTGTTTCTACAGGGGGCTTCACTGCCTTGTTTCTTAACGTATGGGTATTCAGATTAGACAAATACCACAGGAATGGACATTTATAGTAGCAGCAGTGGCTGTACTGCTTACCTTAATGCATTTTGATCCTGTGCCCTGAGAAGAGGGACAAGGCACTATCTTTTTACTGGTCCAGAAAGCAGACTCCTCGGCTACTTGTTGCCACTGCAGTATTTCATAGACGGTTAGCTGGGAATTCTGGCTGCCTTGCAGGTATATATGTACCTAACTCATCCTTCCTGTGCTTCTCATAGGGTGCAGCAGGTTTTGATTTCTGCCTGGAACCGTGTGCAGGATTTACTGTGTGTTGTTGACAAATGGCCAAGCTGTGGGCTAGGCTGTCAGAGGTGCCCGTGCGCACAGCACGCTGGCTCTGGCGAGGAAGTCAGAACGTGAATTTAGTGCACGGCCGCCTGAGGCATGCTCCTGCACAGCACTACCTGCAAAATAGCCTCCTTAAGATGTGCTTAAACCTTTGAGGTGCTTGTTAGTGAGGGTTCATTTTGCTCAGGCATTTTGTTACACAAGTAAACGCTGTGTGGCTGGCTCAGACCAGCAGTGTGGTGTGGAGCCATCGGTCCCCAGAGGCAGGACTTGAGCAGCCTCGCTTGCTTTGCGCTTGTACTAGCACCTCTACACAGCCAGTAATGCTTATCTAGCCTGGTTAAAGCTTGCCGACAGCAATGGCTACAGAGTAGACGTGCCCCAGTATAGCCCATGTCTACAGATTCAAGCTTTTTTGTTAATATATAGATAAAAGGAAAATCTTGTACTTGCAGCCTTTCATCTCAGTGGATGCAAGAGCAATTTATTGCATGGAGTGTGAAGTTCTTTGTACTTTTCTGCTATCTTGCAAGAACTCACACAGGCTCTTCTGCTTAGTTTTGAAGATATCAAGTGCATAAGTGATGTGGTCTGCCGTTGTGTCTGGATAGAGATGCTGGAAACAGTTTAGTCCCAGTATGACTAGGGTCAATCTTGGCAGCTTCTCGGGCTTGCCCAAGCGGCTGCAGCGTTGCCTCCTGGTGCAGGCTGTAGTGTCCATTGTTACTTTATTTAAAGTCAGTTTGAGTATTTCTGCGTGTAACATATTGCGGTCTGCAGTGCAGACATGCCCTCTTAGGCTGGAAAGATGCTGTACTGCTGGCACCACAGGAGCCAACAGAGGGAAAGACAGGCAACTCGGAAAGGAAGGGAATTGTAATGGTGGTGTTTTAAATGATCTGAGACATTTGGCAACAGTCCACAGTTATTTCATGATAATGGCTGACTACTGTCTTAGAGAAAGTAGAATTTCTTGAAGATTCAATCTGCACAAAAGTTTCAACAATCTCAACAAACTTCCGTAGGACCTTCTGGCAGATCTCTGTGGCCACCCAGTTGCTGATGTTGCTAAGGAAGAACATTGTGGTGTTAATACTACTGCTTTTTTTTTTTTTTTTAAATTTCTCCAACTTTGCTCTCCTCCCCCCCACCCCAAAATAAAATCTCAAGCCCAATTGTTTGAGGTCTGTATACAACTCTATAACCTTCACTGAAAGGTATTTTGCCATTGGATCTTGCCATTGGTCTGTTGTGATCTCTGCGGTTAATTACAGAAGTATAAAACCATCATTACTTAATTCTGCCAAGCCAACCTTACGCAGATCTTTTATTCCACAAGGTAGGACAGAAGTTATTTAATGTATTAGTACACAAACATGTTAGCATGATGTAAATTAGACTGTGGTTTTGCAGCATGTCAGCTCTTCTGCATGAACTTCTTTCATACCCCCACTGAACTTAGACTACCAAGTACCAGCCTGTTCATGGCAGTTTACACCTTGGGGAGATAAGTGTGAACCATCCATTCAGTATCACAATAAAGAGCCTGGATTTGGACAGTTAGCCTTGAAGACGTACAGTCTTGCACAGTTTGCCCTAAGGTATTTGCATGGCCATACCCACTGTTATTTCATCTTTCAGTGTATTCTTTAATTTCTCTCCTCTCCTTTCCCTCCCCTCCCAAATGTGATTTTTTTTTTGTCTTTTTCCTGTTGGCATAAATTGTGGTTAACCTCTTCGCATGAAGAGTTGTGGACTTGAACTGCTCTTGCATAGCACCAGGTGTCAGCATCGGTGGTTAGCAAGAGGAAACCCCATTCCCAGCAGACAGAGGGTTAATTTAAAAAAAACCAAAACAAACCCAAACCCCAAAACAAAACAGAGAGAGAAACCCCACACAATCAACTAAGAATGGTGTTTTTTTGAGTCCCCATGGGACAGAAAATGCACATGGAAATTAAGATGTAACAGTCATCCAGCAAAAATACATGTCTGTTACAACAGAAAGTGGCACCAAACTCTCCATTTCAAATCTGTGGAAATTACAGAGCAAAACCTGTGATGTCTATGAATATTTGTGAAACTTGCTGTCACTTTTTAGTACTGCAGTATCTTCCATGGTAGGCTTTTATCCCTTTTCAACATGATGAGGTCCTTTTACCTTGTCTGCCTCAGGTGAGCCCTAGTGACCCTCTCTTTGGAGCTCTGGGGCATGATACTCCCTTGACTGTCTCAGACATCATCTTAGAAGTGGGTGAATCACCATCAGGAGACTCTTCTCTCTGTCCTCTGTCTGCAGATGGGCTCTAAACAAGTGCTCAAATATGCACTTGAATGGCTGAAGCTGGGTGAGAAGCATTATACCCACAGTGACCCCACATGCTAGATGCTGTGCAGGAAAGTAACTATTGCCCCAAGTGTTACAATCCCATGATAGTTTCTGAAATACATGTGCATATTGTCCCATTTTTGGTTGGGGTTTTTTTTTTGTTGTTGTTTTTTTGTTTTGTTTTGGTTTTTCTCCTAACTTATATCCTATTCCTAGCTTTTGGTGGGGTACTTTCCTTAGAAGACTACAACTCATCAAATAAAAATACACGGTTTGTATGCTCAGGCAGTTCTAGCAGGAAGCCTGTATTTGTAAAAATGAAAGGCAAGATTTTACTGCCAGAAGTAACCATGAATTCATGTTGAAAGGTTACTTCTGCAAGGGAAATATTTTTCCAAATGCAGATCTCTGACTAGTTTCACCACTCCAAAAAGAATTCTCCCCAAAGTTCATGTGCATGTTGTGCACAGCTACTAGAAATAGTTGTTACACTGTTGTTCCTAAAAATAGGTCTTCGAGTGGCTATCATACTGAAAAACAATAATATTTTCTCTAGACATTTTAAATTTTGAAGTACTTTTGGTTCCCTTAAATCTTGCATTGAAATGTGCATGTCATTTATTTAAAAGGAAGAGAGTGAAACATGCCTCGCCTATTTGCCTTAGATTGTATTTTCCCTGGGTGTTTTTGTCAGCTCAGGCTCTGTTATTGATAGACGGGCTCTCAGGGCAGTACATGGGTCTGGCGGGTCAGGGACAGGAACAAGAATTTGCACTAGGTATCTTTTGTTCTGGAATGAAGAATTTAGTTCAGATTTCCCAAAGACAAGGCCAGTCTGCACATTGTTTCTTCACCAAAACTGTTCATCCTTGCATCGCTTGCAAGTTCTGTTAAAAAGACAAATGAACCTTCTTTAAATTGGGGCCTAAGGGAAAGGATGGAAATGACCCCCTCCCCTCTCCAATTTCCCCCATTAGACTTTTTTTCACAGATGTTCATGCTGATTAGAGCTGGGAAATAAGGGTATTTCTGTGGACCATGAATATTCATTTGTTTTTTGGCAATGAATTTCCTTCAGTTTCCCTGTAGTGTTTTGCTCCCTGTGAATGTTTGAACAAGTGAGTTAGCTGAGACAGTCCATTTTAAGAAAAACTCAGAGCGTACTATGGAAAGTGAACTTTCCATAGCGTATATGTCTTTGCCTGAACAAAAGGATGTAAAACTTACTGTTCGTTGTTAAGAAACATGACTCAAAACCAGCAAACACTTATACAGGTGAGGTGATGCCCTCTCTGAACATATGCTATAAATAGAGAAATTAAACCAAAAATTTGTAACGATCCACTCTTTAATGACCTATCTATAAGGGTAAGGGTAACCAGAAAAACTATTTGACAAAAACTTGCAGCTAACAAGTTAATTGGAGAAAAAGATCTCTTTGGACAGCTACTGAGAGGGAATGGTTTGTTATGAGTTATTTGCCCCGCTGTAGTACTGCTGCCCAGATCCAAAGAAGCTGCTGGACTTGCTCTTTGAGGAGTCTGTGATGTTATGCCTAGTGAGACCAAATGGATATGAGCAAAAATCTATACAATTTCAGGCAGAAAATCCCAGGGATTTTTCTGGTTTTCCTTTTAACATTTTTAAAGTGTTATAAAAATGTTGAATGGAGATTACTGTACCTCCTACTGTTCGATCTTGTAATTCTGCAGTAAACGTGAGGCTAGAAATTGTAGCCAATGTGTAGGGAATGGCCAGGATCCTGCACTGCAGTCCATGAGCAGCCGGGCCAGGCAGACTGCATGCAGTAAGTCGGCAGAATTCCTCCGACTTCAGTGGGAATCTGCATTATCCTGTCGAATTACAACATTGCAGTCCTTGGGATCACCCAAAATTGTCATTATTTTCTGCGTAGCACCTTAATACTTACCCAGCATGTTCTGTGGAATAATGTACACAATTTTACAATAACTATGTAATTAACTCACTTTGCTACTCCCCTCTCCAGGGAAACTCATGCTTCTATTAATGCTATTAGGAAGGTCCTATGCATAGAACAAAGAAAGTGGTGCAGCAGATGAGTTAACATGATTTGATTTGCAGATGCTTTAAACACTTAGCAGGAGACAGCTACGGAAGCTAATTAAATCACTCTAAGGTGCACAGGATTATCTGCTTTGTAAGAAACAATTTCAGTGAATTATGGTTGCCCTTTAGCTGAGGGGAAGTAAAAAGCATATTTGTTTGGAATTAAATTTCCCACGCAAAGTGCCCATCAGACCTCTCTTTCCCCATACTTCTAAAATAGTCGTCTTCTGTAGCTAATATTTTCTAGGAACGTGAATTTTGATTTTGTAACAGTGGTGCTGCTTCCAACTTTCTTATGTAAAAATTTTCCCACTTAGCTATTGATTAGGATCTGCCTTTAAGCAGTGTCTTGAGTAAAAAATCGTGTTGGTACATTCACTACCTCCTAGATACTGCATCTTATTTAGTGTACCGGAATTCCCAGTTTAAAGTAATCACAAAATTTATGGAGAAACGGATAAAAAAGGTTGTAAAATATCGATTTGGGGAAAATAATAACACAACTCATCTATAATAAGAAGAAAAATGAAGCAATAATTCAGGTGTATTGAACGGCTTGCTGCTGGAAGTATTGATCCGGTGCTTTAGTGTGCAACATCGCACCTAACGTTGCAATGGAAGAACAGCACTGCATTCCCCTGCTCATTATTTCACAGACACTATTGCCTTGTTACACGGGTCCCACAGAGCCCGGTCTGCCAGCAGGGAAAGAGAGGAACCCCCAAAATAACCACAAACCTGTAATATCTTAATGTCACAGTATCCCGCTGTAACAACACACAGACATTGTGCTCCCATGCTCCTCTTATGACAATCCTGTAGTTTGGCTTTGCTTGAGTTTTGTTGCTCTTGCTCTCTTCGCTATATCACATGTATCGCCTGTGTGCTGTATAAATGGTACTTCTGTGCTGTCTCTTTTAATGGCACATAATCAGAAATGGTGTAATTGAGGAAACATGCTTCCCTCAAATATTGACTTTCAGGATCCACATATAAAAATTCCTAATCTTATTGCAGTGTTTCCTTACTGTGGCAATAAGCAAACATTGAAAAAAGGACAGCAAAGGTCAGTGGAATTTTAAAATAAGCGCCCCGACATTTCCACAGCATTAAACTCCATCATGCTACATTGCATTTCTGTTTATCTGCTGACATCTGCAAAGGTATCACACTTGATTGTTTGGCATAAATAATTTAGCAGCGAGAATTTTATAATGAGCACAGATAAGATTTACCTATGTAAAAAAAAAATAATTAAGAAGTAAGAAATTGTGCGAGGTAAAAAATAGTGAACTCCTGTAACAGGGCAACATTTTAGCGCTTCTGAAGACAAACGTGCATCCTGCTCTGTGAGGAAGCTGCTTTATACGTGCCTGCAAACTTACTGCATCCCCCATGATCATTATCTAGAAATATGAGCCAGACCAGACGAGCAAGTTCTGAACAGATCAGGCCTCCTGCAAATTTCGGCTAACATTGATCCGCAGGATTTGCACTGGATCCTCAGCATTGTTGGGCTTGCAAGGTTTGTCCTTTTTTCCCCTTTAATCCATACAGTGCCGGAGGGGGGAGAGCGAACCAGACACTTCTGATCAAGGCATGGGGGGAAGGGAAGAAAAATGAAAGGAAGAAAATAATCTATGGCCAATGCAGAGGCCAAAGAAAATTGCTTTTTGTAAACTGCAAGGCCCTGCAGTAAGACTCTCGAACCGGCGGTACCGAAGTGAGCGCAGGTTGCCATGGTCATAGCATCTCCCCATGCCCTGCTTTCCCAGGCACAAGTTCTCCCTCCATCGGTGTGTGTTTTCCCTGGGCCAGGAGGACGGAGGAGCGTGCTGCGGCCGCAGCCCTGCGAGGTTTAAGATTCCTTTCGTTTGCATGCTTGCAGGTCTACGCTGGCTCAGGAAGCAGAAAACGTGCAATTGTTTTTGTAACCTAAATAACATTTCTAGTTTAGAAACCCCGGGGGAAAAATCATTGTCAAGCTGGCAGGTTGAGATGGCATGATGATAAATGACTGAGGTGTGTGTTCTGACTCTGCGGGGACACGTGGGGTGAAGAAAACCCTCTTCTCTTGCGCTCTTTGCATCTACAGTCAGGAAGGAACAATTGCAGTCTGAAGACATACTCTTGCCTCTGCAAAGAGGTAGGACCGTGCCTTTCTATTCACTGAAAGAATTATTTTCTTGCGGGTCAAGGTGTTTGTGGTGTAGCATCTTTTTAAGGCACTGGCAACAGTTGTGGGTTTTTTCTGGCTTTGGTGATTACAGTCATAGGACAGACAAAAAATGTGTGTTATGGCTAACACAGGAAACGACTATAGCATGAGGTGTCAATAGAGCAGTTAAGCAGTTTCATCAGTTCGCACACGTGTTTTTTTAGAAAACAGTTTGAGACTTACGCTGTTATTGGCCAATGAAAGTTTTCTTACAAAAAAAAATTTCCTAGGGATTTGTGTAATAAAGTCTAAAGCTGCATGAAATTCATCACAGATATATTCTCAAATTTGTGCAGTAATTCCCTAATAACTTTTATCCCTCTAGATTTCACAAATTTGGTAATTTGAGTTTTTAGGGAAGGTTTGGGTTTTTTTTCCAAAGTACTACTTACAGTGCCAGAATTTTTTTCAGGAAAATTGATTTTTTCACATATGCTTTCATAATGCAAACTTATTTTGCACTAAAATTAATTAAAAATGTGTCTCTCTCGTTTATTTACTAGTTCTTTTCAGAAGCTCTGCACACTTCTAAACATTCTAAAGAAAACTGATAAAGGCTCCATATTTACATACATTACTAGTTAATTTTCACTTTTATTTTCATTAAAAACAGTGTAAGTTGGTATCCTTTAAGTTTCAAGAACATCCTTACTTAGAAGCAGCTAAAGAACTTGGTGAAAGTCAAGGAAACTCTGTAGGTTACTTAACTGCTCTATTAAATCAGGAATCTTAATTGTCAACCGTTGCAAAGGTTGATGGGATTATTCTAAGAATTATGATACCTACAGTCCTTACAGTAAGTCTTGACTGCCTGACTACAAGCGTTTAGTGGACTTTCCATCTTGTATTTTGATCTCCACTGTCCCATTTCATAGCCCTGCTGACCGATAGGCTTGGTTGGACTTGGGTTGTCCCCCGGTACATCCTGAGCAAAGCCCACTCACTTCTCTGTGGGCAGCACTGGCAGGAACCCTTCTTAAGGTTTGCTTTATGCTGCTCTTACTTAATTCCATCTCCTCTAAAACCTCTGTTGGACCATTGTTGCTGAAGGAAAGCTGGGTAGCCTTTAATATGATTTAAGATCCTAATATGTGACTTGTAATTATAGGTATGGGTACGGTAGGTAAAGCCACACACTGATTTGAGTCCCACATACCTCTTGGGCAAAATAAATATTGGCTCTGTCTTCTATTGGCTTTCATTTCTACTCTTGTTTTGTTAGTTCCATGTAAGTATTTATCCAAGCCTTTTTAATATGGTCTGAATAGGGCTGCTTTGCACGGCACTTTGACAATTACTGGTACCTTCTGAAAGAGCAAGATGGTTATGTACACAGCATTTTCTTATTAGAAGATTTCCTGTAACACATGTATGCAGCTTGATTTCTTTTAAGCTCTAGTCCAGTAAAACAGGGGAAAAAATGCTAGAGCAATCTTGTTAAATTGCTCAGAGCTTATTTAGATAAAGAATTACTTGGTGCTTTTCTTAGTACATTGTATAGTTGCTTTTTTTTCGCAGTCATCTTTTTTGCATTTTGTACTTTGTTATTCTGATGATGCTGAAAGACAAAGAAACAAACTCCTCTCCGTAATTCACTCCAAAGAACGTACCATCTCTTTCTATTTTCTTGTTAAAACCAAATCGTGTGCAATTTGTAGGAAATTGAAACCACATTTTTCACTTAACTTTCCAAAATTAAAATTTATGAGGAAAAAGAAGCAATAAAGCAGTTACAATCTGGTCATCTATAATTATCTCTGTGGTTGGAGTAGTTCCACATTTAAAGAAAGTGACACCAAAAGTTTATCAAGCTTGTGTCACTATCAAAAATTTCACTTCTCTTTTATTATTTCAGACCACAAGAACTGCTGAAACCAGTATTATGCACTTGGAAATTATCTTGGTGAAAAAGGAATTGGGTGATCTATAAAAACAAAGCTTTTCTTCTAACTGAGAAACACAGAACAACATTTATCTTCCTTACTCATTTATTTTAGAATATCAGTGTTAAAATAAATTTAACGAATTGTGCTCTTTAAGCTGATTTAATGGAATTTGTTGTGAAAAAAGCTTAATTTTCCTCTAGAACTATTTCTATGTATGTGTTTCACATTATTCTTTTTCTTTTGCTGTTGCGTTTCCCCTCTACTGCATTGCTTGCTCTCCGAGAACAATGGAAATGACAGTCCAGTGCCAGAAATCTCGACTGCTCCAGCTCTAGAATGTTAGTGGCACTTGCTTTAGTTTTCTCATTTTGCCTTTTTTGTCTCTGAATTAAAATCAAGCCAAATGATGGATGCCCATTACAATCAATTGTTTCAGACAAGCCACCAAAAGTATTGTAGGATTCATTTACATTTAATCAAATTACACTTTATTTGCAATTCAGGGAAATGAGAACTCTGCAGTAAATCAAATATTTCCTCTCCAAGGGCCCCATTCAGCAGAAAATATCCACAGTCTTCCAAGCTGGTGCCTCAATGTATGTAGCAAATCTTCCAGCGGGAGGAGAGCTTGTGCCAACAAACCATCTATCGCGGTGTCTTTTCAACATTTTTCAGGGTTGTGGACACCTAAATATTTTCCAGTACAAATGCAAACCCTTGAACAATGAGTTGTGCGGTGACTTTAAGCCTGCTGACAATAGACTTGCGTCTCAGTTCCCTTTCATGGACCACCAAGAAACAGTTGCAGGACTTCTGGGGTCCTGGAGGGTTGTACACCACAGGTTGAAAAATACTGATCTTTCCTTTGTAGATTCTGTTATTTTAATGGGAAATTAATGACAGTCACTAAATGTCATTTTTTCTGTGGTGTTACATGTCTCCAAAAGATTTCATAATGGCTGGGAATAAATTAAGAGTGCAAATACATTAAAAAACTTCAAATAGAATAAATTCTACTTAAAGGCAATAGTACAGTGTTGGACAGATACTCATTTTTACTCATTAGTGCCTTAAGGAGAAGTTAGGAAACTTTATTTGCTTTGGAACAGGAGGTAATCTTTGACTCACAGCTCTTTCCCTATGCAGTTTACTACTGAAAAATTGTGCCCAACAGGCGATTCTTTTACCCTTGCCCATCACAGCACAGAGTAACGAGTTTTGAATCTTGTCACTTGTGATTGTTCACATATTTAGTCAGCTAAGACTTGAAAGCTAGCAGGATCTCGATATCACCTGATGACCACCTACCAGACACTGCAAACTGCAGATCCACAGTACTGGTGAGAAGTAGCTTGTCATCCAAATGCAGAAAGCCCAATTTTTAGTCTCGGACTTCCTGTGTGATTTTGATTCTGTTACTTACAGTCAGAATTTTAATTATATTTAGAGTCCTGAAAGTTCATATAGGTGCCTGCTGGGATTTTTAAATAGGCATAAGTACCTAAATTTTATGGCTTCGTGGCTGTTTGTTCCTGAGCTCTAAAATGGAGATATAATGCAGGACTACTATAAATTACAGGGAATGTATGATGCCAAATGACGTGGAAAGAGCTCTCATACTAAGGCAAAAAAACCACTGCATAGGTACCCAGCAAAGAGGGTTACTTCTTTCTTGCTCTTGGAAATACATCTTCGTTGCTGGGGAAATACCCTGAAACTTGAGGGCCTCACAGCCATAATCTGATTGAAATACAGAGCTTTTAATGCTTAAAAAAAAATTCTGACCAAATCATGTAATGTGTTCTTTAATCCAGTAGGATTGAAGAGCCTAACCAATAATAAATAATGATTTGCATGCTTAGCAGTTAAATGTAATAAAAATCAACCCTGAGTACTTTTTCAAGAGTACTTGAAACTGAATTCTGCCATCTGATACTTACACCAAAATTCGGTGGGTCAGTGTCCATCATACACGATTAGCTGAAGTAAGATGTCTGCTGCCTTTGGAATAATATGGTATTGCACAGCATAACAAGCTTTAAACCAGAGCTGGATTAGTCCCATCTCTCCCTTTCCAATAATTTTTAATTTCTGAATATTTGAATGGTGAAAAAATAGTATTTTTTTCTAGTTTTGTTTGAGGTGCTCAGGAGATGATGTATTTAGTTTCCTTTTATATATATTTCAGTACATGTTTTATTTTATACTTGTGATAAACTACTGAAATAGTAGTTTTTGAAGGAGGCTCTGTCATGCTGCTGGTGTGGGCAAATTGCAGAAGGAAAGGGAACGAAGGAGAATGACATGTCTGGGTCATCTTGAGTAGAGCAGGAGAATCCTGTGACAATTTTTTGCCTCTTTTGCTCATTCACTTTTGTTTTGTGCAACAAGAAAAGTCTGGAAGAAAAAAGTGACGTTACATTTCCCTTTGCTATTTGGAGAAAGCATCTATCAGTTTGCAAGTCCTAGACTTAAATATCATTGCTGCGTCTTTCCCAGCTTTGGCTATGATGAGCTAGGATGTATCTTCTCCAGCAGTAATCTACCACTTGCTGCAGGTGAGAGGAAGGATTGTCCCCTTTCTGAGCCTATGCACACACAGGTACAAAGCATGTGGAAAATTATCTGCTAGGAGCTGCAGATAACATGTTTTCAGCCACACAACCACTTACACACAGACATGTACATGCACGTAATATTTTTATATGGCTTTATTTAAGAGAAGATTGTTAGGACTTTGTTAAGTAAAGTTGTAAAAAGAGCACGTTTTTTAGGACAATCAATTATGCAAGCACATTAGTATTTAATATGACACAGTACCTTGTCAGTGTCCATTTTTTACTCAATCAGCTACAACTTTAGATTTAATTTGAATAATTACCTTTGCCACTGAGTGTGTATCATCCGCTCAGTTAGGGAAGAGACCACACAGAATGTAAAAATCAATGCCAACAATGTGAGTAAACTCCACTGGTGGGAATCTCCTTTCTCGAGAGACCTCTCAGGTGTGGTCCGTACCCCCTGCCTGTCCCCAGGCTCTGCAAGTACAGGCATTGCCAGCCCAGCGACATACAAGGGCTGCCAGGCTGATATCAGCACGGTCTTTTCAGCGCAAAACCAAAGTGATTTTCTCTGAAGCCCAAGACATCGGACATTTTTGCACATTCTTCCCTGCCTGGAGCCAGTTTCTGCTAGCCTTTGTGCCTGCTGTGCACAGTAGCTAAATGCATTACGGGCCAAAAGACAAGTAGCTCCTCTTTTAAGCGTGCGATGCTGAGAGATGGTGCGGGAGGCCGGTCCTTCCTCTCTCTGTCCTTGTGTCCTCCCCGGTGAGCTGAGGTGTCCTTCCAGCAAGCGGTTAGATACCAAGATGATGGCTTGGCGCGCATGGGGATCATGGGGCAGGAAGAAAAAGCTTTATTCGTGTGTTGCGTATACATAGCACAGGAGAGCAGAAAGCAGAGATGCCCCAGGCCGGTTGTGATGGAGCTGCTTTGGAGCAGAGCAGCGGCGTCAGTGCATTGCTCTGCACAGACTAATTAACTCTGCCAGCCAGGTGCTTAATACTTTGCGCACTCAGGGCCTTAGTGAGTTTGTCTGTTTAAGCGCATTCTTGCATACTGCTGATGGACCCAGAAGTATATTTATATATATTGCTTACTGCCTGGAAAGCTACAAATCAGTTACTAATACATATGCCACTTCTAGAAAGATTAATGGTAAATTCCTCCTTTTAGACTGGCAATTTGCAAATTGCTAAATTAGATTTTAACATTCGAATACTCTTTTTTCATGTCACACTTGCAGCATCTTTGTTTTTATCACCTGATGATACTGTTTGTGTCAGTATTGAACTTGGAAGCATATTAATGTGATACACATATTTTGGTGGCAATTTTTTGTAATGACAACAGTTCTCATGAAATCTACTAGAAACAAATTTGTACAGGATAATGTAATCCATTACAGTGGGGTTTGGGTTTTGTTTTGAATTGGATGGAAGGAAGGTATTTGTTTTATACAGGAGAAAAGGGCAATACCATGCTACTCTGAAGGTATTTTATTGATAACTTCAGAGCTGGGTTCTGAATTTTCCTATAGGCTGCCAGTGATACCTAGAAAATTAGGAAATAAACAAGCACAAATGCATGATTTTAAACCTGTGTGATCAGTTCTAGTTATCCATGTGTCGTGGTTTAACCCCAGCCAGCAACTAAGCACCACGCGGCTGCTCACTCACTGACCCCCACCCAGTGGGATGGGGGAGAGAATCAGAAGGAAAAAGGTAAAACTGGTGGGTTGAGATAAGAACAGTTTAATAGAACAGAGGGGAAGAAACTAATAATGCTAATAGCAACAATAATAAAGTGACAATAATAATGAAAGGATTGGAATATACAAAACAAGTGATGAACAATGCAATTGCTCAGCACTCGCTGACCGATGCCCAGTTAGTTCCCCAGCAGCGATCCCCACCCCAGGCCAGCTCCCCCCAGTTTATATACTGGGCATGACATCACATGGTATGGAATACCCCTTTGGCCAGTTTGGGTCAGCTGTCCTGGCTGTGTCCCCTCCCAACTCCTTGTGCCCCTCCAGCCTTCTTGCTGGCTGGGCATGAGAAGCTGAAAGAAAAATCCTTGACTTGTTGATAAGTAGTGTTTATACTAACTGAAAACATCAGTGTGTTATCAACATTCTTCTCACACTGAATCCAAAACGTAACACTATACCAGCTACTAGGAAGGATATTAACTGTATCCCAGCCAAAACCAGGACACCATGGTAACTTTATATCTTCTACTCTATTTTCTGATCATCTTGCAGTCTTTAATCAGTTTATTCTACCTCTGCCTTGAATTAGGGAAATTATAATATTTATGGTTTAGGAAAAATTAATCCAGTAACACTTAAAAGATTTTTTTAAATCCTATTAAAAGGAAAATGGCTAATTTTGGTGAGCCCTATTTGAGTGCAGAAAAGTTTCAGCTACCTCAGAACACTGTTAGTCAGTTGGTGCACAAGTGTGGATGAGTGCAGGGATGTGGTAGCTGCCTTGGGGTGCCATCAACCAGCAGAGATGCTTTGCTGCGTGTCCCAAACTCAGCAGTGACCACTGAAGAACCAAAGGTTGGTTCATTCCTGCTGTAAATGAAACATTGGAAGAGTTTTGTAACAGGACAGTGAGTTTCAGTCTGGTTCCTCACTTCCTCACCTTTTACAGTTTCTTATTGAAGCATCAGCTTTATAGGTGAACAGTTGCACCTGGGATATTTTAATTTCCATACTCATCTTCACTGGTTTACCAAGTATATTCTAGATGGTAAATTGTGATGGTGGGAGAGAGGCAAGATCTGAAGGGAGCGATATAGGCAATTATTTTTACTTCCTCTTCTCTTATGCCTGCGAGGCTCCAGATTCCAGATTAGTGATCTCTCTGTAGGCATGTTTGGAGGCTACTTAACTCATATTTGGGGCAGAGCTGCAGTATTTGTTGATTTCTCTGTAATTGACTTGCAAGGTGATCTAGCGCCGACAATTTAGCAAAGGCCTGTTCGGCCCCAGAGCACTCATTTTGTCAGGAGCGTAAGCCCTTGACGGTGCTTGCTCATCACCTCCAGCACCTCCCCTCCTTTGCTGATCCTCAGATCCCCCCCTAAGCGCAGTGGTGGGAGCAGACCTGCCAGCAGAGCTGCTGTGCAAATGGGGCACTAATGGTTTGCAAATCTGAAGATGGTTAACTGATCTGTGCATTCAATTAAGATGAGTTTCTCAGTTAACAGGCACCCTGGGAAGAAATGAGTTACTTTCATTTCTGGGATTATGAGCACTTAATGAAGAAGACGTATCAGAATTCTGCCTGTGTTGCATGAGATAACCCTAAAATGCAGCACGGATTTTCAACTTACTCATCTAGCAAAAAAACTTGCCAGGTGAGGAGGAGAAATCGATGCTTGTAAGAGTTCTCTTGCAGACGGGCTCATGGGGCTGAATGTAAAGTGGCATTGCATGCAAAGTTGGATTTTACTTTATGCTTTTCTTGAGGTCTATCACTTTGCTTGTGACTTGCCTATTTAAAATTATAATTCAAAATGTAATTTAAATAATATTTACCATATTCTTTCCTTAAGACTTACAATGTGAGCAGTACATGCGAGAAAGATGGATGTATCTGACTAGAGGTGGAGGCTTGGCTATCTGATGTATACATTCAAAATATAAACTAAGCTCCAGCCAGTAAAGTTTCCAGCCAGTATCAGTATAGTTTCAGAAAAATTGACAGAACGGTTCTGCTTTATACTGGCTAGGGATCTTGGACAAAGTGAATTTAAGATGAGTATATGCTGGGCCTAAATGACTAATAAACACATTCAGGAGAAGCAAGGAAAACATAAATATTTCACACCAGTTTTGCACTGACATCGCTGACAAATAAGAAGGATGTTTGTGAGGATGATACTTTGGTTTTGGGACTTCCCTTTGTATTGCAACTTCCATAAGGAATAGGTGGTATCACTGTGTCTCATTAACTGTTACAGCTAAGCTGAGCGAGCGGCTGACTGTGTCTTAGTGACCAGCCGCCCGGAGAAGCATGGCCGCTTTCTCCACAAGTGCAGATCGGATCAAGGGCTGGAGTTTCTTACCCCCATCTTATATTTGCAGAGATTGAGAGACCATATATAACTGTAAGCAAAAGTGATGAATGACGATATATCAGGGAGAAGAGAAAAGGTAGGAAGGACTGCTTTTACCTGCGGACATCACCCGTTTGTGATATTTTTGCCACGTAAGAATGCTTACACAAGTGAGCCCAGGTGAGCTAGCAAGGTATGACACGTTCTGAATAACACCTTGGGGCTGAACCCGCTGCTGCTAGAGCAAATAGCCTGTGTGGAAGGAATCCCTCTACTAAACATACCCTTCTCACTTGCAGTCCCAAGTTATTAACGAAGGGGCTGAGCTGGCTTTTCGGCTGTAAATGAGGGGGGAAGCCTGGGAACTGTTTGGGGTCCACAAAACCAGGATGCCTCTCCTGAGACAGGCTGCTGGAAGAGGGGAGCAGACTGGGAAGCACTGACAAAGATGAGTCTCTTCCAAAGTCTGAAGGGGTGAGGTGGATGGGAAGCCCGCTTTTTTGAGCTTGGTTTCGAAAGACTCCTGCCAGGCAAAAAACCGAGGTGGATTTGGTAGGTTTAGGTGCTGCACTGAGTGCAAGATGGGCAAGCAGGTGAGGACCTTATGCGTACTCTGTTTACGTGCATGCATATGCCCAAAGCATGGGAAGGAGGTGCCAAGAGGGAGCTGCAGCTGGAGCGAACCAATTACCCCTCCTTGCCTGCAGATTGGCAGCTGAGACCTTGTGGGGAAGTGGGTGTTAGTCCGCTTAGGCTGAAGAGGAAAATTAAGTCAGGTTCCCTGTTCACTTGGTGAGGTGTTTTCTTGGGTATAATCAGTGCAGTAAAGAATAACTTGGAATTTTTCTTTGCCCCTTCTGGCAGGAATAAGTAAAAATATTTTGCTTCCAGTACTGTATTGGTCAGGATCATTGCAGTGACTTCAGAGGGAGGGGAAAAATAAGTTAGAATTATTGTTAGGAGCCTACTGTACCTTGGCCACTGGTAGATGGGTTATGCCATATTACTCCTTGCTTGTTTACTGACCTCCTCAGCAACTCACCTTGGTTAATTAATTAGTTTCAGCTAAATTACTTTCACATATGGATAATTTTCTTTTTACCACCACCCAGTACCCCATTTGATTAAATTAAATCAAGCACGTAGTCAATCGCCTTTCTGCCAAAAAAAAAGAAAAAAGAAAAGTCATTGATGTGGTTTTCCATCATTTATAAATTACCTAGGAAAGCAACTGAGGAGGCATTGAGTTTGGTCCTGAGGTATGGCTAGTCGGTCCTTCTAAGGCAAAAGCAATACTGCATCTTTAAACAGGCTTGAATAAGGTTTCTTTAACTATTGAGCCTAACTCTGAGATCTCCCCTGCTGTGAGCCATAAGTTGCTTGTAGGCTTGTTCTAGAGAGTAATAAGTATTGTTGTTTAGCAATTGTGTTGTTGAAATTCAGCTCCACTATGTCTGACAGTATTTATCTAAAATACTTTCCCTGGTGCGTGCTCAAGTTCCAGTAAACCGTGTCTTATTGTGCGACCTTTTCATTTTCCAGTGAAAAGGGATCAGCTCGTCAGATAAAAGCTACAAGCTGGAGTACAGGAAAAATGCGTGCTCAGAAAATCCGAGCATGATTGAAAACAAGATGTGTTAAATCAATGCAGTTTATCGCCTGCCTATTCCTGGCAATTGCTGTTCTAAGCTCATTCTGAGCACACACTAGATGATAAAAGTATAGTGTCACAGTGCTCACTGGGGTGTGAGGGCAGGGAAACATGTTTATCAGACAGGCTGGTATGATTTTTTTTTTACCCTTGGTAACAGTTATTGTCAAAATTTTTGCAAAAAAAACCCCTGAACAATTATAGAAGCAGGTGATATAACTGCTGCTAAAATCAGAGACTACTGAGAGCTCTCAAATTATACATTTCTATTTAAATGTTACAAACTAGCAAACAGCAAACCCAACTGTTTTAATTTTAAACAATTTGCTGTATCATTGAGGGTATAGCAAAAATGGTCCTTTTGCTTTCGAGTGAGTAGCCTTATCGCAATTTCATGTAGACAAATCAAAGCTAATGTTTAGAAATAAGGATGTTTGGAAACTATTGTTTTCTCAAGGGATTTAAGCTTAGTTATGGAGAAGAATTAAAGACCTAAATTAAACCTCACAGGAGGTCAGTCCCTTCCAAGAACATCGCACCTATAATGTTCATTACAGCTAGGCACAATTCATGTCATTTTTATGATTCAGCTCTACTTGTATTTCTCCATGAATCTCATTTGCAGAGATTTTGGATGTGATAGCTGGTGTTTTTCCAATTTTCTCTCTTGAACATTCTTTTTGCTCTGACCACAGTGCACTTGCACATCAGAAGTCTATAATTTTCAGAAACAGCCGAATTTAGGCTAAGATGCTTTCTGATAGGAATGGCTTTGGCATTCAGACAGAACACTGAGTTTTTCATTTATGCATCCCCTGGTAATATTTTTTTTTTTAATAATCTGAAAAGAAGATGCGAAATAGAAGGGTTAAAAGCGAGTGAGAGAGAGGGATTATTCAAAAGAAAATATTTCTGCATACCAACATGTTACAACAATGGCTTTCAATGCTGTCTACCCCAAAGGAATTTGTGAAGGGTGACAAAAAGAAACAACTTCCTATATGTTACACAAAATTATCTCTTTGAAAATTTTAAAGGTGTCTGCACCTACGTTGTAGAATTTGAGGAGTCCATGCAAAGGAAAAACGTTTAAAATATGCATAGTAAAAAATGAAAGAAAAGGTTACATGAGGTGACATTTTAGCATTTCCTACAGTCTGTATGGTACACCTCTGCATCTGTTTCTGAGCCAACAGTTTAAAAATAAATGCAGTGTCTTTATTTTTCAAATCTTTTTAAGTAGACTTAAATATAGACCTTATAGCTAACCTTCGGCACCCATTATTTTAAATCTTGGCTTGTATGCATTTTTGTGCTTGTGTGTATGTGTACACATGTATTTATTTATTTAAATGAAGGGGTAATCCATTGAGAGCTAGCCATTTTCAGTAAATCTTCTGCTGTATGCTCATGTTCGTTACCAGAATGTGTCTGACAAATAGGAAAATATTCACATGTAAATGCTGTTCTTTCCCTTTTCATAATGACTGCCAAAGATGCATCAATTAACCTAGATGACTAGACAAAGTAACCAACATGCATTAATTTCTTTCTGGTCCTCTGTACACATATCCCCAGCGAATTCTAGCAGCCTGTTCTGAAACCGGTATGTTTAAATTCCAGTGCCTGAAACTGGACTCTGTTTCAGACTCCCTTAAGGCCAAATCTTCCCCATTAGCCAAGAGGTCAGCACAGTCAGAGGAAGAAGAAACTGTGAAGCTCACAAATTGTTTGACTTTTTTTCAAGCCAGATTGCAGGTTGCTAAGGGTGAACATTCAGAGTTAATGTATTAGGAGAAACTAACACATGATTCTTGCTAGACAGATCTAGTAATTTCATTCCTTAACTTTCATAAAAAAATTTGGGCTCGACATGCATTCCTTGCATCTTCAGCACCCCTACTGGCTGCAGAGACTGGGCTAGGTAGGAAGGGAATAACTCCTCTGGTTCTTAGTTGCTGGAGAAAAATTGTTATCAGGAAGAAAATATCACGCTGTCTATCATGTTTGTAATAACATTGATGAACACAGTGGAGCTGCCTCAAACGCTGGCCTATTGCATCTTTAGTTCAAGTAAAGAGCAGTCACTAGGGAAACTCAAGAGATCTAGGTGTTAGATTTATCATTTGACTCAGCTCTGCATTTTTCTTACTGCTTGGCACATGCACGTGGTGTCTGTTTGGGCATTACACGGCAATAAAATATAGGAATTACATTTCAGATGTCTCTATCTCTTTCTATTTCTAATTAAAAAAAATGACATCATGTCACAGTTTGATTTTAAAAATGGAAATTCAGTGCACAAAAGTATGTTTAAGTGATGGAGTACTGAGACCAGAAAAGCAAGGAAATTCTGAGTTAGCCCTGGAAGGGCCTTTCTAGCTCAAACCTTTCTGTGCAGCCTCTCGCTGTCCCACCCGCTTCCGTTTTCCATGGCTTGTGGGAATAAACACTCCAGGGAAAGTCAGTGGAAAGGAAACTTTATAAAAAGCAAGCCAAATTCACAACAACAACAACAAATAGCTCAAATGCTTGCATGTTTTCATTTAACGGTCTTTAATTAGCAAAGGAATAGTCTTTGCAGGGAGATTTGCAAAACAGACTTTTTTTCATTTGATGATGGTGTTTTGAAGTGTGGTTTGTTTTTTTTTTTTGCTGTCTTTGTAGAGCAGGCATAAAGAGACCACTATGCATAAGAGTTGTTGGGTAGGGTTTGCTTACAGCATGCCATGTCAAGATGTTGCTTTATAATATCATCCATCCATTGTTAGTATTGCTCTACTGCAGGGCTTTAGCAAGGCATTTTGGCACCTGGAGTTTGATTTTAATATGGTGTGTCCTGTCCTATCCTAGCCCTATCTCCGAGAGTCAAGGTTTTATTTTGTTAAAGTCAGGGACTTCGAGCAGAAATCACCCAGAGCCTGGAGGCAGAACCCACAGGCTGTTAGTGAAGGCAAATACCCTGGATCAGCTCCATGGCAGCATCTTGCCTCTACGAGAGGAAGGAGCTCCTGCTTTCCATCTCCTTATAGAGTCTGTGCTCAGTAAGAGGGGGCAGTCACAAGCTTTCGCGTGATTACTCTCAGTTGCTGCTGCTTGCACCCCATACTGCTGTTTCTCAGCAGTGTGGAAATACAGACAGAAGTACAGATTAAAAAGGAAGAGAGCTGATTATAGAGGTGGGCATCTGAGTTGGTGGAGAAAGAGGCCAAACTTTCAGGAGAAAAGAAGTCCTTAGCTATAAAATGCCTCTGGAGATGCTAAGATTGGAAGGCTCCCGTCGAAGAGTCTGCCTTCCTTGCTGCCCTTGATTTTATGCAAAATATTCATTCTCTGTGCCTTCAAATATTCTGCCCTGGTTTAATCTGGGCACCGAGAGACACGTTAAATGTGTTCCTGACCTGGCCTTCGTTGCTGTGACAGTGCGCCAGCATTTTTGGCATGGATTCCTTCATACTCTTTTGTGACTATGAAGTGTTGAGATGGGTAACTTAGCGTGTCTTGGCCACAGAGTCAACTTCTATTTATGTTTTGATGAAGTTACTCTTGTCAGACAGGAGAAAATTCAAAATAGCTGCATTGTAGACCCCAAAGCCCCATCCCTTTGACATTATAGTTCAGAACTTGTCACTAGGTGTCTAATTTTGTTGTAGAGCCAAATTTAAAAAAATAATGGATTTGTGAAGAGACAAAGGTAAAGTCTAGAGAATCTGCTTCCATTCCACTGTTGTAGCCACAACCTCCTGGACATAATCTGAAGCCATTATAGCTCTGTGCTTCTGCAGGTCGTTCTTACCTTCTTCAAACTTGATGCCTCTGCCTTCCAAGAAAACCGGCAACTCTCTGGTGTGCCACAGGAGCAAGTACTGCCATGTGCAGCCTTTCCCTGGGTGTTTCACTTAAAACAATCAAGACCAGGTTTCTCATCTGGGACAGGGACAGTCAGACCTGTGGACCTGAGGCCAATTTGTTTGTAGCCTTCAGCCTTTTTTTTTTTGTTGTTATTTGAGCCCTTTAGAGTCCCTTCCCTCTCCTTACAGCCTTTTCCACTGGAAAAGCATATGGGAAGTTCATAGGTCTAAGTGCTGCTTTCTCATTGGTTTTGGGTCAAACAGAATGAAAAAGAAACAAAGGCTGCAAAATAAAAGGAATAAATGAAACCATGAATGCATGGGAAACAAATTAACTGGATATGTTTTACGTTCTGAAATATTTCCATAATGCTTCTATGTAGCGTGTGTTTATTTTTCTTTGAATAATAATGTTAAAATGTGTCTAATTCAATTACTCTCTGCATTTGCTGAATGAGTTTTCCTTGGTGAAGAGTTCTCCTACACTACCCCAAGCTACGAATTCCATATGATATTTGAACAGGTCCTTTTAATTGCTGATATTAAGTGTCGATCATTCTGCTGTAAGTTGGCAGCGTGGCCAGAGAAACAAATTCCTCTTTCAGATACATCAGACAGTCATTCAATTAACGACCAAAGTTCTATTGACACAGTAGGAATTCATTATGTGAAATATTAAAAAAAGCCCTCCACTGACTAGTTAAAAAAAAAAGGGAAGGAGACTTTTAAAGATGGTGGATTATCTACATGCAGTTATTAAAATTATTTGTATAGAATTTGAAATTATACTTATGGTGGAAACATTTTTCTCAGAGGCATAAGCAGCATTTCTGTTGAAAAATAAGTTGGACTTTGAAAAGATGAATATAATGTACACATCCTTATTTCCATAGACATTGTGCATTTTCTTGATTAAAAGCCTTAGATTTTATGAGTTATGGCTTTAGACTTGCTGCATAAAGAGCTTCATGGCTTATTCTGTTAGAGTCTAATTTGAAAGAAAGTTCTTCCTCAAGGGTTTAAGAAGTAATTCATAAAATGGTAAGAATAATAAATATTGTGCCTTAACTCATACACTAGGATAGATAGACAGATTTTGTACACCTGGGTGTAATTTCAGTTAATTCACACAAGAGACAGGCTGAAAGTTTATTGTTTGGAAGGAGAAAAATGGCTTAAATCTTGTATTTGCAAAAATGATTATATTAGCTTAAATGAAAATGCTACTCTATTAATGGCTTCAATAAGCTTTGCATTTGGAAAAGTATTTTAATAAAAAGTTACCTGAAGTTTACTGCAACTTAAAATATGTAAGTGAGGGGAAAGTACTTACTTTGATTTATATGTCTTTTGGAGGTGTAATTATTGGCTTTTTACTCACCTATGTAAAACAATGTACTTTTGTAAATGGATTTCTGGCCACTTTACTCCTTTTTTTTTTCACATAAAAAGTAAGCACTGTCAATCAAAGAATTTTAAGGTTTATTTCCTCTTTAGAAATGATTGATAGCCTTTTAGATTTACAAGTTGACAAGTTAAAGGGTTCTATTGGTATAATTATGTACTAAATTCACAGTCTTTCAATTTAAATGTCCTTTTAAAACCACAAGATTATCATACCTGTATTTTGAAAAGTGGGCCAGTCAGTTTGGGTTGGTATACAAATTGCTGCCATTAGCCTTGGGACCTATTTGAATTTAGTACAGTTTTTTAAAGTTAGTAGTACTTTCAATAGTACTTTTAAAATTTAGGGTAATGGGAATGCATTTTAAGTACAGTATGTGTTAGCTTGTTTTTAATGTATGGATGTCAAGAACACAAATAGAGAGTTTGTATTTCTTATTGATTTTTTTTTTTCCAATCATGGAAAAGACAACTTTCTTTGAATTAGAGCACTGGGAGATGCGTTATTGTGAATGGACTTCAAAGGCAGAGACCAAGCTCGCACGCGCTGGGGACAGAGGCAAAACCTTGCATGAAGTTGGCATCTGACCTCGTACATTAGCTGCCACTAATGGTGGCCTGAGCACTGGCTCTTCTACAATGCTAGGAGATCAGAATTTCACCTTTTCTTTGGAGTTTTGCCAGCTACTGACACAGGAACTGGTGTGGCCGTAACACTGAAGGTGGGGTTAAATATTTAAACAGGGCTCTTTCTTCGAGATACGACAAATTACATTTGACTTGGATTCTAAATGCACTGAAGAACGGAGGGCTGATACCATCCAATCTGTGGTTAGATGTTCAGGCAGCTAAAGATTTCTTCTTTTCATTTTGTCTAAGACTGAAAGGGTTGAACGGCTACAGACTAATGAGTGATATTTGACAACTACACTTTAGGACCCAATCCTGCAAATTGCTGTGTGCAGCCTCTCCCCACCACTAAAGTAAAGCTGAAGCTATTTGAAGCAGAAAGTTTTCAGTATCTCTCAGAGGATGCTTGATGCCTTGTGAGATTGGGCCATAAAATTAACATTTTTTTTTGGTCATTTAGTTCAGAAAATACTCACAGGAAATACTCTGTGGATTTCAAATGTGTTGAATGTGTGGGAAGATACGAGAAAATGACTGCTATCTCTGGGGGGATTTCAGAACTGGCCTCCATTTATAATATTGCAGAATTTAGTAACTACTTTCCCAAAGGATGTAAAGGGAAAATGGCCATAAACTAGACTGAATTAGAGAAGAAATACATTTGACAGAACCACGCTAAAATCTTCTAACATATTTGCAAAAGAAATGTAAATTAGAACTGTAGGGGTTTTTTAATCTTCTCAGAGAACAGCTATTTTTTATAATAAATATAAATAGCAGTAAATTAATGTATTGTAAAATTTGAAGAAGGTCTAAACTAAACGGGTCCGTGATAAGAAGCCATGTAAGGAAACTCAAAGGTAATGAAACCAGGGGTTTACAAACCCAGGTACTGTGATATTTTCTGCAAAACTACACAACAGAGTGGACAGCATGTGGCCAGGGTGTGAAAGGAAACGTGGAAAAAAGGCCCAACCATCCAAAAACCAAAAAGGGCACAAGCAGGGGAAAAGCCTTATTCTCACTCCTTCCATACAATCACCTGAATATAAATAAAAGATCAAATTTAGATATTCCTGATGAAGGGAAGTGCGTGAAAAAACCCAAGGAGACTAGAGGGATGTCATGATCTCTGGGGCAAAAAAACCTTCTGACAATAGCCCAGAAAGAAAAATCCTGAAAGATTTCTAGTTTGGTGTTACGATAGTAATGTAACAGTAATTTCAGGATATGCTCAGAAGATTCCTTTCTGATACTAGAGAAATGTTGAGATTCTGCTGGACTGTGTGATTCCCCTACAGCACCTTCCTTCTGCCTCAATTTGCAGTAGTATCGCTGGGCCAGCTTATGGAGTTGGGATGTGCTGAAGGCCCAGGAGGATATAAAAATCTGACCCTTTGGTTGCCAGTAGAACCATCTGCTGTGGAAATGTGGTTTGAAAATAGTAATTTAAATGGAACAGTTTCTTTAAAAACTGGGCTGTTTTGTGGGATTGTTTATGGAACACCAATTAATTAAAAATAAGCCAGGGATTAGATACTACTTTCATGACAACAATGTGGTCTGGCTAAAGATCTTTAACATTAGGAGTATTAAAAAAATGTTCTCTTCACTTAAAAAGTGGAAGTATGGACAAATTGTGCCATGTTGATCAGACTGATGGAGTTGTGTTACTTGCTGTAGGATAAGCATCATTGAGCTACATGAGAGTGCTTAGACAAGTGAGACTGGAAGATATAGTCTGATGATAAATCTCTCTGCAAGAATCAGATGGCATCGTTCTAGCCACATAGTAAAGCTCATAACAAAACCATCATAAAGGTACAAGATATATTCATAATCTAGTAGCAGATCGTGTGCAAGAAATATTTTTTTTTGTTATTAATAAGCTAAAGCAAAACAAGAAAAACTTTAAAGTGACCAAAAAAAGAAAAAAAAAAATCAGATTTCCTGTCCACCAAAAAAAAAAAAGGCTGAAAATATAAAAATCAATATTGGAATTTTTTTTTTTTCATTTAACTCAAAAAAATTGCAATCAAACTGCTGTGAAAAATTTCATCGTCTCTATTGGCATGGGAAAGTCAAGATGCGCTGTTGTTTAGAGATGCTTGAGAATGCTTGACTGTTGTTCCAGTTCACCAAAGCACTTAGGAAATTTTAAGCACATGTTGAAGTCTCACTAACATCTGAGTTTTAAAGTGATCATATGACTGGAAATATAGCTAGAAGGTCATTCAGTGCAGTCCCCTGTAATTATAGGCAATCATATAAAAACATAATATGCTCAAATTTGCTTTGCTGAAAGCAAATGGGTTTAAGTATGTGCTTACAGATAAGCATGTGCTTAAAGGCTTGGCACAATCAGAGCTTTGATTAGTGCAGGCAGACCAGCATTTTCAGGAAGATTAAAGTGTTCCACTTCTACCATTTCTCTCCTCCATTTTATTGGACAAGGACTGGGGAAAGATGAACTAAAAACATAGATTTTTTTTTTTTAATTTTTTTTTTTAGATTCATTAAGTCTTTAGCATCAATTTAGTGCTGATTGGAGCCTGAGCTGGGCTGCTGAAGTCAGTGTCAATGAGTAAAGCCTCTGCCAAGACAAATGCCTGTAGCTCACAACAAAATTATATGTGATCATTGCACATGGAGCATATTAAATGTATAATAGAATCTGGAAGAAGAGAGACGCCCTAATAGTTACTTCTTTTGTCTTCCAATCACAAAGGACCTTCCTCATAATATCAAAGCAGGAAAAAAACCAACATGAAAGATGGGGTGCAAAGTATTTATCCAATTAATTTCATGGTGGCTTTCAGAGATAATAATTGCTTCCTATTCGGAAGATGTATGCAACATCCCCAAATTTTCCAGCAACCTCGTTTTAGAAGCTCAAGTGGGAAGGTTTGCGTTGTGGTTTGAACCAAAGCCTCAGAACCAACCTCAAATAGCGTTTGAACCAAGACTTCATAGTCAGTGCTGATTTCAGTAAAAGGGGATTTTGCTGTGATCCTTCCTCGGTCTTGCAATGCATTGCCAATCGTTACAGTGCAATGGAGCCTGCTTGCTATGCGTTTGTCACATCACGATGTTTGTTGTTGTTTCAGCTCTGAACGAACCCACCATTGACTATGGTTTCCAAAGGTTACAGAAGGTTATCCCCCGGCACCCTGGTGACCCCGAACGCTTGCCAAAGGTCAGCACAAAGTTTGTTGTTTTATTAAATATGGTAAAGCTGGTTACTGCATGTTTTTGTCTGAGAGTGCAAGACTCTCTAAATGTAATGGTCCCAGTTTGGTCCCCAACCCGGATAAGCTGAAAGAGAGGCACGACCAATAAAGCCCAATCAGCAACTTTCATTGTAGGCTTATGAGACTTCTTGGACTTTCTGAGTTACAGCTAACTCAAACAGCTCTTGCCTTTCTTAAAAGCAAACCTTACTCTGTGTTCTGAAATACTTAACAAAGAACATATTTTTGGTTGGTATTTTGGAACCTGAGCAGCTTATTCACAGAAGAATGACGCTTCTTGGTTTTGGTATCACAGTAGTACTTGCCATTATAATTTTGAGAACTTGACCATTGATAAAATCAAGTTATTTGGATCTTCAGGGAATGTGAGTCCACTGCTGCTGCACCATGTATTGCTTTAGGATAATAATTATTATATACTGCTTTATTTCAGGATTGCTGAAATAATTACAGCAATGCATAGTGAAGTAATTTGATGTTTGTTCCCATCAAAATTAGTGGGAGTTTTTTTGTTGATTTCTATCAAGTAAAAGCTGAGGAAGGAAACGAATAGTTTGCATAGGCTTCTAGTACTTCTGTCTTGTACTGTGAAAATGCTGTCTGGGTCTGCACTCAGATCTGTTCTTGCTACCTTGCCATACTGTACTTTCTCTGGTGAGAATTTGTGGTGAGTTTTGTGATCTACTGGAGAAAGAGGTGCAGTATTTGAAAAAGTGTTGCTCTTTGCCACAGGAACACTGAGCAATAGCATGCATGAGCTGGAGTCACTGCATGTGACCAGCTGCCACCATGTGTTTTATCTGCTCTAGCATCATGGCTGTTAGTGAGTGAGTGAGCTGGGGAGTCAAATAGGCCAAGTGTGTGTATTTGAAGAACACCACCTTTGACTTATGGAAAGGAAGATGTGAATTTGCAGATCTGAGACATAGAACAGACTGGGCTTTGATGCCTTAGGCCAGATCCCTGAAATAATGCACGTCCAGTATAGCCTTTGTGACTGGGTAAATCTTGTGACCTGTCTTCTGTAGCTTCCTGAGCTGTCAGCAGGCTTTCATCAGGGATTGTTGTGGGCTTTGATTAGTTAAATTTCTAAAGTGTTTCAAAGGTTAGAAGATTTCATGAGCACTGTAACTTATTTTCTTTTATTTCTTGACAGAAACAAAATTCGGTATGTGATTTTTTTACAGGCTTGTTAAGTCTTTTATCTTTGCCTAGGAAGGCTGTAGACTGTGGTTGCAGGGTCGATGATGTGTTGTCCTTCCCTCTTACCACCAGAGAAACATGCTGTCCTGGAGAGTTACATTTTTCATTGGCTCTGTTCACCTTCTACAAGCTGTCCCTTTCTCTGACTTTTGGAGAGATTTGCAGTAGGACACAGCTTTCATAGGTTGTCAAATTTCCCTCCAGAGGTGCAACCCTTTCCAAAGAAAGACGGCATCCTTCTGTAGGGGCTCTTTCATCTGTATCATGCCTCTGCTGCCAATGTGCACGTGGAGAAAAATTGTTTCTCAGAAAATAAAAGACCAGCCTTCACTATGCACCAGGCATTTGCGAGGCCCAAAAGAAACACTACAGAACTTCCCTGAACCCAATGTTCCAGCTGACTAGTAGATGGCCATGGCTTTCCTCTAAATCAGGAAATTCAAGTAAAATAAGACTAAGCAATTCCGAATTGGGTTATGCAGCTGGGGGTTGTAGTGCATCACCAACTTCCACAGGTATTGGGCTCCCTTTCTGACACCCACAGCACTGAGGGAGTCCCCAGCAATGCTCTTCTGTGCTGGTGTGGGAATGCAGCCGTCAGGCTGGACACCCGCCTCTTTCCCATTTAGACTGAGACTGTTACCAACTGATAACCACACGTTCCTGCTATCTAGTGTCATGGGACATAAAAACAGGCAGAAGAAAGCTCCATCTAACTCTGTATCCTGACTCCAACATTTAGCAGGTATTTCTGGATAAGGTATGAAAATGAGGGCTAGTACTGAGTCATCTGTCCCCTCATATACCCTCTTGGCTTAATGTGTTTGTTCTGAGTATCTTTTCAAGCTATTTTTTCAAATCTTTAAATCAAGGGAAATTGTGGTTGTGTATGCAGAGGTATGATGTGATGACCTAAAAAAAAAAGTTACTGCCTTAGGACTGAACAAACTCAGTGGAGAAACTAGTATCACTATCCAAAGTTAGAAGGAAACGGAACGAAGAGGACCTTTTTTTTTTGTCTTTGGGTAATTCCTTCTGTGCAAGCTTGAAGGTTGGACCTCAAGTTCAAGACTCATTAATATGCCACGCACAGAGGCTGAATGCAGCAGGGGTTGGCACATGTCGACTTCTGTATTTGAGGCACTGATGGTTCAATTCCCAGCATCGCTTGCTGGCTCCAGGATCATAATCAAGGACGCAGTGAGTCTCTGTGCTGGGCGAGTACTGCACAGCGCTCTTCCCCGTGTCATTAAACCAGGAAGGGCTTTGGCAGTATTCCACTATAGACAATTCTCAGTGGCTACTTAGAAGAGAGTTGGAAGCCATATGGCTTCCACAGTGGAACCACGGGCAGAGAGGGCAAATGTGTGAGAGAGACAGAAAGCGAGACAGCGGAGAAGAGAGCAGTGCTCAAAGCTTTCAATATCTATCCTTTCTTCCATTTTCCTCATTGTCCTGCCAGTGTATCATTGCTTCTGTTCATTAAAAAGCTTGTACTTATGCATTAAATAAGTACACCACCTAGCCCCCCATTTCTATAATTGCTGCTAGTTTTTGTGGCCATTATTCCATTTAAACATTACTGATGAATTAGAGATCTTTCAAGAAAGAGAACTGGTTATAATTTTTGTGTTCATAAGGGCATGCAGGCCTTCCCATGGACCAACAAGAGCATTCTGCTGTGTGACTTACTTATCCCTGCAGTCAAGGAGAATTGTTGAGGCCATCAAGTGAGGGTTAGCACATGCTCTGCCCTCCAGAGCTGAGGAGTTAACAGCCATGTCTGTGTCAACAGGCATTTCTAAAACCATTGAGGCTATTTGAGGAGTTTGATCTCCACTAGTTTAGAACCAATGTTTTCAGAAGTGCTCATTGTTCATGCTTGGGATGAATTTTTTAAATATTCCAGCTATCTGCTGGAAGTAGGCAAAGAAAAAAGGCAGATTTTGAATTTTTTTTCTGTCTCCCAGTGCTTCAGTAGCCAAATTCCAGTGGAGAATGTCCTCGCGTAGTGAGAAGAACAGGAGCACCTGGGAACTGGGGTCTTTGGACTGTTAGACTGACAGTTGGTGTAGAGATGCATTTAAAGTAGAAATGCAATATAAAGTTTCTGGAGAAAAAAGAGTGGGAGCTGATGTTGGCAGCTGGGCTATGGAGCCAGCTATAGGCCAGAGTCTTGTTCCCTTCTTGTACAGAGCAAATCAGGGAAAGCAGCCAGTGTAGGGTTGTCACTAGCAGATGTGCATGTCTGTACATACACGCACACACGCACAAACACATGCACCAAGAGGAGAGACAGGCAGTACAAAGGTGGTGGGATTAGCACCCAAAGCTTGGAGTGAGATCAAGTACCAGGAATGTGCTGGGCGGTATAGTCTTTCCTTTCTAATACAGACAGGAGGCAGATCAGAGGAAACAAGAGATCTCTGGGGAGAAGTGAAAAGAAATACCATGATGCTAATGTTAAGAAATCATATCGTCATACTATAGGAGCAGTCTGTAGAAAGCCTGCCTGTGGAGCTGGGGAATAAGCCTGCACGTGTGTGTGCAATTTCCCTGTCTCATATGTTTGCATATGTGCGCACAAATACACGTGTTGTTGGTTCTTGCATGCATAACTGTAGTGGAAATCACTAGAGTTCAGATCACAGCGACATGTTGAGTCTATTGAGGTTCATTCATGTAACTACCCTACAATCCTTAAAATAAATCCCTGGCAGATACGTTGAGATTCTGCAATTTTGTTAAAACTCCACAGCTATAGCTGTAAAACAGTTTCAACTGTGAGCTAGATTTGAAACACATCCATCCTAAATGATTTAATAACAATGATTCCTCTTTATATGCAATTTCCTAGAATTTATTTGCCGTTTTCACCACTCTTACAACTCATCACTTGTATTTAAATTAAGCGCAAGACTGTTCACTCTGTGTTTGAGAAGCAAGTCATTGCATCGACCCGCTCCGTGATCTGACATCCTCTCCCTCCCAGTCTGTTGCTTAAATGCTCTCCCTAGGAGACCCCTTAGCCCTCCCGAAAGGGACCTTTACTTCTGGTTTCTCTTCATGTGGATGAAAGTGGAGCCTGCCTCTCTCTCTAGCACACAGAGGCCTCCCTGCTGAGCGGAGAGCACACGTAACCAGGCTTCACCTTCCCTTCGGCTCCTTTTCTCTGGTCAGTCATTAGACCCCCCCCCAAGACATATCCCACCTCCTCGTTTAGGACAGTAATAGAAGACAGGTGGTTATTCAGAACCAGTGGCTGGCAAAAGCAGTTGTCTTTTCCCATATGAAATCCCACAGACCTGCCCTTTATCCATTGTGACATGGGTATTGTTTATATTGCAAATAAAGGTTGTCTCTAAATGTGGGTGGGTTGGCCCAGGCTTGCTAGTGGAGGTTAAAATAGCAATGAAGACAAGGAAACTCAGCTTTGCTGCTTCAGACAGACCCAACGGAAATTCCAGAATGGATCTCCATCTGCTAACTCAAGAGACTGTATTTTAACCTAAGTTAGTAATTTTCAGCTAAGAAAATGCATGTTTGGGGTTTTCTTCCACCAAGAGGGTTGTTAGAAAACTTTTATACTAAGTATGGGCAGGAAGAGGGAGCATGTGAAGAGGAGCTGTTGGAGTTCATCTGTATAGCAAGGAGGGCATGAGATGTGCTTGGGGGTTTCTACGCTGTACTGTAAAATTCATAGGAATGCGAGATCAGAGTTAAGGTTGGTATTGAACCCTTAACAGTTGGGTTTTTTTCATTTCCTAACAATTTGGGCATTTAGTTGGTTGAGGGTCTTGTTTGGGTTTTGGGGGTTTGGTTTTCAATTTGTCCTATTGAAAATATTCAGAGAAAGAGTTTCAAAGCTATTGGGAAGAAGACGACCAAGATGCGTGAGGCTGCTGTGGAAGTATCACCCTTATGGGGTGGTGCATGTCAGAGGCATGTCTGGGAACATGCAGTGAGCCTGAAAGGAGAGCGAAGAGACAGAGCCACGCTGCTCGCTGAAGGGCAGAGCCACATACAAGTGGCTGGCAAGGAGCCCTTTCCTTTCTGAAGGTCAACAGTGTGCATACACATTTCAGTGAGTTTTCTTTATAAGTGGGTCAGCATTTACTCAGCAAATGATTAGAGCAGATGGTGTAATTTAGAATCTATGACAAAACTTTTAATAGATCAGGGCTAACATGATGACAAGGAGCTCTGCGCCATTCTCCATTCCCGATTTCTGCTTTGCCTTGGGGTAAAAATCATGCCTGGGATTGGATTTTCTACTCTGCACATTCCATCTGAGCAACTCAAACCACTTGTTTGAACATCCTGTAAGAGGGATCCCCACATTTCTCTATTCCTGTGTCCTTACTGTTATTGTTTTTAAATCCAACAATTAACGGAGGGTGGCAGGAAGATACCAAACAGGTAAACACGGTCCCTTCGAGGAGCAGAGCTTTTGAAGGAAAAAGCCACAGTTTGAAGAAAGTAACAAAGGCTGCATTTGTGTATTTTGCTCCATGGAGCTGAAAATATCTAGTAAATTGATCCCGTGGGAGTAATAAATACACATTACTTTATCTTGTACTTCATGTCCTATACCCCTGAGCCTTGATAGAACAACACCACTTAATAGACTTAAAAAAAGAGTAATTACAGTCATTGGTTGTGTGATATTTCAGCCCTTCCAGCCCTGCCTGACCTTCTAATTTAGCTCACCGTGTCTAACTAATGCATTTATATTCATCTTTTATGAAGCATGTGTAGTACAAAATTGACTTTGCAGCCTTTAGCAAGCTGTCTTACCAGGTTTAGGATCTGGTTAGTACAGCGTACTGTATAGCATATGTACATTTACAGCAGAATCTTGCATGCATATGGTTCTGATCAACTATTACTTTTTATCCTTTTGGAAATAAAATAAAAAATATTTATTCCGTTTCATCCTCCCCTCCCCTTTTTAAAGCTTTTATTCATTGCGGCATTATTTACAGCTAAACATGCAGGCAGAAAGATGCAAGCATTTTTAAAATGATTACCACTAATGTTTCTACTTGTCAGAAGTGCTTAAATTTTCCTGCACTTTGTCTAAAAACTTAGCACTTTTACCTTTTAAGAATTACAAATTTATAAGATCTTACCAAGCTGATTTACAAACACACCTGACAGTTTATGATGAATGATGTTGCAAAATGTACAATATGTTTCTCTGTCATTTCTATGCATGTATATATTAAGAAGAAGATTAAGAAGAGAGAGAACCCCCCTCTGAAAGAAACCCTTGAGTTAGAGAACACACGCACAAATCTCCCTCCTGCGTTTCCTCATAACTTCCTGCTCACTTCACTCATCCAGTAGAGCACAATTGTTCTCTGTGCATTTTCTCCCACCATATGGTATCCTCATTACCATACACTAAGGGTCCATATGGGGAACTTGTGAAGTGAACTGTATTCATTTTAACTGCCAGATGAGCAGCCTTTTGCTTTGCAAGCTTAGCTTAAGTCATCTGCTGTCTTTATGTTGTTATGGCAACACAGCACCAATAAAAAATTCTAATCTACTGTAAGTGTCTGGGATCACAGTATTTTAAATGCTTGCCGTAACTGTCCTCTAAGTGAAGATGCTTGTTCTTTTAGTATGACAAAGGGTTATTGTCAACTCCAGCAGGTGGCAGTAAAGAAATTGTTTCTTTTTTTTTAACCTTTTAGAAAAAAAATTTTTTTTTTCCTTTTTCCCCATCTCCCCCCACCTCAAAAAGTCATAGAATTACACAACAGGGTCAGTCCTCTACATTTCCTAGGATTTCTGATGCTGAGGTTGGAATTGCAGGTGATACTTTTAAGTGGCAACTCAAATACTAAAGGTAGTAAAGTATGAAACTGCGGTGGCAGCTCATGCACTTTAGTGACAGAGACCCGGGCTCAAGTACCAATTCACCGGGATTCTGAAGCCACCATAGCTACACAGCTAGTTCCGTTTTGGAGCTGTTTTTTAGCTACATTTCCAAACTCCTGAATCAAATGCAAAGCTAATTAAGAATATCTTATAGTAATGGAAGTAGGCAGCACCATCCTTAAATATAAATCATTTTCACCTCCGCAGGCCACATGATATGCTGCATCTCTGTCTCTCTGTCTGTATTGAAAGTGAATGTTTGTAGTCTCAGTTCATCAGTTCACATTAGCCTCATGCTGAATATTTAAACACAGAACAATTTGAACACACCATGAAGAGAGACAGTGACTGCACTTTCACTTCGAACAGCAAGAGCTCATCTAATAATAATTTAGTAAATCAGCCATTTAGTGGCTCAGTTGTACACTGTATTGTGCCAAATAATATTCAGTTCAACTGTATGCTGGTGAAATTGAAATTCAGACTCCAGTCACATGGCACATTTTTGCTCAATGGAGAGATGAAATGGAAAATCACCCTCCCAATAGACTGTTTGAATGTAGTGATTTATCAAAAATATAGCAGAGTGACAAAATAAACAGGATTTGGTTGTATGTGGTACAATCTATTCTAATTAGCCTTTTATTGTTGTGGTTTCTTCTGCACAGATTATTTGATAATTCAGGATTTGCACTTACATCTTCAGTTTCTTTTATATGTGGGCAGAGAGCAGATATGCGTAGTTGCTGCGTAGTTACAGTCCTTTAAGGCCCAGTCCTGCGGGGAGAGTGGTGAGACCTTTATTGCCGTATTTCGAGTCCTGGCTCACAGGGAACACCATGCCCTCAGGAGCAATGGGACAACGCAGCTGCTGCCTTTCCTCCTCATGAAGCGCCATGTCTGTTACTTCATAGCATGAAAGCAATATCAGATTAATTTCTTTTCCCTCTTTAAGGCTATCAGGATTTGTAGGGAGTGGTAGTATTTTATATTAGACTAACTGATACAACTGGAAAAAAACCAGACAAGCTTCTGGGTGCCCAAGCCTTGCTTCCTGCGTGCTGACTGTACCTTTTCTCGCCCATATCAGTGGGTCTAATAAAAGATATTACCTCACCCTACAAAACTTGCCCTGGTTGTAACCATAGACCATTGTGACTTCAGCCAAACTGCTACGCTTTAAGACTGTCTCTGATGAAGATGGGGGAGAGAATATTTTCCTAGAAAGTATGTTGTGAAGTTTAATTTGTTCCCATTAAAGCGGTGCTTTGAGATCTTTGAATGCAGGCCATTGCAAAAGTGTGAAGTAATGTCTATAATTTCACCTTCAGTTTCCATTTCTAGCCTACTTTTAGGTGTTAAGCAGTGGTTTACGTGGTGATGTAAAATATGATTGCCGTGTATTTCTCACAACACAGTCCAATTGAGTAGCAGAAAAAGCATCCTCCTAACCATCATGATGCCATTTAGCAGAGAGTGCTGGAAGCAATAGGATGCCTGTTGTCGTAATTCTTCTAAGAAATACAGAGCTTCACAATCTCTACTCAACTGCTGACACTTGAAAACTCAAACATTTTGGTAAAATGAATCAAGCAGTAATGTTTCTTTTATGAGATCTCCTCACGGGAAGGGAAGGTTTGGCACCATTTGGAGATCAGGCTCAGTGATCCATCATAGCAAAGTCAGCTGTCCTGGTGTGTCTCATAGGTCACTCGATCGAACCAGTGGCTCTTACAACTATATTATTGCTTATGGAACAGTAATTGAGGCACCATGGTTAAAAATTACTTGGTCTAATAGGCAGTGAACAATTTGCACTCAATACAATTATAAGCCAAATCATTCATTTCATAACACTTGGACTAATTTATTTGTTGACCTTCTAATATCCATAGCTCTTCAGTAGTATTAACTGCAACTCAGACAAAATCTCTTGTTCATTTTACTTTCATTGATTTTTCTTCCATTGAGGCAATAACAGTTGTTTGAGTACAACCTTTTCTTTCTGTTGTAAAAGTCAATCATGTAACTTATGTTGATATAACTCAACTGGACTGAAATGTCCTCTAAGTACAATAGCATACAATCTCATGCTACTTGTATAAACACGGATATGCATTTTGGATCTATTTTAAAGAATGCTTTGGAATATATTTGTGACTATAGATGACGAATTATACGCTTGTCGAGAGGAGAATGAAAACAAAACACAGGAGCATTTTTTAAATGAGTGCCTCATGTATGTAACACATTTCTTGTTCATATATTATGGGAGATCTAAGATACAGAAATTTTGGAATTTGTCTCTGTTAATTTTGTTCTTTAGGATGACCTAAGTGTCTTTACTAATAATGCTATATTCATAATTTCATCTGGACATTGCATCTTGTCTCTTGAAGTCTTAACATTTTACAATTAGAGGTGCTTAATTTTTCCAAATGTGAGCTTCTGACAAATAAAATGAGTGTAAAAGGATTTTTTAATAAACAGGAAAGACATAATACTAATATATTGATAATCTGATTTTTCTTTCATTTTTTCAGCTTTAAACTATCATGAGAGCTAAGAGTTTTTGATGATCGAAAAAGTTACCGAAATACTGACGTATTTTGAAAAACCAGTGGCGAGTTTTGAAGCACTTCCATAAAATATGTTGGTGTAGTGACAATGGTAGTCTTTTCACTCACCACTGAAAAAGGAACCCTAGATTGTGTAAAATGGTGTGCCTGCTTTTACATTGTGGAGGTGCACACAGAAAGATAGTGTTATCTCTGTGAAATGTTGGATAGATTTAATTTCTTAAATACATGGTTATTCAACATTTATACTTCCTTTGGATAATTTCAGCTGAATTTTTAAAGCTGTAAATTAAAAATAATTGTGTCAGGAACAAAATATCTTTTGTTTCTGATAAGCGAGTTGAAAATTTTTCAGAATATATGCTAGGAAGCACTTCATTGAAGTAGTCTTTCTGAGCCAAAGCCTCTTTGTACAATAAAATACTGTAAGTCCTTTGAACACATAGTTATAAAATATAGTTGTTACACATTTGGCATTTTATGCTTCCCTAGAAATTACCACTTGGTATCTACACGTAATCTATGGTCTGTCTTTTCATTTCAATTGGGTCTGAAGTGGTCCTTCGTTGTAATGAGAATGCCCCTTTCAAGAGACTTCTTTTAATTATACCGATGATAAAATGTAAGTGAAAGTAGTCATTTGTAGGGGTTATGACTGAGCAGTGTTTTAACTGTAATACTAAAACCTACCAACATTATTCCAGTCTCTATTTCAACATTTTTATGCACTCACTCTCCACAGAACATAGTGGAATATCATTGTAGGTCAGAATTTCAATGCATCTTATTTTTCAGTTTTTCTCCTGCTATTAAATGTAACCCAAACTCTCAATTTCTACTAACACTTCCTACCTGAAGCGTACAATCCAGCAAAGTGACAGTTTCACAGATCTTAATGATATGCTGGGGTTTTTTTGTTTTGTTCTGGTTTGTTGGTTTTTTTTCCCCTTCATTAGAAGAAAACCCTGGTGGGTCTTTAATTGCGTATAGGTGAACGCTTGTTTTTTACAGAAAAGAGCTGGTTTGGCATACTTAGATATTTATATGAGTAAATGCATTAATAAAGACCAACTCTGAAAATTAAACGGACAAAACACATATGCACAATTTACACTTTAAGTGCTAGATATCTCTGCTGATTTAACTCAGCAGATATTCTTGCTTTGCAATACCAAACATAATTTTATATCTCTACAGATTTAAATGCAGTCAAGGGAATTATGCCACCAAATACATTCTAGATTTGGCCTAATGGGAGAACAATTTAAAAGTGATACAACTTGATCTGTGTTTGGAAAGTCTTTGTGTATACAAATGATGGAAAATAGATATCAGCCTGTCTACTTGCCGAGTAAAATTTTTTTCACTCTTACAAATACATAATTGGATATCTACATTGTGCCACACACAAAATCACAAGCCACATTTAATCTTTTTTTTTAAATCCTCAGTATTCCAGGGAATTCTTCTAATGGGCACAATGATATGATCTGCAGAGTAAAGCTTCTAAAACAGCCTGTGCAGTATCTTTGAACAACAGTCTCAGAATTTAGTGTCTCTGTTCATTTTTCCAAATTCTTTTTGAGTTTACTTAAGTCCAGACCCTTCAAATAATTCAAAACATTCTTCTTCTTCCATAAGGGGACTTTGACAACTTTCCAAAAATATATGGGTATAAAATGGTCAGGAGAAGACTTTGAGTAATAACTCTTTTTTTCTTTTTTTTTTTTTTCTTGCAACTCTCATCTGCAGCTGTTTTCAAGAAATAGGAATGTTAATACTATGAAGAGCAGAGGAAGAACTATCAGAAAATCTTACATATGCCAACCCCCACCCAAAAAAACCAAAACCCAAACGTAAAAGCTCATTAATCTCAATAATGAACATCTGCTTCAAAGTACTGTAGATGCTGGTACAAGTAGTTTGGGGTAAATTTTCAAAAAGAAATACCTGAGGTTCCTATCTGAGATTGCTTTGTACATGTCTCTATATATTTTGCCCAGGGACTGAAGGTAGCTATGGCACATAAGGAGAATTTAAAGCACAGAATGTGCTTTTAGGTCATTGTGGCAAACCTTTGAGGTCAGATAGAAGAAAAGAATCTAGTGTTATCATTTGTTTATTCATATGTTCATGGATAAACCTTTTTGTTGTCTAGATAGATGGGAATAGTATGAGTCACTGTAAACTGGTGGGATGGAGGAATTTCTGTAAAGGAAGTTGGTGAAGAATTTTTTGCTAGCCATTGAATTGAGTTTATGTGGACTTACCCATTCATGAGCTAGTTTGTATATCTCATTTATTTTGTTTTCTGATTCACTGGATCCGACAAACTGATCACAGTATGAAAGGTGGGATTGCATAACTAAGGAAAAATATGTGCAGAAGAACTGGTCTTTACATGCTGCGAAAAATACTGCAGTCTTTTGTACAGCATGAAAATTGTGTTTTCTTTCGTGATCTCACTATGTTTCAAACTGAGGGGATCTGTCCTTAGATCCTCACAGTGTGAGCTTGCAAGATAACCTGTGGGAAATGCTGTAGAAGATGCCAGAGAATTACCACAGTGTCGATTTCTTAATGACAGTGTTAGTGACTCCCAAATATGACTGACATCTTCCAGCTACCAGTTGATGTGTTGTAGGATGTGAATAGATATGAGTACAATGTAGTAATATCTACCAGCCATGTTCTGTGTGCGTGGAAGGTAGCTTGGCCTCATGAGTTAAAATTTGACAACCCTGAAGGGTTCCTGCAGGTAGCTATAAATGCCTTTTTCTGGTAAGCTTAGGAGTCTGAGGCAAGACATACTGTAAACATACTTAGAAGAATCAAGGTTCTACAGCTATCTGAGGGACATCGGTGTGGGTCATGTAATCACCATTGGATAAAGTCCCTAAAAGAGGTGATTTAAGCACTGGCAGAGTGATTTTAGTTCTGCATATCTGCTCTCACACACCCACTCTTCTCCTTTAGACTTAGAGACCTAACATTAGCAGAGAACTCCAGAGCTTTTAGCGACAAAACCATCCAAACTACTTGCCAGCTGCTTCAGTTGATGATAATATGGTGGGAGCATCCAGACTCTCAAATGTCAGTTTATTCAAAGACTTATTCCAATGCAACTATATTAATGCTAGTTTATTCCATGCTACTGTGTATCTAGATGGAGTACACACCTGTGCTAGCTACTAATTCTGTTGCCATTGTTATGTGCCCATCATTTATGGAAATGAAGACCAGCGGCATGAGTGGTGTGGATTAAAAAGGGAGGCTGATACTTTTTTTTTTAGTATCTAAGTACACCATATTAACAGGAGGATAATAGGGGTAAGATGGGAGACTTGCAAGGACAGACTTACAGGTGATCGTCATAATTTTGTTGCTTCTTTTGTCAGCAGTATTTGCAATGGGGACTGAATAGGGTGTGTTTTCCCTATTGCTATGCATTTGTCACCTTTGTGGTTAAGAGGAGTTTTAATCATCGATTCTCAATGTTTATGGCTAGATGCCTGCTCGCATTTGCACTTCAGTGTTTGTTCTTTCTGCTGCCTCATATAGGCTTTCTATATTTTATTTATAAGGTTGGCTCATTGTGGAGCAGGTGGTAAGGTCATGCATGACTGTTTTTAGTGCTGTAGATTTAGGCTGTGATTTTCAGTTTGGGTGGAGGCTGATGAGACTACAATGACTTGGAAAAGCTAAGGTTCTAGCTCCCACTGTAGACTTATTTTCTGGAAATTGCCATTGACATTCAGTGACAGGAATTCAGTGCACTTCCATCCTATAGGCAGCGGTAAGCAGAACCTTATTTTTTTTACCCCTCAAGTGAAGTATGTTGTCTTTCTCTCTCATTTTGCCTTCCTGTCTTTGTAATATCTATATGGTGTTTACTTCTTCAGTATGATTCAATTATAATATACGGAAACAATTCAGTTGTTTGTTTGCTAGAGAAGTTTTCATCTTTGTGTGAGTACAAATATCTTCTTAGTGAATTGGCCCTGTTATTTTATACTTCCCATTAGGCTGGCATAGTTCCCTCAGTTTTACAGTAAATGGAGGATCTTTACATTTTGAGTGGCTTTTATGAGTCTTTATAAAACTATAATTGCTGAAAATGATACAATAATGCAGTTCTCAGTGTAGATGTGGAGAGATGGGAGGTTCTGGACAGGCTGAAACTCTTGTATACCGAGCTAGATGGCTGGCACTTTAGATCTGTGGCATCCTTTTAAATGGCTCTCTACCAAAATGTTGGTTTTGCCTTCACACTTGAAAGAGGTGTTCACAATTTTATCTTTATCTTTTAAAATATAATGCATGCACAAATTTTAAGCTTAAGTTTAAAACTTAGTTCTAACACAGATATCCTTAACTAGCACATTTATAGTTTCACCCATTAAAAAACAAAGGAGAAGTTTGAGCACAAATTATTTTTATTTTGACTTGAAATTTCAGAATGTGACCTTTCCAAGGTGAAGAAAGGAAACTGGAGTCTGATGTTCAACATTTTGACTCTGCAGAAGAGTTTTTTTCTTGCAAGTAGCCATGAGAGTAGGAAGTTAGAAGGCAGAGCCAGGAGGTCAGACATAAGAGTCAAGGAAGTATGAATGACATCATCATCCCTAAGTACCCTTTCAGAAGATGAATGAGCTCTCTCTTGTATTACAATGCTAAAGAGCATTAGAAGGTGATATGATATCTAGACAACACATAAGATAAATGCCTCGGAGTATGCTAGAACAGCTTCCCCCCCACGCCCTCCACAAGTACATAAATCCTTTGGGGTGGTCTCAATAATACAATATGTGGCTGATGAGTATTATATATTGTGGTCAGCTTCGTCTTGACAAAATTCATTTAGATTTAACAAGTACCTTGAACATTATCTAATTTAGTTACTTAAGCCAAATAACTCAGTGTAATTCTAGATACCCTTTAGCTCACTAGACTCACAGCCCTTTTGGGACACAGAGTGGATTTTTTTCACTAGTTGCTGAATAAAAAGTAAGCAGATGTCAACAGAAGAAATATCCCATCTTTTTTAAAGCTGGCAGAAAATGTGTTTATCATGATAAAACTTGACACAAAATGTTTTCGTCATGTGAAAACTTGAAATGCAAGTTTTGTGATCTTAATTCCTTCCTTCTGAAGGAATGCATGCCACAAACAAAACATGCAGATTTGCTGTAATGTTGGTTCAAGGTACCTGCTGTCAGAAGTGGATTCAATCTGAATTTCAGTCTTTGTGCCTCAAAAGCACAGTCGTTCCAGTATGATTTATATAATCTTTCCTACAGTAATTTTGGAATATGCAAAGTTGCAGCAGACTTCACTACCCAGCCTCCTCTTCTGCTTATGTAAACATTCCTTAGTATTTTCAGGAGAAAAATTTGATTAAAATATTTAATCACATTCCTGTTTCAAAAATTAAAAAAAGTAAAAATCCCTCAGTAGAAAATCAGGTTCAGTTTGGAAGAAAAATGGCCTCTGGATCTGTGGTGTGTTGCTGCATGGAGGGCAGAGTTCTGATGCATCATATTTAATCACTAAAGTAACCTTTCCTCTTTTCAATATTTGCTCAGTTGTTATTTTTATAGAAATAAAATGAAGCTCATTTGAAATAAAATGCAAGACAAGAAGACCCTCACTTTAGCTCTAACTAAATGCTGTAAAGTCCTTTATTTTAAACCGAAAGCTGTCAGACTTTTAGCATTAATAGAAGAGTGGATCTTTCTTGACAAATGCCCCCATAAATTAGATATTAGCTTTAGTCAAACTCTGTCTCTCTCAGGAAATATTTCCACTTGCATATTCAATTGGAAGGACCTTACATGATGCCCACTTACTGCTATGAAAATCTAGGCTTCTGAGATGAAGGCAAAGAAAAATTTCTGTGAACAAAGGAGTATCTGGAATAACAGACCTTGAGCTTATGCAGAGATTTCTTTTTATGGAACGTGAGTTTCACTCACTTTTTGATGTCTGTCTGCTGCTCTGTCCAGCTATCTATCTGTTTATCTATCACCATTGCAGTGGTAACATGCAGTATCAATTGGATTTTAAAAGACATAGATCTTTTATATTAGCTGTCCTTTTTTATAATACCTTTTACAAATTTAATCAATGCATTTTAATATACAATATAGTTTAAGTGCAATATACAATAAATATTCAAGCTTCATCTTAAACATGCTCTAGCCTTTAAATTGTTAAAACTGCAGTGCCCTTTCAATCTACTTACATAATGTCATAAAATATACATTTCAAGGTAAATGAAGTCAGCTACTTCAATTTAGTCCCTCAAACTGGTAGTAAATGAGAGGTTAACACTATGGTGCCAAACCCATTATTGAGTAAATTTAGCACCTTGGACAGCTCTGTAAAATCTTTATTGCTTTCCTGACCTGCTCGTCATGTTCTGTCTATGTGTTCAGTGGCTCTCAGCTCTGATTGAAAGGCAATATATTAGATCCCGAACACAAACATGCTCGGGGGCTGCTTCACTGTGAGCGTAATGACATGGAGGTGAGAACAATTTTCTGGTCACCGCAATCCAAGCACCTTGCAAGGTCTGTTGCTCTAACTTATAGAGGACTTTGGGGGCTCCTTTGTATGTGGAGTCGTAACAGTAGCTTCTGTGGTAATTTAAGCAGAGCTGCAAAGGGTTTAAGGCGCAGTCAGAAAACAAGAAGTTAATGTCTTGAGCATGTCTGTCGTAGCATTTTACTGTGTATTTTTAAAGCTAGTTTGTGTCTATAGGAACTACCGTCAGCTCTTCAATAGAAGATACCACTACTTGACACAGGAGTTTTTGTGTAACATCTACTTTGTATGATCTGAAGATGTCATAAACAAGAAATGCTTTTATTGTGTGAAAATATTGTTAGAGAAAGTATGATACTCAAATTTACAGTCTCTGAAAATGTTGAAAAAAATATAACCATTGACTAGCTAGGAAAATTGAATGCTACTTGTCAAGCATATTTCAACAAAACATCACGACAATTAGTTTTATTTATATGCAATTCGATATGGCATCAAAGAACTTCCGATGTTTAAGAACTGGAATTTATTTGATATTAGGTAGAGTGGCTGTAAGATTCCATGTAATTACCACATTTTTTAACATGGTCTTCAAACTCTTTTTAGATGCATTCTAAGGTTTTTAGCTCAGCATTGCATAAATAACTATGATTAGTCAGGTAGAGCAGAAATGACTATTTAAACTTTCTTTTTTTTTTTAGTAATTTGGCATAATGACAGCTTAGGTTAACAGTATTCCGAAGCACTCTGTGGGCTCTGTATCACATTCTAATTTTCCATCAGTGAAATATATAGTGCAAACAATTTCTACTGAAGTGAAATAAATCCTAGTTTGCAAAGTCAAACACCTGTGCAGTAATTTTCCACCTAAAATCATGGATTGAAAAAGATAACATTTTTCAGTAACATCTCTGTTCTTCTCTAGTTTGTACCTTCAGTATGAGGCAAAAAGGGCAACTCAGTGTTCTGATGATTCTGGTAAAGCAACAAGGATTGATTGTACCTGGATGTTGTTTGTAGTCTGTCCGTCCATGATTATACTGCTAACTGTTGTGGTCAAGGTACTCAAAAATAAACCCCAAACAACAACCACAACAGAAAGGAAAAAAGAAAAAAAAAAAAAACAAAAACCAAACAAACAAACAAACAAAAAAACCAAAAAAAAACCCCCCAAAAAAACCAGAAAAAGGCTGTAGCAACTTAACTCCTCAGAATCTGTTTCAAATGTAGTGATTTAAAAATGCATCAATTATATATTACATCTCAGTTCCTATATGGAAAATCATTTAAATGTGTGTTCTGAGAGAGGGGTGTGTGCAGCAGAAGGCAAGCCTAAATGTTTACTGGGAGTACAAAAATCCTCCATCTCATTTTTGAATTTAGGACATTATATATGTCATAAGTAGTTACTGCAGTATGACAACTATTTTATCTTATATTATAGAGAATTTAAAATTGAAAAAAATGCTAATATGCATCTAAAAGCTTGTCATTTGAAGAGTTGTTCAAGGATTTTTGAAGAGGTTATGGTGACAGCAAAATGAACGCAATTATATCTCTATTTTCTGATCAGAGTCTACAGTATATGAAAATTGAGCATTACTGTTTCTTTTTGGTATAAAATATGGCTATTGTGTAAAATATTTTAAGTTAAAAAGTTTAACTTTGTAGAAAACTGTAAAATCCTTAGAACTGGTACTATTTTTGTGAGCTACTTGCAGAAATATACCGTGGTGAATAGCATTTTGTTAGTATATTCAAGCAATACTTAGGGGCTGGGAATTGCAAAAATATATTGTTTTACTCAAAGGAGAGTCTTGACTGGTTTTGATCAGCCAATTGGGAATCTGCTAGATGCTTTGAAAGAATAAGAAAAAAAAATTATTCTAGGTTAATTCTGCAACGCATTTTTACATTTTCTATTAGGATAGTTCATGGAGATTTTTCCACACTGTAAAATGTAAGAACACAGGAAATGCTATTATTACTTGAATGCCAGTTTAAAATACTCTAAGAAATATTAAGTTTAAAAGAACATATAGGAAAATGGAGAAAAAAAAAATCACCCCAAATGGAGAACTAAATCCAAGGCTGTTTTAAATTCTGCTGTCCATGCAGGGAATGTTTCCAGGAAACACTGCACCATACTGGGCCATTCTTTCATACAGCATGTGTTTTCCTCTTGTGCATCATTTTATGTACATGGATCCTACCTGACCCACCATATCAGGATACAAACCAAAGAAGTTGAAAGGTTACATTACCGGTAGCATAGGACTGATTGGATATCTTTTGAATGTGGCCTGCTGGGTATGGTCACAATTCCTGCAGTATGCAATTAAGAATAAAATAAACACATTGAAGGGATTCATAACATGCTATGAATGACATTGATTGCAGTAATCTTTTAAATGACCTCAGGATTGTATTCTGCAATAAACCAATGAGTGGTTTATAGTGCAGATGGTAGAGACAATTGAGTGATGTATTTTATTTTGCAGCACCAATGATTCTCACCTTTTGACTTGATTAAGCATGTGTGTGAATAGGATGAACTAGTGATTTAACACCATTCAGTGGTTGCTGAGAGTTGTTACAATCAAAGTGTACCTGGTGGTAGGAAAAAAAACCCACACAAAACACGGTGCAACTAATGGAAGAGTATAAAAGATTCTAATATTTGTTTTCCCCCACAAGGAGTTTATTGAACTCAGAGGAATGCATCTGTTTTTATATTGACAGGAAGTAATACTTAAGAGGGCTGCTGATTTAGTAGAAGCACTCTATGGTATGCCACATAATAACCAGGTAAATGCATTCTACTTCAGCAATTCTAAAACATGGCTATTTCTTAAATGTATAGATAGATCAGGGGCTGAAGGTTTGTGATACTACAATGTGAGACCAGAATAAATATAGAGGGCAATGTCATACCTGGAGTGGGGTTTAGTTTGCTTGTTTTCTTTTGTAAAGGGTGTGAATTTAGTGCTTGTAAAAGCAACGTGTTATTAACCCTGGAGGCATTTGCCCACTTTCACCAGAATCTATATAATATGGGCAATGGTATGCATTATGTCTTGCCACCAGTGATTTTTCAATCTTACCCTAAAGATAGCTTTTCAGGTAGAGTAAGTCTAGGCTCCAGCCCCATTCTGCCAGTTGGTCTTGTTATACTGAAGCGTGGCCACTGGGACTGAAACTTCCAACTCTCTTACCACAGATGTCAGGATTTATCATGAAGGCAGCAGATCTTATAAGCATTAGCTATCAGTCAGCCAACTGGTTTAGAAAGACAAGCATCTAGTTTTTGCCTTTGGACAGGGAAATATTTCATTTTAGTATGTAAGAAAAGGTTTGTTAGAGCCGCATTGGTAACTCTTTTATTCCTTTTTTCCCTTATCCTCTAGGAAATAATCCTGAAAAGAGCAGCAGACATCGCAGAAGCACTCTACAGTGTCCCCCGCAATCACAACCAGCTCCCCGCCCTTGCTAACACGTCAGTCCATGCAGGAATGATGGGAGTGAATTCCTTTAGTGGTCAACTAGCTGTCAATGTTTCCGAAGCCTCACAAGCCACCAATCAGGGTCAGGAGAAGACTCGTCTTCCTCTCTCTATGAAACTTTTCTGATAAAAGTCAGGGAAACGTGCAGAGCAGTGAAAGAGTGCTAGGAGCACGCCTAGACAGACCCCATCCCACACGCAAGCACAACCTTTGAATGACACGATACTATCATGGGATGGGGCTTGCTTTAGTGACTTTTGCCCCAATTTGGGAAAACCACTTCTGCATATAGCTAAATAGCTTTTCCTTCTGCTCAGGATAGCACTTGTATTTGTGTTTAAATCCCACTAATTTTAAAAGGATTTCTATGGGCTTGAGCAGGTACTTAATGTTAAGTACTGGCTTATATATTTTCCTAAGCAAGGATGATCTCTCAGTCTGGGGCCTATGTCGCATTTCTTTATAACACAAAAGCATCCCTTGAATATTTGTCTGTTTGGTTTTGCAAGAGGCATAATATTGGCACTGATTTTTTTTCAGAGTTTGAGATTTCTCTAAATTTTGACACTAGCAAAAAATAGAAATATTTACAAAGACACTTTCAGAGCTTCTCTGATTTTTAAAATAAAGTGTTTTTCACGTTGTATAAAATCAATATTGTTTCAATTCCTACAGTTAAAAATAAAAAAAAAAAAGTGATGAACATTTTTGTAAAAACCCTTTGCATTTTCCCCGTTCCTTGGCTCAGCTCCATTTATTATCCAACTTAAAAATCCACTTTAATGAGAAAGTATTAGAATGCGGCTGTTTTCTAGAAGGGCAGGCAAAATTATTTTGCATTACACTAAAAAAATAGCAATGATTTTTAGATTAAAATATTTTATGGATGTACTGTGTGGTAGGAAGAAAAGTTGGCATTTTTTTCTTCTAGGACTGAAGATGTGTTTTGTATTTCTGTGCTTCTAGAAACAAATCTTCTTTTTGGATATTTGGATATGAGTTTCCCCAAACGTCATTTCCAGAATTAGGTAGAGATTTAAATTTTAACTTGGTGCCAAATTCGATAATCATTTTCTGCCAATGTAATGATCACACCAGGGCAAAAAGACTAAGGATATCCCACTACTTTGAGAAATATAGCCTACATTTTCTAAAGTGTGCAGTGAGCATCTAATTTGAGATGCGTTAAATGAGAGCGACATCAGAAGAGAGTTAACAAAAATCACATGCTTTTAACATACCTTAAGTCAGTATGTACTCCTCACTTTGAAAATGTAGGTCATGTTTATTCCATTTCCTACAAACAGCTCTTTTAGAGTGAGTGTTCCTGTAATACCCAATGGTAATCTTTGCTGGAGGGCATGGGTTGCCCGAGGAGCTGCGAAGGCTGTAGGCTCCCTCCTTCTGCTTTGTGCTCCCATCAGCAATGACCTGGGCAGCGAGGGTTCACAATTTGGGTTACCTGGTGGTGGTGGTGGTCAGTCCTGGCCCTCCCCGTGCACACCATGCCTGGACTAGGTAGCCCAGCGTTACTGGCTTGTAGCTGTTTGTGTAAGAGACTGTTCTCGGGCTAATACCAATTTCTAAATGTATTCCCTCCCCACAAAAGGTTTTACTCGCAACTCAAGCAGCGTGTCACCTCATGGCTATGTGCCAAGCACCACCCCTCAGCAGACAAATTATAACTCTGTCACAACAAGCATGAATGGCTATGGGAATGCTGGAATGTCAAATTTAGGCGGTTCTCCAACCTTCCTGAATGGATCTGCTGCCAATTCTCCCTATGCCAGTGAGTATTATATGGCTTTTCTGTGTTTTGCACATTTTCATTAGAAGGAGATGGTGACTTTTCTGTGATACTCAATATCTCGTTTCTATTTTGAGCACTTGAAACAGAGCTTGGTGCTTTCTCTCCTCTCCAAGGCACTGACCTTTGAAGACATTAGTGTTGCCAGCAATGCTCTTCTCTGTATTATTATTATTGTTGTTGTTGTTGTTATTAATTATTTATTTATTTAGGGAGTCTCATAAGAGCTTAAAAAGAATAACGTCTCTTGTGATTTGGGCTGATAGTTTCATAACTTACCTTGTACTCTGTAAATAAAAAAAGCTGTCCTCAACATTGCTAGAAAGCAGGGAGGGCGTAAGTGACAATGTCCATTGGAGTGGATCAAAAGTCGGTTGTCAGTACACAACTTTTTGTTGCAGTGGGTATGAAATGAAGCTAAGGGTATTTGCTGCAGGAAGAATAGTTTTTTCCAGCTGTAAGATATGAAGGGCAGAAAAGTTTACTGTAATAAGGCTGACATTTCCATAAGCTGCATGATGATGTTTCCGAGACCTCTGAGCAAATAATATGTTCATAACCTTTATAGAAATTATGAATTACTATTGGGCCTAATCTTGATTGCTTATACTCCATTTGCTTTGTAAGTAGGTATTACATTGAATTCACTGAGAGCTTAGTATTAGTCAGTGAAATGTGACAATGGCTCTTAGAGTTTGTGTTTTAGTGTCCGTACAGTGAATGCCCCAAAGATGTAAGTCATACAAAGTGTAAAGAGCTTACAGTCTACAGTGCCAGCTGTGGAAATATTTATGTGTAGGACTAACTTTCTGCATTTTGATATTAAAGGTTTAGTAACCTGTTTAAATATAAATACATTTCTATTGGTAAAGGCCTATGAACCTCTTCTGCAGCCGCTCTCACAGCTCAGAGAGAAAATTAAATGAATAGGACCTGCCCAATTCCTCTGACATTACTCATGTGGCAAAAAAGGATTCCACTGACATCTGTAGGAAGCAGAATCAGGCCGGAAGGTCTTGTCATGTAAATAGGTTTATAGGCTGAGACCCTGGCATGGACAGGATAAACAGACTGCTGGACATACCAAGGTTTAAGCAGCAGGTCTTAAGTTTAGTGGTGTAACAGCAGTAATGAATTATTTTGAATTGCATTGCCAGAGTTCAGAATTAAAAAAGGGATAGTAACCTTGATTTAAAAAATTACCTCCAAGGCTTCTTAGGTGCTGCAAATTTAGAAGAAAATATTTACCCACATTACTAGTACTTATAACCTGGGAATTGCTAACCAGTTATTATTTTTGTACTCTAATAATAATGTAACATGTAATGTTATAAAGTACCTTACTTATTAAGTTGAATTTACTGTCACAGAATCTGCGCACTCTGAATTCATAATATAACATGATTGATGAGACATTTCTTTTTGGAAGCAGATGCCAGTAATGCATTTAAAATACTCTAGCAGTGTATTATTTCATATTTATGAACGAAGTCCTCTTTAGAATAACACTTCACTTCCCAGCCCTGGTTCTCTATTCTTGTTATATTTTGGGAGGTTTTCTTGGTAGTTCTGTCATTCTGCTAATGCCTAATCCATTGAATCAGAAAATGCTTCAATCATGACCTGAAAATTAAAAGGTGGCATTCTTAATTAAATCAATAAACTAATTGCTGTATAGTAGCAATTCAATTTAGGTGCTTTGATTGCTCTCCCTTAGCAAGTACTTCCAGACATAGAGTGACTTCAGACTAAGATTGTATCTGTCAGACTGTGAAACTTTGAACAGTTAATTTCCATTAATTGATTTCCTCAGTGTTAACAAATATGATATCAGATTCTCAAATAAGAACTTAAATAGGGTGATTTTTATCTACATAAATGCAAATAAAATAATAATTCAAAGCCCAGATGATAGGAATTTTACTCTATAATATGTAATTATTCATAGACCCCTCATGTATATAAGCAGTTTCTAAACAGGATGAAGAATGAAAGTATGGGATCTTACTATTGGTCCTTTCCTTTTTTTTGTTGAATAAGAGGGGAAACTGGCAATGCTGTCTGAATATAGAAGTAGTTGGCTTTGTGTTCATGAAAACAAATTCACTTAAAACCTCAATGATAAATACATGAACCAAAGATATTTATCCCACTATATAGTAAAATAACAGTTTAAGGATATATGTGTTTAAAACCTGAACCTCCTGTATAGCAGGTTTGCATTTTGGACAATCAGTTTAGTCCCTAAAAAAAGGAAGCCTTATGTCTACACTTATTTAGAAAAACTGAAGACTCTCATTTTCTTCAGTCTTGTAGTTGAAGCCAGATCTTCATTTCATGTATACCAGGATGGCTTGGTTGCTTAGCTATTCCAGCTGAGACTCCAGTCGATGGCGCTGAATGAGAATGTTGTATTGACTGTATTCAGACGGTGGTCATAGATCCTCTGGGAGAATTATTTGTCTTGATCATTATAAAACAGCTTTTCATTTTCAAAATTCTCTATCTTGGGTGAGATATGAAATACCAGCTCCATTCCTGTGCATAAATAAAATGGTCATGTGAGAAATATGACTGTTTTCCATGTCACTGAGAATTCCTGGGAAGTCCCAGCAGTAGAAACTGTCCCAAAGCTGATGGATACAGGGAAGCTGGAGACTGACTTGGTACTAGTAGTTATAACATGGAAAGCATCTCAGGCCATTGTGAGAAAGGTTTAGTGGTTTCTTCCAATGGGAGATAAAAGAAAAGCATGATTTCTGTCAGTTATCCACACATTTTTTGTACAACAGATACTGAAAACACTAGTGCCAGGAGACCAAAGGAGTAAAACACTATCAGACCAGCCATCTCACTGGTTGCTTCATGCTGGACAGCCTCCATGTATATATATATGTGTATAGATTTATATATATACACACGCACACACACACACATATATATGTCATGGTTTAAGACCAACCAGCAACTAGGCACCACGCAGCTGTTCACTCACTCTCCCCCTCCCAGTGGGATGGGGAGGAGAATAGGAAAAAAAAAAAAAGTAAAACTTGTGGGTTGAGATAAGAACGATTTAATAACTAAAATAAAATGTAATACTAACAGTAATAATAATAATAAAATATTATAATAACAATAATTGTAATGAAAAGGAGTAAAATAAAATTTAAAAAAAAAAAAGGTAAAACCCAAGAAAAGGCAAGTGATGTACAATGCAATTGCTCACCACCCGCTGACCGATGCCCGAGCAGTGATCCACCCCTCCTGGCCAACTCCCCCCAGTTTATATACTGAACATGACATTCTGGGGTATGGAATACCCCTTTGGCTAGTTCGGGTCAGCTGTCCTGGCCATGCTCCCTCCCAGCTTCTTGTGCACCTGCTTGCTGGCAGAGCATGGGAAACTGAAAAATCCTTAACTTAGGATAAGCGCTACTTAGCGACAACCAAAACATCGGTGTGTTATCAACATTATTCTCACACTAAATCCACAACACACTGTACCAGCCACTAAGAAGAAAATTAACTCTATCCCAGAACAATATATATTCACAGCTTTCAGAATAAGTCCTTTTAAACCCTCGTTCTTGCAGGGTTTGAGAGAGGGAAGAAACCCAACCATTTTTGCTGACTTTTGACAAGCAGGCTGACTGGATCACCACTAGGACCTCTCTACCTTCTGCAAGTTTGCTTGAAACCCCATAGGTCTTTCTGGAGCCATCTTGCTACAAGGAAAGCACGGCTCAAAATGCTGGTTTTGGAAACCAGTTAAAAACTCAAACTTTTCCAATTTAAAAATTCCAGATCCAGATTTGTACTTTAACCACTCTCCTTGCCCCTCAATTTCGTAAGCCCTGAGTTACCTACACGGTCTGGATTCCCTCTTATCCACCTACACAAAAACATTACAAATTCGGACCAGGGCAGTGGCTCGTGCCAATCGCTAGAAAAGTTTGAAAAAGGACGGCAGGACAAAGTTGTTGTAAGAATAAAGAGTTGCATTGACAGAGAATTAAGGGCGTGTTTAAGAGCTCCTAGAATTACTGCTCCTGAACACCTGCAAAACAAACAAAACAAGTGGGTTTCCTGTAGTGACTGATCACGTTCTGTGAACAAACAGAGATCTAACTGCAGTAAAGGCCTTGGCCGTTTGAAATTAGACCCAGCGCATCCAAGAAGCAGAATTCTCTTGTTTCTGCAGCCTGCTGATTACTAATACTAAGGAATGCCTTTTGGGGGGGTCTTTTTTTTCTCTAGTTGTGCCATCAAGTCCGACAATGGCCTCCTCCACTAGCCTCCCCTCAAACTGTAGCAGTTCCTCTGGGATTTTCTCCTTCTCACCAGCCAACATGGTCTCAGCGGTGAAACAGAAGAGTGCTTTTGCGCCTGTTGTGAGACCGCAAACTTCTCCTCCTCCCACCTGCACCAGCACCAATGGCAATAGCCTGCAAGGTAGGTGAAACCGAGTCTGGAGCATAGATGGCTGCTCTTAAACCCGTGAGCTCCTAGTGCCTTGCAAGGCTCTAAGCGACACTGAGTTGTCAAAGGGGATAGAAGACAATGGGGGATCCCTGGTGGTCTCTGTCCTAAAGTTTCCTCCTGTAAAGAGTAACTGGACTCCACCACCAGCCCACCTAGTACCATGCAGGTGTTTGGCAACCACACTATCTCTGACTCGACTAATACTGCTGAATTGAGAGGCTATGTCTTTTAAAGCACAGACCTACTGTTATGATAAAAACGAGTAATATTTCAGCTTACTAATACCATCCTTTTTCTTTCTTTCCTCTCTTATTCCCTGTTGTCGTCCTTTATCAGACCAGTCTTTTGTGGACTCTAGCAAGTACTCCACTGCAGGGTCTCTCCAGGGGCTGGCCTTCTCCTGAAGTACGTCACTCAATCTTCCCTTCCTTTTTTCCTTTGTCATAGTACACTTGTGCAGAAATCCTACTGAGAGCAAATAGACCGTTACAGAGCTTGGCGCAAACCTTTGCCTTTCATAAATAGAAGACACATTACAAACTAACAGCAGCATTTTCCCGTTTAACTCGTACCAGGGCAAACATTAGTTTCCACTGATTAATGTACTTCTGCGCCAATTAATTCCATAAATGGCGCAGGGCCTTTTTGAAAGCCTCTTCAACTCTTGGTATCAAGTGGCTGTTCCTTTTCTGCATCCCTTCCCCTCTCATTACAAAGTATTCCAGCATCAGCACCTAAATACGTTTTGAAGCGTTGATGCTAAGCCGAGGGAGCGACAGACAAAAGCTTGTCAAACTGAGGATGCCGCAAAGACCAGCACTGCCTATTTCATTTTTTGGTTGAGCCTGTTTTACAACACTGTGCCTAAACCTTCCTGTGTAATTACCTCCCTATGCATTAGTGTGCTGAGAGAGACATTTTCATGCTCGCTTAGACCGAGGAGTTTCTATAAGCAGATGCAGCCAGCTGCCTCCAACTGTGCCAGAGGTGGGAAAGATTTTGCGGTATGCATTGTGCTTCCCCCAGACCTGAGGTCTGTTTTCCTTTCCACGTGCCTGTGCAAATTATCCAAAGAGCATTGAGCAGGGAATAAAATCCGTCATTTTTAAAGCTGTGTTCAGAAGGAGCTGTGGAGAGCTGGGGGAGGATAGTTCCACAAACTCCACATGTCACTCTACAGCCTCTGGGAAGAGAAACACCAGGCTTGCGGGCATAACGCTGATAGCACCATTAACAGCCAAAAAAAATCTATATGCAGGCAGAGTGGAAGGAATTCATTCATAAAAGCTGGGATCTATTGTGACTGAAGGAAAGCATTGTCCTCAGTGCATTTTACACTGGTGAATAGGAAGGAGGAATCCTTGCAGATGTACACACACGCACACAGAAGTTGTGAAAATACTAGGAACGTATTTCCTACATTGGGTACCTTTGGTCAGGACTTTGTTATAAATACATACTGCATCAGGAATAAAACACAACAAAATTTTCAGATGAGCTGAGGTGTTTAGGAGATTAATTTTTGTGCATTTTAAAAATTTGGCACTGCTAACGTGCTACAAATTTTAAAGGCAACAGCTAAAAATGTTTCACCTCCGAATTAAAAAAATAAAAAAGGAGCCAAGAGTTGACTGCTGGAAGCTTTTGCACATGGTAATGGTTTTTTTTCTTCTCTTCACCTTGTCCCAACTTGCCATTCCAGGTAGAGAGAAAAAGCGAGTAACAGAAGGGAGCTTTTTCAAGCACTGTTTTTCCTTTCACAAGACATGGAATTCTCAGATTCCACATACTTGGTTATGAAAAGCAATTATGGAATGAGCTGAGAGCACTGGACACAACTGGGGCTTGCTGATTGCCTCCTCATTATGTCACATCCACATCTGTAATGCCCAGAAACCACACAGATCTGAGTGTTTCCCCTAATTTTTATTTAGCAATTCTGTTTTCATAATAGGAACGAGACACCAAAAGATGGTTCATTTCTAGGTCATCACTGAACTTCTTGGTGAGTTAAAGACACAGAGCCCTTAGTCCCATGCCTTCTGACACCACCTGAGGCTTGTAATAATCACTCAGAAATGCACTGCCTGTTGTGCCTTATTGCTTAAATAAACAACCATGTGTAAGGAGGCTGTCTTATCTCTCCTGGGCTTCTGGATACATCAGAAAGCAATCAAGCTTTCCTTATGTAGCTCAGATATCAGCAGAACTCACTAAAACAACAGCTAGGCTTATCTGTTGTTCTCTTTGCCATGCAATTTTGTAGAACTCAAAATACATTATTTCTGTAATTTGCTAGCAGCAAATACAAATTAGTATATGATAGAAGAAATAATGCCCATTGGTGGGAGTTTTCCTACTCTCTGCCCTCCCTTTTTGGAGGTGGTGTGATCTCATAGCTACACCGTTTCCCACTGATATCTCTGTTTTCAGGATCAATAACATGCTACAGCTGAGAGAATTTGCATGACTAGATGTAGCACTTACAGAATAAAAGTACAGCGATATAAATGAAGACTTGGAAAGAATGGAAATATCAAAGCTTTTAAGCAGAAAAGATATCATTTGCCATTTGCCTTGCAATTTAATTCAGAATTTCAGAGCTCTTCAAAAACAATAATGCTTTGGAAAAATGAGCTAAGATCTGCATCTGTACCATTTGTTTCCAATGGCAAAATGTTCATGGCTGATATGTAACTACAGGGTAATGTCTAAGCCATGAAGGGAGGAGTTGCAATTATGTCACCTTTGTTTGGGCTCTTACCCAGGGTAGACAGCTGTGCTGTCCCGAGAGAGATGATTCTTGACCACTTTGTGGTGAAATTGATGTGGTTCTGATGAATCTTTTTAGCTTGAAAATTTTTTGTTGGCATAATATTTTGACATTTTTCTGAGGTATAGGTAATTTTTCTAAAGCAAAACAACATCTTGTTTTAAAGTTTCACTAAATTTAGAAAGGGCTGAAAAGGTTGAAGTACTATGCACAGAGGATTAATTATCCATCTGACTCTGCTCACTTGCACTCATCACATATAGGAAGGCTACCCATTCCCATCTGCTCAACTCCTTCCTTATCTGAGCAGCAAAGGAGGGAGCACTGTTGTCAATATTGCTCTTCTCTGCGCTGTAATGTATGGCACTGACGTCCAAGCACTGCGGTCCCACCCCTATATTCTGCTAAACAGCTGCCATCCAGAAATCTCCAAGTTTAATAGGGATAAAAATTGTTATCCTCAGGTAAGAAACAGAAACAAATCAAATCGCTTGATGTAATACAACGAGCTAGAAGGAGAACTGGGTCAAAACCTGTGTCTCAGATCCATGCCCACGTGACTCTTTCATGTATTCAGATAGGGAAAATTACGCTTTCACCCTTAGCTGCAGGTGGCTGCCTTGTAGGGCTGCCACAGCAGAATTACAGTCTGGTTGACTGTATCCATCACTGTCAAGACCTATTTTATTGACGCCATAGAGGTCTGTGGTTCAGGGTCTGTACCCTGGCCCATATGTAAGGATCCCAAGGGCAGAGTAGGGAGAAACCACAACAGTGAGAGCATTGCTTGGCTTGGGTTTGCTTCATTTTTCAGTCACATGTACGAAGGGGACAGCCCAATTGTGAGAATTCAGAACTCATTTGAGACACTGATGAAATAAAACCCTTTGAGAATTTTTTTAAACAAAGCTGCTGTTGTTTCACCCAGTGTTGATTAAATCAGGAAGGATTCCAAAAAAAAGGCAATATTGAATTCATTCTATGATTTGAGATGAAGGAGACAGCATAGCTATGGAGATAATATGAAAGTGCATCCTCAGATTATCTCCATGGTGGAGCCAAAAAGGCCCATGAGAGGAAATACCTCAGCAAGGAACATCTAAGACACAGTGGTGTCCTCTATGCTACTCACTTGAGTGTCTTCCTGTAGGGCTTAAAGCAACTTACCTCTCTATCCCTTTTATCCTCATTCTCAGCTCCTTGAAGAGCCCTTATGTGGAGCAGAAACAATCAGTACGGTGATTCCACATAAAACCATTGCTGAATGATAAATTCCAAGAATTGAAATGCTGCTGTATAGTTGCAACATGTCACCTCTGAGGATGGTCTGTTGCAAACATGTGGATGTGTTTTGCATTCTCGCCTTCTCCTCTCATTTTATTTCATTTAATCAGTGCAGTTTACTCGAGCTGTTCTCCCCTTGCTGATTAGACTTGTAATTCTTGCACATATGGTGGTGTTTGTGGAGAAAACATTTCCCTCCTCTCCCCCTCCAACCCCAAATCTGTGAGTCTTTTACTTTGGCTCTGTTCTTATCAAATAATTGCAGCTGTAATTAAAGCACAATGAATCAGCACCAGTCACAGGGTTGAGTTCTTCCTTAAGAAATTACATGTCCAGATGTCTGAGATGGCAGGCAGTTCTAGCATTTAAATAATGTGTCCATGAAGTGCCGCCAACCTGAAGGCAAATCTGTTTTCTACCTTTTGGCAAATAACCGTACAACTGGTATTTTAAAGACGCATTGTTGTTACAGTTTTCATCATAAACTTACATGACTCCCTCCTGTAATGATGTGCTTGCTCACAGTATATCACTTGGACACTTGGTATGTCTGATCTGCATAGAGTCCCTGGTAAATAGAGGGAGACCAAGCTGGAGGTCAAGCTAGGTGGAAGTCTGTACCTGTTGACTTTTAATGAATGTCTCCTCTTTAAAAGAAGTGGTGGCTTCATAGAAAATGAGCTTAGGAAGCATAATAAAGAAATACCAATGTTTGAACTTAGCTAACAAAAGAGAAGACGTTCTAAATGAACGTTAATATAAAACTCCCTCGATGTAGTTGGTGATGTCTGCTACAAGCGTAATAAAACCATGAGACGCCGGTCTGCTAAACCACCAGTTAAGGACATATTTCAATTGGAAAATTGGATTTGAGAGTTTAAGTCCTTTTCCGAGCACCTGGAAATACATACATAAGAAGTCCCAGGGCTGAACACTGAACTCGTAAGAGAAAACTGGCAGAGGAGAATGAACCACTGCTAGTGTGCCTAATGCAGTGAACACCCTACCAGGTCTGTAGTGTTGGTGGCCTATGGGACTCCAGCCATTTTCTCACACGTGGAGCAAGTATCTGCTTTGCTTTTAAAAGAGTAATAGAATGTGTGGCAATGGCTGGGTCAAGTTTAAGCCTCCTGAGCATTTTGAAATTTTGAAACTAAAATCAGAAAATGAAGTTGGGGTCTGATTCTGATACCAGGGGAAGTGCACTTTTTCTGCAAGGAAATCACTATTTTCAGCATCACTTGCACTTTCTGATCAGAATGAGGTTTCCCGTGATTACTGTGTACATAGTTGTCTCTACTGGATGATACATATCAATTTAATTCACAGTACAGCTGAGTACATTGCTAGTAAACGTTTAAAAGCTCTGAGGATTTTAAAAGTTGCTTGATAATGCACAAAAGTAACCCCCCTCCCCTTTCTTTCTCCCCCCCTCCCCTTTCCTCCTGACAGCTATATCTGGCATGATTGTTCCCCCCATGTGAAAGAATTGCCTTGAAGAATTTTATTAATGAAGAGGTTGAATTCTGCTTCAGAGAGAATCTGATACAAGTCCCAGAGTGGAACTTTTTACTCAGGCCTTTTTAAAAATAAAAAAGAAATAAAGAAGAATCTTACAATAACTGCGGATTTTTAAACAAAACAAAAATCACCATCCTTGCAAATACTGAAATTAACAATCTACAATTGCAAGGTGTTGATTCAAGTTGTCCATCCCAAATACCTGGGAGATATATTTATTGTATGTTGATAAGAAATCCACTTTTTTTTTTTTTTTTTTTTTTTCTGGGGGTGGGGGCTTGCTTTTATTTCCTTCTGTTTTTTTGTGTTTTTTTAAGGCTTGATTTAACTCAACACCATTTGTCTTTTATAAATCATACAATTACACAAGGGACACTAGAGATGAAACTCCACATTTTTAATTTATGATTTTTTTTTTAAAGCTGTGTAAAGAAAAATGAAGTGGTGTCATTTACATACAAGTCTGTATGGGACAGAATAGAAGTGCCAGTTAGTTTCTCGTAGAAGAATTATGGCCATTTAATGAAGGGTCGGCTCATATAGGTTGCTTATCCTGTGGTGACTTGCTAATACGATGCATTTTTAATGTTCTAATTAAATAGATATCACTCCCTAGAAAGCTGGTATTTTTGGATGACGAGGGCGGGATGAGGGGTGGGATAATAACCTCTGTCTTTAATATCAGGCTAAACAATTGTGTAAATAATGCAACAAGAAAATTTGGTGAAAGGGAAGGTAAAGATGCAAGTAGCAAACACATTTCCTCTTGAACTGAAAATCCAGTGCCTCTAGATATAATGCTAAAACTGCAGAATGAGATGAGCGTGGCTCTCTCTTTAGCTTATATATCAGACTCTTTCCAAACGAGTGGCCTTCCTGAAGTTTAGTGTCACCTGAGCTGTGCGTAAAATGCCATTTGGATTTTGCACAGCCGTCTCGTGGCTCAGACTGCGGCCATCAGGCGTAGGGGGTTTTCAGCGTAGCCCTCGCCCCTCGCCCTGTTTGTTTTTATGGGGCAGAATGAGAACAGACTCGTCTGCGGTTCTGCATCCTCACAGTCTAAAAGCACACGTTTTCATCAGCCTCCCACCAGGATTGTTCCTGTATCAGTCGACCCTCTCAGTTTGTATCATAATATATTAAGCAACAGGTAACTGCTTTTGAATAGTAAATGGAAACATGAGTTTGGGGGGTGGGTGGTGGGGCTGTTAGGAAGGTTTCAAATCAAAACCATAGCTTCTGTTTTACAAAAATTTTGCTATCATTATCTGGGAAGTGTTCTTAAAAACTATTAGTCAAAGAGGCAGCAAAGCTCTGAAGATGCATTACCTGATATTTTTTCTTTGCTGTTGTGTTTTGTATGTAGTTATAAATACTGTAGATTTTTTGTGATTTTTTGCCAAAGTTGTTGTTCTATTTATACATTTTAATGTCTTAAGACAGTTTTTCAATATCACAAAAAAAGAATTTTACTGCATATTTTGCAAAAAGAGCTCACTACCTTTAGCTTGCACATACTTGCAAAATTAATTAAAGAAAAAAAAAGCTTTTTGTTTCTGTTTTTTGTTTGTTTGTTTTAAAGGGGATTTTGTAAGATATCCATATAAATAATGTATTTATCTTTGGAATTTGTACATTGCTTTTTTTCCCCTACCAAGTTTATTTTATTGTGTATGTTTGCTATGTGAAAAGTGCTGATTTGTTTGGTCATTCACCGTTGTATTAGCTGTTTAAATGTGATTTTAAAACATTTCATTTATAGTTTTTTTTTTTAGAATTGTTTAAAACCATGCTTCCATTTTTTTTAATTTCCACCCAAAAGCCATTGTCTATTTTTGTATTATTTGTAAGTTAAGAAGTTTTTTCCAATATATGGCAAAAAGTAGCATATTATTCTTGTAGCATTTAGTTATGTAGATTTTAAAAAAAATGTATCCTTTGCTTTTGAGGCTTAACAAAAACTAATGCTGTTTTACTCTATTAATATGCATGGGATTTCTCCTCTTTGGAGTGACGCATTTTTGTGCATTAAATATGGGGAGAAACTTCATAGAACTCAATGAAAATACTTTCTTTCTTAAGTCTGCTTGTATATTTCTCTGTCTTTCACATAAATATAAACCAGCAGATTGGATGCCTTAACAATGCAAATCATATTCATTTCACTTGTACATTGTACTGTGCACCAGAACTGTCAATCATCACTAACATTCTAAGAAAAAAAAAAAAAGGAATTGAAAAGCACAAAAGAACTGTTTTGTTACCTTAAAACAATATAACTTTTTTCTAGTCGAGCAAGAAATCATTTACAACGATGCTGCAACTGTGCATGCTTCCTGTATGAATTTTGCAATGGTTTTCACTAGAATGTCACAGTGTGATCTTTGGGGGGAAGGGAAGAAAACAGGATTTTTTTTTTTTTTCAAGGTGAGAAAATAAAAGAAGAGAAAACTGGAAAATGTGAGAGACATCAATTTATTGCTTCTCTGTATTCCAAGCGATTATTCTAATTCACATAGTAAGCAACAGCACGACAATATAATCAAATTTAAAGCCATATTTTGTCCAGTGACACCATCAATTACTCTTGTAGAGCTCCACTCAAAGTCATAGCGATTTTGACACCAGTGTTAGCCATCGATGTCTGTAGTCTTCTACGCCAGTGTCCAAAGATCCTTTGACAATGTGCACAATTTTGTTTTGTTGCAGCTATGTATAGTGATCTGATGAATGGGAATTTATAAAAATCTCCCCCGCACCACCCTTATCTTTTACAAAGTAAAAGATGCAGCTGTTTACAGAATATGGCTTTAAGTGGAAACATTCAGATTTCAGTTTTAACAAGGTGAAGCTTCACAATGACTGGATTGCATAAAGTATGCCTATTTCCTCACAGTTGTACTAGGATGCAGCTAAAATGAAGTCATCTCTGAAACTACTAACCTTTCACCTTCTTATCTAAATCTTTTTGAATAGACACACACACTGTACAGTTCTATTGTTAGAGAAACTAACTACTGTAGAGATTGTTATAATTTTTTTGCAGAAATTCAAGCTGTAAAAACTTTTCAACTTTCACAATATTTAATTAAAGTTACTTCCTGTCTGTGAATACAGCTCCTAGTTGTGTGTTTATTTTTCTGCTTCTGCTAGCTAGTAGATGAGAAAAAATAAAATATAGAAGCCAGAGGCTGCTGAATTGTCTTTCTGAAATTAAAGGAGAAGCAGAAATTTATGGAATTATGCAGTGAAACATGGCAAATGCTGGTGCACTGAAACTCCTCTTCCTCTGTCACTAATGGATTTCTAAGGATCCTCACCCATAATGCTGAATGTTCATCCTGTTATCATTATTCTCATTATTTCCATTGTTTTAGTCTATTGATTGCCTGAAAGGCCAACGTATTTTTCTAGCGGATTGCGGGAGCATATCCAGCTTTACGTACCCAGTTGCAAAGAGCTGTCTCTCTAAACACGGTGATCATAAAGTGCAAGGCAAAGGCACATTGGATCCAGTGCCAGAGACCCAGGGAGATTTAAGTTTTCGTCTTGGTATTATTTAAATTAATGGCAACACTTACAGGACCAGGTAGGTCTTAAGTGATCTGCTCAAGGCCAGCTCCAAGAACTGCATCAAAGTGTGCTGAGCTGTAACTAGCTCCTTGACTTGACCACAAAGGAGGCTCCTATAAAGTGTTTCCATTCTGCTACCCTTCGTAAATGACAAATCCATCAGCTACTAAATTGGTTGTAGGCATTTTCATTTCATTCTGTACTCCTCTGGCAGGAGAGGACCATAAGGAGCTTTACCTCTGGCGTGTGGAAGGTTGACATAATGGCACTTAACTGGGCATGAAGAGTGGCTGTCATACAGAAGACCTGTATGGGGACAATCAAAACCCTTTAAACACCACACATAATGCAAGGCTCCAAGCGTTTCCAAGGTAGGAATAGGGATGTTGGGGTTGCAGTTTAAATTAAATTAAAATTTACTTTAAAAATTAAATTTACTAAAAACATAAGCAGCTGGAAGTAGCTTCTTGCAGTGCAAAGTGTTGGATATCTCTTAAATGTTAGCAGATCCACTCCAGTAATTGTTAGAGAAAAGAGAGCTGTTGGCAGTCAGACCCCAAATGTGTTTATTCTGTCAGCACAAGATATCTGTTTCTTCTGTCTGAGATAATTCTCCTGGTTCTCTTTCAAATGGTGTGAATATTGGCAGCTCTCACTGCAGCCGAGGGCTCTATGAGTGCCCAGCTCACTAGAAAAATGTTGGATTACATGTAGCTGAAAAGCAGTCTTAAAGATTACATTCAGGATGTAATATTAGGCAACCTGTTCCAGGTGCAGCAGATCCAGAGCTCTGCTTCAGCCTTTTGGATCCAATGAGAATGCTTTTGTCTGAAATTTAATTTCAGCCACATTAAAAAAAAAAAAGGGGGGGGGGGGGGGCATTTGAGGGGCATAAGATAGCATGAACCATCAGGCTTCTAGTTCAGACGGATGCTGAAGAAAAATCTGCTAGTCAGCCCCGGTGGTGTTCATCTGACAATCCAAACTGAGATCGCCTGGGTGGCAGTACTGTAACAGACGATGAATTGCTTTTTGATGCCAGAAGAAAACCCTCCAAAACCCAAACCGTGTGTGGAGCAGTTGCAGGGTGCACATTCAGGTATGGCTGCAGTGAGACACATAATCCATGATGGGTCATACACTCAAAGGGAGAGTGTCTTCTGTCATCGCACAGAGAACATGTAGGCACGGGGGCTTAGGGTAAGGTGTATAACGGCATGGCTTAGTGCTGCCCTCTAAACTGGTGGCTTCTTTAACTTTTCAGCAGCTGTAGTAGTCATTTTGACTGAATAGTTTGCATCTGGCTGTGGGATTGGTTGTATTTTTGTATGGGCATGCCTCTAATTTTTTATTTATTTTAAAGAAACCTCAGCAAAATGAGCTACCTTCACTGTTAGTTTCCAGGCCTTGTCTGTGTGTCTGCTTATTCCCTTTAGAAGCTGTGTCCATAGGCTCTTGCCACAGCTACTCCATGTAATCGTTTACGTGATGGCTTAGCATCACAGCCCATGTACCTTCTGCCATTTCATGGGTTAGCTGAAGACACATTTCATGTTATACACTTCATTTCCTCAGCTCTTCCCTGTTTACTGCCCCTTGTTCTCCAGTCCTCTTGTAAATATTCACATTGTGCTGCTGTACTAAAGATGGGTTGGAGGTCTCCCACAGAGTCCCTGGCCTCCCCACTCAGCTCCAGACTCCGCCGGTTTCACAGGACAGAAGTTTTTGATTTAGCAAATGCCACATTGCCCAAGCTTTTTCAAAAATGCATCCACTGCATCTTAGTTTATTTGCCCTCATTAGCCTTTTAGGGAGGTTGACACTGAAGCCCATCCCTCTAGTGCATAGAAAACATTATACAGTTTTGTCCTGCACCAGCACTGTGCTTTTGAATACATTCTCACCTGTGTTAGCTCTCCTGTTAAATATATAGCAAACAAATGCTGCTGCTACAGTCTTTGCTTTGCTGTGCTACGGAAGCCAAGCTCTTTTAGTGTCATATTTAAGAGAGTTGCCCTCCTTTTCGTGGAGAATGCCAGTGGCTTTTTTTTCCAATTCCATTTCACTCTGTACTTTTCTCGCTTAGGCCTGGGTGCATATCTCTGACAGGGAGATGGGGAGTCCATGAGGACCGTTCATCTCATCATCTCAGAGCTGTGACCATTTACTTGCTTAGCTCCATTCACAGCAACATTACAGAAGCATCACTTTCTTCTCGCTTCTTTCCTCCTCCCTTCACAAACACACTTCATTGTCATCGTACTAATAAAAATGTGCAAAACCTACGAGTGAACATTCAAAGTCTACTGCATACAATAAGGCCACATCTCAGAGATGCTGTGAAGCAGCCTGACATAGAGCTTCAGCAAGACACTTGGTCAGTTTGGTTGTTGCCTCCTTGCCCACCCACCAGTTGTACTCCTTCATGGCTTTGCCACCTCCCTGCCTGCCCCCCCCCCCCCCATTGTCTCAATGGGATGCTGCCTGATTTGGGCCTCATTTGACACCTCTGTTTCCTCTATTTCCCAGAAGGAGCTGGCTCTGGCATTCCTTTTCCCCTGCCTCTACTGCTGATATTTCAGTAGGGGAGGTCAGGTCAATACTTTAGATAAATAAGTAATAGTTCCAACTCCACAACCCTGTTCTCTCTTCCTCTCCTTGGTGCCCTTGAGAATACAACTAGACCAGAGCTTATGGCACTGCTCCAACATGATTGGCAGGTCATGTGAAAGAACACACATCTTAGAAAACTTTAGTATAGTCATTCCAGGACATGAATGCCAATGACTGCCCAGGTCACAGCCTAACAGCAGGGTCTGCAATTCTAGGTGGCTTTTTTGTGTAGGCCTACAACAGGAGCAGGAAATACAATGCTCTAACACACATTTTTCTCCTTATTTTCAATGAATGACCCAAACTTCATCACTAATGTGGATGCGCGCATGAAGATCTCCATCAAAAAAATTATTTAGATGATCACCTAACCCTTTCCTGAAACATATAGCAAACTCTGTCCTACATGTCCCAGTCCAGCCAAACTCTGTTTTGTATAAGAGGGATGAAATTGTTCACTTCCTTTTTTTGTTAAAGTATATGAGTCCCTAATTTTCGCACATTTATTCATGTCAAAGTGTATCTTTTACTGTAAGCCCTTACAAGGGTTTCGGTGGGTTTGCAGCTGGTATACAGAAGAGACTCACCATGTCGTGGTGATTCACTGCAGTCTGGCAGGTCTTGACCATGCGTATGAGAGAGGCAAGGACCGATTATGTCTGTAGCAACATACAAGTCTGCTCTGAAGGGGCACAGGTTATCTGGTTGAGAATAACCTCAAGATAAATTTGCCAGTGAGGATGCCTCAGTGACTGCCTGTAAGAAGGCGACAGCTCAGCTCAGCCCCTTAGCTTAGGAGGCACAAAAATGCAGACGTGTGTGTACATGTGCGTGTGTGTTGCGGTGTGAGAGCCATGACAAGCTCTGGGAAGCAAGCGCCAAGATGAACCCTGTCATAAAAGTTCACTTTTCTGCAGTGGTTAGAGAAAAGGGGAGCACAAACATTGCACAGAGGCTCATCTGGAAGGTTGTTGTGCTGCAGCTTTCATCTCGACTCCCTCCAAGACCCACACTGTCCCCCCCAGTTTTCCATGGGTCCTGCCCACTGCCCCTGCCACGAAGGGCTCTGCCTTCAGCTTCATTTCCACGGAGCATTGCTCACATTGCTCACCGTCAGCCTGCCCCAGGCGCTGCCTCGCTCCCCCACCTTGCCACCATTAACTTTGCCTTCAACCTCTGCTGCATCATTGCCTTCTCCTGAGGGTTCCCTATTTATATAGAGAGGAAAATGCAGTTGCTGGGACTGGAAATATTTTGTTACCTTTTTCTACTTAAGTGCGAGGCATTTTTATCTGTGCTCTCTGGAGACTTATGCTACAGTGGGACTGATTTTATCCACTTACTCAATGCACTTTAGTTCAATAATGATTACAGAACTTCTACATAATATATTAGGCATAGCTGATTTCCCAGGGTTTGTAGCCCTCTATCTCCCTAAGCATTTAAAAGGGAATCTCTCTGTGATAGGTATGTTATGAATGATACACTCCTCAACAGTCATGATGTAAAAATAATAGCAGCAGTGGGCCGGGAAGGAAGAAAAGGCAAGCATTCAGCTGGAAAATGCCAAAGCCTGTGGATAATACAACCCAACAGCAATGACCTCCTTTGTTCATTTTATCACTGCTCCTTAGCCCATTAGCAGCACTTGCAATCTACAGAGTTCGGGCAACCCAGGGCAGATTCCCAAACCCCTCCTCCGCCGCCTTACCCAAACTGAGGGTTTTGGCAATTTGCTGGCTCCGTTGCAGGACAGGGTTGACCTCGTCTCTTTTTCTTGCTTTCTCTCTTTTTTTTTTTTTTTTTTTTTTAAATGCAGGCTGAGCTCTTCAGCTTGCTCAACTGTGGATTTAGCAGCCATGAGCAGGCCTGTCGCAGCCAGCACGCCCAGCCCTGAGGTGCCTGATGTGATTGCAGAAAGCCTGCACAATGTTTGTTTTCTTCAACAGCAAAAGGAGGAGCAACGTTTGCTGTCACGGACTCCTTCACACCTGAGGTTAGACTGTGTGCCCCCACTCAAGAAACCTGGTCCTAAGCTTTCCTCAGCCTGAGAGGCTTTCTAGGCACATTTCCCCAACCATGGAGACTGCAGGGCTTCTCCAGCCTCTGCCACCCCAGATGCTAGTGACCCTCTGCCCATGTTGTTCCCCATCTGCCCTCCCTGGCCCGGCTGCTCAGCACCCTGATGGCAGAGGGCATCCAGCTCCTGTCCATAAAGCCTAAGACTGGCTCGTTCAAAGCCCAGTCATTCGCCCCAGGGAGTTTTCCACACTGGACTGACCGCCTTGAACCAAGCGCCTTGCTCATCTTATTGTCGTCAGCCTTCCCAGTGGGTGGTGACGGTGGCCTTTTTCTTTTTTTAAACGTAAAAGCCCCATTTTACTTAATTTCCTGAGAAACCCTTAATTTCAGTAATGGCTTTTGGCAACGAGTTCCACAAGTTCATTGCTGTTATTCCCTTATTTCCTCCTCGTGCCGCCGGGTGGGTGGCTGCTGCGATCGTTACCGCCCGAAGCGAGCAGCCCCCGCGGGTCCTCGGGGGCCGGGGACAGCCGGGGATGCTGCTGCCTCTCGCCCAGCCCCAGCAGAGCGGCGCGGGGCAGCTCCCATCGCTGCTGCAGCCCCACGGTCCCCTGATTGACGTCAGGAAATAGCACAACGAAAGTTGCTACCAGCTAACAGCTGTTTCAACAGTTTTAATCACAAGGCGAGCTGTAAGATAAATAAATAAATAAAGCCTATGAAGTGACAAAACAAATGGCCTGGTATCGGAGACAGATTTGAAGCTTCTGGCTGCCTTCGTGGGAGAGCAGCCTGCGAGCTCTCACTCTCCCTCCCCCAAATAATTAATTTATCACTTAGCAGCGCTATGGCTCTCCGGAAGGCGCTTGGAGACGGCGTTTGAAGGTGAACTCCAGCCCTCCGGAGGGGCCCGTGGGGCTGGGGAAAGAGGCAGTTGCATGCTGGAGTCTACAGGTGAACTGGCAAGATCGCAGGAGGATTTATATCAACCTGCTTGAGCTACCGTGAGCCAGCACGCGCTATTTTGTTCCGCCCTCACAAATCACTGTTATGCCCTTTCTGCTTTAAACACTGTGGATCAGCTATAACAACACTTGATATTTATTTTATTTCAACTATCACTCTGATTTGTCAGGTGTATTTTTTATGCACAGCAGGTGTACCCTAATGGGGTTAGGGAATAAACAGAAAATTGATGGGCTTACGCACCCATTAGCTAATGGATTACTAAGCAAAAGGGACTCTGTTTAACCCCACTGCACTTAGCCCACTGTTAGGAGGAATGTTAAAGACTATAAGCTAACACTGAAACATCTCTTCGTGGACCCAGGGGAAGAGAGCTCAAACTTTAATGCATCGCTTTTGATAGGCAGGTGAATGAATGTGGCTATCATTATGCAATCACGCATCTCTGGAACTATTTATCAGCCACACTACGTGCCCCATGAACCCTGCGTGCTCCTGACCCACCACGCTGTGAGCCTGTCACCGTGGTGTACGGAAGGAGTTAAACAGGATGAAATCCCCCCAGACATCCCACTTGCACAGAGCATGCAGGAAAGGCAGAGCTGCCGCTGCGACTTCATGTTCCCATACCCCAGTACTGCACACCTTGTACGTTAGCAACATGCTTTTTTGTGCAAAGGCCTGGTGTCGGCACCAGCTTTAATCAGTTATTTCAAGATAGATGTGCCTCGTTAGCATCAGAACAATGCAATTACTTCCCCTCCTCCCCTCTCTCCAAATCCTGGGGTTTTATTGGCCTATTAATGGTTTGATTTGTTGTTGGTAGAAACAAGAAGGATTCCAACTCATTGATCATATTATCCTACAGATATCCAGCAGAATAAATAAATGGGATAATAAAACCCAAACCATATGCACAAAGGTTACATTTTCTAAATCCTTTAGTGTTCTGCATCATAGTTTATGTTCCCTTTCAACCACAAATACACAGTTCAGTGCAGTACATGACAGTTAAAAAAGGTCTATAATGTTAAAGGTTATATTTGCAATCTTTTGCCATCTTTCTCACACGGAAACAAGTCACACTGATCCTCACTGCCCACAGATGCAATAAGGAACAACTCGCTGACATAGGTGTATAATCAAAAGCCAATTCAAAAGGAGCCTTCTGTAAATATCAGCTTGATCCAGGCATATGCATGCTTTGCTTGAAGCACCGGAAGAGTCCTGCTGACTTCAATGGGATGGCTCATGCGTTTGAAGAGAAATAGGTGCATGTGTGCAGGAGAGGTGAAGGTCGAAGAATAAAAAACCAAGCGAGAATATAATTTTGTGTTGCTTTTCTCTAAGCAGTGACACAAAACCCCACAGCCAGGGGGAAGCGAAGGTCCTTTTAGTTTCCTTTGTGCCTGTCTGTTCCTCGGGTGCTTTCAGGTGGCCCTTGCATTTAGCTCTGGAGGCCCATCTGGGTTGCAGGGCTGCTCAGACAGTGCTCTGAGGGATATGGGATGCCTATGACAGAGAGAGGGGATTTGGCACTGATCGTGGTCTCTCTGGGCTTTGCCTTATTGCCGGTCTCCTCCTGGAGCTGGGGAAAAGGAAAGCGCTTCAGGCACTTGACGGACCAACAGCTGAGCTCTTCAGTCGGCTGAAGAGGGATGCCGCAGAAAATGCCACAGATACAGTGGCAAAGACAGAAGACACTGGGACTTCAATATGATCAAAATGACAGCGCAGGTCCCTCCTTACTCTAGAGAGCAGTGGTCAAGCAGAAATCTACTGATGCCCACTGGAAGATGAACTCCTCTGTTACCAACTCAAAATGAAGCACCAAAAGTATGGTGTGGTTCGAGTGATGCATGGATACAACTTTAGCTCTGGGTTGTAGAGTCTGTGTTCAAAATGATTTAATTTATGCTGGAATTCATCAGCATCAGTCTAAAAGGCTGGAGCAGCATAGCAACAAGCTTGTTAATTACTAAGCAATTATTTTACTCAACTTTTAGACCAAGGGGATACCCAAAATATCCGCATCTGTTTCATTTTGATTTCTTATTGTTCCTTCCATGCTGTAGCTGAGGTTATTTTACAGCAGCTGTCAGTCATAGCAGTAACAACTTCCACAGTAGCAGCTTCCATTTGGCAAGCTCACTCTACAGAAAGTGCTGTGATGGAGTGGAAGGGGTTTCTTTCTCTTTCTTAATATCATCTTCCCCTAGGATAGACTATCTTGCCCTCTCCAGCAGAACACGCTTGGATCACACTGCAGAGTATGTGACTGCTGCTTTTAAAAAGGTATATCTGTTTGTTTCTATCAACACATTTCAGCTCCTCTGGCATGCTGTCTTTGCAGCTCTAATAGAGACACTTCACATGTAATAGGGTCACACAGTGATCCTCACGTTCGATTCCATTCCTATCACCATGTTAAATTGAAACAATGTGTGTTCATCAGATTTCTGCAGTGCAGGGAAGCTGTAGCATCTACAAGTTTTGTGATGCGATGAAACTAATGATTTGGATTTTATTTTCTTGGTACCACATTCAGCTGGTGAACTCTTGAAAATACACCTTACCTCGTTTTCTCTCTGTCTCTTTACCTCTCAAGAGCTTTCACCAACAGATCTACTTTCATGCTGGAAAAAAAAAAAGTAATTCTATCAGTAATTTATGGAAATTAGAAAACTGATTAGCATAAAGCTTCTACTTGTGATAGCGGGGTTACAAAAGTGGGTTGATAGGTAAAAATGATCTCCTTAGTGATAATTAACTTTGATCTCTTAAATAACTGTTAACTTTCATAAAGAAGGAGAGTACAAATGACATTTGCATCATGGCAACTGTAAAAAGGCAGAACATAACTTTCATTGGAGATTACATGATAAGCTCTGTTCTCAAAGAAAATATACTCGTTTCAAAGCAAAATGACATGAATTGTCAAGGACTGTTGGGTTTGTTCTTATATCCTGTGCTAACCTGAGTGCACTGAGATGAGACGTTGCATATGCTTGTGTGAACAGCTCTGTACACCCATGTAAATGGTATGTATTTATCTACAAGGAAATGACAATACATGCTCTGCTTAGCACTTCTATGAGACCATTCATCCAAGGACTTCCAGGTACTTTATAAACATTAATTCAATTCTGACTATGTGACTGTGAGGTAAGTAAATATTAGTCTTATAGCAATATTATTGGGAAATGGAGAGACATAGCAGCTAAGAGACTTACTCAAGGTCAGTAGATTATAGCTCAAATGCCGAGCTTCTAGTTTTGTCTGCAGGGATGGCCTCCTGGCAAAGCATATGTCTTTGGACATTGGAGGTTTACTATGCACTCCTCAAACTTTGCTTTGAGTACTGTTTTGAAAATTGTCCCATCAATATTTGTTTCTGAACAATTTCACAGTGCCTGTTTGGGGGTCAGATAGTCTTACCACCTCTGTTTTACAAATGGGAAACTGAGGCAAACAGGAAAAAAATTCTAAGGTACCCACTAGATGTGAACATCCAGTTTGAGAAATCAAGGGCCCAGCAGTTTTAACCAGAGGACCCCCCCAAGCTGCAGTTCCTATTTTAAGCCAGAAGATAAACAGTTGTGTTGAGTTTTATGGACTGATTAGAAAAAAAGTCTTCAGGCACAACTCATGTCATAAAATCCCACTTGAACCTAACATGCAAGCGAAAAAGATTTTTTGAAGCCCAGTATACCAGACATTAGTTATGAGTCCCCTCATAACGGGCCTCAGAACGATTTACACAGGTTGCTGGGGTTGAGATAAAGTACGTGTAAACCAGAAGTTGCGTGTGAAGTGAAGTGCGTGTCAAGAAATGCACACACACTCACACACAAGGAAGCTAGGCAATTTTAAGTAGCAAATTTAAAAGAATATCTTAATAAATAAATCCTTAAAGCTGTGCAGGCTCCAAATATTTCAATTCATGGAAATCATCTTAGAACCTTTCTTGCACACTTAAAGCTCCTGGCACACTGAGTTGTTGCAAAGAAACCATTGCAACATCTCAGTATCTTTCTTCACTAGCTCCTCCAGATACAGAGTATGCTGGCCACTCTCTGAATCATTTTATCCTGTCATCTCTCTTCCTTTGATATGCATGAAGTTAAAGGGAAATGGCAGTCTCCTAATTTCTATTTCCACCCAATGTCATGGGAGAGAGGAAGGAAAAAAAAATATCACTTTTTTAATGCAGCTTTTAAAATAGAAAAGCAAAAAAAAATTTTTTTACAGCACTTAATAGGCCTCCCTTGCAATTTAAAAACTGATTTTCAGAAGCTCATATATTCAAATCTCCAAAGTCTATTTGAAGGCACATCTGAAGGTGCACCCTGCAACCTGTGTGTAGCAAACTCTTTTGAATCTTGTCCTTGAAACAAAAATTAGTGCCCCATGGGAGCTCAGCAGTGTAGACAACCACTAACTGCAGAATGACTGAAAGCAGAGCTGAGAGTCCTTGCAGCTGGGAGGGAGAAGGGGATGAGAGAGCGAGGGAAGATGAGAAAAGCCTTCAGGAGCCATTTGGGAGACAGTCACTGGGAAGAAGAAAGAAAGACATGCACTAAAAACAACAGAAACACAGGTGGAAATGGCCTACTGGGAAATCAGGCTGTCAACAAACAAAAGCCGAAGGCCAGAAAGCAGTTTCAGTAGCAGCCCCTGCTAACAGGGCTTCAGTGTTCAGTAAATAAATTAGCAGCAGCTTTGACTGTTTGGAAATTAGTAGCGACATGATGAAAGAAGCAAATGACTTGCTTTTATCTGGAGTGGAAGCACTAAACTTCCAAAGAAATCCTTGCCTGTATTAGGGGAAGCAGAGATACTTATATCAGCTTAGACTTGAACAACAATAATATCAGAAAAGTTTCATTTCATTTACCAGAGGCTCAGAACTTCATTTGCAACTAATGAGACCTGTGTCCCTCTGGGCTGCTTCTGACAGCATCTCTCTCTTGAATAGTTTATCACTTAGGAGGTAAAAATAACATAGGTTAGGTAGATAGACAGACAGACAGATAGATACCTAGCTGTTTGAAAAAAGAAGTCGAGTTGGGACATTAGATCAACTCTTCAATTATTGCAAACTGGGAAAACTCCTTTGGGAGAAACTCCAGTGATTTACTCCTGTTGAGAATCTGATCCTGTTTAATTAAATGGGAGCTAAATGAGGGGCTGAATAGTAAACACTTCAGCACGTGCTTAAACATTCAGCATGTGCCAAAGTCCTATTGATTCCGTTGAGATATAATTTGCTTAAGCACTCCTCTCCAGTAAGGGTTCCTACTGAATCAGGGCCTCAGTTACTGGAGCTGAATGTTTATTGTGTCAGAGGTATTAAGAAGGGGCTCTTTTCCCACATCCTCATCGCTTAGAAAGGTAGTTGGGTAAGGACTAACATCCCAGCCTCCAAAGTGAGCAAATATTTACGTAAGATGTGCTGAGTGTGCTTGATACGGCAACAGGTCCAGGAAGCAAGCTTGCACTCCCAGTGGAAAGCAGGGATGTTTTAGGTAGTCCTTTGGTCTGGTGGGTCCACTCCCCTGTCCTAGTGTGTGTGGGTCCACAGGAAACTTGAAATATGAACTTTGTCCCTAGCACAGGCAGCCCAGGGCTCTGTCCACACTGCCTTTGACAAATGGCAACAACTTCTGCTGTATCTGTTGTCCATCAATTTGGGAGCTGGAACTGGTATGTGATAACATCATGAAATGCCAAATCTAAAGGATCACAGATCCGCTAAATTGTTTGGGTATTGAATCTGCCCTTCAAGGCAGCGTTAGTTTTGTCTCCCCCAAAATACTTGACTGTTCCGAGATTCAGCTGTCAGCTAGCAGCATCATTCCAGCTCTCCTGGCAGACCCTGAGTGCCTTCAGCTAAGAAGTGTCACAATTTCTCGTTCACATGCCAATGCCAGTGAGGCAGGATGTCCTTCCACTGTGCCTGGCTCATACCATTAGTTCCTACCACCATGAGAGGTAAATTAGCTAGCATGCTTCTAGACAAAATGGTCCATAAGCAGTGGCATCCCTCAGGGATCAGTACTGGGACCAATACTGCTTAATGTCTTCGTTAACGACCTGATGATGGGACGGAGTGCACTCTCAGCAAGTTTGTAGATGACACTAAATAGCGGGGAGAGCACTCGATACGCCAGATGACAGGGCTACCCTTCAGAGGGACCTGGACAGGCTGGAGAAATGGGCTGGCAGAAACCTCATGAAGTTCAGCAAAACCAAATGCAACGTCTTGATATCTGGGATGAAACAGCCTTATGCAACAATACAGACTGCAGGAAGCAGCAGAGAGCCACAGCATCCTGGGCTGTATTAGCAAGAAAGCAGCCAGCGGGTCCAGGGATGTGCTCCCCTCTGTTTGGCACTTGTGAGACCACATCTGTAGTACTGTGTCCAGTTTGGGATTCCCAGTTATAACAAAGACACGGACCTACTGGAGCAAATCCCAGAGAGGCCACAAATTTGGTTGAGTGCTGGAGCTGAGAAACTGAGGGAGCTGGACTTGCACAGCCTGGAGAAGAGAAGATGAAGGGGAGACTCTATTGCTGCCTGCAACTGCCTGATACAGGGAAGACGGAGTCAGATGCCTGTTGGAGGTGCACAGCAATAAGACAGGAGGCAATGGACACAAGGTGGAACAATAGAAGGAATATAAAATACAAGGAAGCGTCTTTTTTTTAGCCATGAAAGTGATCAAATATGGGAGCAGGTTGCCCAGAGAGCCTGTCTAATGCCCACCACTGGAGATGCTCAAGACTTGACTGAACGCAGCCCTGAGCAACCTGATCTAATAGAACCTGCTGTGAGCAGGGGCTTGGACCAGGCGACCTCCGTAGTCCCTTCCGACCTAAATTATCCCATGATCCTATGGAAATGAAACCTGACAGAAATGGTGAAGATCATGTAGAACCATGTAATAAGTGGTACAGGTCTGTGAATAGAAGCTCAGGCCCAATTATACTGAGAATTTAATTAATTAAGGCAGACATAACATAGTTGTATTTTTAGTAAATTGTTAGTTTAGTGCTACACATGAACTCAATAAGAAAGCTGAAGTTGCATAGCCTGCATAATAATACAATAAGGAAGACAAAAATCTATCCAACAGCTAGGAACCAATGAGTTATCATCAATGGTTTTATGTCAAAAGAGAGAGAAGTATCAATTGGTTTCCCAGAGGGATTGATACCAGAGCCAGTATTAATCGATATACTCATTAACAGCCCAGAGAAGAATGTAAATTCAACAACTACTGGATCTGGAGATGATTCAAAGGAACAGTGGGGATGTGGCAAAGGAGGGAGGTGGCATGTAAGAAAGAGAATTGTAGTCAAACAATGTGTAGTTTTCATCAGATGAAGGAGCAACATTTAATATTTTGTATATTCAGGGAAGAATTTTACAGAAGATAAATATAAAATAGGGTGGGGATAGTGCTTAAAACCACCCCTTCTAAAAGCCCCAGGTTAGCCAACTGCTTATTTCTTGCATCATTGCAAAAGAATGAGGCAGTGTATGAGTTTTGATCCATTAAAAGTCCTGCAAGACAAGGTGTTGAATTGCCACTTAACAATGTGCTTGGTGTCAGGTGTGAAATACCATAGTCAAATGTCACAAGATATTTTGATTAAGAAAGAAGATTAGGAGAGAGTCACTAAAATTCTGCGAAGACTTGGATTCAAACCTAGCCTATGTACTTCACACTGACTTTGATTAAAGAGATTAAAATATTTAAGCCTGTGGCAGATGAAAGCTGCACTAATGATGATAATGGGACAAGATTTGGCTTCCTATGGTTTGGTATGGAAGGTGATACATATAATGTTTTTTTCCCCCATGTTTTCCTACATATTCTCCAATCTTAGTCCTGGGATTGTGATGCCTGCATATATATATGCATATATATATAAATTTGCTCAAAGATCATGTTGCTTGGTGAAGATGTGAGCTGACCCATAGATATTAAGCCCAAACAAATTGCTGTATTAATCTAAAATGTCTTCTGTATCACACAGGTCAGAGCATTTCCCTGCTGGGTATCTCAATTTGGGGGTTTTAGAGAATATAGTAAAAATTTATTCTGGATTTCAAGCCCTCATCTGTTGGAGAATGCATGACATCCCTTGCCCAAATGTTGATAGTGGGCTTATATATTTTCAATCTGAATTGGCTGTGTTTCACTTTGTAGCCTGCTTGCATCAGAAATATTTTTCCTCACATAGCTACCCAGTGGTGCCACTTAACTCCATAATGCATTATAACTATCATTTTTATAAAATATGCTTATAAAGTAGGAACTTATATTACTCGCGTTTAAACCCATGAAAACTCCCATGGACGTTAACGCAAGCAGGACCTGATATTTATTCATCGAAAGCTAGCACTGTGTGATGGAAAATAAGAAATCTTTTAAGCCACAGTTCTTAAGGGCATGTTGCACGGTGTTTACTGTTCAACACATCAGAGCCTCATAGCCATATTAGTTGTATGAATGGGATAAGATTACTTGGGCAATTTTCCTCTACATTAGAAACAAATCGCAGCTAAACCTCTGCTGGCACCATACATTTTAAATTCCCATTTTCTCTCACTAGAACAGAAAAATAAATACATAGATAGCTGACCAAACTTAGAAAGTGTTCAAAGCAATCAAGTGCAAATTCCCTCCTGTTAAAATGTGAACAAAACAGAAAACCTTTGACTGAGAGGTAACTTCAGAGATAAGTAGTTAGATAGATGCTATAGACAACAAGACACAAACAAATTAAATCTATTCCACTGAAACAGTGATATAATTTCCCTCCAGAGACTATCTAAGACTGACAAAATAAACAAAGAAATAACATGTTTCTTAACTTGTGAAATGTGACAGTCAATGGCAGATAGCAAAACAAAACTAAACAGTGCTAGAAGTTCTTAGCACAAACACGCTGTTTGGAGACGATGCAGCTCTATTTTTCTTTGACTTCGACCTCCTAATAACTGTACTTTTTCACACCTCCCTCCTCTGAGGTTTTTCATCCTCTTTCCAGTGTGGTCCTCCTGTTTAAGAAAGACACTACATGTTTATTTTGAGGGACAGACTGATGGTGGAAATTAGCACATCTGGGAAAGAGGGAGCTGTTAGTCTGGGACTATAACAACAACTCTGAAGGCTCTTTGCCCAACAAAGCATGCAGGGACATGCTTCGGTTTGGCTTTGATGGTAGATAAGACCTTGCTAAATGTTGAGCATATACTGCACAGCTTTGAAGGCACAGGGTTGGACATCGGTGTTCATTTTAATGCTTTATAGATCTGGGGCCAAAGAAGGGAGCCTTGGTCCACGGCCTGCTTGGTCATCAGGAAATTCTGCCAACCGAATTTGCAGGCTTTTCACAATGACAGAAACCCTTTTAAGGTCTCGGGTCAGTTCTGAGACTTCTGTATCAGGAACTGTGCTACCTAGCATAACCTAATGACTTTGCAAGTCCAAAAGAAGTATCCTCAAAACCAGAGAGTAAGAGAAACTTCAGGCACTGTCGAGATGGCCATACTATAAAAGCAAGCTCTAAAGATAGAAGCAAAAGCATGAGCATGCCAAAGTGCAGTACGGCACTAATTTTCATGTTACTCATAGCAATCATTTTTCCACGAACAATCTGTATATGTCACTTACAAATATCTCATTTATTCTCCACCTTTCATATGCACATAATAATCCTTTCACTTTATTTTAGTTGATAGTTTGCCTTTAAAATGTCAGGTCTTTTCCCCTCTAAGTTGCAAATTGCTTTTGTACCTAAAAGTTTATAACCAAAAATATCTTAGCTCAGAGCTGCACAGGGGCTGATGATGGAAAATGGATCCTTTCACCCCAGCAGACGGTCAGAAACCAGTCCAGGTCTCCAACTGCCATCTCCTAATTACTGAAGGTGGGGTTCGTCTCCAGAAGTCTTGATATAAGCGGCTTCCTTGCTAGCTGCTTTGCAAGCAGCAGCTCCAAAGGGCAGCTCACCTGGCTCGCATTCCCCAATACCTTTATTTCAGCCTAAATGACTCGCCAAGGTCCCACAGGAGGCTCTTGTCAAGGAAGACTATCCCCTGACTCATAGCACTGGACCATCTCTCCTCTCACTACTGCTTAAAAGTCTAGCGGGGAATCTGGTCTGTGAATGGCCAAAAATATAAAGTCGCCTGCTACTCTTAAGGAGGTATTTTGGACATAAAAAGAAACGCAGAACATGAAATATGAAGCAACGTAGAAACCACCACGCTGGTGGAAGGAAGGTGAGAGTGAAGCCGGCGGGTTCGCTGCCTGTTTCTGAACAGCATTTTGTGGGTGAGTGGTGGTCCAAGCTATGTTTAAAGGGCCAAAGATGGGCTGTGGAGCAGTGTGAAAGATGTCGCATGTTTTCAATCAAAAGTTTTATGATGAAGCTGCACGGTGGTCTCTGGGAAATTATGAGGTTTGAAAGTGGTGCAGCTTTCTCAAAGTTTTGGGGCTGTGGCAGTGCAGGACAGCTTTGCTATCAAACACTCTCTTTTCATGGTTCTCAAGAGAGCGACTGCTATCAGCCTGCCTTTGCTTGCAAAAACAATAATGAAAAATGCACAATATGAAACAGAACAGCCACTCGGTAAATCACATTTTGGACTGATTTTTCAAGGGTGCTGAGTTCAAGTGGCTTGCACGGACTTTAGTGGAGCAATTTGGGTTTGCAGCGTCCTGGGAGCCCCTGGCATACAGGGCTGTTTCTTCTGCCACTAAAGAGCATCCACTGTACATTTTAACTAGATTTTCTGAGTGCATTCTGCAGCCTGTCTATTTCCATGTTAAATAATAATTCTGAATTACATAACGCCACATTCCTTTCCACCCCTCATCTGATAACAATAACAAGCTCTGTATCTTAGAGACTTGCACATTTATGTTGGCACTATTGGAAATACTAACGCGAACTGAATCTCTTCTGTGTTCTCAAAGACTAACAAACACCATTCATTTCCTACAGATTAGTTTCAACCAAACAAGTGTTTTGTTGAGCCCCAAAGAATATTTCATTTATTTAGATAATGCTGATTGCTCACTTATGAGTGGCAACTCATTCAGTAAGAAACAGACTGTTATAGCTCAGTATTTTTTAAAAGAGGGAGAAAAAACCTCAAACAGCAACTTGGAGATGGTATTTAATATTCAAAAGACAGCACGTCATTATGATAAGCGGATCTATTGCTGTGAATAATGGAGAAGGTTTAATCACACAATGGTACAGATACACTTAGAATAAATATTTAACAGCATGTTTTGCAAAGCTGAAGCATGTTCTAAGCCCCCCCCATCCAATGATTTGTGCTCGGTGCCATCACGGTGCAGGATGTGCATTGCATCAGTATGCCAGGAGCGACCATGCGTAAGGGTTACTGCAGAATATATGAGATTTGTTCAATAAGGTGGGCAGAGTTGTTCCCTGATGGAAGCAGACAAGGGGCTGTTCGTCTGCACGGCCACGATCCCGCCACGTCATGAAAGAGCATGAGCACCCCTCTCCACCTCTCCATCCTGCCCACACGCTCACCTCTTGGGTCAGGTATGCAAAGCTTATGCCAAGAGGATGGCATGAAGCCAGCCTATGATACGCTAGGGGCAGGCATGCTTCCCTCCTGGGAGAAATGCTCAGCCAAGTTGGAGGGGAGGGTCCAGAGAGAGGAGAAAAAGAGGCATTTGCTGCACTTTCTCTGCTCCAGCAACTCCTGTGCCAGATGTATTGGTCACGGGCCAGTCAGCTGCATTTAGCTGATGGGACCGAGCAGCCAGAGAGAAGCTGCTGGGAGTATGGGGCTGCCAGCACTGCAAAGATGAGGAGTATTATGGGCTCCAAAGGCCCGTTAGCCTCCCAGTAAATCTGTCTGGTGTTTACCCCTTCCCTCTCCTGCATCTTGAGTTTCCTCTTACTGGAGGCTTGGGTACTCAGCTATAATAACAGCATGATGGGCTTCCAGAAAATATGTACATTATCCACGGAGGTCTTATTACAATGGCACTTAACGACCCATAAGATTTAGTAAACACACAAACTCATTTTGTATGAAAAAATGGAACTGGAAATTGGACTCAAATGGAAACCTCAATGGGAAATTTATTTATGAGTGAGGAAAGCATGGGTGCGAAGGCAAGGAGCTGGGCTAGCATACAACTGGGAACAGAGAGTGATCACAAAGGAAAAAAAGAGAGAATTAAAAACATAATTGAGAAAAACAGAAGTAAAAAAAAAGTGAGAGAGCCTATCCTATTTTCTGCAAGGTCTACTTTTTTAAAGGGTGGGCATTACTGTTGCTAACACAAGGAATAGGTTTCCCCTGCGCTAGAAAAACATTTGGATTTTTTTTTTCCCTTTTTATTAATCATCGGTGGTGTGGGGAGGGGGAAACCCCCGGAGAATTCAGTGACAGGAAAAAAAAATGGTTTGTGAAGTCAGACTCAGTTTGCGTACCTAAAAAGCAATATGATTGATTTGCAAAAACCTCTAGCTTCACAAAGTTCTTCCATCTCTAATGAGAACTAACAGCATTTTTGTCCAGCTTCCCTGCAAAATATTGTTCTAGTGCTGAATCCATCAACAAAAATGGCTAAGCATTAGCTTTCTTAATGGCCTCTGGTTTCACTTGCCAGCAACTGCAGATGGAGTGGGCTAAGCAGGGCTGGGTCTGAAGCGTACTGGCCTGTTGCAGATCTCAGCTGCATTTTGCTATATTAGAAGTAAGATTGAATAGTGGCTTTTTATTATATTCTGAACACAAGTAATTTTTAAATCACAGGGTGTTTTTAGTTCTGGTAAGGCACAAGTGCCTAATCCTTACACAATTTAATTAATGTGAATTTTTACACAAGTGAGTTCTGTGATGAAGTACAATAAACAAAGGAAGGAAAAAGTAAAGAAGGAGGCTATGGTAAGAGGCCTTCATTCAGTACTGACAGCAGAAGTTGTGGATTTTTTTTTTAGTCTTTTTATCTGTCTCTGTCCTTTGAGTGTGTGATTACAAAATACCCTCACCTCTACCTGCCTGCAAGAAAATACAACCTTCTTCCTCCCTCTCCCTGACTGCTAGTGTACCTACACAGCACACACAAGGTGATCTCAGCACAAAAAGCATGGTTAGTCGCAGCGAGTGACCTAAATAGGCTGCAAAGTCTGCATTTGTTATGATCTGTAGTGCACCTTCTTGGTCATCAGACTCCTCGTCTGCACACTCTTTCACCCTTCTCTTTGAAGAGAAGCGTGATACAGCGATACTAGTCTCCTAACCAAGATTCCAGATGAATTTGTTATTTCCTAACTTTCAACCTCAGCAGGAGCAGCTAGAAGTAGTCTGATAACAGAACCCTGTTTTCATAAGGCTTTTCTGCTCTACTTTGAAAACCCCTGAGATTAAGACACTTTAGATCAAGCTTGACGAAGAAGCAACAGCCTGGGGACTGATCTGAATTTATGTGAACTTCTGGGACCTTGTGAAATCTGCATGTTCAGTCACAGCCCCAATAATTTTCCATTTAACTGTGGGCTAAATAAACTTGACTTCCCCTCATCATGCATTGGAACTCCATTTTTTCCCCAAACTATATAATGTTCTGCTAGGGACTGCTGGGCAGCTGAGACTGGCAGAATTAATTTAACCTGAGAGCAAGAAACAGTAATTCTAATATCTGCTTCCAGTAAACACAGAGATTAATAAATATCCCTCAAGAACTAATATCTAAGCATCCTTCTTTCACCTTTATCAATGAGATTTCAGACCAAGAAATCATAATAGTAACCTCCATAGAATTTATTATCTGCTTATTATGAGAGAAAGGTGTTTTATGAAAAAAGCTCTTTTCACACACTCAACAACTTCTGGATTATAAAACAAAAGAGGAAGGAGAGAAATATGTTTGAAATGTCAATTATAGATGGTTCATTGTAATAGCATTCCTTTTAGAAGGCACTCATGTTTTGCAGTCTGCATTAGTCTGCTCAGATATTTTTGTACGCCTTGAAGAACTTTACACTGATGATGTAGTCACAAAAAGCCACCTTTTAACAGTGAAACACCCCAGAAAGCAATGGGCTTGTAAGGAAGTGAAAGTGGAATTATGCTAAAGACACATGACATCATACGGCAATTGGCACGGTGTCTGTGTTACACAGATAAAAGACAATGAACAGAGCACAAGGTAATAGTTCCCAGTAATTACAGAACTGAACTTCACACCAGCACAGCTCCTATTGCATTCATCGGAAACTTAAATGGAACAACACATGTTAGAAAGTTTTGTTATGCCAGAGAGGATTTAAGAATTTGCAGCATGTTTGGTACGGATAGCACTGGGGTATGATATAAAGGATTCAGCATCACTCATCTGGAATGAGCTTCAAAGCCTACCGGTGATGAGTACTGTGTCTTCTGCAAATGGATGCAGTTAAAGTAAACTTCGTACCAGTGAAACTAATAGCACCATTGTGCATTTGACATGAGTCTTTGAACTCATCTAACACCAAACAATTAATGAAAGAGAAGAATACATGCATTTTTTCACATTTATGCTACTAAAATATGCAGATATATTTGTGGGTTGCTATACTGAGTCAAAAAGTGAGGTATGTTTTCAATGTTCGGCAGAACAACATCTGTAACAAAAAGCAGTGTGGAAGTTTGAAAATGCATATAAAAGAGTTGACAATTGTCATAAGAAAGCAAAAATCCAAGAAACAATTTACTGGCAATCAAAGGTAGCATTATTACATAATATCACTGACATCTCCTGCACTAAACTTGTTTGTCTAGCAGTTATGGCATGCCAAATTTAATATGCTAATATTACTTTCTTTATTAGATGAACTACTAGGGTAGGAAACATCCAAGTCTTGACAAGGTGCGGGACACACCTCAACCACAAAATATTGCATTTTGATATTATATGTATCATATAAAATGCATAGATCGTTTGAATGTCACATCTGCTTGACTTTTATTTTTTCAAGTCAAATCCCCGAAGACTTTTTAACAGTTTATGACGAATGTACTTTTATACCTGTTGTCTGTGCAAATCCACACTGTTAAAAATAGTATCTGTTCTAGAGAAAGACAACCACATGATCACCAACCCTTAGAACAGATCTATATAGTAATGATAGGTAAAACTTGTTCATTCATTGTTTGAGGTGTTCCTTCTCGGTCCCCAATTGTTAAATATCACAATAAAGTCATACCTGAAACATTGATAAGAAGCTGAAAATCATTCCCTAATTTACAGTGAATTGTGCTAAAATCCACATTGATAGACAGTGTGCTGTAGATCTTCATGGCTGCTGAAATGTATGCCTAGTGGTTGGTACCTATCAAAAGGAAAATTAGAATAAATGAATATTTAAATATTTAAATTTTCTACAATATGTTTGAAGTGCACTTTCAAAGCATTATCATCAGATTTGAGAAACCAGTACTCAATTGGTTACAAACTCCTTGCTGAAGAGTTTCACAAGCCTCCCTTCTCCCCACTTCTACTCATTAGCAATCAGAATAGCTTTTACATGCAATAGAGTAATTGTAACCAAATACAGGCTGCACTGGCTGCCTCTCTCTAAGTTTCTAAGAATTCCCTTTGGCTGACCTTTGGTAGCCGGTAAAGCACGGTGGAAAGGAAACAAAGGGAAGCAGTCCTGAGTTGTAGAGAAGCAAGGGGATATTGAATAAGCTGCACTGCTTTCTCCAGAGGGCTAAATGGCAGAGATATGTGCAAGAGTCAATGGTTTCTTTAATAAGGACATATTTTTTTGTAGAGGTAACTATATTTACCTATTGCACAAATGTGTGCGTGTGTGTGTGTGATATATACATATATGTTTGTGTGCAAGTATTTTCCACATACACCTATATGTATGTGTTCATGTCTCAGTTTAACAGAAAGTGTACACTGAATTAAAAGTCCCTGTATAACCACACATGAGAGGCTCTGTTCTGTGAAGCAAAATTAAACAAGGTGTCCTCATGAGCTGGCAGCCTGAGTGTGGCAGAATCTAAACATCCACCTATGTTTAACAGTTTCTTAATATCATGATAAACTAGATTACCTGCCACAAAGTCCCCTTAGGCTCCGTTAAAAAAAAAAAAAAAAAAAAAAGAAGAAAAAAAAGAAAAAAGAAAGAGTAATCATCAGTAAAGAGAAGAAATCAAATTTTACACTGAATACTTTTCGCTGCTTATCTTACAAAATTATTATTATTTGCCTTCTTAGTTACCCCTATTCATCAGGGTGATGTGTGCAGATTGTGAGAATGCCAAACATTCTCCGAAAACTGACGAGTAAGCAAAAAAAGAGCTGCTCTTTAAACCCTTCACAGTTTATAGCCACATTTACATAACATTAAATAAGTCAACAAAGGCATCATTAGCTCCCATTAAAATATGAGCGAAGAAATTTAAACGAACAAGACAAGCTAATTGGTAAGTAATGTTGTGTATCAAAAATTATGACTATAAGATTCCAAAGTTAATGAGAAGCCCTACAATTGTGTTTACTAAATGTTTAAAAATTAAATTAAAGGTGAACATGGAGAGCCAGAAAAGTTTTCTTGCTGTCATTTGGGCTGACAGAGAATTGTGAAGGTTACTGCTGCTCCTTCACAGAGTTTGAGAGTCTCCGGAGTCACCAGCCCATCATTTGATCCCTGTCCATCCGAGAGATTAGGTCTCTCATTGCTGAACAGCACAATTTCCCACCGAAACAGCAATGTGAGCTGTGATGCCAAATAGAAAGATTAGGTACAAGCCTTTTGTGAGTCAGCTCCTGCAGGTGTATAAAACTGGATTAAACTACCAGTCCGTCTTGTCTTGCCTGCCTGTTGAGTTTGCTCAGGTGTTTCAGAGTGAGGTAGCAAAAGCGACTGTTAACTGCGCGGTTAAAAGAAACCGATTGCTGCTGCCAGAGCTGGGGCTGGACCACAAGGAACCAGCTCTGCCGTCGCCACATCCCGCACTTGGCAAACAGGAGCCAAGTCCTTTCCTGCTGCTTTTGTCCATATCCATGGGGTAGCCAGGACTCTTCTACCTTTTCTGAGTTGCACACCACTAGCAGCTCATACTTACTGACAACAGTTGTCTCTCACCAGTCTTTAGCCTGTGAAGCTCCATCAGTTTACTGACAAGTTGAATACCACTACCAAGTTTGCTTTTATCTTTATCCCTACTAAAATCCTCTTCAATTGCTGCATTTCAGCTGTGCTCTACTCCCTTCCAAAAGATAGAAACCACTGAGTGGAGGTATAATCCTGCAGTGCCATTAATGAGCATAATTATAGTGCCACATTACACTGTCCCTCTTGCTAATTGGTAATTCATTTGCCATTGTGCATGAAATCGCAGGTGTTATTGCCTCCACGATGCTTATCTGAATTTGCCACATAGCACCAATTCCCTTCTGCTTCATTTCTCAGTCCAGTGGGATCAGTGTGTGTTTAAAAGGGAAGGACAGGACTATCTCATGTTCTATCTCATATGCCCAGATGTGTGGAAATGGGTTTCAGTAACACCACGCAATTAGATCAGTATCATGTTCTCAAGCACACAGAGCAGTTACAAATACACCCATTGATCTTCTCCTACAGGGAAGTTTTGGAGATGCTGGCTGAAAGAGTCTAGAAATAATTTTTTTAAAATCTAATAGTAATTGCAATAGTAATTGTATTGTTTTAAGTGAATGTGCTTGCATATTTGGCAGTAAGGGAAGTTTTGAAAGAAATAAGAACCTCATCGTGTTGGAATGCAACTAATTGTTCTACCATAATTCAATGCAACCTTATAAAACTTGTGAGACAAAGCCGACATTCACTCGTTCTGGACAGGAGCTTGCTACAAACTAGCTTTAACCAAATGCTATGACCTCTGTGAACATATGAACAAGTGAAACCCCTGAATTCATGTGCTTGATAGAAGTTTTGGTTCACTGAAAGACAGAAAAGTCTTGCAGATATCTCATGTTGGTTCATAGATTTACAGTGACAGAGTTTCCTCTGCCATCTTGAAATCTCTCTTGATTTATTGCCCTTTCCACTAGTTTACATTCATCCAATCAAGGAACAAACACAAAACAGGGGGCATCAGTAAAAAATCAGGTACCAAGCATTATGTATGCATCAAGGATGTGTACAAGAAAAATTGTTCACAACCAGTATGTCATCCTGAATCAGGAAAGTACTTCAGTAGGAGATTAACTCAAAGCATGTGCTCGTTTACCACAGTGGGACTCAAGTGCATGCTCAAATTCAGCACTTTTTTATGTGTTCCCCTGAGTAGGGATAATTTCCTGATATAGGAAATACATGCTGATTTTTCTCCCTTAGGATAATTGAAAAGCATTTATGTAAATTCCAGTTTGTTTCAGATATGGGGGAAAAAAGCAAACTGAAACTCAGCTAACTGTTTTCTCTCTCCAGTTCACCAGAAAATCTGCCCCATTCCATGACCAGAAAAAGCTTTTCCTTCATGCTCTATTATGAGCACCCTAATGCAATTTTCAAGTTGGCTCTGCTTTGAGTAGGGGGAGAGGGGGGCTGGACCAGAGACCTCCAGATGTCCCTTCCAACCTCAGCAATTCCCTGATTTTGCTCTGTGTTGGATACCCTACACATGATAACGACTTCAGTCACAATTAAACTCATTTCAGAAAAGCATGGTAAGGAGTAAGATGATAAATATATTAACACATAAATAAATACAGCTTTGTTTGGATGAGAACTGGATACGGGACGGCATAACAAAGAGGAGGGAAAGTAACTTTTACATTACCCAGCTGCTCTTACAACAATATACAGAAACTCTGTGAATCATTTCATGGTTTATTAAATGAAATTTTGTTTGCAACTGGTGAGTTAGGAAAATAAACGTCCATGTTTGTTTTCATTTTACTTTTCCTTGGTTTGTCCAGATCTTCACAGCCTTGTGTGCCAACATTGTCCTCTGGGGCTCATTAAAAAGCCCAGTGTTTGCTACTCTGATTGTCCAGGGAAATCAGCAACAGATTGCCATTAACCCCGTGAGGCCAAGAGCTAGAAATTCTTGATGCGTTCCCTGTTGTGGGCAATAAGATCCATTGTAGCCATTGGAGCCAAAGGGTTAATTTTATCTCTCCTGTAGCTGCTGTCAGACCTCCAGTAAAACAGTGTGTGACCACTATGGGGTACTGACCACTTAATACAGCAGTACCTGCCAAAATTGGCTTAAGACTGAGTGAGATCAAGGGGCAGAAACATACTGTTTTTTCTAAAGCACATTGTATTACCAGTGTTTACTTACAATTCTCTCCTGGGTCAAACGCTTATTCTTAGTAAAATGGTCTTGCTTCTTATAGACTCAGCTCCACAGGAGAAAGCAAGTTATAACTTTGTCTGAAGATGATATCCTTCTATTTGTTCACATCAAGTTATGAACTGTTGCAGATGGCACTAGCAGAGACTATCAAGGATATTTTTTGAGTTAAAGATGTGATCCCACTTCATTATTGCTGCCGTTAATTCAAGTTGAAAAAAAAGCAACAAAAAATTTTTATTCTCTACCCAAAACACACAGAAATATCATGTCAGCATGCAGCTGCCACAGTCCTGGCACACAGCTGATGGGACTCTGAGCCGTGGGGTTACGCGTTTCTCCCAGGGAGCCGTCGTTTCTGTATCCAGTATTGACTTCTAAGGTGCCGGTAGCGGTGGAAGTCACATAGCAGCAAAGCAGTGCTCCCGCTCTGTCTGATATTTCTGCTGTATCCATCCTGAACGGACAGGGTAACATCACTAGGAGGTGTGCCCAAAGCTGGCTCGATGGTCGATAGGCAGCTTCGCCCAAGCGCACTCATCCTTCGGGGGGGCATGGCCCCAGCAGCACTGCCTGCCCTCCCCAGGCACCGTCCTGGGGCCACAGCCAGGGCTGCGCCCGACGTCCCCGCGTGCCTCGGCTGACACATCTCGGCTCTCCCAGGAGGCCTTTGGCTGTGTCAGGTCCACGCTGAAAATGGCTGGGATGCTGCCACCAGGATCCAGCTTTGCTCTCCTCTGTACAGTGCCACGCAACGTTGCTGGTAACGACACTGATAGCCCCGAGGACCCAGTGGCCGATTTTAGATACCAAATTGCCCTGGAGTTTTTCCAAACCCCTGTTTTGGGACAGTCACTCACACGGACTTCCATCCGACCCTCATAGACTGTTTTGGCACTGAGACAAGGGCTGGGCAAACAATCCTCCAACCAAAGACAGCAGAAACCAGGGGTCAGAGCTGGGCTGGGCTGGCTCCATCTGTGCCAACTTAGTGGTCAGCTCTTCTTTTTTGTCCTTCTGCCCTTTCCCCACATCTGGACCTGGGGTGTATTAACACTTGTCAGCCTCTCAGGTTCTGTGAAATCACAGTCCTTTACGGGCTTCGTAGTGCTTTGAGACCTGTACCTGGGAAGTGCTGCAGCAATGTAAAGCATCCCTATGGATGACCTTATCACTGGCAAAGGAATCTTAAATCCGATCCATTTGTGTGACTCCCGGAGAGCCACTGTTGCATTATTCATGACAGTCTCCTCTTCTTCAGAAGGCTAATATTACTTCCCTCCCCCCTCCGCCCCCATACAGCATTCATAATATGAATTTTATATTCTGAACTAAACCACACAGTCCTTTGTAGTGGTCAGTAATAGGATTCCTACCCGTACTTAGCAGAGTCCACATCAGAGAGAGCACAATCAGCCACCCCAGGAGAAGAGTTCCCAAGATCTCCTCTTACAAGGCATTGTAAAAGTTATAAATAGATTACTCTCTCTCCCTTTGTACCTTCTGGCCCTTTTCCTACACCAAGGGAACATATTTGTCACTAGGACACACAATACGCACTTAGATGTTTGACATCTCTGCCCTCATCAGATGGGCCATACAGAATTTTTCGACGAGATAGAAAATGTGAAATGTTTGGGATGCGGTTACAAGTTTGAAAGTGGTTAAAAAAATGTTAAGAAGAATTAGCCATGGCAGCTTACTTGGTAGTTTGTTATGGCTCCCATTTTCTAATACATCATATTCTTTTATTCCCCTAATTACTTTTTTTGTGTGAAAGACAATTCCCAGGGAACGAACACTTCATTTCTTTGAACCACTGCCAACAATATGCACCACAATTGCTGAAAGCAAAAGAGAGGATCTGGCATATCTATTAGAGCTTTGCAAAGACATACTTTTTTTTCTTTTTAACCTTGGTTTTCCCTTAATACCAGCATTGAATAAATGAATTACATTTCCTATTTTCCTCCCTTTCCTCACAACTTCTATTTCTGTTTTCAGGTTGTTGGTTGGTTTTCCTTTTTTTCTTTAAAGTCAAGTCTTGATGGGTAATTATTACATCTCATGCGTCTTCTGTCTCAGTCTTGTATTAAAAAATAGCAGCTAAGAAAACAAGTCTAAATTAACAATCATCTACTTTGTAGAAAGTGATTTTAAAGGCATTAGTACAGTACTCCTTCCACCTCACTCTCCATCCGCAGTGTCCTTCTATATATCCTTTAAACGCAAGCCATATTAGCTCACCTTGAGATGAATGAAACCCTTTATTCAAAGGCAAATCACACCCAAATCTTCACTGGTCTCGAACATTTCTCTTCCACCTTCATCTCTATAGCAGTGATACAAACCAGCATGCCCACTTTCAAAACATGGAAATTTTGGACCTTTATCTCTGGCTCCTCATTAATAAGAAAGACACTTCCATCCATACATCAGCAAGAATGGGTAATGAGTGCTAACAAAGTATTTTAAAAATACATAGCTTCCAGATGCTGAACTTCGTGGCTTGGATTTTATGTTCATTTCTACCTAATGGGGGCTTAGATGTCCCCAGGTGTTCTTGGCGGAAAATGGACAGCATCTGCAGACATCAGGGATTCCTCACTTTCCTCTGAAAATATCTGGGATTCTGGGTATTGAAGTGGGTGATACGTGACCTTGATCCAATCTGACAAGTCCTATCTGTTCATCGAGCACAACCAGAAAAGATGAGCCTAATCCTTTCCTAGAATTAGAGTTTCCAGGAGTTGTTTTTACTGAAAATAAAGGAAGTGAGCTGCCTGTTGATCACATATGACTTACTAATCATTTAACAAATACTCATTTTTCCAGGCAAAATACAAGCTGCAGTCCTGCAAGAATTTTGCTTGCGAAAGTCCCACCGGGTGATGTCTTTAGGAAAAGAATCAAGTGAATAACATCTAAATAAAGGACCGTGCTCCATTAGGAGGCAACTATTCCAGCTGAAATCTTACCCAGGAACTTGGGGGGTTGCTGTGTGGGAACTCTCATTACAATCTCAAACCAGCAACTACTGGGGAAAATGGAAGCTACTGTTTACTCGGAATGAGGGAGATCTTTGTGCCCACAGTCATGTACTGAAAAAACTACTTAGCTGTTAGTTGATCTTACAGCATCCTGATGCTCCAGAAGATGGGGGCAGGGGGAGGGAGCTGACAAGCTTTGTGTAGTTCAGTATTGGTTCAACACAGTGGTAAGCAAAGAAGTCATCATATCATGTATTCCTGGCTATTTCAGATATCTAATTTCTCTACTTTGAATAAACAACCTGGAGACACATTTGTTCCTATATTTACGTCATAAGTAACTTTGCCATCTAGCTTTGGTCTCTGCCTGCCTGAAGTAGAATAGTACAAATATATACCCATAGACTGTATTTTCCATGCAACTAAATACACTTGGACAGATGTCAATAATCATGTTTTACAGTGTTCAAAACCAAAAGTCTCAAGATTTCTGTATTTCTTTCTTTTCCTCTATCTTATAGCCTTAGTGAGAGCCAAATATTGAAAGTCTGGCACTCAATTTGCAATGCAAATTAACTGACATGCTAATAACTTGATTTGTACACACAAATACTATTTGTATATTCACATTCTATTGTCTGAGCATGCAAATGATGTGCACACCGATTCAGTAGCTGGATGGAGACTTCCTGGAAAATGAAGTCCTTAAATTCAATTGCTGTTGGCACAAACAGCAAAACAAAGCAACACAAACAACAATCCCTATGACTCTGGTGAGTATAAAGTGATGCAAATCACTGTTCTCGGTTATGTTTTAGCAGAGATTCAACAGAATGTACTGCTCTTGTTTCCTTGATGCTGGGAACCAGATCCAACATAACCCTCAAAATAGCCCATCATTCTTTGCAGATTTGTGCATTTGCTATTTTTGGATCTTGAGGATATTTTGAAAAAGACAGAACTGCTGGCGCCAATTCAGTCACTCCTTCAACAAATGTTTTCTTCACCACCACAACATATATGCTATGTATCTCTCTTACAGCAAACGTAAGTACCAGGGAGGTGTGTCAAAGCACTGGAGAAATCCCAGATTCTACAGTGCAATCCTTGCCAATCCCATCCAGGGTGATACTGAGCAGCCCAGTGGCTGCAATAAACTATGCCAGCTGGACAGAATCCCTTCTTGGTCTTCTGCCAGCCGAGACATGGCAGAAACTGGTTGCTCCCCCCCCCCCAGACACTATTAATTTGAGGCTCAAAGGCAATAAGGTCTCTGTAGGGTGGGGAATGCTGTCCTCATATACCCATTCCCTGCTCCCAGGTGAGGTCTCAGCAACTTCTCATTAGCCCGAGTCCAGCTCCTCTTGGGCTAGGTGAGCAGTGGAAAAAGCCCTGGGATCACATCCACAGACAGGCCTTTAGTTTTTAATTAGCAGGGGAAGAGGTCTAATAGGATATCAGCCTGGTCCTATAGAGAACAGCACCTTGGAAATATTGGGGGCTCGCGAAAACTAAAAGCGGGAAACCAACAAGGATAAGTTTCTCAGCAGAGAGCAAAAAATACCACCTTAGACTCCTTAAGTTAGTATTTTATTTCTGAATTGAGTCGTATGTCTTTAATTCAAGTAGTGAAATATTTTACTCATCTTTTTATATGGATGAATTAAATTATTTTTGGCAAAAGATGTAAAATATGTTGGATAGCTTTGCACTGTTTTAACATATGTTACTGCAATAGTTCAGGCATTATGAAAAATGTTGTTAATACTATGGTATTGTCCTACTTACTACCAATTTAGTAAATTGATCCAGAAATAGAAATTTTTTTCAGGAAAAGTCTTTAAATACCATGCCAAAAATGTACATCTTCCATGGGATTCAGTCTTCAAGAAAATATATACCCATCATAAATTGCCCAGGGACATTCTAAGTCCATTGTTTGCCCATGTAAAATGTTTCCTTTTTATTAGCATGGGTTTTTTCCTTATCCCTCTTCATAGGAGAGAGAGAGAAAAAAAAGAAAAAAAAATGATACAGAGCTCATTTCAAAATCCATGAAAGTTGGATACTCCCAAAATTCCAACAAGATTACAGAGAAATCTCATCTGGTAAATATTACGTTCTGTTTTTGTCTTTGCTTAAGCTTTTACACAACTTGACAGCTTGTGGTATTGTGCCACATTTCAAAGTTAAGGTTTACAAACATCTGGCTTGGGTTCAACATTCCTCTCCATATGGACCACAATGTCTCCAGCGTACATTGTTTGCCTGTGCAGAACGAGGTAGAAAATAAGAGTTTTCCTAGAGAATTATGGAAAACTCAACAAGCAAGCCCACTTTCATGATTCATTGACAACGGCCTTGATTTTAGTGCATCTTCACAAAAAAATAGCTTTTGTGCTCTTATGTGGACATTAATATTCTGTGGGAAAATTTTTTTCATCCATGAAAATAGTCACAGTTTTAGGAAAAAAGCTATATCCTGAACTGAGATGAAAGTCTAATATGACAATTGCTGTGAGTGGGAGACACAGTTCAGGCCAAGTGAAACATTTTGTCTCAAATAGTTTTAAAATGTTTAATTTATTACTATTTTTGTAGGCGTTGAGTGACTTTTTTGTTTTAAAAAGTCAGAAAAAAATGATTTTTTAATTTGGAAAATATTGGAAGAAAGCATTTTGATAATTTGGAACATTTAAAAAACTCTCTAGTGATGAAAACTTTGTTAAACTAACCTTCTTTCCAGCAAGAAAATAGCAGTTTCAGTAAGTCCACATTCCTGACAATGCAGTTGTAACAATTTCATCAACATTTTTTGAACGTAGATGTAATATGAAAGCACACTAATGGAAATATATTTATTTCCCATAAGCTTGGTGTCTCTTATGCTTTGGGTCAATAGATGGATTTTTCCTCCTGCATCACTGAAATGGCTAAAATTCAATACATACCTCGGCTATTTGTACAGCTCTACACAGGTCTAGAATTTGAGTGCCCCACTATCTTCATCGCCGTGATTTGGTGAGCTTAAGTGCCGTTGTCTCCTTTTTCGTCAAGGGTAACTGAGGCACACAAATACGTGTTTTTCTTCCGGTCATACAGGAAGCTTCTGACTGAGCAGAAAATAGCAGCTGGGTTTCCAGATTTCTGAACCACTGCTGGTGGTGCAGAAAGGAGGGCTCTCAGGTTGCTTTCGTGGATGAGAGCTCACTGACGAAAAGGCTACCTCGGTATCTGGCTTTTTTTTTTTAATTTGAAACGAAGCTCCCAAAATTTCACAATGGAAAACGTGGAAGGACATAGAGCATCCCAGCCTGACGGACTGCTGCAGGAAGGTGAAACCTGTGTACCCCCGGAGCTGAACACTAGGGCAGCCTCCTTGGTGGGGTGCTGTAGGGCTAAGGACCTTGGAAATCTCTCTAGGTGAGCTGAGCTGACAGGTAACCAGGAGCTTGGTGAAACCAGTCGGTCTCCACTAAATTATGATACAACTTTTTTAACTGGAGTTTTTCAGTACAGTCTTTCTTCTCCAAGGGACAGTGCCAGATTACCAGCTCTGAAGATCTCCAAACATTTGACCACCATCCCGGCTTATAGGACAGCAATAGGTGTTGGATGAAAGGCAAACCCGTGGAGGAGATTGTTAAGTGGCTAGTAAACAAGATTTGGGTTTCAGAATCTCTGGCTTGGGAAATCTCTAGACTGCGGACTGCTGGAAAAGATCACTGTATACACACCCTGTTTCTTCAATTACACATTTCTTTAAAGGATGGACCTTGGATTAACAGGGAACTGAGACCTGAAAGTTCCAGGTTTTATTCTCGTGCGTGTTACAAGTGCACTGAATGATCATTACAAAATTCCTTAGCCTCTCAGTGCCTGTTTGCCATGCTCTAGAATGGGATCTTTTGACTTTAAACTTCAGAGGATTAACCTTTGTAAAATAATTTTACAGGCTTTGATAAAATTTGACATTAAAAAAAAAGCAAAAATAAAAAATGCTTCCTTGCAAATTCAGCAGCATGCCTGTGCTGTCTGGGCACACAGATAGGGTTTGGGACAAGAGTTATATGTACTGTGGAAATAGTCATTCTTTATTCATTTTAAAAGGTCAACACAGCTTGCCAGCATATCACTGCTGCAGCTGTTGCAGAGCTTGTTATGGCATTAGGCTGACTCGGAATGATTTCCTTCCAAAGCATTCTGGCACGGAGCACAACCCGACTCATACCCGAAGCGAGGAAACCATTACTGATGGTGCTGATGACAAGAAAGCATGCAGAATGGCCAAGGCAGGGATCCGTGTGGATTGGAAGCTGAAGAATGGAGGAGGGGTGAGAAGGAGGCATGAACCCCTTCTATCGCTGACCTGGCAGTACTTTCTTTCCACCGCAAAACTAACATACAATAGAGTAGAACACCTGCTACTAATTTGGGTGCGTGCAAGCGCTACCCATGTGAAATCTTTTGAGTTGTTCCTAGCTAAAAATTTTGTTTTCTGATGGGAATGATCACAACAACTTACATGCTGTGCAGCCTTTGGCAGAGTGCAACTGTGGGCCTTGGGCTGCTGATAGACAGGGAGCTATTCTTTCTTTCTTCCTCTTTTATTTCTTTTTTTTTTTTTTTTGATCTATGGGTGGAACCCCTATAATTGTCAGAGGGAATTTCATACACCCTCTGATGACAGATTGAATCCTTGCAAGAATGTATCATTAAAACAAAAACATGAAAAAATTTGGGCTTCTAGCATTTCAAATGAGACCAAAGAGAAACCTCCCTAGAAGGTCTTTCTGAGGCATTGTTTTAGTGACATTACCCTCTCTCCCTCTCTCAAGAGTGAGGAAAGAATATCTTCTCCAAAGGAGATTCTTTCTGCAGCCAACACAACCCGCGTGCTGTCCCAGGGAGACCATCCTGAATGGTCCATTGTTCAAGCTCTCCCCATATGCAGATCTCCTATCTGGAAAAGCATCTGCAGCTTCAGACAGCACCTCTGTGGATCATACTTCTTCTCTCTCAGTTCTGACTTTTTCAATGGAACGTGCAAACTGCATACTGCAGTCCTGGCCCTATCTTCAAATCTCAGATTTTTTTAAGGGAGGAAGAGACCACTGTGATTATCCAAGCTGTTATCCAGCCTGATGTCCTGTATTGCACATCCCACGGTTTGCAGTCAGTGATCCAGGTGTCTAAACCAGGAAGCCAGGGGATCAGGGAAAGCACGTCATAGCAACCTCGATGGGCAGGACTAAACCAACATAATCTAAATTCAGCTCTCTAGAAGGTAACTGGTCTAAATTACCCAAGTCTCCCTCAGCAGCCTGTGGAGAAAAGCAGGTACCTCTGCAAGGATTTCAACATCTCTCAGGACAGATTGGCTGGACTGACTCTGAAGGTGTCTTTCTCACTGCTAACCTTTGTGGGATACTGAACAACTAGCTTAGTATGAACACCAATTTTTAAATGGCTAAAATGAGACCGGAGTCTCCCACATCTCGTGGGAGCAGGTTCCAGCAGTGGGTCACCCTCACTGACAATATTTCATAGCTGATATCCGTGCTGAAATTCCCTTCACTGGGGTTTGCAGCATACCTTGTGTGAAAGATTAAGGTAATCTCCGGTGCCAGAAAAAAGGAATTTCATGGCTATCATTTAAAACTTCAGTAAGTGAAAAGGATCCATGGTTTAAGCCCAGATTAGCTGGCCTTATAGCTTCACTTGGATCTTCATGTTTGCTATACAAACACTTCCATTTTTGCTCCTTTATTATCTTGACACAAGAGCATATTGATATATAAGAGCAAACTCCAATATCCTCCCGATTGCAATGAGTGACATAAAGCAGGGATCTCAGCAGACATTAGGCAGACCCACAGGCAGAGTGAATTGGAAGCAAATCTTTCTACAACAACCTTAATTACACATAAGAGCCAGATAAACAGTACATAGCACACCTATTTATGTATATTGCAACTAACCATTAGTAAGTTGACTATGACAGATCACGTCTTCCCATAGGTTATTTTTAATGAAAATTTCTTTTCAGCCATGAAAACCTCCGAGCCCATGCAAATGCTTCTAAACAGCTATATAGGATTACATGTATGCATATGCTTGTACGTATGTGCACATGGTGGATGTGTTTCAGAGGAGAGAGGACCAGTTATACATGGCCATTCTTTGGGTGCCATATTTACTTCAGATTCAAGAGAGGAGCAGTACATTTGTAAGTGCCTGTTCACAGAATTCCCTTAACTAGGAAGCCTTTAATGCAAATACTGGAGTACACAATGACAACAGGGAATCCTCTCAAACTCTTTCAACAGAGAATTGGTTTTATTTTTTCTGTGATGATCTATACAACTGAAGTGCACAGTATTAAGTCAACCTTTCTGATGGGAAGCAGGTTGCCTCTATCACCATGAGAGCCCATGAGCCAGCAGGATGAGTGGTATAGATTGGTTCAGTGCCAGTGAAAGCTGGGAGGGGATGGTTGGCAAATTCACTGCAGATAAGAAGGAACACGTTTTGTTAAAAACACGAGCAAGACCCAGACCCTTAAAGCATGGTCAAGTCTGCTGGCAGATAAGCAAAGGAGGCTGTACTCAGCCACAGATGTGTTGTCCATGCAATGGAAATCTTCACTCTCTGCCCTTGAATGTCTGTAACCAACTGCTTTCTCCACTCTGCAGGGGCAGTGTCATTTACCGAAAGACTTGTCTGTTTGCCATGAGTGTCAGGTGCCTGAGGGATGGTCTGTTTGCACTAAATATCGAGAGGCTGCCCTTCATAAAAATGAACAAATACTTTCTAACCTACAGAGGGGGAGATTCACAGGAGATTCCACTGAGCAATTTGTCTGTGAGGAGTGAGACACACTCAAGGTAGATTCTTTTGTAATGAAGAGCAGTTTTCAGAGAAAATGTAAAAAAATTGCAGATAGCTATTTATTCCTGGAGTGTGGGGGCACAAAGCAGGTATAATATCTTAGGATTACATTGCAATTAAAGGCCTGGATTTGCCACGATTCCTCCCACACATGGTACCTTACTCTGCTAGTGTCGACTTGGAAAGTAGTCTGCCTCTCAGCCAGAGCTGGGGATCCAGACTCCCCAGTGAGCATAGGCTAAAAAAACCAGAGCATCGCAACCTGATTGCTTCCCAAATGACACATTCTGCTCTTAAAAACATTCTTTGCTTAGAGCATTGTGCAGCACTCCGATTGTGTCTATGCCAGGGTTTCAGCTTGGTGCAGCAGTGCAGCTCTGAAGTGAATCCTTTGCACATCCCCACCTACCGTGCATTGCTTTCAATCACAGAGTGGTTCCTCCACACCTGAATGGGATCCCTTTTGGAGGAAACTACATGAGATGCTCCAGTCCAGGTGAATGCCAAATGTGCCCCAACTTCTTGCGGAACATGAAGTCCAAATCAGTGCCTGGTCCTTCAGACCTCTTCGAACCGCATGTGACGTGAGGACACCCAATCCAATCTAAATTTACTCCAGAGTAAAAATCACTGACTATCACAGAGTGGAGATGTAGGGGTGTCATGATCAGCTGCTTTGACCTACCTCCCCCTCTAATTGTCTGGAATTAATTATTAATATAGAAAGAACATACATTTGCCCCAGCACTGGTATAGGGAAAGACTGTCACTCCCTTTCCCCCACGAATCCCACTTCTGATTGATTCTTAGATGGTCTAGTAAATAAGTTTTTTCTCTTTTTTTTGATATTTGCTTTAGAAAATTGATGAGTCCTGATTTGGAGTTCTGCCCTTTGCCAGCTTTGTGCCACCAAATCTGCTAATCATCCACATCAAAAGCAAGTCAGTTCCACTTACAGTGGCCAGCTCAACAGCTTAGACCAGCACTTAACAAATAAATGACAGGGGAAGTGGAACCAAAATGGGGTAACATCCAGTCTCCACCACTCTCTCTCTGTTTGTCCTTTCTACATAGGAAAGTGTGAAGGGACACATAGTTTGGAGATGCTCATTTTGATGACCAAGGTCTGCCTAGGCATGGAGGTGCCTCTTTCCTCACCATCGGGTACACGTTTTAAAATCTAGCAAACACCCAGAAGTAGAAGGCAAAGGCAAGACCTATTCTGCAGGAGTCCAAAGCTGGCATCTCCCAGCACCTAAGTGCCAGCTGCCAGATAGTTTTGTTTTTATTAGGTTGACAGCTACACATGGGTAGGTGCCAACTTTTGTTCATTATATTTCATATTTTATAGCTTTGGTTTAGTTTGGAAAGCTGTCGGCATTTGGAACGACAGCAGCCCCTGCCCCTGAGGGACAGTCAAGGCTTTTTTTTCCCCTTCCCTTTTTAACTTCTCTCTCTTCTGTGACAGCTGCACTTTCTACTGGTGCTTGTTGGCTGCGCTCCTCTCTGCCCCCCCAGGGCTCTGCTCCTCTCTTGCAGCTCTGTGTTTAAGTCACATCGCGAGCAATGTTTAGCTTTGCTGCGAGAACTCCACGGCAAACAAACCAAACTCAAACAGATTGGAAAAGCAGCGTTTTGATAACACTCCACACATGACATTGCAGCCCCAACGAGCTGTCCTTCAAACCGACCTGCTAGCTGACCCGTGCAGCAGATAGGGATCAATCCAGTAAGGTTGTTAGCCTCCACAATGGGGCAGCTTCAAAGGAAATATATGAGTTTCAGCAACTTGGCCAACTGTGTCATTCAAAGCTGCAGTAGGGACGTCTCACAAAAGGGTCAGCTATCTGCCAGGCACTGCCAGCGCTGATAGGCTGCAACATATTTGTAAAGGAATAAAGGGTCCTCACGTTACCTGGGAATTTCTTTCAGACAGGGAATCCCTTAGTGGTGATTGATTTCGTTATTTGACTGTGTAAACATGCCCGGGTGGAGCTCAGGATCATGACTGTAAGTTTCTAAGTGTCAGACGTCAATTTGAAAAGAAATACTAGCTTGCAGATTTTGTTTGCATTTCTGTATTTTAACTGTCAATGTCTTATTTTTGACTAACAAACCATTTGTAAACTGACATGGACTTTACTGTTCATAAGGACTTTCTAAAGGATAAACCTCATTCTTCACCAACAATCTGTTCAGGAATACTTTGCTCTGAATTTCTTATCTGAGTATCAAACTTTTTGCAAATTTATTAGAGAAAAATGACTAGTGGTACTATTTTGTTTGTATTTTTCAGGAAAGAGCATAACTACTGACTTTTGAGCATGCATTTAGAAATTGGCTGACCTTCATATTACAGTCTGTGAAACTTTCTGTATTCTTCAAATATATTTGGCCATTACCTGACTAAAATAAGGAGGGGGAAAAAAAAAAAATCATTGTAAAAGTGGCAGAGAACAAATAATGAAGCCTTTCCAGGCAGCTCAGTGTGGATTCCCCATTTACTGCCAAGGAGGAACGCTGTCCTGGAGCATGCACTGAAGAAGTCTGCAGCTGTCAAGCTGGATCCTCAAATTCAGCATGTTCGATGTTCTTTCAAATGAAAGTATTTTTGTGACTGTGAGTGAGGGGACTGCGAATTTGGAGAGAGAAATCCACAGCATCCGCTCGCTGCAGCCCCTATTTATTGGTCAGATATGCAGAATCACATTACCGTGGTTTGTGAACTAGAAATCTGACAAGAGCAATTTGACTCTTGTATTTACATTTCTAGCAGTTTCATCTTGTCATTTGTGGTTTTCTTCAAATTAGAAAACAATTAAATGAAGACTCTGGCAAAGAAGTGGAGCCAGATGTAACAGTTTCTCTTTACTCTTTGTTAATAGCAGCAGCAGCAATGTAATTTAATTCTGTCAGCTCTTCAGCTGCTCAGCAGCTGAGGAGATATGTGAAGGAAGAAAAGGATCATTCTCCTAGGATGTTGGATCAGCATCCAATACTCTATCTGCCAAAAAAGAAAAGGGAAGCCCTTGAACCACGACTCTGCTGGGACTCTGGGAGCATCACCCAAACCACTCCGACCTGACACCGTTTGGAAAGGGAAGAGTCACGAGCTCAAATTACATTATCCCCAAAGTGAGCAAATAAAGCTCCCTTTATTCAATAAATAAAATACATATATCAGAAAATTGTATGGCCAAAAAGGGAATTCTTTTACATTAGTGAAATATTCATTCACAGACAACACTAATGTCATTACTCAGTCAGATACAATCCTTGAGAAACTCTATTTTGATTTCCAAAGATACTTATTCTCACATATACCTCAGCCATCTGACCTCTCCATGCCAGGTACACAAAATGGTAACGGATCATTTTCTACCTGCTGTAGGAGAAACTTTGCCCTCCACCTGTAGCAAAGCTGCTTGACCACAAATCTCTGAGATCATGAGACAGAGCTTTCCTTGAGACAGAGCCCCCAGCACAAGGGAGCAGACACCAGGACACACACTGGGAAACCTTCTCGGCCTGGAACCAGTCCTCCTTTTCCCACATCCCTGTGGACAAGTGATACAGACAGCCAAAAAATGCTTAGGCACCTGACCCTTGATTTCTGTGAGAGCTTTGTGGGTTTCCCTGACCTGTCATCTGAAAACCAGGAATAACAGCATGTGCATCAAATATTGCCAGGCTATATTTAATACTATGCTAATGATACAGTGAAATACCTTTATCACTACATAAATATCCAAATTTATAATTCTTCTGTTAGTCTGCAAAATAATAGCCTTTTGCAGCAGTTGAGGGAGGGGAGGCAGTTGCCTGATATTAGAGATTTAAAACCTGCAAACTCAACTGAGAATTAGTCTGAAAGGCAACTGGGTTAAAAAATTATTATCGTTACTCTGCCATACCACAGCCTCCTGCCCCCATGAGGGCACTGCCACGCAAACTGCTGATCCTGTATTTGTCACACTTGGGTGTCAGCAACCACTGGGGTAGGGATGGGTGAGAGATGTAGGGGCTGGAGGAGCAGGAAAAATAATATCTTAGAACAACTGAAAAAAAGTAAAACAATTACAGAGAGTAAAAAAAAAAAAAAAAAAAAAAAAAAAAAATCAATTAACAAATCCCCATTGAAGCACCATATCTGAGATGCCTGTATGCAGTGGGATGTTATTCTATTTTCTTTAACTACAAATGTCCACAAATGACTGACATAAGACAGGGCAACTCTTTACAGGGCTTGTCTTTTTTTTCTCACTGTACAAATGGGCAGCACCATTTAGCCATCCCATGAGAACAGAAATCAGGTGCCTATTTGCTCAAAGAAGTGGTGTTATAGGGTCTGAAGCTATATTTTAGCACTGTCAAGGTCCCCAGCCTTATGAATCTGCCTTCTGCGAGGTCTGTAGTGTCACCTTTCCCCCAGCCACAGGCTGGATGCATCTGCCTCTGGGAATGGCTGTCCATATTTTAAAAATGGGCTCTAAGAATTAATCTTTAATAAAGTTTGGCACTTGAGCTCCAAAAGTTAAGATCAAAGGGCAATCTAAACACTACCCTCAGGTATACAAGCACTTCTCCCACTGAAGTCACCAAAGAATTTGGCCCACAGTATGTTACTCTTGCTATACTAATTAATTTTTACAGACTAATTAGTATGCTACAGTACAAGCTTGAACTAAATGCTCTAGTTTTATTTGGTTTGTGTTTTCTGGGAAGATAATTTGCTTGAAAGAGTCATATTCTAAATGGTTCTTATTAACAATGTGAACAAAAAGACCCAAATCTTGCAGCATTTATGTTGACCTTAAATGATTGACTATAAACTCTTCTGTTACTGGGATTCCCTTTCCTCTCCACAGAAGTGCTGAACTTCTTGTTAGTCTCGCACACCAGCGCCAGCTGCCTAGAAACATTTTTAATTAGTTTGTATTTTTGCGCTGGAGGAAAGAACATGGGTTGCGCTGATCACTCTCTTAAAGAAGATTATAATCCTAGCAGCAAAACAAGTTGCTTGTCTAGATAAGGATCAATGAAAATGCTGTACATGGAGACTGAGACTGGAGCCTCAAAGCTAGCAACCTGGGCTGCACAATTTGTGGTAATACTATATTTTAACAGCAACAGAAGCAATAAAGTCACAGCTTAAAGCCTCTGCTCCAACCTCCTGTTGTTCCTGCTTCAGTCAGACGCTGTCGAAGCAGAAAGGCTATGTTCCTACAGCTCTGATTCAGTGGTGGTTGCTCCTGGTAGATATTTCTGGGCATACTGAACTTCAGCAGCTGCGTATCTTTACCCTGGACTCACACCGAACTGGAACCAGTAGGCCAGGTAAGCTCACTTCCATTGGGTTTCAGCAATACCGTGCTGCAGTTATTTGTCCAAATGGAAAGGAAAGCATTTCTCAGGAACTAAACCGGGCATAAAAACAAACAAGACCTCTTCCACAGTCCCCTCCCCAAACAGCTATAACAGGCTTTATAGAAAACATATGATTGCCTTCCAAATTAAACTTGCAAGAACACAACTGCTGAATTGTTGGGGGTTCCCCTCCGCCCTGTATATTTTGTGCAAAACAATTCCAGTATCAGGTAGAAGTAAATTTTTATCACTATCCCAAACAGATGCAAGAAAGCACAGTCCAGGTAACATGCACTTGAAATGACCTTATTATCCACATCAGGAAAGCGTCTACAAAACTTTTCATGGAACTGCTAGAAATTAAGCATCAGAAAAAGGAATACAACATCAACTACTGGTTTGGATTAGACTCTTCTCACCTACATCCTATATTGAATTACACAGTTCCTTAGTGTTAAAGGTACATGTAATAAAATAGAATTCAGGTGGCAGTTCTGGTTTACTTTTTTGTCAGACCAGCTACAAGACAATACATGCAAGTGGCTTTAGGAAAACTTTGCTTATAAACTGAAATAAACTATCCATGTGTTTTTCTGATGTCTTTGCATTCAAAACCCCAGTAGAGTTTATCCATTAACGGATGAGAAATTAGAAGAAAACCCTACATTTTAATGTGAAGCATGTGCTTGGAAATACTTGAAAACTCAGCACTTACAATTCACAGCAATAATGCACTGAGGAATATTTCTTCTTAAAACCAAGACCCCAGTTAAGTGTTTTCAAGAACAACATCATTGTCTCCATGAAGATAACTGAGTCCCCATTATTTACAATCCCTGAAATATTCAAGATTGCTGGTATGGGGGCGAGCAGGAGGAGGCTGTTATTTGCTTGAGATTTTATTTTCCAGAAGGCAAAGCACTTTTTCTAAAAAGAGATTATAAAGGACACTTTCTGGTGGGTGGGTTTTTTTGCTACCCCCTTTTTTTTTTTTTTTAATCATTACATTTTTAAGAAGTGTCTTTGGAAGCTAGCTAAAACTTTTCTTACTTCATAGCTTTGTCACTTTATTTCCATGGAAAAATATTGTAGGGTTGCTTATATGGGCAAGTTTTTGCTTCGATTACCGGTAAGTTTCCAGGAATCCTGGACAAAAGTAATCTTTTGCTTGAGCTAGGGAAGTAATTCCTGTTACTTACCACTGTAGTAACCTCTGCCCTGGACCTGCAATTTGTTATGTCATAGGAGGAGTTAAGGAACAAAACTGCTTTGGTACAGGGTGATTTAAGCCAGTGAAAATAAAGGTGGGCACTTACTTCTTGTCCTTCAGTGGGAGGTATACTGGCTGGAAGTAGGAGATGACAAGGGAAGATGGGACAGAGCTGCTTTTGCAATCAGAAGAGAAGGATATCGGTGCAAGACCTAGAAGAGGCTTACCTGCTAACGCTGTCAGAAGGACCATAGAGAGGATGAAAACACAAGAGAGGCCTGAGAGCACTGAATGAAGCAGGAGAATCTGGGCTAAGGGCCAAACAAGAGGGAGGATCACCTGGTGGGGAGGGCCACACCTGCAGCATTAAACTAATAGGCTCAGCAGAATTAAAAAAAAAAAAAAAAAAAAAGTAACAGGAAAAAAAACAAGGGAAAAAAACAAAAAAACCCCCAGAATTAGTAGCAATAAGAGAAAAAGGAACTTCTAAAATTCTACTTTTTCTTTTTCTGTCCTATCTTAACTCTGGTAAGAAATTGCTAACACCAAAATTCCTGCAGTGCTGCCAAACTTCACCATGTTACCGAGAGCCTAGCAAAATTTTATTTCCTAAAAGAGCTCCAGTTCTTTGACTTAAGTAACTTTGTAATGATTTAGGTTTCATTCTTTTTTTTAATTTTTTTTCTTTTCTTTTTTTTTTTTTTCCAAAAAACAAAGTGTAGGATGTTTCACAGTGTCACTGTGCTTGAAAAAGGTTTAAAAATGCATGTGCTGAAGGCCTGGAACCCATAAGCAAAACCAAAGAATTTGAATGCTTTTTAGAAATAATAAATCTGTGAGTGTTAATCAAGTCTCATGGGTTTTTAGACTGGGTTAACAACCAGTGTATGTAGGTTGGTGATACTATAGATCATCACGGAGTAGTCACATATGATATTGAGGATTTGATACACAAGAAAACTCTACTACACTGTCCAGCTGGTGATCTTTACACTCTCCCATTTTAATTCTTCTGTCAAGACTTTTCCCCAGCATCCAGAAGCAATAATAACTATATTATCCCCATTTTCCCATTATCAGCCTATCCCAGCCCTCCATCACTTCAGATGATGGAAAGCAGAGTATACAATAGAGTAATTTCTTTCTCTACTGATGGAATAACATCAGTATGAATAGTAAGAAAGTCAAGTCTGATATACCAACCTCCACCCTCCAAGGCTGGGCTGGAAGAGAACAACAGAGACAAATTAAGGAAGGTTTGGGGAAAAGTGTGATCTCGCAGGATCAGTTGGAAATGCTGAGAACTCAAAACGAGTCTTTTGCAGAGGTATTTTGCCTAACTGTTAAGAATTGGAGATCTTGTCTCTTAACTGAATAAGTTTCTTCCAACCTGTATTACCCCTCGCAGGGCTTTAGTCTAGGTCTCTTTCCTTGTTTCAGCATCTCTCTGCTGCTCTTCCCGCTCACCAGCCCTCCTTTAAAACCTGCTTCTGAGGGATGCTTGACCCTAAAAGTGAGGACTTTTCCAGCTGACCTGACCTTTGAGAAAAGCAACTAATATGAATGAAAAAAACCCCACACAGCTCTTCACTTTTGACAGCCTAACTTAAAGAATATGAAGCCCTGCAAGACAAAAGGTATCAGAAGGTCTCTGCAGCCCACTGGCTCCTGTTGGTAAATACCTATTATCTTACCAGCTGGAGGACAGTCCCCATGCCACATCTTCCCCTTTCCATCACTGTTGCATAATACAGCTTCATTTCATTTCTGAAAGAAGTTTGTTTACCAAGAGGAAAGGCAAAAAGAATATGTTTTGTCACCTCTATGCTAAACCTATTGTCTCCTTCCTAAAAGCAATCATCTTTAGATATTAAAATGGCATGATCTGGGTATTGCATAGCATTTCTTCTAATCTGCCTGCATTGCCAATTCAGTTCACAGATTGCATTCATTCTCCTTTGAAAAGCTTACATTGTTGAGTCGGAACTTTCCTAAGAAATAGCATTTGCTCACATCAGCCTCGCGTTAGCAAGGACAAAGTCAAGAACAGAGCAGGGACGGTGCTTTATAAGGAAGACAGGAGAGTCAGAGAGTCAGGAGCTGGTTGTGACATCTTTTGGAACAGTTCAGATTAAAAGGCAGAAATACACCAAAGGTTTTTTTTTTTCTTCTAGTCATGAAATAATAACAGCAAGAAAGGCATAGAGCACAAGTCACACTTAAACACAATGATGGATAATGCACTCTTCCCTGTAAAACAAGAACAAATAAGTCAGATCTTTCCCCAGCCCGTGTCCCAGTCTCTTTGGTCCCGCCCTGAACTCTGCTTTTCAGACCTACCTCTGAAAGGGGGAAACCCCAAACTTCCAGCCCCAAATACAAGAATTTTGGGGCATTCCAAGTTCTCATACCAGCTAAAGCTTGTGAATCAGTACAAAACGTCAGCCTACTCTACAGGCAAGGAAAGCATCCCTTGAACCGGCTCCTCCGCTCACCAGTTCCCATGAACACCAAGAACACTGTGAAAGCACGAGATGTATGTGTATATGTACATCTCTGTGTGCATGTATCTAGCCAGCCAGCTGAGCTTCTTACGTTGTACAGAATTGGCCTGTCCACTGACCAAATCCTATCTTTTTGTTGAGTTCTTTATTTTGGAGGCACAGAGGAAAAAAATGCAACATTGTACACAACTTCTCTTTCCAAATCTCCCCTGAGGCAGGTGAACCCTTCCACCTGGCTTTATTTTTGTCTGCAGTTCAACAGACAAAATTTCCCATACAATACAGGCAGACGCCTCAGTTCCAGGTCCGCGTTAAAGCTTTGCTAGGGAAGCACAGAGCAAGGGCAATGGCACTGGAGTGCTTGAAGGAAGCAATTCAGAGACATCACTCTCTATCAGTGCAGGCTACTAACACCAACGTAAAAGATGTCATGCTGCATGGGTCACCCATCTAACCCTAGAGAAGGTGTTAATAAAGATACATTTTTAATTTTGCACACAGTAAGATCATACAGGGCTCACAAAGCAGCAGAAATGTACCTATAACTCTTATGTGTATTTCCAGACAAATGATGCAGCTTTCTTTATGACATCAATTTATTTTTCACTTTGCAATTACGTAAAAACAGCAATAACATGGGAAGAGAGATGATGTGACGGATCCTGGTGCTGAATTATTCATTGCCCTTCAGCTGCTGACTTCACATCAGACAGCTCCCAATGCACCTCGCATAAATCACACTGGATCTTTTTTGCCACAGCCACTCTAAGATCCTATCGTGTGCTTTTCCACCTAAATACCATAGGATAATGGTCTTCTTTCAAGGAGGGGATGTGCATACATTGATTGGAAGGGAGGTCTGTGTCCTGCAGTCATTGATGTTTGGTGAGGAGGTAATGTAATGCCCTGAAAAAGATGTGTCGGATGCATAGGCTTTCTATAGAAAAGAAGTTATTTTATATACATATATATATGTCTGGTGTTATAGTGAGGAATATATGCATATCATTTGGTATACCTAATGTTCAATATCTGATAAGCTGTATTACCTCACAGAGCTGTGTCTCATGAAGACCGCAATATTATAAGACATTTGGGGAGAACAGAGCAATTAATTTCATCGTCTCTGTTTTGCATGTATTTATTTAATTATTTGGTGTATTCACTTCCTAGCACTTGGGCTCAATTAGATGAACTTCAATTCCACTTTGGGGCAAAGTGATCAGGGTTTGCCGCATCGCAGAACACCCACAATAAAAATTACAAACTGCAAAGGAACATGCCAACCTCAATGAACATTCAAAAGAAATTTTGTGCATGCCATGCCCTACACTGGTTTCCAGACCAGTGAAGGGTTAAGCAGTGTGTTTCATTCCTACTTTCCAGGCCCTTGGGCTGGTTAATCATTGCTGACTGTGAACTCTTCAGGGATTTGGATTTTTACTACCCTGCCTGCACAGGGTCTATTGCAGTGGGATGCCTTCTCACTTGTTCCATAAGTGCTATCACCTACACTATGGTGAATAGTAAAAATATCATTCTTAAGACATTTCCATCTTTCAACAGGCAATCTCTTCACCAACATTTTTTTTAAGGATGGCTTGGCAGGCTACTATTTTATTTTGCTGCAAACGAACAAATGGGTAAATCTCCTCCTTCTCCCCATTTTCCCTCAAGCTACTTCTGAGACCTTCACAGAGCACAAGGGTTTTAGGAACAAGCCCAAATTACTGTGGCAGAACAAATTGCGATACCTCAGCTGAGCTATGGCCACAGTCAATATATGAGCTGTTAGCCCTTACGGCAGTTACAGGGTGGTACAGCTTCCTTGAGCCTGGCAGGAAAGGTGTTGAGGCAGAGCTGATACACAGGCAGTTACAGTAGCTCAGCTGACATGCAATAACATGTTAAGTCATATTTAATGTCTCCAAGGCTTAGGATCCTCTTTTAATTCATGTAGTACCTTATGTTGTAGCCTAGAGAACTGCCTACAGCAAAGATCATCTTTCAACCACATGGGCAATTTTGTTCTGTACGTTGCACTATAGCATTTGTGTCCACCTGCTCCAGTGGTTCTCTTTTTTGACATAACATTTGCTTCTGTGAAGCTTTGTATTGGAATTTATTCCTGTTATTAGTATTTGTTTGTAATATGGTAGCATCCATTTTGTCAGCCCTAAAGAAGTACAGACTAAAAAGAGGGTCCCTGCATGGAAGAATTTAGCCATGCTCTTGTTTACTTTAATTTGTCTGCGTATACCAGGAGCAGGAGGATGTAGAAACAACAGGATACTAAAGAACAAGAGGAAAAGCAGTGAATCCTCAATAAGACCTTTTCTGTCACAGACTAACTTTAGTTTTCAGGAGAGTCTGGGATGAGCATAGCTAATAAGGCCTGTTTTACCATAATATTTGATATATTTTATGATTTCATAGCTCATATGTGACCATAGCAAGTGATATCTCATAAATACGTATGAAAAATATATGCAACATCAACATAAAGTCAACTGTCAATATTAGCACAACTTTTCTCTTTGTTTCTTCTTTTTAGTAAATAGCAGAAACTGAGATACAGAGCAAATAAGGGACTTGGGGAAGAGGGAGGCTATAGCAAACCTAGAACTAGGTTCCAGGTCTCTCAAGTCCCAGCCTAAGGCATAAACTAAGCGGGAATATTCATGTGCATAAGCATTTGCAGGATCAGGGCCTGCAACTGTAATCCAACTTGGATGTAATCCAGCGTGGATGAAATTTAATTTACTCATGAGATCTCAGTTAAAAAATGCTGGTTTCATGAAAATATAACATTACTATTGATTTTTTTTAAGCTGTAAATTGGGCAAATACAGACGTAAATGCAAACCACAAAATACTTGAACAGATGCACAAAGGACATCCAGTCACCAGACTAAAATCATTGGAAACTTGCTTCCCCCCACCCCTTCTTTCTTTCTTTTTCTGCATTTTGTTAACATTTAGAAAAGAAGGAAATATGTATTTCTGACCTCTTTGTTAAAAATATCACAAGATTCATTAAAAGAAGTATTTGGAAACCTCAAAACTCTTCTCTATTTCCATGAATACCTGAAATCTAATGCCTCTGATTAAGCAGAAAAGGGATGAACTGTTATGTGAAGCTGACAACAATAATTGTGAACTGAAGAATGGCATGTTCAATGCAAGTAGCTGGTAATAATTTCATGCAAAGGATTAGAGAGCTGGAGGGGGGAGCCGAGCTGAAGTTTGTTTACAGACAAAGGGAGCCTGTGGGGTGGGTGCTGGGAGCTCCCAGAAATTGCTGAGCTCCTGAAGACAATAGGAGAGATGGATTTTCTGCTCTTGTAAGGCAACTTCCTAAGGCAAATGCTTCAAACCTGGCTGTCTACCATCAAAGACCTGTAAGCTACTCCCACTTGGATGGCATGGGGATTTTTGGTTACTCAGAAGCACTAGCTGCAGAAAGGTCCCCTCCCTCTCATTACAAAATTGCAGCCAAAATGAAATAAAAATTATTTTCATTAAACTGTTCCTGTGTAGAATTTATCTTTCTTGCTCAACCAAACTACAAAAACTCCAATGATGGTTTCGAAAACAGAAAGCTGTTCCATTTCTTCTAACAAAACAAAATTTTCTCCAAAAAGCATAACCATTTCTTCTGCAAAATTCTGATTAACTGAATAGTTATCTTTCCATTAAAAAACAGTTTTAATATAGAATTATTTAACCATTCCTAAAATGTACAGTTCTACAAATCAAATATATTACATCTAGGAACCTAAATATTTGGAAATCTAACCTACCTATTCAGGCTTAGAAAATAAGCTGGCTTTGTTTCTTAAAATAATTGAATTGACTTTTCATTTTAAAATATTAAAATATAGCAGATTTTAGTGTTCTAGGTAGTAAAATGATACAGCTACCATCAGCTTGAATGGATTATGCTGAAAGAATGCCATCTGCTAAAAACAAAATGTTTCCTTGAATGATTGAAAGATATTGATCAATAAATACACGGGTGTTATTGATGCTGTTCTCAGCACGTGCTGAAGGATCCTCTTTGAACCGAGCATGTTTTTATTCTGTAATCAACTTTTATTTATCAAACTTTCATCTTTGCAAGAAAAAACCAGAAAGAGTCTAATGATACCCCTTAACAAAGCAAAGAGGGTGCCGCAGACCACAGACCCAGGTTAAAACAGGCTGTTAAGCACCGTCGAGACATCTGCTTCTTTCTCCGGCGCTACACGGAGCGTGTTACACGGGGAACACAACTGCCTGTATAATTTACAAATCGCTCCGATTGCTTTAGCCTCTTAATATCACTAAATCTCTTTCTCCCTTCCCTTTTCACCCCCCTCCCTCTCTTTCCCTGCACTATATTTATATCTGGGAGGCTGCGTTCAAGCATTTGGAGATGATGTTTCCTGTGGAAACCTTTGAATTATTTCAACAATTTCACAGCATGTTGCTTTTCTCTTCTGTTCCTTGCTGCCTTGTTCTGGTGATTGGTACTAACAGTAACAGGAAAAATGGTAAAGAAAACAATGCCAAGACCGGCTCTGCCAGAGGAATCCTAACGCAGCACAAAGATCTGATTTCAATTAGATCTGCTCAAGGCAAAGAAATACTGCAGCGGGGGATTGATCCTCCGCTGAAGTCAGCCTCATCGGGCTGGGGCTCCCGCCTGCGCAGGCAGAGGCTGGGCAGCGGGACGTGCCCCGCAGACCCCCCGCTTCCCCCCGCTCCGAAACCCTTCTTTCCAATCTTGTAAATAGCAACAGATTGTTTGCTGGAGTCCACTTCGCGTGAAGGCTGCCAACAAACCACGCCGTGTCTAAACTCTTTTAATATATTTAATGTGGATTCCAGAAGACAAGCATGCTCACACATAGGTTTAGTAAAATATCTGAAGAAATCCCAAACTGCTGTGTATAAAGATAATTAATTGTGAGCCCCGATCCTTACCCAAAGAAAAAGTTTTTGTGTTGGTTTTTTTTTCCTCCTCTGAATGGAGACTATGATTTCCTGGTTTCTTTTAAATTTTTAATATTGCACTTTTTAAAACTTTCAAACTATTGATTCTTTTGCTGTAAACCCAGAGTCTCCTATGAAAGGTAATGAAGTGAGAGGCAGAATTAAGAATGCCCAGATGTGTTGTAGCACATAAGAACAGTTTACAAGGAAAATGCAAAACTGCCAGCAGACTAGCAACGGGTTAGCTGTCTATATAAATATATTGTGCAGGAAACATATAGCCAAGCCTGGCTTCTGGACTTTGGTCTGGTGCATGTAAGCTCAGCTGCTACTGCCTGCGCTGAGAAAATGAGAATATACTATTTTTATGATGGTTCGGAGCAGTTTACGCCAATCCTCAGCAAGGAAGCCATGGTTTTTTCTTGAAGCAGGGGTATATATGAAGGGCTCCTCATTACATGGAGTAGCTGGCCTGGATGTGGTGCAGGGAAGGAAAAAGGCATTTCTGTCCAGCCCGCTGTTCACCCTGCCTCTTCCTCCTGGTGTTTGCAGCCCAGCACCTGCCCCCTCCCTCGGCCCCTCTCTTCACCCTCCTTTCCTCCCTCCTTACTCCTGTTTTGGGTGAGTGGGCCCCCAGGCAGATGAATTTGGATTCCTGCAAAAATCTCCTACTAAATGTAATTCTTACTTTCTGAGCTTTCCTGCTAATTGCATAAAGCAACTTCTTGTATAAGGACAATCCTCCATAGGTTGTGTTTGAAGGATCAGGCGCTCATTCACACGTGCTATTAGGTTGCAACAGAAACAGTCTGAAATATAGGCAACAGAAATATACACATTCCCAGCTTTCCCTTAAATTAAATTTCCTATCCTATTCCTCATGTGGGTACGGTCATTTCTAATTTAAATTTGTTAGAAATAGACATTAATTTTAAGGAGATTTCATAAATCCCATGCCAATGTTATAAAGCAAGCATGTAAATATGTCAGTTTGCAGAAAGCCAGGCTTTAAAAAAAATATGAAAGAGCATAACACTGCTGACATTCCCATCATATGCTGAAATTTCTGTCCAAAGCTGCTTTCTATCTCCGTGGCAAGGAACCATTTCTGAATAACAGAGATAAACAGATATGCAGAACCTCCGCGCTGTTATTTGGCAGTACGTTCAAGTCAGCCGCGAGCAGGCTGCTCTTCGCTCGGCAGCTGTCCCGTGGAGCCACGGAGGGAGGTGCAGCCTCCACGCCATGCACGGGCTGGGCAGGCGATGGGGCTGGCATTGCCCACGGGATAACCGACCCCAAACAGTTTCTCCCTCCTTTCAGACCTTTACAGCCTCGCATCACTCGCAACCGCCGTGAGGGAGGCAGAGGAGAGAACAAGGGGGGGGCCACTGTGTCCTTCTGCCTGCAGACGGGGGGCTGTTTGGTGCAGTGTCCTCTCCGGAGCTTTGCCCAGACATGGTTTAGATATTTAAGATAAGAGGGATCTGTCCCTCTCCCGTGGGGGGACTTTCCACAGACTCCTAGACCTCAAAGCGCTCTCCTCCAAGAGGCTGTGCAACACAGCGATGGGAAACGGGGCTGTAACGCACTCGGGCAGCTTTATAACCCTCTGCTGCGCAGAGCGAAGGGGTGGGAGCACTTTGCTATGGAAAACGAGCATTAAATTCAAGAGACATTGCTCTGCCACTGCAGAAGAAAATTCTCTGTAGGTCGGTCTGAGCATGTTTGATGCTTATATCCTTTCTGCACGGGCAGGCCAGGGTGTGGGGAGCCCGGGGGGGTGTTGCAGCACAGTAGGTGCTATGGGGTTGTGAGTGCCTGAACCTGCTCCAGCCTTCCTGATACTCTGCGTGATGCAGCTCCTGTCGGGCGGTGCTTGGAGACAGCAGGGAAAAGAGGTACCGTAACATTTCTCCTTTAAAACTTAGGGAAAGTTGAGCTTGTCCAGAAAGAGCCCTTCTGCTGTCCAACTTTGGTTCCCTTATTTACAGAGCAACATTTATTCCTATTGCCTTCTGCCTGTTGCTATTTATAATATAGGGAAGCGTTTTTCACACAAAATGCCAGGGAAAAGTTTTCCTGGGCTGCTCAGCCTGTCGCACAAGGGCTGCTTTGTGTCCCTTGCTAAGAGCTTGCCGTTTGGGGAAGCTGTAGGTCTGTAAGAAACAACAAAAAAAAATTACAGGAGAATGTGCTTAACATTTTGTTGCAGTCTTTGAAAATCTTTACGAGAAGCTGAGTATTTGGAGCAGATAAGCCAGCCATGCATAGACTCGGCTGTGATTTCTTTCAACATATTACTCTAATTTTCACCTTTCCTATTGATCTGCAGGGTACCACCTCTTCAAACCCCAGACAAATTGATCCTCTGAGTAACATCTCTGCACACTATTAATCTTTTTCTCACATTTGATGTTCCACATTACTGGACACAGGACACACACTATGACTCAAGTGTTAATCAACTAATACCTGAAAATTAGGCTTGTGTCTACTGTATAAACATTGACAGACTATCCATCAGCTGCCTGAGTGAATAAATGAATTTTGCCTTTGTTGCATGCACGGTAGCACTCTGTGGCCTGGAATATTTACTGGGCTTGGAGGACATCATACAGTGAGGGCAATGGGCAGCCACCGCCGGGCAGCCACCTGTGCAGGATGGGGTACAGGTGAGGGGGCGGACTGCGGACACCCACTTACCCCAGCAGACCACGCCACTTCCAATTACAGCAACAGGCTTTTCTCAGTGTATTTTGGAGGAAAAAGGAGTGGAAATCCCTTGGCCAGATGGGCTAAGGCCAATCCATAGATGTCCCAGGCTACTGGCCAACTGAGGTCCCAGAAGGAAAATGGAAATACTTAAACTGTCATATGCACCATACCTGATTTTACTGCACATTAGCTGAGTGCTGGATGTTTGCCTCCAGTGCAAAAGGTCCTGAACTTGCACCACTATCAAACCCTATTTCAACGCTTCCTGACAGGCAATGAGGCATTGTTTGCAATGCAAAGTCCTGGACGTGGCTCCGTCTTTTTTTTTTTTTTTTTTTTTCCCTCCCTCTGTAACCATTGAAACAGATGGTTATTTCTTCCTAGGAGTTGGTAGAGCAATCTGATTGCAATGTCTGATTGTGATCGTTGCTGACTCTGACACCCTCCTGGCAGGCTCCTCTCTTCTGTTACGTCAACTTCCATTTAACAAAAAAGAAAGGGGGAGAAGAGGACAGGCACAGCTGAAAAGCGGCGAGTTTGGGTCCCTGCTCGGGCCAGGCCAGGCTGCCAGGCTGTAGCAGAAGCAGAGCAGATCAATGGCCCCCACCCTCGGCACATGAAAAGGGCCAGAAAGATTCTGACTGAGTTTTATAAAAGGCAGTCAAAGCTTAGCTGCAGCATTGTTTCTGGGTAGGACAAAACTGCTTGAATCATCTTTGTTCTGATTTTTTTTTTTTTTTTAAGTGGCTTTCTTGGAAGAAGAAATTTATCCAGGGAGGGTCTCTTGTGACAACTTCCTGAAAGCATCTAAAAAATCTGGGAAATTAAATATATGAGGTTATTTGGCAACTAAAATGTGAAACATTGTATCTACAGAAATTAAGCTGTTGGGTTTTTGATGGATGCCTGAAAGCTTTGGGAGAAAAATTCCAATGAAAAAACAACCTTTGCTAGTAACAAAAATAATTTCCTCCTTTCCTCCTCACCAGGAGAGATTAATTCACTTACATTCCCCTCTCAGGCTGGAATTCTTCATGCTCCATCTTTTCCTAATAGTAATTTTAATTTTTTTTTTTTTTTTTTTTTTTTTTTCCAAAGCAGGGCAGCAGGGCAGAGGCCCTATGGCAAACAGGGAGGGAGGCAGGCTGAAAGGGTCCACACTGAATAGCGTTGGTGGAAGAGCATGTAAGAGCAAGTTGGGCTCCATAGGTCAGACTCAATCACTATAGCTGCTAATGGGGTGAAAGAGAAGCATCTCCAGTTCAGGTCTTTGATGGGGCTAAGTCACTCTGGAGCTGCCAACCTCCCTCCTGACTTTGCAGGAACCACAGCATAACTGTGTCCTTAATACAGGTACCTCAGGTAGAGCACTAAAGGTGGGACAAGTGGTTTTCTGTACTTGCTGGTTTATGATTGCATCTCCCCATGACAGTGGTTCCCTTCCTGTGCTTTGTCTCTTCACTTCAGCATGTTAGCTCAGTCTTCACTGACGCCTCCAATCAATATGGGAATACAAATAACAACAAAATAAAAACATCTCAGCAGCAGGTAAAGAATAACAGCAATATTAAAAAGCCTAAAAAACCCTAACTGCAAAGAAAACAAGATACTTTCCTGTATCTATTTATACAGACACATGCACGCATACAAGACTGAATATTCCAGCTAAAATGGCTCCATGAAGACACTAAATGTGTTACAAATTTAAGCTCTTAGAAGTCCACACAATTCACACTCCAGATCAACCAAAGATGGACATGCGGGACATAAAGGATGCAAGCATTTAATCTAGGTATGGCTCATGCAATTACTCCATGAGAAAGCACATTTAGCTTATATATTTCAGAGAAGCCTAATTTTTCCACGAACGATGTCTCAAGCTCTAAACCCACTGCATCGAAAACAGCTCTGCAGGTCCCTAATCCTGTTTTCTACTACCTGGCAGATAATCCTGTTATTTGCTACCTATCTGCTATGCCCTGGGTCAGACAACTCTGCACCTGAGTGCATTGGACAGTCTCCTGGAAGCGGAGACATGGATCTGAATCACTCAGAAAGGGCACTGACTCTTATTCCCCCAGGGAAATATATAAACCCAGGGAGTGCTGTCACCTTTAGGTGGTGGTATGGAAGGATAATACCTACATCACCCATTTTTTAAAAAAAGAAAATATGTACCAGATGAAAAGTCTCTGCATGAGTAGGCGAAGGTGCTATACTGAAGTCCAGAGATGTGCCTGGGTGGTAGGAATCAAGAATCAGCCCTGTGCATAGTGTTTTTCATTAGCAAAGAATAGCCAATAAAACTGGTCAAAACTAGTTACCAACATTCCCTCCATCACGCCAAATATGAACAGAAGGGACCTAACACTCCCCAGCATCAGCTGTGGAGCCGACACTCATGTCCAGGCTGCTGGACTCCACTGAGAAACCAAGCAGATGAAAACTAGACAACATCAAATTTTATGTCTGCATCCCTTATCGGCCCGCATGCCCAGAGTGTGCTGATCTGCATCGGTGTGATGGGTTAATTATAAACAAAACAGAAAAACTTTCTTTAAAATCTACTTAATTGCCTGTACCTACTCTCCATGCATCCCAGAGAAGAGTTCCTGGTATCAGCTGATATGGGAGGTGAACCAGGAAAGAAAACAGGTTTCTCTCAAACTAATTCCATTAGGGCCTGGAATGACTGGGTGAAACATGAGTAAGGGAAATCATCGCAGAAACACAACAGCTGGGCTCCATGACATCACTTGCAGGAATCAAAGGAAATGAGCTTATAAGTTATGCAGAAAAAACCTTTTTTTGTTTGTCTGCTTATAAAGTTACAGTTTGCTTTCTGAATGACAACAACAACAAAAAGCTTTGAAAAATTTGGGCCTGATATTTTGCTCTTTTAGGTAAATCGTTTTGCATTTATTGAAGCTGACAAGGAAATAAAATGCCTGAAATCTTTTCTGTTTGCTGTGCATGAAGACAAATTATTGCAGAAGCAATAGTACCACATGCTTCCAACAAAAATACAGTAGTGCACAATCTAAAAAGTTATGAAAAAAAAGGAGGATGCAATGGTTAACATCTATATTATTGTTGCTGTCATTTGTTTGCATGTTTTGACCTTATTGGATAGCTTATCAGTAACTAGTTCTTCACAGACATCATGTTTATTGTCAAAGGATATCAAATAAATGACAAATAACTGCTTTTAGAGTTCAAAGAGCAAAAAAATAACACAAGCCAGGGTATTTACTGCAAAGGCTTCTGCCTCATGTTTAGCTCACTCGCTTGTGTCTTACTCCACGACGTGCTTGAGTCTTCAAGCCACAGCCCAGAAGACAAATCAGAAATCAAGGAAGCATTGCAGACAGACAGACCGGCTCCTACTTCCTTTGTGCTCAGTAGCATGGGTATGTTAGGAGCTGGTTTCAAGGTAATGCACTTAATTATTTAACAAAAAATAATTTACTAAATAAGGCCATTCCTTACCCTGTTCCAGTTACTGCTGGAGGGGTAAACAAATATTTTTGATGGATTCCTTTTTTCATGAAAACAGAAAAGAAGAGCTATGAAGTCAGAGAGCTGGGATGGGATTCATCCAGCTGGAGCCATCACCTGGGGTCCCCCTTCATCATGAAAGAGAGAACAGCATCTCCTGAAGCAACCTGTTGTAACCAAAGCGCATCTTAGAAAGGTGACACAATTGCCTTCGGGTGGGGTGAGTTCTCCCTGGATTATACACAGTCTAGACAACTGCAGTAGACTTTCTTTGGCAAAAACTACAAGAAATTACTTCTACCTTCAGTGTGTCTGTAACACAGCTGACTTGCACCCATAGTGGTCCTTGCTCCTCTCCGTATCCCTGATTTCACTCCAGATGGACAGTCCATCCCCGCATTGTTTTCCGGCATGCCCAGACTCATGTCCCTGTTTCTGTCTCCCGGATTTGGTTCCTGCCTCACACTGTGCCACGCTTATTCCAGTTTACAAGGCTGTAGCCTCAAACACGTTATCATAAAAAAGTGTCCACTGTAAAGATTTCCTCATAAAAAACCAACTCTGTTCACAAATAAATTAAGAATGTGCTTAAATCCCAGTGAAAGCAATGGAACATAAGCATGTGCTGAAAGCCTTTCCTGAACGGGGGCCTGTTGCTTCCCTCTTCCTAAAACCTATTTCGGTTGAGCTCATATTTCTTGCTGGCAAGAACTTAAAAACAAAAAGAAGGAAAAAACCTTTCCCATAAAAGTTGAACTTAATAGACCACTCTAGCATCCTTAATTGCCATATTTTTGTGTATTGATGCAAATACTTATTAATGGACCTCTTTAAGGAAAAGGTTATATTTCATATCAAAAATACATAGCAAAATGAGTTAGCACAGTTGTACACCATAATGCTTTGCAAAGTTAATCAACCTAGATAGCTGGAATGTGGCAGAATGTTTTGTTTCCAAATGGAGAATGATTACAATATAGTGGGGGTTGTTGTCTTGCCAACTTCCTTTTAATCATCTCTTTTTCTATATGGAATGAAGGCCATGAAACATCTTAAAATGCAAGCAACTTCTTCAGTCAAAAAAGAACAAGGCAGTGGTTTTTTTTTTTTTAAGTGGGTGAAGGAATCCACTGATGTAATAAATGTATCCATGTATTCCAAGTATAACTTGGAGCCAGTCTAGTTATAAACTCCTTAAGATCAAGGTTCATCATAAAACTGGGCCCTACCTTTATTTTCGTAATACTAGCGGTTGCCACTAGAATTCCTGAACCCCTTCTTCACGCCATCTGGAATGCATACATGAGCAAGTTTATGATGAAAAATATACTGTGCACTAGAGCTGGGCTTTTTTAGGGTAAAAGTAACTACAAAGGCAGTAATGTGCAGGGATTGTACATTTATTTTATTACAAGAACCAATGTGTTCTTTTCTTTTTGGTCTAACCAAGCTGAAGACAGGTCATAGAAGCAGGCTTTGCAAATGAATAATACTATGGTATATGTTCAGATTTGTTCTGTGCTATCTGGAAATGAAAAGGGCACACCTAATACCTTTATCTACTTAATCCTGTCACTGTTTGTTTAATTCATTATATAGAATTTCAGTCTGGGTCAGCTGTTATGTCCAAGCTCGGTCTATGACAGGTTTTATGTCATATGACACCCCGATACCTCAGCATTCGTAACTTCCATTACAGTTATATTAGGACAGGTAGCAAAATTCACTTTGGTGACTTCCCTAGTGTCATTGCAGTTGAAAAGTGTTAGCTCTGGTCACCTTAAAAGTTTGCTCACGATTGCCACAAGCCAACTCCTAATCAAAGTGCATTTCCATACCATGCGTTTTATTATTCTGGGTGGGGTTTTCTTTCAGGAGTCTTTTGGTTTATTGGTTTTTTAGCAAGAATAGTGTGAGAGAGACCTTCTTTCTTCAACCTTTTCAGATTTTCAGCCCAAGTGTACTAACTCTTGCTAAGATCGAAACCAGTAAAATAAAATCCTAAATTTCAGATTAGGGCTCTGATTCAGGAAAGTCCTTAATCACGTGCTCGACTGAAAGAGCATGTGTCATTTTTAGCAAAGTCAGTGTCCAGACATCAAGTGTTGTTCTGCACCTTGAATGAATTGAAGTCAAGACGAATTAAGCATGTGTTTTAAATCAGGTATGTGCTTAAGCACTTTCTTGAACAATGATGGAATTAAGCATGTGCTGAAGTCCTGACTTGGGGCTGTTAAGGGCACTTTTCCATCCTTCAGCTGAGAAAGGAGATCACCTAGCCACAAACGAGTCTTTCTAGCGGAGGCACCTGCTTTATCATTTCCTAGTCCAGCACACAAGTATCAGCTTTCTGATTTAGTAAAATAGCGGAGGGTCATTCTCACTCTGCAGGGCCAGATCCCACAGAGAAAGGCTCTTTGTAATAGTACAAGAATACTACGAGCTTCACAAATATAAGCGCCCAAATGATAGAAGCACCAGATACTCAGCTGCCTGGGCACCCTTCCTTCCCTCCCCAGCACAGCCTATCTCTGTCTCTCTTTCGAGGCTTGTTCAAGGAGATCACCAACGCCGTGGTCCAGCAACGGGGAGGTGAAATGAGTGATGCCATTTGCAAATGTGTGCGTGCACACAGGGAATCCACTTGTTCCTTTGCTCTTCTCTCGTCACTGGGTAGCGCAGATTTCCTTTCTGTCTTACTCTCTTATTTGGGTTGTCTGCTATGAATCTGCAATAAATATTTCATAAACATGAATCATGTGACAAAATAAATTCTAAAAAATGCCTTGGACACCATCAGGCCGGGCGGCCCCCCCAGAGTCCCCCAAAGGGGCTGGCACGTTCGCAGCTGTGAAGCTCCCTGCAGCTCTCCCATCTCCACTAGTCACTGGCTCCTATTGAAACCAGCCCAGCTCCTGGCTGCTCCGCACAGGAAATCTTTCCCAACAGCAGTCCTATTTTGAACAGTAACTGCCAAAGCCGAGCCAAGGCCATGCACAAAAAGCCTAGTTTACCAGATGAATTCCCACAAAACACAAGTGACGCTATTCAGGATCTCATAAGCGGTAGGTCAGGGAATAAGGTGTTAGGACTCCTAAAGTTTAGCAGGAGGGAGCTGCTTGTCCCCTGGCCATAGGCTGCCTGCAGTACTGCAGGGCTAATTGCTGTGCATTCCTCAGCCATGATGTCACTGGATCATGATGCTAACTCTTTCCCTCCTATGGATGGAGGGAACTCGTTGTGTATCTCTGAGACACCCAAAAATACATGTGCTGACCCTTTAAAAAAAAATCTTTTACCATATGCTTAGCAGAGCCAAACTAAATGAAGCTGAGGTCTCTGTCCAGCATTTGGAAGCCAGTTAAAATAGGAAATCAGTGTTTCTCTAAATACACAGAGTATATTACCTTAGTCATAAAATTGGGGACTTTCAAATCTAATTTGTTCAGCACTAGCGCTGTTGAAGGCTGGGAAGTGTTCCAGAGGAAATCACCTCCACGCAAACAGAGATTAGCAGCTCCCCATTGCAGACATATGGAAATGATTGCCTATAATCTCCGGTAATTGTGGCTGTATTACATTCAAATCCTGTTTTCAATTTTCTTAAACTTCTAGACTGATTGTGTTATTAAATCATGCTGGCTGATGTGTTTAATAAGGACCTATTAAATGTTTATAAAATTAGGGAAATAAATACGGGCTTTTAGTCAGATTGTGTGATGGATCTGGTAACCTATTGTTAAAAGTACTGCTGGTAAAAACGTGTCTAAAAAAAATAGACTTAAAGGCTCCCTTTAAAATAAGAAACCCAATATTCGATACAGCCTATTTCCAAAATGATATTCACAGATGTTTAGAGCGAAAAGAGGAGCCCAATTAGAAAGATCTCGCTGAGCTGCGGGAAGAAGCACTTCCTCCACAGGGTGACGGGTCCCAGTGTTGGACGGCGCCGGGAGGGCTCGGCGTCAGCCCACGAGTGGCCGCGGTGGCTGCGTGGGCACCCGCGTGGCTCCAGCAGCGGTGTCCCGGCTGCCGGGGCAGCGCGTGGCCAGCTGAGGCCGGGCACCGTCCCCGTCAGCCCTGAGCGCCCAGCCCTGCAGTGGGTGGGCAAGCGCCTCCCGTGGGCCCGCTCTCCCTTCTCTACCCACACACGGTCACCTTAAATAATTAAAGAGTTCCAAGGGACCACGACAGAAAATTTGGCAAGGGAAAAGGATTTTTTTTTAAATCCAGCGACGCGTGTCTGACACAGAAGAGAGGTCTAAAGGATGACTCCATGCCTCCTCCTCCTCCTCCTTCCCACCACCCCTTTCCTACGCGGTGCTACCCGCAGGCAGAGACAAAGCCTTTGTCTCACAATCAGGAACCCTGATAGCTCCTTGCGTGCCCAATGTTGCTTTTTGGAGGTAACCTTCAGTTTTTAAGAGCTAGCTCTGTGCTTTCTTCACTCTCAACTCCCTGTTACAATAGCTCTCACCTGGCTGTGAACGTGCATGCATCCAACTTGTTTTAACCACGGTACACATGCTAAAGTAATTTTGTCCTCTGTCTTAAGGGCAAACATGAACCTGTTTTCTCCAGCAAATTAATCTTTTATTTTATTCTTATTTGAGGAGGGGGGTGAAGAGTAAGGGGGATTAGAAATTAATTAATTGTTGAGTTTTTCAGCATAAAATGCACCGCATCATTATCTTTGCATAAACACACCATCTTTTAAAAAATATAACTAGCCCATAACATCGTAGTTACAGAATATTATCAAGTAATGAGGAACTTGCATGGTTCACATTAGAGACTTTGAAAGGTTTGAAGAGAATTGGATATAAGGTTAATATTTGGCAGAGCCTTGTAAATAGCCTGATTGTTATTTTATATTGGCTGAAGTATAAAAATCTGTGCTGCGTGCCAGCAAAAGCCGAGTGGTGTGGCCAGGTAGTTACATGGCTCTGTTGTTAGCCTGTTTCATGTAGGAATGTTCTTGCTCTCAGTAGGTTATTTTTTGTGTGTCTGCTTATACTCAGCTAAAATAGAGCAAGGACCCAGCACAGCAATTATTTTTACTAAATTTTGTTGGCCTGCCCTCAGGGGACCTTCTCCCAGTTTAATTGTTGGAGGGATTGTTGCCTTCTGGGATTTTATTTCAAAATGTTCTTGTTAGAATTTGCTTTCTTAACAGAGTAAGGGCTTTTATTTTTAAAAATTTAATCCCTTTTTTAATGCACATAAAAAATGCATAAAACGGTGTATCCTGAAATTAATAGAGGTGTTTCTTGATGCATAGATTTCTAAATTATTTGTCTAAAGATATGCTTAGAATTGATTATATTAAAGGGGCATAAATCTCCTGCTCCCCTCCCCCATGCAGGAGGTTTGGAAGTGAATTCTAGCAACCCAACTGCATTTTAAGTTAAGACAAACATGGGAGAGATCATTTGTCTCTAGCTGTACATGAAATAGCTTATAATAGTTGCAGCTGAGTACATGAAGTATATGTTAGAACCCCTTTGATATAAATCCCAGCATCGGCCTACAAAGATATTGCATTTATGCATCTGACAGGATTCACCCATAAATAATAATAGGAGAAAAATCCAAATTTATAAGCTGTTATTTCTGGATTTATTTTTAATGTGACTGAATATTCGTCCCACTTCTACAGCAGGCACTACATTAAGCAGAACACGGGCAATCTGGTTGAAATCAACAGAAAGAAAATAAATACTGAAATGTCCCCTCGTTCAGCCACAACTGGTCAGAGATGTGGGACAAGCTCCACGTGAGGACAAATATCATCCTGCTACATAATTCAAAGCAACTGGGCAGTCACGGAACCTATTTTGCTATTTTTAGTTTAGTCAGAGTATTTGTTTGTTTGGGGGAAGCTCTCCCCTTTCCCAAACATATGGTTCTTCGCCCGTCATCTTAAATTATATTTACAGGCTATGAAACCTTTGTGGGCTAAATCTCAGCTCGTGTGAATTGGCATCCTCTGCTGAAATCAGCAGAGTGGTGTTGGAGTCTTGCGCACAACCTCTCTGTGACAGTCTACCTGCTAACTTCTTTTCGAGAAAAGAGTGGATGAGGTCAGACTTTATTCCCCCGTTTCCTCCTTCTCTGCTATTTTTTGCAGTTAACCCAGCATCTGTAATTAATCTGATAGTCACTGCCTCCACCTTCTCCCCCTCTCTGTTCTGCACCCTTGGGGAGGTTTGGAAGGAAAGCAAGCTAAACACAAGCATGCAGGTAGCTAAGTTCACCCTATAAGTCAAAGCACTTTTTTCCACCCAAAATAAAAACAATGTGTAGACTGAAACTCTGAAAGGTAAATAAGACCCTTGAGCCTCTAAAAGTAAACTTATCAATTAGAGTATTTGAAAAGCCTGGATGTCCGTTGTCAGACCTAATGTTAACAGTTTAGCCCACATACCGGGCTCATTCGTCAATTAATCGTGAAGCAGAATTGGAACCATCAGCCCAAATCTTTAAAATCCTCCACCTCAGGACGGAAAGCACAAACATCTGCCCCGATGCTCCACACTTTGCAAGCCCTCGCAGCTTTACCGAGTTGTACGCTTGCAGCAAGTTTGGGAGACCTCAGACGGAAGTCCACATCACAGAGCCACCACATGTAATGCAACATAATTTTTCCCAATTAGTTGTCTCTCTTCAGGAAAAGCCTGAGGCGGATGCAGCAGACACATCCCTAGAGAGAGCGGTCCGTCTAGGTAGGCTCGAGATCACTGGCGGATCAGTGAGACTCTGTGTGTGTGTCTGTGTGTGTGTGTATAAAAAGCAGGAGTGGGGAGAGCTCACAATACAGCCAGTCTCCAATATTCCCAGCTCTTACACAAGAAAAAAACATCAGAAATTCACATTATTATGCAGGACAAACAAAACTCAAATAGCAGCAGTTTAAAAATTTCTTCTTATTTGACACCGAAAGTAGAAGGGACCGAAACAGAGGAGGTAAAGTTAAATTAAAAAAAAACAAAACACAATAAAAACCCCAAAACCCCAACTCCCCCCGAAACAGAAAAACACTCAGTTCAGCATTTTCACAAGCTCTTCATTGTTGTTAGTGTCAGAGCATACTCTAAGGTTGGTTTCAGGGTTTGAGCTTTTTTTATAACATGGGAATGGCAGCCAGGCTGACCGAAGAGGGCGGGAGGCTGGTGGCAGCCCGTGGTGGAGCAGCACCCTCAGCACAGGCACCCTCACCCCGTTACACGCTCCTGCACCCAAGGCAAACTGCTCCCCATCCCGCCCCAGGTCTTGTGTCTGTAAGAAAAGGGTGGAGGTGATCCACGCGGGTGGGCCATCCTGCAGTCCTGTTAGCTCCAAGCAGTGAACATCCACACGGTTCTTTGAACATAAAAACGCCACTCGACCATCATTCAATCAAAACCACTTTCTGGTCTTCATAGACCATTTGTATTATTTCCCCCAGATTTCTCAGTTGCCGAAACTGCAAAGGAGGCTCTCATCGCACGAAGATCCGCAAAGTCAATGGCAACATTTCCGTTCAATTTGGCCAAGCGGATCATTATGCTGGGACTGGAAAGGTCTTCTCTTGGCTCAATGCTGTGGTGCTACCCCCTGCCTACCCTTACACCAGGCTCATTTTAAACAAATTAGAGGAGCGGGAAGAAGGAGAGAACATGTGAAACAAGATAACTCATGGAGACCACAGCCATCAGATGCTGGCCTAGGTCCTCTGCTATGGTGGCTTCGCTGATTTCAGAGAGGTTAGCTTTGTGTCGGGGAAGAAGACTGCAGGATGGAGAGAACTGGCACACAACATGGTGATGGACTCGGATGGTACTCGAGGAAGCTGCCGTTTGCCCAGGTCCTGGGGGAGCACAAGGCATCCTCAAACAGGGTGTCCCTGGGAATAAAAAATCTGGTGCCTATTCCTAAGTAAAAGCCTGGCAGTTCGTGCAGAAAGAACAACTAAATAGAAGAACAAAACACTCCCCTGGCAGGAAAAGTTGTGAAAGCAGGGTTGTTTTCACACTGACTGGCAGTGCATGCACAGAGAGAAAAATCCAGGTTTCAAGTACACGTACTGGGTAGAATCAAGGCTGGGGACGAGATGGGGTATGTGTGTGCATGAGTGTGGGAAGCAGCAGTATTTGGCATGGATGTCTTAAAAAATTGCTCAGGCTGTTCGGGGACGGTATGCAGCGCTTTATTGCTTTGGCTCAGCTGTTCTATTGCACAAGTGACAGCTAAAGGCTCTGAAAAAGAGGGGAAGAATGGAAAAGTGAAAGGTGGGGAAGTTTCAAGTTTTATGTCAGAGCAATGTCAGGCTGGAGAAGAGAGAGGGATGATGTAATAGGTGGGGGAGAGAGGGAGAAAGGAGGTTAATGGGGAACTGTAAAATTTCAAATGCAGTATTTTATTACAGTATTGAAACTGATGCTTACAGTTTAACAATAGGACTGGCATGGAATAGCTTAGTGGTGCGAGCCAGCAGTGCCAGGAGGATTTATGATTTTTTTTTTTGCTTTTTAATATTGCAGAAGGAAAGCCTCAGTCTTGTTTGGGTTGACAAGCCTCAAGCCTAGTAAACTGGAGTATGCTTGGAAATGCTAGCCACTGGAAATCCGCCTGGGCTTACTGCTCCAGGGGAGGGAGCCAGGGCTATCGGGTATTTCATGGAGTCTGTTGTTTCCTTCAGATGCAAAAGACGATAACTGGCAGAGAAAGTGAGAGCAGAGCTACCTGTGGTCAGCCATCGACTCCTCGGGAAGAAACTCCCACTGGAGGTGCCTGTTTGAGAGCGAGGAGTCTTCTCCAGGCTGCCCCTAGCCCATCTTGAAATGACAGAGATGCTGCCAAAAAAGCCTTGTGAGCCCAGACAGGGTGGAGCTGGGCTCTTTATGAATCTGGTTTGTGGCCCAGAGCATTGTACAATAATAAGCAGCTTGTGTGGTCGTGGGAGGCTTTTCCCAGACTCAGACACAGGGATTGAAATTATTTCCTGTGCTAATGGTCAGCACTAGATCTATAATCATGTCAGTCCCATCTACGCGCATAGACTTCAGCGATGCTTGATGCCAAGGTGACTCTGTAGGTAGGACTGCACTGCAGGCAAGAAGAAACTCTGCACGGGGAGAGCCGGCAGAGAACTGCAGAGGAGCTGAAAAAGCCCAAAGATGAGTGAAGCAGGTCAGCGTGCTGGGAACGTGGGCTTGAAAACAGGCTCAGAGTCCTCCTGCTTGTACACGTTATTGCATGAAGTAAAACAGATTGAGAGGGCAATCTTGCACCGAACATTTTCATTGCTTCTGAGTTATAAGTAAAGCCACCAGCCATCATCCCAGTGGCACGGAGCACCAACGATTCACATTTCAGTCTTTCCTGCAGGCCCAGCCAGCAGCAAGTCAATACGCTGTGCCCCCAGAAAGAACCACACAAGAAAGTACTGACAGGTCCATTCTGCTGCATGTAAGGCAAGGGGGAGAATTGTAAATAGAAGATCCGTAAGCCTAAGTAAGCAAAGAGATTAATTCAATAAGGCACTTGAGACAAGGAGTTAAAATGCCCAGAAAAATTAAGAATGATATGCTACTAAATTTGAGAAACATTCACAAAAACCCCCATCACTATTTATCTCCTAGTGCATATCACAAGGCGCATCAACATATACATTTCTTTTTCAGCGGCAGAATTGTTTGCCAATGCCTCTGTGACCTGGGTGAATCCTAAGGAGGCAAAGCAGGAGCCTTCTCTCTTCTGTCCCTGCTCTTGCAGAGGAGACACAATCCTGAGGTTAAATTCCAGCCCGCTTCCCTGTCCCCAGTGCAAGCAACTCATCAGATGAAGTCATCAGCTCCTGAATGCAACAAACCAACAGGGAAACTCTTTAGCTGCTTCTGCTGCATCCTGCTTTGATCTGTTTATAACTTCAAAAATAGACATATAAATGAAAACATAAGTCCCATGTCATCGTGACCACTGTTTCTGGGAGGAGAGAGCGAGCTTTTGGCACAGTGGGGTAGCAGACAAATGCCCCGAGCTAATGTACTTAGTGAAGAGAAGGTAAAAAACAGTCAGAAGAGATGTGGGGGACCTGGGCCACCTTACCGAGGTGGCAGAGGGAGCTTCCCCGAGCCTCTGGCACAGGAATTTCCATGCACTGTGTATACAGAAAGGCAGATACAGTTTGTAAGGACTGGCAGGGGGATATCGCTGTGAAAGGTTGTGCCCACTTGCCAGGGATCTGAACATTAGTTGTGCCCACTTGCCAGGGATCTGAACATTAACACAACATTTCCCAGGTGTTCGCTGGAAATTTAAATTCTCGAAGTTTTAAAATTTTATCTTTGCACAACCAGCTGTTACCTTCCTAATGGATGTGCGCACACACAGGAAGGGAAAGTGGCTCCTGCGTTCCCTTTCCCTCACAGGAGGTGCCAGAGCCTTTTATCGGTGAGGGGGTGAAAGACCGTAGCTCGTGCTCTGAGCCAAAGACCCAGCTCCTTCCCCCTTCACGCGAGGGCCGCATCCTGCCCTGAGGAAAGAGGCTCCTTTGGACTGCTTTGATCCAAGAGCAGCGCCACGTGGAGGGATACGCATGAAACCCCAACCTCTCCTTTGGTCCTGGGAACGTAAGCCACGTGTTCCCTGGCCTCTGTCCACCTCACACCCGAGGCTGAGTCCCGGGGCTCCAGGTGAGGCGACTGTTTTGCAGCAGCCCCGCAGCCCCAGGACCCCTCCTGTGCCGTGGGCAGTGCTGTCCCCTCCCTGCCACCGGCGGCAGCGAGAGATGACGTTCTGCAGAGCAGCTTGCCATTCTCCAGTTTCCCTTAGTGACCAAGCTACATATGTTCAGAAAACTGAATTTATGTCAGCGGCTCGTTGTTCCCAGCCAGAAGATTCAGTCTGATTTGTATATAGCTCTGCATAAATTCCTCGTTAACCTTTACAACCATCTGGAGCGAGAGTCGCTCCTCATATCACAGCGGACCACAGCAATGGCAACAAGCGTAACCGAAACCGCCGGGCTTTACGAGGCTGTGCCAGGCACCTCGTCTAGAGCTGGAGGAGGAGGGCAAAGGAAAAAAACCACCTCTGCGGGGTCCCCGGCCAGCCCCCACCGCCGCGGTCACCCCACCCAGCCCAGACTGGAGGGAAGCACAGCCCCGAGCGAAACCCATGGCAGTGCCTTCCCCAGAGGCAAGGGGCTGTTATTGTTCATCTCCTTCCATAGCACAAACCCTCTACCGTCTGTCGCTCTGTTTAAGAACAGGCAGCCGCTTAATGTGAGGCTGCCGAGCCTCCGACGGCAGCCGCGCGCTTAATGCTTCAATTTCCACATTTTATTTTATATGTAATTTAAAGCCCATGGTGCCTTAATTGTAAAATAGGCCTTATTAAAATAATAGCTCGAGAAGCAGTGGGGTACCCTGCGCGGCAGAATGAAGCTTTCTATCTTAACTGCTGTTTACAAGGATTTAAAAGGGAGATACAACCAAAATAAAGCTGCGGAGATGTTTCCAATGTGAGCGATGGACCAAAGACCACTGGATAATTAAGCCTCTTTCCTTTTCCTTCCCCTCACCCCACCACGTTATCGCTCTCTTTAGATAACCAGAGCGTACCCTTCGCTGCATTTATGATTGATGATGCAGTATGGATACTTCGGTACTGGTAAGCAGCGTGGGGTTTTGATTAACGATGTCAGTGGCACTCCCAGAAGACCAATGGCAAATAATATTGTTATCAGAAAACAACTAACATGACTAGGAAAACAGCAGGGCCCTACGAGTTTGGAGAAGTCTTTCTTGTCTAAAATCACCCTTCTGCTGTCCAAACCCTACTTTCTGGAGACAACCCCTGGGAGATGGAGGGCACGATCACAAAACTCTGAACTGCCTACAAACTCTCTACGTCTTGGCCCGTGCAAGGGACAGCCATAGGCCCAGTGTAAGTCAGGGGTCCCTCAGGGCTGCTGTGATTTATAATGTGCCTCAGATCTCCCAGGTAATGAATGAGCAGGCTGTGACCAACCACTGTCACACCTGATCTTCCTGGGTGGAGGCTGAGAGCAAGGCTGGCACAGCATCCTCAGGCAGAGGCGTTTGCTCTGCCCTGGGTACCCCCAACTAGCCTTGCCCAAACAGCATGCTCTGCTGCTGGGGGAGCGTAGGGTAACTTGCAACATCATGCTCACCAGCACATAAACTGCCCGTTGAGTTTGGCCCGATAGTTTCATGTTTTCCTCAGCTTCGTGTGCTCCAGACATACTGAGGCTTGGGAAGGTTGTTTTTTTTTCCCCTCCACTGTCTGCATTGTACCCGCATCCTCTCAATTCTGCAAGGCTTGGCAGGGTTTCGTTGCCCGCTCAAAGGGCATGTGCATTCTTCCCGTCAGACTTCAGTCGGACGTTTCTACTCTCCTAGACTGAAGGATGAAACAGGAGGCGCGGTGCCCCAGGGTTTGCATGCTGTGGCTTCTGAAGCCTGTCTTGCTGCCAGCATGAGCAGTCAGTGCTCACGCTGTAGAGCTGGGTGACTGCACTTCTCCTGCGTTCACAGCAGCCCTACTGACAGTTCTCCTGGTGATGAAAAGTCCTTAAAACAAACCAAAACCAAACAAAAACCAGCTGCGGCTCTGTGGACGTACTTCAGCAACATCAGCAGATCGATCCTATGGAGGAGCTGCTGCTGCCTGGGATTGAAGGCCCTCTTAGCTCCTGGACTTTTGGGCATCTTCGCTACTATGGACCTCACTATGCTGCCAATGAAGCACAGGTCCACCCACCAGTGGGATCAGGCTGCCCGTGATCCATGCCATGAGCACATCTGCATGCAGTCTCCACAGCAAGCAGGGAGACCGCTTGTCCCCTGCCCTTCCACCAGCCCAACAACGCTGCCTGCAGCGCCCTGACACCTATTGTAAGGAAGCACGGACACTTCTTACACTGGAGCTGCTGGCGGGCAACATCCCAAAGAGCACAAACCGTGCTGGGCTGGTGTCCCTGCTCTGAACACGCACCATCGCCAGCATGGTCCAGGACCCTGTGCTTTCAAAGCCCTGGAGAAGCTGGCAGGGGCTCCCGTACAGCTTGGGCTGCTCACAGGGAGCGGCACACCCCAGAAAAAACGGGAGCAGGGCCAGAGCCCACCCTGCCAAGAAAAGCCCCATCTGGGGCACCACGCGCTGCCAGAAGCTGTAACCAGGCACAGGCAGCTCAATCACAGCCGCTTGCTAAGTGGCAGCGCAGGGGTTGGAGGAAGGGGCGCGTGTGCCAAAGATCTCGGTGCACGTCTAGGGATAGAGGTGACAGCGAGAGGCACGCATGGCAGCGTGGCATCCCCGTGACAGGCCGTGATTTTGGGTGCTGGGAGCGCACATGGCTCCGCAGCCCCCCACCTCCACCTGCACGCTGCCCACAAACCCCGTTTCCCCAAGGGCCACTTCCAACTTTCCAAACCCATCAGCAGATTCACACAGCTGCTATTTAAAAATAAAATAAAATAAAAATAATAAAAAAAACCCACAGGAGAAATAGTTCCTTTTTTTCATCCTCTAACAGTAACATTTCCCCTCCCAGCGTTCACACTGGCCAGGGGCCCATGGCTGGATTATTTAGTCTGACTCCTGAAGCAGGAACAGATTTACAATTCAAATTCTCATGAAACAGCAGGGCTAGAAACTTCATCAGACTTTATATTATTGGAAAGAAGAGATTCCCAGAAAGGATCCGAGCTAGCTGCCTTTAAAGCTGTGATATCTTTACTGTATAAAGAAGCTACTTTATACTGTCTTTTGGATGTGTTTAAAATGCATTAGTGCTTTTCTTCATCAGTTGCACCCTGCAATTTTTAAGGACGGATTTTAAAACCAGTCTGAATAATTTTTAAAACATAAAAAAAAATTAAAAATACTTTAAAAAAATAAAACATCTCTGAAGAGCATGCTTCAATCTAGCACAGGATGTATATGCAGTACATGCTCAAAAAGATGGGCAAAGCCTCATCCTTTGCCAGGGGCTGCAGATCAGACGTGCTGGGGTCTGTAATGAAGACGACCAACGAGGTGGTCCAGACCCCCACCATTTCCAACCAGCAGCCGCCTACAGCAAGGAGGAGTTGAAGGGCCTGAAGGCACAGATCTGTGGTAGAGGGTACATCTATCGCTGATAAATCACTTTCCCCCCACCAATGCACTCTGGAGGCTGGTATAAAACTCTTACTGCACTCCTCCCCTTGAAAGACCCCAACAGCCAGCTTCAGTGACCAAGCGATCAGGGTCGACTGACATGAAGTTTAACATCAGAAGTCAACAAATGCACATCTACATGATATTTACTGTATGTTTATTTTTATACTTATATATTGATACATAACACATCTCCAGGCAACGGTGTCGGTAAAATTTTGAGAAAATAATTTTTTTCTTAGAATATAACGTGTCATTTATAGAAAGTGAAACATTTTCCAAATATATTTGACCTTATTAAGAAATCCTATTTTAGTGAATGTTTCAGATTTTTTTATTAATATTTTTATCATGCTTATATCCCAATTCACTAATGAACCCTGAATTTGATTAGGCTATTCTTAAAGGGGAAAATATGGGAAAAATGTAACTGAAACAGCAAATGAGTCCATTCTGAACTCTGCAAATTGATAGCAGATTCTCATTTTTAACATCTTCCATAAAATGGCTGTTTTGGGGGAAGAGAGAAGAATGATTTTTCTTTGACCTGCCCTGGCCAAGTTTTACTGTAAAACAATATAGCATCGCTATAATGTACCTGGGATCCAAAATAAATGTGTCTGTCTTGCAATATCTCTGCCGGAATTATCAGTAATACTATATGTTCCAGTTTCAGATGGTTCTAATCAATCTTTTAGTATCTTACATGTCTGCCTATTAAGCTAGAGATGATCACTTGGACTCTGAACTCTCTCTTTCTTTGTAAAATCATCTTGAGTAATATTAAATCATGTTGTTGGAGCCCTGGAATTTCTGGGTTTCATCAACACTTGCCCTCATTTTTCACATGGCAAAGTTAAGGAAATCTCTGGTAACATTTTAATTCCACGTTATTCAATGTGGCTTGTATAGGTGTGGTGCAATCGAGTCTTACACAGAAAAGGCTGATTTGAAGTCCTGGCAGAGCGATTAGCTGATTCCCAAAAGATATGGATATAAATTTCTCCTAGGCACATCTGCCCTGTCTGCTTTTAATTTTAAAACACCAGCTTTAATTTAGAGACTGTACTGTAAGCTCTCCCTTTTGTGAACAAGAATGACATAATTTGCTGAGCAAAGACCCAGAGCCAAGCTTTTTTTTGTCTTAAGTAATCAATGAGTAGTAACCAACAGACAAATGTTCCTTCACTAATTCTCTTCTGCCTTCGCAGGTTATTGCGCCGCGTGGATCACGTCTTAACGGAGAGGCTGGGCTGCGCAGCACTCCCCTCGTTTCCAGAGCTGCAGAGATCACCTCCTCTCACATTCTTGATCAGCTTCCCTGTGGCAACAGCAGCAGCGGATCACATGGAAAAGTAATATTAGGAAAGTATTTAATGTATTTATAGCTGTCTTTTAATGACATTTACCAGCTGGAAAGGAGGAAGCCTGCCAGTACCGAGTGATCAATCAGCTTTGAGGAACTCCAGCAAGTGCTCTTGAGACCACCAGCAAGCCTTCCTCCAGCCCTGGCTCCATCTTCTCCCCTTAGGCTGCAGATCCTTGGGGCAAATCAGGCTGACAGAGTGTGTTTGCCTGGCCCTTATCACAGTGGGACCTTGAATTTAGCCCAGGGCTGAGGCTGCTGCAGCGTACAAATAAATAGTGCTAATTCTTAGATCACGGTTTAGAAATTTCTGTTCTACATCAGCCAGGCGATCTGTAAGCATGGGACTCATTATGAACACCCCATATAATAAATTTAGTGTGCCAATCAGTTTTTCCAGAGGACAAGAAGAGAGACTACTGAGCCTGCGCTTGGCCACTGTTTGCAGCAGACCTTCAGATCTTTCCTTACAATAAAATGCCATCAGACAGAAGTTCTGGCTGTTGCGCGAGGAGTTACCTGCACTTGGAAAATTGCAAAGATCAACCCATATGGAAAAGATCATGATTGAAAGGTCCAAGTAAAGCAATTTTCTGCTTCCCAAAAGATGTGGGTATAAATAGAACAGTGCCTGAAAATGAGCAGGCAGAAATGAAATACAAACGCAAAGAGAGAGCAAGTCTTCTAAAGCAAATAAAGGTTTTACTATATTTGTCCCCAAACAGAGCATACCAGACCCATCAGGCAACGCAAATTCTTTCTCTACGCTGCTGCCTCAGCTCCCGCGACTCGTAAGTGAGGCTGGACACAATCACTTTGTGCAGTAAGGTTGAGCCATTATTCTGCATAAGTTCAGGTTGACCTAAAGAGTAGTAATTGAGCAGAAGTGCATGTTCCCATGACCGCATGGGGAGCCGTGCCCCACCGCTGCAATCCTGAGCATCCATGTACGCTCCTGAACAGGGTCCCTCAGGACACACTCCAAAGCTGCTCTCGGAGCATCATGCCAACCTTTTGTTTTAACATCAAGGGGTCTTCAGCCATCTTATCTGTTACTCTAATTGCTCTGACAAGCTGTGGAAATACACGTCATTTAATGTGTAAACCTATAAAATAATCATTTGCTGTCTGTGCGCTTGATGCTCAGAATCTGCTGAAATTTCATGTGGGAAAAGCTCCACTGGGCTTGAAGGAATGACTTTTTTCATTTCCCCCTTTTTCTCTGAAAGGGAATTTTACTGTTACTGTAGGAATTCATGTATCTCAGACTTCAAATGTCCATCACTATTTTCTATCCCCCTCCCTCCCTGTACAGATTGTGTCTAAAATATTTTGGTTCTTGTTTGTACTTGTTATGATTTAAAGTTTTGAGTTCTATTTCTTTCTTTTGATAGACGAGTAGAAATTCAGATATGGAATAAAGGGTTGTGCAAATGCTCACCATTTACATGACAGGTAATAACAGTGAGAAGGCAGGAGGCTGGAGATTGCTTCACCAGCTCTCTGCAATAATACTATTTAAGCAATAGAACCTAAAAATCCCATCCTCTTATAATTGCATAACCTTGAATGAAGACAACAGGAGGGCAACAGAAATCTGTAATGCCAAAAGCTGCAGGATTAAACAACTGAGAAATAAGTCCCCTGCAAAAGAAATCCCAGCAAAATACCTGTAGATAGTAGAAGTGGTTGAAAGCTTCTAAAAAGTGGTTTTGAAAAAATATTTCTCAAACATGAAGGGTTTGTTTCCTTCTTTTTAAAAAAAATTACATTTCAGCTAATTGAAAAGCTAAAAACCCAGGTGGGGAAAGTCCTTTGGGTTTTGTTTAGTCAGTTTTATTTCAGCATCTGTGGTTTGGTCTTACATTAAAATGAAATATTTGGGTAAATTGTTAAATAAATAAATAAATAAATCCCCCAAACCCAACTAGAAAAATTAATCTGATCAAAGTCCACTTCAATCCCTATTCTGGAAGTAGATGCACATACCCTTAGGAAATGTGCTGCACTGTGATTTTCTTTCAAGAAACTGGCAGTGCAGTATAGTTGCTGCCTTTTCAGAAAGCTTTACTTGCAGACAATTTACTAACGGTTTTTCAGAGCCCCCATTAGGATTCTTTTGCAGAATGCTTGGACAACGCCTGTAGCTAAAATGAAGCTAAAGTATCTTTTCCTAGATGGCAGCGTTAAAATGTCAAATAGTAGTTTTACAACAAGTTTATAAGTTTTGTGCAAAAGGAGTTGCAGAAACAAAACAACAAGATTGAGTGCAAAGCTTAATGCCTTAATGCAATCCCGCCGCATTGAGAGAGGAGAGCTGGGGGAGGGGGGCAATATTGTAGCAAATATCACTTCAGCTTTAGAATTCAGCACGCATTACAGAGAAGAAAAGAGGCTTTTGGAGTGCATGTCATCACAGGTTTTGGAGTTGTGTGTATTCCTCCTTCTTTAATTCAGACTAACAAACTAAAGTGCACACTGGTGCACTTCCACCACTGGTGCTCTTCCTCTTCTGTTTGAACATCTGTAAGTAGTAGTTCACTAACAAACTACTTCAGGACTTAAGGAGTCCTAGAGAAGTAGCAAGATGAATTTCTCTGAACTGCTGAAACAACTCCAGAGGAAGCTTAAGTGATGAATATGTAGAGATGACGACATGGGTAATGAGAGCATCTACAATGGCATTATGCAAGGACTGTCATTTTCCCTGTGTTTGTACAGTGTCTACAATCAGGGGACCTGACCCAGCTGACTTCCTCTAGAAACTACTGCAATCCAAATAACAAATAAAAATAATGGGATTAAATCTGAATACGTGCTATAAGCCGTCATGCTGCAGGGCATATCCAACCCACCAGCTGCCTGAGGGGAAGGTAGGGAAGAAGACGTTTTCCCCATAGGCAGGTCGTCCCACGGCTGCTGTCCCTGAGGTTTCTTGGATCCTCCTCTGAAATGTCTTGTCTTGTACTCTTCACTGTGAGAGACAGGATACTGAACTAGATGGACAAGCAATCTGATCCACCATGGCAATTCCTATGATCCCATAGAGATGCTATGAATAATTCAGATTTGCTGCAAAAAATCCCCCACACTTCATACAAGTTAACTGGTGTCTCCAAGAGAAAAGATCATATAACCTCTTTATAACTGTGTCATCATCACTATTTACGTGTGTATTTGACAGTTTATGGGTGCCTCCCTGCACAGGCTGTTAAAATGAGACATAATTAAAATTACAACTTATCTTTAATAGATTTAGATGTCACAGATGGCCCAGTCACAGAAAGCCTTAACCAGACTCTTTGGTGGGTCAGCAATAAAAAAGAACCCTGGCTTTTAGTGAACTTGCATGAAATGTTAATTATTTCAGTCTCATTCCTACTTGGAAGATGTCCTCATCCTAGCAAAATACACACTTAGGACTACACCACGGTGCAGTGTCAGCAGGAAGAGTCAAGAAGGGAAGCACTGGGTGGGGTTTCTTTTCGATTCAGTGCTTTCTCTCTGGGACTTCAGTTTGGTCTGAGTGAAGCCTTCTAGGAGCATCTCTCACTCCTGAGCCTCATCTAAGAAACAGCTGGCTCTCAGATGACTGGTGGCCTGTCCACACTGGGCAATGGAGACCCCCGTGTTGCTGGAGCCCCATAAGTGCTAGGTACCCCAGAGCACCCTCTGACATAGCCTACAGCTGCACAAGTGGCACAACCAAGCTCACGTGGGGCTGTATCTAAGCAAGCAAGCTCTCCTGCTCGGCTAAGGTACATGTTGAATGGAGTTATTCTGCTTCCAGGCCCAGGATGGCTCCCACGCAACCTGCTCTGAGACCTCTGCTATATGATCCCACCTGTTTGGGGGATAAACATATGATTACACACCACTGATCTGTCTCCCAAGGGGGCATAGATATGCCGCAGTGACAAGGAGTAATGGCTTGGCACTTGGAGTTTCAAGATGTAGGCTCTGTTTCTAGCCTTACTACTTACTGCTCACATAGCCACGGACAAGTCACATCTGCTCTCTGTGTCTGGGTTTCCCCTCTCCCCACCCTCTGTTAGTCTGTGAAGCCTCTGAGGACATGGACCTCCTGCTTCTGCACATTAATACAGAAGCAGGATGAATACTGACTTATTCTCAGGTGTTTTCTGTTGCAATCCAAACAACTAATCAGAAACTGTTCAAATATCTGTAGATATCACCCTGGGCCTATCATACCTTCAGAGAGGCTGCAGTGAAACCCACCAACAGTGAACCAGATTTTTGTTGCCCTCATTTCTGTGAAGGGAGTCTTCGCTATAGTCTAGATATCATGGGTCTCCTGCAGTGTTGTCAGCTCTAGACCATGCAAGAGCCTTACAGAAAAGAAATATGACAACTTACAGAGTTATGCCTAAGCACTTCGGTACTTCTAAGGAGCTGAACCATTTGGAGTTTGTAATAAGCTTAATGGTTTTATGAGTCTTCTCATGTCAGAGCTATTCTTGCAGTCCCCTCTTCCTTTTCCATCCCCACATACATATTCATGGAGACAGAGGGAGAGAGAGGGAGCTGCTCAGCTCCTCTGTGACCTGTTGCATGATAGTTGCTCACATCTTCACGATCTTATTAAAATATCCACAAAAGTATTGGGGGAATGTTTACTCCAAACTTCTTCTGAGAAATAAAAGCTTGAGACAATTTAAAAAGTTATTCTGAAGCTTGGAGCTTCTACTGAAAGGGAAGAATTGCACTGGAGGACTTCTGAATATATGTCTTGAGGTCATGCTTCTGAGCTAGTTTTGGAGAATTGTGTGTAAAGGAAGGTCCAATAGGGAATTTCCAGTCTCCAAAGTAAAAAGTAGTGAATACAGTCAAGATTTAATGACTTCAGGACTTTGGTAAGGACCAGGCTAAGTACCTCTCGAAAAGCAATAAATAAAGTATAAGAATTAGCTTTAGGAAAATGCACAGGAAAATATAGGAGGAAGAAAAATATTAAGTGCTTCGTGGCCTTGAGGAATGGACACCTGCAAAGAAGGAATCTGGTCCATATTCAAGTATACCTTGTAAAGACAAATATTTGCCTACAATATACACATTTATATGCAGACACAGGATTATGTGCACATACAGACTCTATTTCTTTACTTGCAAGAAGCTGAAATTTGATATAAAGTCAGAATGTCAGTGAAGAGAATAAGAAAACCTTGTAAAGGCAGTTAATGGAAAATGTCTATGTTGGAATAATGTAACTGGTCCCTGCAGAGTATTACAGGTTAGGGCAAAATGTTAGACAGTGACAAAGGAGGAGAAGAACGAATACATGGGAATTTTCCCCTTTTTCTTAAGAGCAGCCCAGGCAGGAGCAGGGGAGACTGGTGCAAGGAGTTCTTGCCTCTTCTTGCAAGCAGGGACCAAACTAAGAGTCAGAAATTTTAAAAGACTACTTGCTTTCCTCCTGCATTCAAAGGAGAGGACGTGGGGATCTCATTGCAGGTCAATGGGAATTGCACAGCAGCTCCAGGGGTATTGCAGAAGCTCAGATTGTGACCCTGTGTCTTTGAGGATGTACTGTAAATTAACAGTTCTCACTCTCCATGCCAGCCCCTTCGGAGAACTCCTTTCAGTATATTACATCACCAATCTCTATCTCAATTAGGCTGTTGGATATTTATTGCCATTTTCCTTCTTCATGCCTGAAGGATCTGGCTTTCCTCCACTGAAGTTTAGATACTGTCACTGACTTCAGGTGAATCAGAATCAAGTGACCTACCTAAACTTCCCAAATAAATGTGCACACTCACAGACTATGAGAAGAAAAAATACCTTAGGGGATCATAAGTGAAGGTTCTCAGAAGAAATGGAGGATGGCTTACATTCAGAGATTACTTCAGTGAGTCTGTGTCTGCCTGGGTATGCAACACGTCAGTAGCATATATTCAAGACAGATGAAGAGCTTAGGAAGTATAGAAACATGGATTCAGATGTGTCAGCTAGTATGTGTAAAAACAGCTGCTTAAAAATAATGTTTAGGGTTTGCCTTTATGCAATGACAGGAAAGGAATGCAGTGTCAAAGTTGCCTGAGCATTTAGCCACATGTGTTATTTTACTCCAAAGCACACTGTGCTCTGATCCTTAATTCTTATGATGCCTTCCTGAACTACAAAACCATCCGTACAGATCTCTCCACACTACCTACCAATAACAAATGGATTTGCTGAGCTAATGACCCTGCCATTTGGGCTGGCCTGCATATAACATCCAAAAAAAACCTCAGGACAAATCCAACAGGCAAACTGAAACCCTAATGTGAAAAATACTTGCGTTATTTTTAATATTACCCAGTCCTTCCAGCCACACAATACTGATGACTCAATCTGAAGTGGTATGAGTCAGTCAAACACAACCCTCAATAACCATCACACCAATCTGTGCAATCCAGGGAGTGAGATTTAGACGGTTGCTGCTGCCTGGACTACAAGCTCTTTGGGGATGCATCTTCTGCTGGGGCTTGTGAGAGACTGAACATACTGTCAGCAGTTAAATAATATATCCGTATCATCACCATATAAAAAATACAGCCAAAAATCTGTTCACACGGAGATTGTTGCTTTAATTGTCACTTGGATGCTCCTAAACACTTTCTCTCCAGCTGAGAATAAAGCTGAACCTTCCTCACAGCTCCGTGCCTCTGTTTCCCTCCCTTGCTTTGAGTGTACATGTACTTGGACTGCACGCTCAGCGGAGGAGAGACTGGCACTGATGGTTGTTGCTTCCAAGGCTGGGTGTTTCTCAGGTGGAATCTTGTTAAATCCACTACTAAACCAGTTCCTGCTCAAAACGCAGCTGGGGACAGTGACTTTTTGGAAGCTAAAAAGGACCTTTGAAGGTTAGCTACAGTGCAGCTACTAGAAAGCAATGTGAACCACCAGAAAATAGACTGGGGGACAAGTCACTAAGTGCATTCAAAATTGACTCATTGGGATGGAAACTGGTCTCAGCTGGATCGTTAAATTGCTAGCTAAGAAAAAAAAAAATCATATACATTTCTTGTAGTTCATGTCAAGATTGTAAGTTACAGGTGTTCTGATCTTTCTACTTTCATAAGTTGGTTCAATATTTAGCATATGCTGGTAGCATTTTTTTCCTAAGTCAATGGACTAAAAATCAACTCTTTTCTATGTAACACCACAGGCTGGAATGGAGGAGCTTGCTGCAGTATTCCAGGTTAAACAGCTACTTTTGTCTCTTTCCCTGTTTCTTGCTTAAGAAAACAGTAAAAAGAACGGAAGAGTGGAAAAAAGAACTACATGAAAGAAAAAAGTAGATAAATGGAAAAGGAAATCTTAATAAGGTTCTTTTTTTCTTTTCCTATTTTTTTGGAGACTGCTGTATTAAATTAAAGTCATACATAGGTTTCAAAGAAAATCATATGTCGGTGGAATGGTGAGCCCACCTGACAACGCATGCTAACAGAATTGTAAATGTAAAGGGTAATGCTTGTCACTTCCTGACAGCTCTAAATGGCCTTTTAGTTCAGTACGCAGAGCTGTCATAAAAAAACATAAAAATGCATATGCAGACAGCTGAAACTGCAATGCACATCATTATCTGCAAATGGTATAAGTATCCTGAACAAAGGGCCTTCCAGTTTAAGGACAAGCATAAGACATTTTTCTGCCTCTAGCCTTAAAACAAAGTGCTGTCAAGAAAACAAGATTCTCAGTGCCAGAACTGAGGATTTTCTGTCAATCAGCAAGGTGCTACATTTGTACATATTTTTCTGACCCCAAATATGAGAAGAGCATCCTTAACAGATGTGTATTTAACTTCTGGCAGATACATCTGTTTCTTCTGGGTTTTTTATTTTTTATATTTTTTTTTTCCTCCCCCTCAAACACACTGCAGAGCAGAACAGTTTTGTTGTGTACTTATTAGTTCCTTCTATCCTGGCTTTTCATCCTTACTTGTTTAAAGTATCTGCTTGGTGTCTTCACCATTATTGTGCCAAGATGTTGGGGAACTTTAGGGACTAGCGTTAAACCTTATGGGAACCATGCAAAAAAGGTGAACTCCAATCTGTTGATGTTCACAACTACTGTGCTAGTCTGGTTGTGGTTTAAAAAATTTTCAAAGTTGCAAGTTCATTTCCAGCGCACTTTTAAAATACACATAAAAGTAATGAGACCTTAGCAAAGACATTAACGTACCTAAGCAGCATTTCGAATACACCCGCCACCTCCCCTGCACAACTCCGCAAAGTGCTAGTGAACATAAGAACCGTGGTGTGCAGCCTGTGCGCAGTGGCCGCTCGCGGACCACTTGACTCTGATTTAGGCAGTCCCCAGCACTCCTGTATTACCATATGTGCTGACATTTCTACTCACGACATCTCTCCAGGTAAAGGCTGGGGGACCATAGGCTGCCCGATATGATTGAAGGATCAGGAAGAAAAGGAACCTAGGGTCCACGATGAACACTGCTCTGAGGGCAAACTGACACGAACAAGAACTTCCACCCCAAGCATTAGATTTCACCTCATGAATGCATAAAAGAGCAGCAAGACAGCAGTTAGGTTTCTTTCCTTTTGTCTTCCCAAACCTCTAACCCAAATCTCATCTACATTGACCCCACTCACAAGTATCCACTGCACTGTACAGACCCATGACAGACCTTCAGTAGTAGCTAAACCATTCCCTCCCAGCAAATAACCTGCACAAATCTTCATTCACCAACACAATCAATAGACCAATGGTGGAGCATGGATAAGCAGCAAGTACTTGATCAAGAAACCCCAATTTTCCTACCTGCTAAACATCCAAAGGTGTCTCTCTCAACTCTCTAAACCTTGGCCCCAGTTTCAGTTACACTCCCGTACAGATAGCTCCATGCTCTTTAAATTGCTAAAAAGCCTTTTTCTGCAGATTGGTGTCTCCTCCAGATTTTCAACATTTACTTGCAGTGCTTTTCATGCTACTCTCCCAGTCCTGGGTTCAGGCAGCACTTTAGGATCTGTGTATGCAGCGAATGATGACTATTCTGGCCCTGAACACAACTTACGGTACGGGACTCGGTGTGCACAACAGATCTTTGATATATCTTCTCAGTATCTTGAATTATCCACCAAATGTCTCATTCCAATGCTCTCTGCTTGCAGTATAAAGTATGGGAATATCAATCAAAGATATTTGGGATTTCAGAACTTCTGAGATCATGGAGGCAAAATATCTCAGTCCACAAGAAAAGTAAGGGAATAAATGTCACATATAAAAATTCTCTATTCATCTCATGGCTTATATTTACAAAGTGCTGTGTTTGAATCTGTAAATTTTCCAGTGTGAAATTACCCTGAACAGTTGCTTAATAGCATCTTAATTTTCCTTTAATTAATCACCTTTAGAATTTCTAGCTGTTTCTCCATTAAAATCCACATTCATCACATGTATAATATTCATTCCTTTCTTCCAAAATTGCCCAAAGAAACCATCAAAGGATAAGGCTGCAATCCTAAATATTCATTTCTTTTGTAACTGCAGTAAGATGATATGGGAATACACAGTCATCTTGGAAAAAATATAGGTTTTGTCTGAGATTTTAAAAGATATCTAGTAATTCTGGCTGCCTCTCCCTTCTTGGTGCCGTTTGAGACATCTGAGAACATCTAAATCTGAAGTTTTGTTCCTGTCTCAATAACTGATTCCAACCCAAGCTCAAGAAAAATAACATCTTAATGCTCACTCAAGAGTCTTGCTTCCGAAGCTGCCCCTACAGACGCCTAAATAACTGAAAACAACTCCGCAGTACGTACTCCCCAGAGTCAAAGCTTGCACATGCGCTTTAAAAAAAAAAAAAAAAAAAAAAAAAAAAGCGCTTTGCAGACTATATGTAAAAGCCCCATCTGGTGATGCCTGACATAACAGTATGTTTCCACCTAATTACAGTACACTTAAAATACACTGGGCATTATTGACACAAAAACAAGTGGATATATGTCTGCCTGCTAATAAATTACACTGGACAACAGAAAAACGTTTCCAACCCCAACGGAGTGAGTTGATGAACTGGACTTCCTACAGGAGTAGGAGAGGAAGGAGAAATGAACAGCCAAAGTAGTTTCAGGATGGAGATTGGTACATTTGTGAGAGATGCACAACATGCAACTTTGGAGACCAAAGTGATCGACACCACTACAAAACTAGCAGAGACTAGGAAAAGCATCATTGGTTTCCTTGCACAGCTGGCCTTAATGACACACATCCTTTCCTGATACAATGGATGTTTCATCTAGCAATTCTTTTTTGAGTATGGCTTTTGTATTGCCATTTTTAAAAAGCGACACTGTCAAATGCAGCAGTGAGAATCCTGGACTAATACCTACAGCTGAGCTACACCAGCCAAAATATAACAATATTTTAACCACAGCGATATAGAGCTGGATCTGAACACACATCTTCCAGACAAAAGCTTCTATATGCCATTACCATGACCTGTGCCAGCCAGGCCTCCCTCTCAATCTGTTCCCTTTAAATTTACAAGGAAGGAAATAACAAGAAAGAAGGACATTCTTTTATTACATTTTTTCAAATAAAATGTCTGTGCTTTCTCTGGATGGTTCCAGCCCGATTTATACAAGGTGAATTTGACCTTCAAGAGGCAGAACATCTGGGAATGACAATTAAAACCATCTGCACCCAAGGCAAGCAGGTTGCTCGCTATCCACTCCATTCTGTCGCCTTCAGAACATAGAGGAGGGGGGGTAATCTCAAGACAGCCATCCCTTTTTTATTGACTGTCTCCTGTGCTTTTAGAGATGTGAAAATACACAGAGCCTGACTGCACTCCTTCCCAAGGAGGCTCACGGAGGATGGCATGAAAACTCCAGCAGTGCTCTTGAAGATTTGATTCAGGTTCTATGGGGACGGTATTACCTGGACCCAGATTTTCTTTCATATTTAATCTAGCCTCTATATGTCTCACCAGTCATGACTTGGCCTGTCTGAATTTAGGCTCTTGCATCTCCTTTATGTGGCTGAGCTGCTTGCGAATTTTTTACTGGCCATCCGAGTCCAACAGGAGTCAAAGGAGAGGTCATCAAACCCTCTATTCCTGGAAGTACTGCTTTAACCTCCTGCTCTATTTAGGAAGGCTGAAGATGTTGACAATATTTTGAAACACTGGTAAAATTCCAAACCACCGTTCTCTGTAGAACTTCAGGGCAACTGAGGAGCTTGCAAATCTTCAAAGGTTTGCTGCAGTAGGGTAACTTTAACCCCCTAAAACTCCGTTTTGGGGGGGTTGTTTGTTGTTGTTTAAACCAAATACTGTTAAGGCCTATCATGCTGATTACTGCTGTTCCAGTTTTTCCTTGTACTCTTCCGCTTGCCTGTACCATCTGATTTCTCATTTCATACTTTGCTGGTGAGCTCTCTAGGACAGGAGGATTTTGCTAGCAGAGTGGGATTTCGATGTCTGGCCTGAGATGCTAAAGCAATGCACGTGACAGAAATACTTAAGGCACTACCTGTGTCATGTAGATATTTGCACAGAAGGATCAAATTCACTTTTGGACAGGCAGTATAGTGTTAATGACTCATTTGGATAGCCAGACCTGGTTGGAATTTCAAAAGCAAAGGAAAAATAAGAAGCCAGAGGATGGGAAAAAACCCAACTAACCCAGAACTGGAATCTTTTCTGTGGTATTTGGAGTATTATTATTTTCATTTTCTCTTTGTAGAATGTTTTTCAGCCTACTTAAGAGCTCCCTGTGTGCCACCTATCGGTCCAACCCATGCTCAGTTCTGCAGACAAAAACAGTGGTGGAAGAGTTGTACCGGGCCAGAACACAGGAGGTGGGAGGCCAGAGATCGCGTACAGCAAAGCTGTCCAGAAAACTGGGAAAGGAAGTGTATTTTTCTAGGTAGGTTGAGCCAACTGCAGCCCAAAAGGCAGTCACACCCCCTGTTTCAAACTACGGGTGTGACTCAGATAAACCAGCAACATGAAATTACACCAGCAGAAAGATATTTTAGAAAATATTCCGCACCGTGGGTGACATATTCAAGTATTATGCCTTTGGAGATTTAACCCTGCCTTCTTTGAGTGGGAAACCAGACACCTGGAGAATTAACCGAGATTACATTGACAGGTCTAGGTTCCACAACAATTCCCCTCGTATATGCCCCATAAACACCTTTCTTTCCAGTGTCAGTCATACATTCATTTTCTACCACAATAATTCTTTGCTAAGATCCCATTCCCATAATAGAAAGAGGAAAAAAAAATGAGTGACACCTCAAACAATATTTGATAGTCTAACAACAATTTCTAACTTCAAAGACTATCTACATAAAAGTTGAAGACTTTTGCTACAAAACCAAGCCATTGGGAAATCATTTTCCATCTGACATCAATTCCCCAGCCACTAGAATGAAGGCTTTAACTAAAAGTATAACTTTTACTAGAGGTTCTTTAACATTTTAATCTATGCTATGAGAAAGTATGTACATAGTCAGGTTATACTGTGTCAGAATTCAAGAATAAGGTGTAAGAGAGATAACCCCACAAATCAAAGAGAGGGATGGCCTTCATGGCCAGCTGATAAGCACTCAGATACATGACTGAGTTACAGTGGTTTAACAAATTAGGAGATAGGAATATATTTAACTTACTAACCCCAAATCTTTATGATCACAAAAACACAAGAGGTACAACCAAGAACGTTCCCAACCCCCAAAATTATTGTCCTAAAGGAAGGGAATGAATTTTTCAGAGCTGAATCATTACAGCAAATCACTCCTAATGCACTGAGCCACTGGAGGAATCAATGGATGCAGGTCTACAAATCATGTATTCAAGACTCAGTGCTGGCAAGCAAAGATCTGTAAGGTTTGACGATGGGCCATTTTCCCTTCCCAGAAATGCTGGCTAAACCCCACAAAGTCTTCTGTAACAGTCTTTTTTTTAAACCCTGCTTTCATTTCTAGCTGAAGAGGAGATTGCATGTCTAAGACATCAAGTTGTGACCTTGTGGTGAATTAAATGGGTGAGCATGTTAAAAGGCTTGTAAATGTATCTGGACCTTTTTTTTCTCACCATCTGTTTCATACTTGATATCTTGATAGATAGTTCAGCTTATTACCCACCACTAACGTCATCTCTCTGCTGAAGCCTTGTTATTTGAAATATGGGGTCTCTCCTTTGTATAGCAGTGACTAAATACATTGGAACCCACTTAAATTTGTTTTAAATGCATTAAATTGGTAACATGCAGTGTTGCTGCATACCAGTTTCTAAGTTACATAGTAAAAGTTTAAATGATTAAACCAATTTAATGTATGAACCAGGCACTCCGTATGGCTGAGAACAGTCAGGTTTTCCAGTGAAATGTTCGCCTGGTAGTTAGCATTGTGCAGAGGTATGCAGATGCTTTTGCCAGGAGAAAGTGAAATAATTGATGCAGCTGAAAATGACCTTGATCTTAAAGTCATTACCTCATTCCTTGAAATATCTGAAAATACAATGACAGAAGCAAGGGCCTGACTGACTACTGTGACTTTTACTTTGTCCTGAGTATCAGTGTGACATGGGTACATGCCAACAATAAATCATTTTCTTGGAACACATGACAGTAAAAAGTTGGGGTCATGTTTTCAAGCTGGCTTTTCTTTTCTCTTTTTTTTTGTGTCTGTTGGTTCTGTGTCTCTGCAGACTTTACATGACGTCCTCCTGTCTGCCTACATCTATTTTATAGATTAATGGTACCTGTAACTACTCAGCTGAAAGGTAAAATAATGGCAAGGGTGATGAAACCGCACGCTCCATGACATAGGAGGGTGACTCACGGGTTCAGGAATTAATTCCTGCCTTTCACCACTGGTAGAGCCTTGTATTGCTACCAAAGCACTATGCCTGGCAAAGCGGTGACAACACGCACATGGAGATGCACAGACGTCCAAAAGGTCCACCGGCTTGGTCTGCTTCCGAGGGAGAAGGGTAGATTTCCCCAAGCTGCCACGGGACTCGTTATAGAACACCACAGCAGGTCTCTGGGGTGCTTCATGTCAACTGATCCAGAGTCCAGCAACGTCAAATAAATTTTTGCTTACCAAATTTTCATCTGGGTTGCTAAGGTCACTTGTACCTGTTGAAGATGCACTGAAGTGAGGGGCTGGCAGGATGAGACTCCCTCCTACAGCTCCCCGCAGGAGTAGGGCCACCTTTTCTAATGGGGCAAGCAGATTTCTGCAACCTGTGGCCTTCCCTGAGATACCAAGAAAGGCAACTTGTGCTACATTGGCATTACAAAACAACAGTTTCCCACCCAGAGTGTGGGATCACAGTCCTGCCTACAAACCATGTTAGCTAAAGGACTTTCTACCTTTTCTCTTTGAACAGGAGCGCGCCCAGAGGAGCTGGGAATACACTGCCCCAAAGAAGAGAGGGAAGGCATTTTAAATGTAGTGAACCAAAAGTTGTGCAACAAACATAACTGCAACCAAACACCACCTGTCAAGTGTTAAGAGACTTGATTCATGCAGCAAAATGTCACACCAAGCAGTTTGATGCAGCCAGCTGTCACAGGCGAAGCACTCTGCATCTAAAGATGACAGGTTATAGGAGGAGCTCATCGCTCAGGAGGAACCTCAGAATCACATTGACGACTTTACCTTTGAGAGGAGCTTCTTCAGAAACAGTGCAAGAACCAGAGATGAAGTCAGGCTGCTATTTGTGCAACAAACACACAGGCCATGGTCTTAAGAAGTGGAAGCCAGGAAGCTCCAGTGGTTTTGGTGGAATTTCACCACCTGCAAGACAGCCCCCAGCTCTGGGAGGCAACATGCTATCGGCACATCACGGTTTTGTCTTTTCATCTCTGACTTTTCCTGTCTGCCCTCTCTGTGGTCTGTCAGGGCTGATGCTGAGAAGGAAGGTATCCGCAACAGTGGAGACGTAAAGTTTTCAGAGCTGTCATTCTCCACTGATACAGAAATGTATTTTCCTAAATTTAACAGTTAAATACACATCAAGGTGTTACACTTACTTGTGTTACAAAAGATGGTTAAGTGTTGGCAGGATACCTATATCCTGTACACGCCATACAGTCAAACTTGATTTCTCATAAACCCTGCCTGGATTCATTTTCTTTTAATTTTATATAAACAACGTCTCTAACAGTGGCAGCAGGACCTCACTGAAGAACCAGAGGTTCTGTTTCCCCAAAACAAACACAGTCCAGATCTTTCAGCTCAAACTGAGGTTTGAGCACAGATCTGGATTTACTCACAGAGTTCAATCTGGAATCCAATTTTATAATCAATTCTTCATTGTATAAATCAATGTTGCTGATATAATCCATCAGAGAACCTATCCCCTTGATGGAGGATTTTTAAAAGCTGTATTTTATGGCTATGTCATCACCAGGCATTTGTGGATTTAAAACATTTGTGAAATAGGATTTTCTGGTAAAATCTTGTGTGGTCCATTAAACATACAATACACAGCAGAGGAAATACTTGATTATGCTTGCACACTTTTCTCTGTTTCTGGTAATATTCCAAATGAATGCAGCTTTGCCACATGGTTATCAGTTCCTAAGATGGCTTCTGAAGTTTGTAATTTTACTGTTCTGCCATGCAGTTGACAAGTTACCTGGGACTACATTAGTTTAGAGCCAGCCCCTGCAGATATTTTGTATTTGCCCATGGTATTACCATTAAAGCAAATTTCCCAGGAATTCCATTCAAAGGCCTTAAACACACTGCATATATGTATGCTTTTGCAGCACTCCCATATGTATATTTTGTTTGCTTGTGTGCTGTATACAAAGCACATGTGGAATCTGTAAGCATAATAAACAAGATCATTAACTGAAAAATTAATCATGCTCATACAAATCGTGTGAATTTGCACTATTAGTTCTACTAGAACTCAGCACAGTGTCTACATAATTTAATACTTCTCTTTAAATCTCAGTATGGGAAACCAACAGTTCTTAACTAGCAGCACCAAAAGTGTCATTTTTCTAAAGTTGCGTGTAAATAAAATGAGGATGTCCAAAGTACATGTATAGAGTGGTATATACATTTTTGTACTCCATGCTGCATTACAAGGCACAGCTCCTTAGCATACACCATTGTACCAAAAAAAAAAAATTCTACAGGGCATCAACTGCAATATATACAACTTGATATAAAAAACACCTTTTAAGAGATATGCTAAAAAAATAACAGTAACACTCCACACAGAAAAACCTCCATTTTAGCGGAGTGAGTCTCCTGATTTTTCTTCCCAAGCTGACCTAACCATTGCCTCGCGGATTTGTCACATTCTTCATTAGCAAAGTAACTCTTCTTAAAAAGGGATACTTTGCATGGATTTGAATGAAAGTTCAGAATTTTTACCTGCCTGATGTATTGAACAACATGGAGGGACAGTGTCTTGAAAGCTGGGAATGAAAACAAACAGTTGAGTCATCTAATGCAGTTCCTCAGGACAGCAAGGAAGACCATCTTTGAAGTGCCTAGTAAATCCATCAAACAGCCAACCCGTAATTATTGCCTCATCTCAAAATTCAAATCTCCAGGACCAAAAAGACCAGAAGCTTACCGCAGCATTGGAAGGGAACAGGAGACAACCTGAGTACTACCAACGTAAAGGATATATTCTACACAGAACACTAACTTGTACTGCCATTTTCACAAACTCAGAGGTATTCAACATTATCTAGTCTTAAATGTATATCACGCTATCTTTTGATATCATATTCAATTCAAAAAACTTTAATAGAACATTAAAAAAATCCACCTTTTCTTAATATCCATCATAGGGAGACAGACAGTAGCTCTTGAAGCACACACAGGAAAGCATGCAGCAATTTAGGACAAAAACCAAATACAAATAATGTAGTCTCTGGAAATTATGGGCATGAAAGAAAGAAAACAAGATTCCAACTTCTAAAGTAAAATTCATGCTAACTGATGAAAATCAGTGGGATAAATGGGAAAATATTAACAAAAGCATTCTCAAAATTCAAAATGAAAATTTGACTTTAAAATAATGTTCTTGGTTGCTTTTTCTTACAGTTTTCCCCATAAAGTGACAAATGTAATAAAACACAATCTCCTACCCACACCAAAATAATGTTTGGCTAAGCTCTATTTTTGGTGCAAATATTTCTCTGTTGAGACAGCTTGCTCATGTCCTCATCGGAGTCTTGGAACCATTTTCTGGCTTTACTACACATGCACTGTGTCACCGTCAGTAAATCACAAAATCTGTACACCACAAATTAACATCTGTAAAATTGGGAAAGTCATTCCTATTAAAAAAAGTTGTTGTGAAGCTCAGTTAGTTAAACCACTAATTATTTTGTTTAAAGTTATTGGAATTAAAGATGTTTACAGCTACATATGATTTTTGTAATCAGTAGTAGGTCTCAGCTCCACAGATAAGTAATGATCTCAAGCATTTTAGTCCAATCTGAGCTAAACAAAGTGAATGTAGCAAAGAGAAAGTTCTAGCAGATTCCCATCAGAATGGAAAGCAGATTTTGCATTCAGAAGAAAGGAAATCCAAATCCTCATTTGCCCATACTCCATAACAAAGCCCACCCACATTCTGCATCTTCCAAAGCACGCCCTGCCCATATCATACCACCATCTAGTAAAAGATTATACCATAACTCTGACAATGCAAAGACAGACAAAAGTTTAAAATTATTATCGGAATTACCTGGATTTACTGACACTGATAGGTTTAAATCCCCAGGGGATAGGTTGTATCATTAACAGAGAAGGCGAGGAAGGTAAAACAGAGGCAATTACTCAGTACTTCATAATAACCTGAACTAGAATTCGCTGAAACACCTGTGTTTGCCTGACATAACTCATAGGCCAATGCTTTGGATAAAGTTATGCGCATATTTTCTTCTGCTCTCCTTGGAAAATTCTGCATTCCTGCAGATGCACGGAAGGAAGCAGTCACTGGCCACCCCTGAGCATCAGTACTGTTGATGCAGAGAGCCCTCAACCATGAGGTCAGGGTGTCCCTTACACACACACTCGGTCTCGTCACCAGTGGGAAATCCACCCAGAATCTGTTACCTCCAAACAAGTTCAGTTTCCTGATGCGAACAGAAAGTCAATCAGGAGAAGTCATTAGAGACCTAAAACATGTAACTTACCTCAAAGAGACTTGTCTCTCTAGGTTGCCACTATGATTAACAAATAGGGATAAACTCATCATTGGGCAATTTAGAGCAGGGATCTCATTGAGGTGCTCTGAATTATCTTGTTGGAGAGCAATTCCTTCTCCACCATTTGTAAGACCACCAGTCTCCTGACAGATACCATAACCTGGGATCCTCTTCAGGAGAAAAAAAAAAAAACAAAAACACTACAAACCCCAACCCTGCTTAATTTTCATGCTGATGGCAGTTGGCTGCATGGGGAATGGGGTGGGTTGAGGGGCAGCCTTGTGATGACTGCAGGGTCCTTACCAAGGCCAGCTGAGTCATAATCTTCAAGGAGGAAAAAAAGGCTTTTTCCCTTTTGTGTCCAGACATGTATAGGTCCTGGCATCTCTGCAGGCTCACAATAGAAGACCTATCTTATTCATGCTGCAAAAGATCTGGAACCTGACACTTCTCCTGGGCACTCAGTCCTAAACGGCAGGATTTGTCTCCGACACTTTCCTTTCAAGACAAGTGTCAGCAGGTGATGAACTTTGTATTCTTTCACTCCTGCAGCTTCAGAGCCTGGATGTCTGTTTCTGCAGAATTTATGAATGGTAAATGTCAAGCCCTTTGTTTTTTTCAGACCGATAGTTCTGGTGTCAGAAAATAAAGGAAAGATGAACAATACTCTTCTTTCCCCCATCCTTTATTTTGCAAGTTCTTACACTGAAGAAATAAAGCTGTACTGCTCAGTGTACAGTAAGCACAAATAATAATATGCAGCAGGGAAGACTCCAACTTATCATTGTGGCATCCTCCTGGCCTTGCCCGCTGAGCTGTGTGCATTGGCGCACCTGACAATTACATATGTGGTATTGTAACCGCACACCTTGCAGGGCTTGATTGTATTAGGTAACTGTTGTTAACTTTTACTGTGATTTTAGTGTTTTGGTTACTTAGTTCCACCTCATGAGGCAAAGGTCTCATAATTACACTTTGCAGGATGTTTGTTAGCTGGGCAGATTGGTTTCTCAGTTCAGGGTATCTCTAGCAAGGGCTCTGTGGTCACTGTATAAGGATTACAGCAACGGAAGGGATGATGAAAATTGTACTGTAAACCTGCCCTCTCAGTGAACTAAGAGCTCACACCGGTCTAACGGGACTGGACAAAGCTGAGATTTAGAACAGCCTTGGCTAAAGCAAAGCAAATTATTTAGCGTGAATGGTTTAGCCCTTACGACTGTTTCTGAATCATTCACATCTTGTTCTGCGGATTGACTCTGATAACAACTTTATGCAAACATATTTCAACTAGAGTGGCCTGTGAACCATTTACTTTGACTCTACCTTCGTCGACTCTGCCTTTGATTAATCCTTATACAGTCATGGTTCAAGAGCACTCAACTCCAAACACACACCTACTGCTCAGTTATTTCAAAGTCTGGGGAAAAACCCAAACCTGATCATCACAGGCTGTCAACAGAGCATAAGCACATCCTTAAAGGCTTGACTGATTCTGGATCACCTCATTACTGAAGTTATACAGCACAGGTTTTTCCTTCCCCGGTGAATTACTCGCCCTGTGAATGACTGCATGCGAGCACCCAGTGTGCCAGAGCAGCATTTCACCTTCCTTTGGGGACCCCGGGCTCTACCCTCCTGCAGACCAGCCGGCGCAAAGGCCAGCCCAAAACACCAACCCCTTCTCTCCTCACGCAACAGCAGGCTCTTCTGCTCCCCCAGCAGCTGTGAAGCAAACAAAACCACCTCATTTGCACAGAAGCTTGTTGGAAGAAGAACAAGAAAGGAACAGAAATATGATCAGATCACTTATTCTTTTGAAGCAATGCTTCTACTGGCACATCTACCGCTGCTCTAAGCAGCTGCTATACAGTTATTTTGTAAGCAATTTCTTTTTAAACTAGGAGGCTGAAGACCTCATAACTGATCATAGCCAACATAGTTTGTATATTTTCCTGGAGACAATCAGGCACTGCTATGCCTAGACCAGGGCATCATGATGGTAGAAACAGTATCCCTTTTTGAAGCTCTCCTTAATACTCCCTCCTAATAAAGAGTGATTCCTCAGGAAGTGCTGTACCTATTACCCACACGTTAATACCAGCTTAGGTTTCATTATAAGTAATGTCATTATAGTGAATTCCAAACGAATTATTCATGATTGGCTCCTTCTTTTAATGCCTTTGGCATGTGACGTGTTTTCCACATTGCCTGCAAAATGTCTGTGGTAGGAAAATGCTCATAGGTGTCCTTGGCAGCTGGAGGCTGAAAATGTAACTGTTTTGCTTTGTATCCAATGAGGGAAGCTTAACATTTATTTTCAGGAGAGAAAGTATTTTGCTTCCCACAACTGGACTCCTTAAAGTCAATATAAAATAGGCTGGATGGAGGCTGATACACCCATCTTGGTTCTTCAAGTGAGATATGTGGTCTTACTTTAAAGTAAAAGCAAATACCATCTTCATTACTCTACATCACAAGTACTGCCAAAGAAAATGTCTCATGTTCCCTAAAAACTAAGAAAAATCCAAAAAAATCCAATACTCCTAAAAGTCACTTCATTTCTCTGGGCCTCGGACTGAAATTTCTAAAGCAAGGGAAAGGATCACATATTTCGTCACCTCTATCTTCAGCCTATGGTTAGCTTTTCTAAGTAAGGAAACCCTTGGGAGACAGATGTGCTGTTGAAGTAAATGGGACCCGAGTTTAGTTGGGACCTGAAGGGCTTCACGCCACAGCATGGCCACTGGAACAGAGATAACGAGTAATTTAGCCAGGCTGTCACCATCTCCTCCTTTTCTTAGCACAGCTTGCCACATTTTTCCACTTGTGGTTCACACACACTACTGTTGAAGGCTTTTCCCAAGAAGGTAGATATTTTCCAGCCTGATATATAACAACCTCCAGTTTTCTCTCCCCAAAGAGTTGAGCTTAAAGGAACTAGCAGAGCCCAAGGTACTTGGCAGTTGGAGACTCACAGATTTCTTATATGCATAAAAGGAGTTGTTTTGTTTTTTTTTTTTTATAGACTATCCACACCTGAAAAAATTATCTTTGTGTCCAACCTGAATGAAAACCCCTGCTCCTGTCCCTGCGCTCGAGGATGTGCCTTCTTGTGCTGCCCAGGCACATGCAAGAAAGGTTGGATCAGGTCATGCCAGAGGCCTGTCCAACACAATATCCCATCTTTGGAAATGGCTAGTAATAGGCATTTAGTAGGAAGCATATAAGAAGTTATGCAAGTATGAAATTCTCCATATCTTCTCCATGTCAAGAAATTTGTGGTTTAAGGACTTCCTGAGCTGTAGCATACATCTGCGTCATCTCATTTAATAGCCCTTTAGAGACCTTTGCTTCCATTCACTTGCTTAGCTGCTTCTTGAACTTTAGATATCTAAAACATCCTGTGGCAATGAGTTCCACAATTTAATTACGCGTTGTGTGAAAAAGTAGATTTTGTTTGTTTACTGCCTGTTGCGCAATTATTTCATTTGGTACTGTTTAGTGTTATGAGAAATAACTAATAACTATTCCCAACAATCATTTTTCCATATCACTGCTTATTTTAGACTGGCAATGGATATACAATACTGGAAAGTACTGAAAGCGCAAATTGCAAACAAATGTGCAAAGGTTTGCGAGAAAGATCAGACTTAGATGGGAAGGGAAGTTACTTTGCATATAAATATATAAATGAACTATTAATATTTTCATGCATATTTCTTAAAGCTGTATAAATGTGAGAAAATACTATCCACTCATCATATCGTTTGCTGCGACCGTATCTTAGGAACACAGAAAAAAGTTGCTCGCGTCTTCAATACTATTTTCATTGAAACAAATGTCCTTATAATACAAGACATTCGTATCGTACAAGCAGTAATATTTGAAATCATGTTAATTAAAGTTAAAGTGAAGTTTCCTTCCTAACAGTTAAAGCATTCTCAGTTGCTTTTCCAACCAAACACCATACTGAAGCATTCATACTATTCCCTTGCTGTAAGTATCATGGCAATGTTATCTAAATAAAAAGGCAACAGTGAAAAAGTTTTTAAGAGAGACCCACTGTGTGGTTACTAGCTGTTGGTACTTGATGTAAAATATCTAACTTACAAAAGCACTTTGGCATGTTTTTGGACAAGCCTTATCAATAGCTGTAATGAGAAATGACTAACAAAGGACTTTCTGTACAAACAGCAAATGAGATGCTTGCAGACAGAAGGGAATTTATTCTGAAGGAAAAAGAATGAAGCCTAGTGTTCTCATTCACTGGCCCTTCACCTAAAGTTGTTTTATTGTTGTTCGTGTGTGTCTTAAGTACCATGAAGAACAGCATATGCTATTACAAGGATGTCTTATTTCATCTGACTTTTGTTCCCCATAACCAAGCACCATTGTCATTATCAGATGGCAAAAGTAAACCAGCGATAAAATCCTAGCATTCATTTTCTTAAATAGTCTCTAGAAAAGCCTACTTGCCCCATAAGTCAAAGCTGGAGACATAATATTGTCAGTACCTGTTTAGTTTCCAAAACAGTAACCGTAGTAAATGAATACACAGGTATAAATAATTTCATCACTTAGTTGTAATTTATAAATGCAGAAATCTGTTTTTCACTTTTTAAAAAGTCTGCTTTAGACAAGGTTAGAAAAAGAAATTAAGACTGATATCAGAACTGGAGCAGTGATCACTGGGGAGTGGCAGCTTGTTTATCTGGAAGTAACGAGACTGAGCTCAACTCTTTGCTGAAGGACTGCTTGTGACAGGGATGGGTCTACCCTGAGTCTGGGCAGTCCTGGGATAGCCCCTTCCCACATCATAGCAAAGGGCCTCTGAAAAGTCACCTCACATATTGCAAAAGTACAGAAGAAACAGGAGAGTTGAGCATTTTGATTCAAAATGGATTAACATCCACTGAAAGATTCCCATAAACTTCACCTGGCACTAAGGATCTGCTTTATCATAGTGGCACAGCTGAAGATCCTGCCCTGACTTCAAAGGTACCTGTGCACTTAATATCCAGTACTGGGCCCAGCCTTCCTTGCTCCTGCTCTCTCGCCACTGACACAGGAAAAGACCTCCTCTGCCACATGGAATGTTTAGTCTAGAGGACCTCATGCGATCTGCCTTCTCTCAGCGACCAAATAATTTTGGTGGTCTGCACAGAGGCAGTCATAGGAAGTAATGAATGGTACTATAACATTATCAAGCTGCTTCTTGCTTTCATTTCTGTGGGAAAAAGAAATAAGCAAGAACCAGCAAAGACCCTGCTAAATCCACGCTCAGAGATGTGAAACCAATTAGTAGGCTAGCCCAGTACCCATAAAGTTGCTGTCTACACCCTGAAATGTTATAAAACAAAACAGAACACAAAAGAAAAAAAAATCAAATCAATAAAGAACAGTCCATGCCAAACAATAAGCCTGCAGGTGCTTGCGAGGTGCAAATTCAATATGAATAGTGGCACTTCTAGAAAACCAGCTATGACTGAGATGAAACAGAGCAGAACAGAAATTTAGAAGCAAGTGAGGATGCATTTTCAAAATATGTCAGGATTTATTCCTTTCCTAAAAGAACCAGACAGTTAATCCACCCTGTTGGCAGGTGCATGATAGTAGGTGATTCCTTGCAACAACCTCTATAAGTATTCTCATTAAATTATTCTCCAGATGGGGATAGCGGTAAAGCGAGCAGGGGCAGAGGATAGAGATGGAGAGCCCATTTGCCTAGCTTGCAATGTAACTGATGCAAAAACAAAGAGTCACTCAAACAGAATTTCTTGAGTGGGGATGACATACAGCATTGGTTCAAATGTCTCTGTAGACAGCAGCTTCTGCAACGCATCTTTGGGAACTATGGGTCCCTCATTTTGGGGAGGGGAGAATATGATGGCAGGCTTTGTTGCATTTGAGCAATGCCTTTGACTCAAGTAGGAAATGAGGTGACCTGGCTTAAGGACAGAAGGTGCATTTCTCAAAGAATTTATAACTAGGAGTTCAAGGTGTTGCTATCTTCTAAATAACTACACCCTCCTCTTCCCCCAAAATTCACTTTTCTGCAAAAGAAGTTTCTAAGGAAAAAATAAAGCAGTTTTTTTTTTATTTAAAATATTTCATTTCCATTTCAATCAATTCCCAATTAGCTGCCACAAAATGCTAAGATATTTAAGAGAAAATTTGTTTCCGATTAGGAAATAGTTCTTTCTTTTTTTGTGTCAATAAGTCAATTTCAACATTGTTGGAATTCTTCCACCCTGTTTTCCCCCCGAAAACAAATTTGACTCATTTCCAGAAGGTGCAGCAGCACTGAGACATGCAGAACCCAACAGCTGGTGGAATATGGTTTCTTCAACGTTTCTCTAGCCAGCTCTCGTCATCCATAGCAGGATGAGCTGGTCACATCTGCTGACCTCCTAAAACAGAGTGGCTGCTGTGAGTAATTCTGGTTTTTCCCACGCAGTGAATAATCCCTACAAAGCGTCACCATCCCAAAGCCTGTCGTTACCACCTACCAACCTTGGAGGGAGGAGAAGTATAGAATAAGGCTGGTTTGTATTTTCAAATAATGGAAAAAACCAGCTATGCTAAACAGCAAAAACCCCCCATCTTCCACACTGACCCTGCAGAGCAGACTCTCTGCTGCACATTCCTGAGTGCTGGATCCCTGGAGACAGGAAAATTCATCCTTATTTATTTATTTAAATTAAAAATCCTAGCCATGACCTCAGAGGTGTATGTTTATTATCAGCTCCAATGCACTTGTCACAGCTTTGGCTGGAAGGAAAGCCAGGGGAGGATTTAAAAATAATAATAATCCAAGAAATTTCTCCATTTCAAATGTCATTGTTTTTTGTTCCTAATTAGAATACAGTTTGTTTTTCAGATTCCAAAGCTTTTGGATTAGTGGTTTTAAGCATGATGTCATTTTCCTGCCTATATGACCGCAGCATAGCCTTACTTTGAGTGTTTGGTAACAACAGAAAAATAACTGTGGAAACCTATATGCAATACCGCAGGATCTGAATTAGTGCCACACCATTACCAGTCACAGTTCGGGAGCAGACAGGCAGGACTTCTACAAGGGGACGTGTCTATTCACTCCGATCCTTTCCAGAAAGTGAGGCTTGGCCAAAAGAACCCAGCAAGTCCCACTCAGAGGCTTATGCAGTTACCTGTTTCAACTACCCATTTTTTATGTGCATATGTAAAGTGAAGATAGTTTGTCTTTTAAAACAAAACAGACAGAAAAAGAATTAGTGGACCAGATTTATTCTGCTTATAACTACATTATGTTATTCCAGAGCCAAATTTCATCCATATGTGAATTGCAACCCTTCAGTGACTTAAAGTATGAACAATTTCTGGTTTGCTATCTCCCTTTCTCCCCCAAATGCACTTCTGTTGCCCTTGCAGAGCAAACATGACCACTGGTATGTGGTATTTGTATTAGAATTAGCATTGCTAAACTTTTCAGTGGCCTTAACGATCTATTTCAAATTATTCAGGACAGTTATTATTCAAATTATTTAAGGACAGTTCTCGTGCCTCAGAGTCTCACTCTCACCTTCGAGTCTTAGTGCAGGAGAAGAGGGCGAACACCAAACTGGGATGAGAAGACAAAGGATAACACGATAATGAAAAGGTGATTTGGCTACAACAGCAAGCCAGCAGCTGGTCAACCCTCTTGTAAACTGCATGTGGATAACATGGGTTTGGGTTTCCAAGGGTTTGAGTGTTTTTGCATATCTCATTATTGATGGGTTTGCGGCTTGTGTCAGCAACTGGCTCTGTGGCAGCGGTTTTGTAGATACTTGGTTTTCTTATGGAGAAATTTCAATGAGTCTGTCAGGCTGCCTTGTGCTTTTGCATCATCCACTGTCATATGTGCTCAATAAAAATCCACCCTTAGTTGTCTCTGCTGATCCCAAGCAGGTGGCTTTGGAGCATAAAGGTAGTCTTTTGCATGTTCAGGGCTGCACTGAAAAAGCCACCTGGGGAGGGGCCCTGGGGTAGTGACAAGTTATCTCCCCTTGGCTCCACTGAACACAGGACTCGATGGACACCAGGTGAGAAAACAGGCAGGCTAGGCCACCAGAAACACAAACCCACCCTATCCCTGTCTCCCACGCCCCAGAAGGCAAGGCACACATGCACACCGCACGTGTAACTGTTCAGTTAGTATTTGAAGACCATCCCAAAAAGCCATCTTGCAGACCCTGCCTCAAGTCTCTATGCCAAACTCATTCATACTGGAGTGATAATAGTTGACAGGAATCAGTTTAGTTTGGCTGAAAAAGGAGGCATCTTAAGGAAAAAATACAGTTTCAGAGGCCCACCCAAAAATGCAAAGGCTGGACTGTCTGAGAGCAGAACTTGGCCTCCTGTCTCCACTCCCACAAAAAATGCTTGTAAATGTTATGCTCTTTGGGCTGTATTTTTTTCCCCTGCATTAAAAACTGAGTGAATTTAGTGCTTATAAAACCAAGGGGCTGATAGCAACTGGCTAGAACCAGATGTTGGGAAGACTGGAGCATATCGTACAAACAGATCGTGCACATATAACTATTCAGAAGTATGTAGCTGCATTACTTATTCTCCATCAGGTTACTGAACAGATTGATTTCTGAGGCAATATAAAAACCACTATGCCCAAACCTCAGGACTTGGGAAGAAAGGGAAGCGGGGGAAGGCAGAGATGTCTGTATGTATCCACATCCATAGATTGGGAGAGAAGAAATATATTCCCTCTCCTTTGCAGCTCTGTCCTTCCCTGCTGTCCCAACCAGCAGTGCATGGTGAGCCCAGCAGGGACAGATGTAATGCTCAGTTACATCTGTAACCTAGCAAGCTGCTCACTTTAGAGGAGAAGGAGTGTCACAGCGTGGGGGACAAGATGACCTCCCAGGACATCCAGCCCCACATTCTCCTGATGTGGAGCCATATGGACTACTTTAGCCACCACCGCTCAGCTTGCACACAGATCCAAACACTTTTAGGAGGACTTGTACCAGAAATATGTGCCTGAAGAGCCAGCATCCCTTTCAACAAGGTGCAGAAGGTAACTGGTGCAAGCTGCCAGTAAGCCCTACGGAAAGACAAGCCTGTGTAGCTGGCTCCCTTAAGGAATTTGAGCTGTTAGTTTTAATGGCTTGAAGGGGTTTTTTTGAACAAAAACTAGATCAGTTTTATTGACTTAGAGTGAAATGTTTCCATTTATAGCTGATACTCCTTGAGACTTCTGTTAAAAGTTTTAAACAACCTTAAAGTCTCCTCCTCTGATCCTACCTCACCAGCTCCATTCAGTGCATCCCCCATTGGCTTCACTCAAACACCAAGGTCTCCCAAAGCTCAGTTTTGGCCTTTCAGCCTCCACCTAACACCACCACCTTCCTTGCTGCACAAATTTCCAGACCATTTAGCTACCAACAGGGCTGCATACCGTGTGGGTGCTAGTGAAGCCCTTCCTGAGCCTTTTTCCACCACACAGCCTGCCTCGCTGCCAGTCAGTCTCTACTGACCATCAAGCAACAACATAAAACCCAACACAGCCACAACTCAGCTTCTTGTTTGATTCGATTTTTCCTTTGATTACCATATCACAGATTTTGAGACTAGAAGGAACCGTCACATCCCCCACTCAAGCTTTTGCACCCCACTGGCCCTGCACCCCACCCCATGGTATGCCAAAGCAGTGCGATGTCCACCACTGGTGAGTTGTGACTGCAACAGGAGATTGAATGCCAGCAACACCTTAAGCCCCAGTCAGGGGGTGAGATCTCCTTAGGAGATCCCTACATCCCTACTACATCCCTAATGATATCAAGCCTGGTAAATTCCATGCAGGAGACAATTCCTTCCCAGCTAGACCCAGCAATCACTGCAGTCTGTGCAGAACCTCAGAGTTTCTGCTCCCACTATATAGCAACAGTAGCAGACACCCTTTCCGAGTGCCATCCCTCCCTCAGGTCCATACTCAGGACACCATCACAGTCTTCATCTTTCTTTTCAGGCCATAACCACATGCCATAAGGACTTCTGCTACTTCACGAGACTTCACCTAAGTTCACTTTTACACACATACCACTCACCTTATTTATCTGGTTTGACCAAATCATGGAAAGACTGACATCTACGAGCTTCTTTAGTCATCTATGCAGCACAAACCAGGATCACAGGTTGCGATCATTAGGTAGAGCCTGAGATGAGAGGAGATGGGAAATTAACGGTAATATTGATGACTGTGGTGGTAGGTGCAATTTTAATCCAGCGACTCAAACTCAGCAAGCAGAAAAGTTCCAATGTATTAAACTGTGAAGGGTTTACAAGAGCTGAACATCTGAAATGTAGCTCTGAGAAATTACTCCTTAAAGCAGGCAAGCAAAAGCATCCCAGACAGAACTGGGAGAATATTGTTTTCACAGGAAACACTCTGTGGATGTGTTATAAGCTCTGTTCTTTGGCCTGTCACCACATTATTTCTGCACTTCTTGTATTTCTCTCTCTTTTCTCATACTCAAGCACTGTCCTGTGATACAGCAGAAGTGCATTTACAGCTAAAATTGCAAGAGTGGTCCATTATGTTTTTTAAGGTAGTAAAAAGGCTGCAGTTTGTCACAGCTGTCTAGAGCCCCATAATGCCTACAACTGGCAGAGCCGTAATCCCTTTTCTTCTCCCCCTGCCCAGGCCGAATCTGTGTATGTGCACACACAGATTAAAGCTATGTACAAACAGCTCTTTTAATGTGCTCTCTGAAAAAAAGAAGAAAAAAAAAAACCCAACAAAACAGTGCATCAGTGAGGCAAGAGGTCAGAGCATTCCTAAGCACTTATTTCAGAATAGCTCTGCTTTGGTTGCTGTTTCCTGGCTTCCCACAGTGGCCACACCAGCTTTCCTACCTCACAAGGCAAGGGGAGCACTGTCATTTCAAGGGGACTCTTTCCAGAGGTGAAAAGTCCCAGAAAGCTGCAAAGAGATGGGAGAGGAGCAGCAGACCCTCCTGGTAGAGCCAACCATTACAGGGCTGAGCTCAGAAGCCCAGGAAGACCCAGCCCTAGGTTGCTCCAAGCCAACCCTTTCCCCTGGAGACCTCCTAAATCCAGCACGTAGACACCCCCCCTTACATCTTCTGCAGCTTCCCCACAGGGAAAGAGGAATTTAGGGACAACAGGGATGGATAATTCTCAGGCACCTCTCAACACTCATACTACCTTGAGGCAGAAGCAAAGCTTCACAACCAGGGAAACCACCACCTCCCTCCTGCTCCTCCCAAAACCTTTATAAGCTCAGGTCTCTTGGGTACACAGCTCTCAGCCTGATTGGGTCCTTATTAAAAAAAGTGAGGAAGCCCAGCCCAGGGCCCTAATTCAATTAATTATGTTTTCCCTTTGTCAGATGTGTTGAGGAGTTCACAGAGGTGGGACATCTTCAGCAATGGGGAGGTTCATCCAGGGTATCACTGGGTTGTTTCCATCTCATCAGAAAACACCAAGCGAAGGAGTCTGGAGGCAAACTCTCTATATGAAACAAAGGTCCGTGGCTGTTTGGAAGCTCCTTCTGTTTTACAGTGGGGTCATACCTCTCCCCTTCAGAAATGGTTGCAGGAGACTCAGGTTATGATCTGATGAGGCTCCCACAACTAAGATGTCAGAATCCTTTCAAAATTAGCTGGAAAAAGGCAGATCTCAGGTCACCCACTCAGTGGGGTTGGATTCAGCTGGCAGGACACATGTCAGAGAGCAAATGACTTTCTGTAAGGTCTTTCCATCCCCACGTACAGCCCCATTTCTGCAGATGAGGTACTCACATTGGCCTTAAAAAGCAGGCAGGGACTTGCATGGGTGGGGGAAACTCCAACCTACTCACTGCAAATGCTGGACTGTGAGAAGGTCTGTTTTTAGGCTTGAATTTCAGTGTGGTGTGGTATTAAATCATCCACATCAGTCTAATTAACACCTTCTACACTACAAGGGAAGACAAAGCAGTTTTATGTTAATAACTCAGGCTAAATGGGTTACATTAGAGACTGGGTAGACAAATGTAAGGGTGGCACTGCTGGTGTGTATGGCACAACTTAAAAGAGTTTTCACTGATTCTAAGCTGCCTCAGGTGAACTAACACCACTGAACAAAGCACCCTTTTTTTCCTATGGAAGAATTGAGGGTCTCATCTGATGGCCAATAACATGAAATCACAGTCAGTTGCTGGGCATGGGGCAGCTTATCACACCGTAGCTGGAAGGAAAAGTAAAGAATGAGCAAGCTCTTCAGAGCAGAGGGGAGTTCCTCTCTCCGTTAGGCCTGCATAAGCATCAAGATGGAAGTCTATTCTTGTTTGAGGTCTATTGGGTCCTTGTATAGTGTAAATATTTACTAATAACGTAGAGAGTGAGAGCAGGAGAATAGTCATTTTTCTCAGTGGCTTAGGGTTAAGTACAGGGCAATGGCATCTTAAATCCAGATGTTCTCCTTTTGGGATTTGCCCACGAGGCATATTCCCATGAGATTTCTCTGGCGTTTTGATTTGGATAGTAGCAAGCACTTTTAGACCAATGATATCATGACCAGATGACTCAAAACGCTCAAGGATTTTCTTTGTAAATTCCAGCAGTTTATTTTATGACTAATGCAGGGAAGAAAGTTTTGCAGATTTCATCTTCTCATCCTTCTGTGTTTCTATTTTCAGTTAGTTTTAAAGGATACTGAACTTGGCCTGCTAGCAGATGATTTATTTAAATTTATATAATATATATAAATAAAAATATTGCTTGCACATGAGTGTGTGTGGGAGCTGTTCCCAAGGTACTGGTGGAACGACTCATCCTGATGAAGAGACAGTGCAGATGTTGGGGACTGCCTCTTTGGGAGAGTAAGATAAAATAAATATAGGAACTCCCTTCCCATTGCAATTGGAGCAGGCTACAGTTTTTAATGCCATTTTATCACCTGTGCTTGAAAAGAATGGCTCAATAGTTACAGTTCTTGCACCTTTGGCCAAAACAGTAGGAGTGCCCAGATCCTTTACTTTACATAAAATGCCCTGAATGCAATAGGGGAGGGTGGAAGCGCACTCGAAGATGCACACCATTTACCAGCCATGAGTGCACAAGCGAGGAGCATATTTAAACACCGAGCAAATTCTAGACACCAGAACCGGAGCGAATAAATACAGGAAATCCATTGGAGGTGAAACTGGGCTGACTTGGCCAATGCAGTTTCACAACATCGTCAATTCAAGGCTTGCACAGGGGTGATTTTTCTCTCCGTCCAATTCACTAAGGAGTTGCACGCTACTTTGGTGGATTTTCTGCACAATTACAGATTATTGCCATGGTAACAGATGCATCACATGACAACTTTGTTACCTCAGAGACAAGAAACAGCTGCTTAAAGAAACAGGCATCCTCCAGGAATGGGGATATTTATTTTCTTTCTTTTCTGTTGGCCTCATATTGGTTTAGGAGTCCTCACTGACTTTCTCATGGATGCAGCTTCCATCATTTTGATAGTTAAAAACGTTTCAGTGCATCAACTGAAAGTTATTTTCTCCCATGTCATATTTTTCCCTCTTACTAAGAAATGCAGCATATGTTTGAAGAAAAGAAAAAAAAATAGAGTTCCTGTAATTTTGGGAGAAGCAAAGTGGCTTTTTTCCTCCCTCGTAAGCATCTGTCTCTAGTGCTGCCTTTTTGTTTTTATTAAGTTAAAGAGTATTGAATTGTTGCTAATAATATTATTTGAGAGAAATCCCAGATCCCCTGAAGTCAGTGCTACTTTGCCATCGGTTTGAGGGAGGCCAGAAGTTCTCTCTCAGGCCATATTCTGCAGACAGAGAGCCAAGTCCCTCCCTGCTGCAGGTACCTCCAGAGCACCAGCCACACGTTAGTCAGTTTAACTGGCCAGGGAAAACAAGCAGATTATATACTCCTGTGTAGTTCAGTAATTATTCTTTACACTTACGAAAAAAAGTTCAGAGATGTCATTTATTGCTACCCCCATTTTTAGGCAATTTTAAATTAAGAAGCCTCTTTTAGGTAAACTAGCCAGTTTGGATTTTTAATTCCAGCTGCCAATTTATTCTGATTTCTCCATGTATAAGGTATAATAAAAACCTCAATTTTTTTACCTCTGTTTTACAACCTGTTCTCCCACTAAACGTTATCTCTCGTTCACCTCTGGGGAGCCGATGGAGCCCACTTGCAGACTGCACCAGGCTCGGCACCGATGGCACAAACCGCTCTCCCCAGCCCAACGCTCAACCCTGGCCCTGCAGCATCTCCAGCACCCGTCCTGTACAACCCACCCTTCACAGGGGACCCGCGGTTGCCTCAAAGTCACTCCGCTCCCCTGCTGCCAGGAGCCGGCAGTGTTAATTAAGGACTTCCCAGCTCAGACAGCCAGACCACTTCAGCCCACAGTGAATGTCTGATTAATTAAAGGCTTATAATTAACCTTCATGGCTGGAATTTCCCAAAGACCTTCATGGGCTGAGGTGCGCAAATCCCATCGACTCGAATGGGAGGCTGGAACCAAATCGCTTTTGTCCCTCACTGGGAATCCCCCTGCGCACCAGCAAAGTAAAACATTTCCCTTTCCCAAGTTTGGACGCGTTTTCTTGGCCTCACAGAGCTGCCGAGGCCTCAGAGAGAACTGGAAAAGAAATCATGCACAGAAAACACTGCCGCATCCCTCTGTGCTACCACCATCGCTGCTCATGCTACGTATGGGTTTGCACGACCAGAGCTCAGAGCCGGCACCAAGCTCTGCATCAGCCGGCAGAGCTACTCCAGATTTACCCCAGCATAAAAGAGAGCAAGAGTCTGGCCCACAGTTTTCATGCAAATAACCTCAGTAATGAGGACTAAGGAAGAGAAATGCATCAGACATGGGAGAGAAACCCAGATGTTTTTTTCTTTAACCGTTTTTTCAGTTTCTTTCAGGAGTCAGACTCCCCCCCCCCCAAATGTTAACTGGGAAGCCACCTCTGCACAGGACATTTTTGTTAATGAGGCCACTGCCTTAATGTGGTTTTTTTCTAGTTAAATATTTCTGGTAAACGAAATTCTGTTGTACAGCTTAATTTAGCACTGTTATTTTTTTGTTGTTGTTTTCATTTGACCGCATGGAGCTCAGTGACTTGTAACCCAGTCCCTCAGCCTATTTTTAAATTTCATGCAGACATTTTTCAGTCATTTGTGGTTTTTTTTAGAAGCATGAGAATGGAAGGACCAAACAATGTTGCTTTATCATTGAGAGCTTTTGTTTCACGTGCACACGGGATCACAAGCGAAATGAGTTTGTTCAGCTCTCAGCCCAGGCTCTGGTGAAGAGGACATCACAATTAGTGAAGGCTCCTAATCTTGTAATTCCTGATTCACGTTAGCACTCCATGGAAGATGTTGCATGCTTATCCTATGGTTCACATCTTGGTCCAAATTATCCAGAGGACAGCAGACAAAATTGGACAGCCCAGTTACTGCAGGCTGTTCGCAATCCTGAGCGGCTGGCATGCACAGGACTTTGGGGCCTTGCCCTGACCCCCTTCTTTCCCTGATTCCCCCTTCTCCTCTGCCTTAACTAGCGCTACTGATGCCAGCAGCGTGAGAAACCCTTAGTTGAGGCATGAGATGAAAGGCTGCAAGACAGAGCACAGGGCTCTCCTTGACACCTGCACCCCTGACCCTAGAGATCAACTGTATTAAACTGGCTTTGAAAAACTCAGCAAGATCTTACCTAGGTGCCACCCTGGGTATTTTCTAGATCATCCCACCCACCACTTCTTTGTTGAGCCCAACAAACATGTTTGTTTCCACTTGGTGACAAAGAAACAGGGGATGTGGTTAAGGGGGAGAGGGATGCTCTTAGTCCCTTAGCCAAGTAAAAGCAGAAAATTAGCCGATTGAAACGCCCTGAACTTAAACAGGGCATTAGGCAGAATTAACAGACTAGACCTCCAAGCCATCAGAAATTCCCGGTTGAATAAAAGATTGATTTCAAAGACTCAAAGATACCTCAAGGCCAGCATTTCCAAAGAAGACAGGAGCTGATTGGAGCTGAAGCATTCCTCTTGTTCAGTGCATTTGAGTGAGCACTTTAAGTCTCCAAAGATTGAACTATAAAGAGAAATTAGTTTATTAATAATTCACAGGCTCCAAGAAGAAAAAATGTCAAAAGCATATGCTCACGAACAAAGCTGATTTTATTTTCCCTGTTTAGAACTGAGCAACATGTAGAAAAGTGGAGGGTGTCGAGCTCAAAAATTTAATTCAGGGCTTTTTCTCTTCCTTCCCTTTAACCCAAGCAAGCATATATTCTGACTTCCTCATGAGCGCTGAAAGTTCTTCAAATCCCAAATGGTTTATGTGAAACATTAAAAGCACACTATCATCTTCAGCTCTTTAATAGTTTAGGACATTTTCATGGCATAGTTATTATCCAATAGCTCTTAATTGCAGCTTGTACATTTCAAGACAACACATTCACAGACTGGAATAACAGAGATTTTAGATTCCCCATCCAGGAATGCTTACTGTTAAGCACATGAGGTATCTCACTGAGTCTGGCACTGCCTCGCCCCACTTCACCAGGCATATGAAATGTGTAATATTCATATGCTTGAAATCAATCATGTTATTCCTCCTGCACTTAGGCATTATGATTCTATGATTGTGCCTTATAATTTTGGTAATTACTTGATTATAGGACACTAGATAAATACAGGAATTGAAGAACATGCTTATTAAAATTCACTAAAAGGCAGACAATAAGGAGGTTGTGAATTTAAGATAAAATGTCTTCCATTGCCCAATGGAGAAATCACAATCAGAGTACGGTTGTCTTCGCAATTTTTGTCCCCCCCATCTTCAGTCGTGTATTGGTTCTTCTTGTAAAGGTCCTTGTTTCCCTCTACTGGAGAGCTGAATGCAAAAATTTAGAATAATATAAAGAGTTTAAAAAATAAATGCATTGACTTAGAACTGATTTTGAAGTTTCCATCTGTCATTGGAGAGAAGCAAATTGAAAAATTTTAAAACCAAAATCTTTCTTTCAAAAATATTCACGGGAAATATTTACTTCTTTCACACAGGCTTTTAAGAAGCATGTCGCACCATCAGTTTTTGACCCTCACCTACTGATCTCAAAGTGCTTTTGCAGCCTTCTGTAAGGTCAGTAGCTCTCACATCATCACTGGCCTATTGAAATTACTTGTGAAAAAGGCCGTAATGTTCCTGCATCCTTCTACCAGTGCAGGTAAGTTCATAGCAGTAAAGACCACACATAGACCATAAAGACCATCGATAAACACAACATGAAAGCAGGAGGATGCCTATTAAATTCTGCGGTATTTCCCAAGCTGATATGAAAGATGCAGGCACAGAGGACATCTGCCAGCTGCTCCAAGCTCCTGGGGAAGACAATTGCACAGCTAAAGAAAGCTCACTTTCCTTCTCTTAACTTCATCTCACTATCGCAGATTGGACCATTATGGGATATAATTAGCCTCAGTTTTACACATGATTAGGCTTGGAAAGTTTGATTCAAATAACACGCTTGCAAATCAGGAGTGTAATTAAATTTAGGATGTGGCTGTCGGGGAATCTTCTCTAGTTAAGCAGCAGTAGGTGATGGTGGGTCTGCAAACGTGGGTCCTGATCCTGACTGCCAGCCCCTGTCCTGTCTACAGGGCTGTACGGTCTCCCCTTGCAGCACGGGCTGGGGGAAAGACCTCCAGGCAGAAGCAATAGCAATTTGTGGCATTTAATCTGGGTAGCTGGGACACGGCACCTCTTCCTCATAAGAGAAATAACATTTGAAAATTTCTAAACCACCCCAGCTTTTAACAGTGTGTTTGCCAGCAGCGTGGTCCCTGCAGGAGGGTGTCCGGGAGCAATATTAGCAGGCAGGAGGGTTCTGCATCACTGATGAAATGTCTGAACAAGGCAGGTTGCTCCCAAATGTGCTCTCTGGGAGGGAAAGCTAGGGCTTCTCCCTGTGCTTTTCCAGAGGCATTTTATCCCGAAAAGGGCTAAGCAATTAGCTGCTACTACTGGTTGGTTTTTTTCCCTAGTCTCAGGAAAGAGAAAAGGCTCATACCATGACCCAATCTCAGGAAGCAAAAAACAGATTATGAGTTAGAATTACATTATTAATGTGTTAGTCCCATTTGTTTCTCTGTTTCCATTATATTGAATCACAGTATTACTGTTTTTGGAAGGAATCTGATGATAAAGCCAACTCCCAACAACCGATGAGAATGATAAAAGTAAAGGAAGAGGCCAACCATCATCATCCTAAAGAAAATCCACCAACACCAGGGCCCTGAAGCAGCTGCAATTCCCATGGGACTCTGCTCTGACTCAGAACATGGGCTGCAGCTGATGCTCATCCCCCTGGATCACACTCATGGCCAACAAACCGTTGCTCTCTGAATATAATACTTTTAACCATGTGAATTTTTTCCCCCAAAGATAATTATTTATTTCACCTCTGAATGAACCAATGTGGAACTTGTTCCAAAGCAGCACTAGAAGAATGTAAAAAGCTTAGATAAACTCTTTGCTAGATGACTTTCCTTTTTTTCCTTCTCTTTGTGAGGAATGCGTGGCCAGGAGACAGAGATCCTTGCCCTTTCTGCAGGTTCCTCACAAGACACAGAGTTCACAGTGCACAAAGAGCAAAACAAAGCAGGTTTAGTTGCTCTTGGCTGTTCATAGTTGTTTCCTAATATTCTGCATCACTCAAGCAAAGGATTAGGCTTTTGTTGCTGTGATAGGTGAACTGCAAGAGATGGAGGTTCAAATTCTAGAATTACTATTTCATCCTCTCCCAGGCCAATTTCCTCTTGGCTCCAGCTGGAGTCCTTGAAATCCAGGGAAGTTTTGCCTGACTATGGAGTGAGTAATGGTTCCAGGAATCAACATTTGGAGATAATACCAAATTGAATGTCTTTGCTAAATTAACTTTCCTCCTAAGGTCATCTCTGTAACACTCAGGAACACGATGTGTTATTTTCAAAATGAGCCAGTCTCTATCTGTTTATCATAAGGCTGATATATGAATTACTGTTCATTTTTCCACAAGGCACATATGATTTGAGGCTATTAGGCGGTGCTCATCCATACCTCCACCGGACAGATGTGTTCCTTGGGAGCGGTTGTCCAGGGTTTGGCAGTAATAACCCAGCGCAGGCAGCAAAATCAATCCCAACAAGTTTCAGAGGGACCCTTCCAAAGCTCCCCGGCATGTGACATAGGGCTGCTAATGAGAGGGAGAGATCATATTCATTGCATGAGTGACAGGTGAAAGGGAAGATTAACGTTAGCATACACCTGCTCTTTGGTGCCCCAATTAAGACCTCCTACTGTCAACCGTAACATAAGATGCAAATCAGCCGATGCCCTTCCCCCTCCTCCAGGAAGGCTGCGGCAGGATTGGAACAAACTACAATGAGAAAAGAAACGCAAAAGCTTGAATGTCCTCCTTGCTCTGCGAATCGTTTGCTTGCTTACTGGATTTCTCCCTTTCTTGCCTTTTCCTTGCCACCCCCCACCTCATTCTTCTCATCTAGAGAGGGAATATGACCTGTTTCAGCAAGGGATGCCTGCCCTGGGGACAATCCTGGGGACAGACTCGAAAGCCGTGATTTGAACTGACAATATTTATCCCTGCTTTAAATTCATTTGAACCAACCTTGCTCAAGCCACTGGCAATAGACAGAGGAAATGGGTGGAAATGTCATTGAAGGAGATACGTGGAACAGAGAAGGAGGGGGTTGTTCATCAGCTTATCCTGCACTGGGTCTAAGGAACTGCTTCTGAGGCAATATTTTAATGCAACATTGGCAATCTATGCTGGAATATTGCAAATCCATGAATAGCTCTTGTGAGTGCTTTTCCAATACGTCCATACCATCCCTTTTTGTCTCCTCCTACTGTCCAATATTAATCAACTATTGCTTATCTGATGGAATTCCAGCTGCCAAGGTATTGCAGATTTCTGCTCAAAAGTAATTGTCCTTTCAGCTTTCTTGTAGCTGTCATGTGAGGGGAGCAGCCCAGAAAATGCAAATCCATTCCAAAGGAAAATAAAACCTTGAACAAATTTGCATCCTTTGCTCTGTGAAAAAAAAATTGGTTAGAGGAGGTTTCAAAATGGCTTTTTTAATAGGTTAAAATTCAAACCGACAATAAAATTTTGGGTAGGTTTCCAGAGACCAGTCCTCCAGGACCCCTGCCTCCCTTTCTCCCACCCAACCCAATGGGCAGAGGTGACCGCGCTGTGTGGCAGGCAGACAGCCAGGACACTTGGCCTTTCCTTCCTCCTCCCAGCTCTGCTGGCTGTTGGAAAACATGCATCAATTTGTTTTTCTCCCTTCAGGCAGAAAATAAAATTGGCAAAAATCTTCCCAGCAGGAAGCCAGGAAGCCCTGTTTAAATTTTCCCAAGGGGAGGGGGCAACTCAACAAAGTCAGAATTTTCCTGCAGAAAATTTCAATTTGTGTAAAGAAAAATTTTTATTAGAACAATTTCTTGATAGGAAACATCTCGAAAACCCATTCCAGAGCTTTACTGGCAAAGAAATGAACTCCCACATTTCACAACCTCGGACTCTTTTCTCCTTCAGCAAACTGTCAGCTTTTGACCATGTAATTAAAAATACCTCAAATCCTTTAGTTTGTTGGCCTATTGCACTTCCCATCTGCGGTGACTTAGCCCAAATCAGCTGAAACAATTACATATACTCAAGGTCCTTAGAGCTCTAGAAACACTGTTGCATAGGAAGGGAATAAAATTCATGGGATACTCTCTAGTTCATCTATCGAGTCTTGTAATCTTTTGACGATATCCATAGACAGGAGCTAAGTGGAAAGCAATAGCTCTATAGCTCAGTTTCTCAAATTCCTACTCATACTGAAATTAGAGCTATGAAATCCTCTTTCTCCCAGTGGTGCTGTGAGAATAAATTCTTCGGTGGCACTAAAAGGCCCTCAGATATTAATGCTGAGTGCTTGCAAGGGTACATAGAAAGATGGATGGTATGTGTCCTTAGCCCCCAGAAAGCACTAAGTTCCATCGCTCTGTAAACCTATCTGATCTACTAGCTCTACTCTCCAAAGCTGTTTGCATCCAGTTTTCTTCTCTGCATGTACATTCAGTGGGATTAGGATTGGCAAATTTAAGGAAAGAGTCAAAAAGATGTTTTGGAGAAAATCCACCAGAAAGAGAGGACACACCACAGACCTGGTTGAGGGCAGGGGGTCGCTGCTGGTGGGTATCATGACTGGCTCTTCCCCAGCCTGCTCCTCCAGCTCCTCTCTGCTGCTCTCAGCCATGGACTCAGGCAAGTACCAACAGATATCAGGCACATACTCTGCAGGTAACAGCACAGCAAACATATGTTAGGAATTTTTCCTGCCTCCAGGTTCTCACCATCCTTCCCTGCCCCCTCCCACCCCACCTGACGTTCTTACTCCCCTACGGCCGCTCCGTAGCTTGGCTTTGTCAAAAAGCTTTTCTCAGTAGGGTTTCCTAAATCGGATCATTCTGAGAGCATTGAATGACAAGGAGCTAGGGCACAGTGTCCTCAGCCAGCCTGGCTTCCAGTCTGACCCGCTGCTTTACCCCAGCTGTCTCTCCACTGTGGAGAGTTATGGACTCCTGTGAATATGTACTGGTGGAAAGTGGAGAGTGTGTGGTGCCTGGCTTGGAATGAGATTGGGATGGACAGGAAATTTGTGCATAGTTATTATGCAGAGACATGAAAAAAAAAAAAAAATCTGCATTTGTGTATTAAAGGATGTTAATTTGCTTAGAGTAATTTTCCATAGATTTTATTGATTGACTTCAGGCTTTGAGGGTTTAACTGCCATGTCAGTTTGCCCACTTTAATTTAGCGTGTGGATGACTTATAACAACAAGCTGGTTTTATCACTTGAAACCCTTCCTAATTAATGCTAGACAAAAGAGGTATAGAGAAAACACTCTGGATGAGCACATTCCTTTCCCTTCTCTTTCATCCTGGAAAAGCTCTTAAAACTTGTGAGCTTCAGTATATTGCTTGGAAAACTGTTAAATATATAGGCATAGCAGCAGCAGCAACAAATGTGCAAAGCTAATATACCTCACAGAACTGGAATTATTGCAATAAGGATTGTCCCAGATTTAGAACCAGAACAATAAATATCACTATGAAAGGTCTTCATCAGTGTCTTCAGCCTCATCATTTTCTATTGCTGTGATTCAGCTATTAAAGTGTACACATGCTAGGGAGGAAGTCAAATTTTTACAAAAGGAAAAAAGAGGGATCAAACCTGGCTGGGATCAAACAGGGTTACAATCGTTCTGCCACTGGCTTAGTTTACAGTGCTGGGCAATACATCGGACACCTCCCTGTTTCATTTGTCCATCTGTAAACTGTTAAAACAATTCTCACCCGAGCATCCAGGAGAAATCAATCATCAAGACTGAACTGAACCAAATAGCAGTTAAGTTCTTGGATGTAAGACATAATAGAAACACAAATATTTTTACTTGAAGTGTTACACTGCCCTCAGTGCAGGCTCTACTGGTGGTGATGCAGTCTCCTTGCTTTCAGGACAGACTGCACATTCAAACTTTTTCAGAGGATTATATAGCAATAACATTTTCTTTACCCTGAGCCCCTTGTGAGGTTGCACCCAGTAATAGGCATTGCAAAGCCCCAAAGTTTGTAATTCTGAAAGCCAGCCCTGATTGCTCTCTGCCTTGCAAGCAGACCTCCAAGCACCTTTGTGGTGAGCCACCGTAGAGAGAGCCTTCCAATTAACTGACCTTGTCCTGCCCCTTCACTTGCATACAGCAGCAGTATTGCCAATTCTAAGCACTTGACATCGTGGAGTCAAGCCTCTAAAGCAGTCATGACAATGCTTCACAGGTAACTTTGAGGTCTTTAAAGGAGGAATACACTTACATTATCCACACGCTTGACCTCTGGTTTTGGTCACACTTTGAACCCTTCCCCTGAAATCACTTGGACTTGAGTTTTCCTTTGGTTTTTCTGAATGACAGCAGAAACTCTTGCATAATCCCATAAATCCAGTGGCTGGGGCTTTGATAAAGAAAGATCTTGAAGTACTGCAAAGCACAAGTTCATTCTAAAAGTGGGCAACACCACCAAGTTCACTAGAAAGCAAGCACAAATCACCCAATTTGTTCAATATGGAGACAGCCATGAAAAAGAGCCTGTCCAGACAACCTCTTGAGGGTGTAGTTCTCCACCAATTCCACCACAGCCTTCCAGTGACTGCCCAAAGAGCCACGGTGTGGCAGCCAGCATGGGGGCTGAGGCACATCATCCAGCACAACAGCAAGTAAATCTACAGAGGCTTTTTTAGCAGAGTTTTGCCACAGATAAAAAGATTTCTGCTATGCTAGGAACTCTCTTTCCTATTTCTTTTTTGGAGCAAGCTTCCACTTTATACTGAAAATGAACTAAAATATTCCAGAGTTTATTTTCAATAAATAAAACAGACAGACTAGTTTAGGATGCAGTTAGAATTTGAGCTGCAAGCTACAATGATGGCACTGCCTAACTTTCCATTAGTGCTGTCAAAGGCCTAGAGGCTAAACAGATGGGGAAACTGAAGTCCTGCCAGAAGTCGCCCCACTGCCCCTACTTCTCCTGGGTCCCAGTGCAGTGCCCTAGTCACTTGGCTGCGCTGGCTTCCCGGGCATAAACCTCAAGACCTCATATCTGCCTGTACTAAAGGATGCTTTCCTTTCCCGTGCGCCTTCAACTACAAGACTTGCATTAATCCAACAACATGATTATTGTGTGACCCAAGCAGAAAGCAGAGAAGCAATGTACGTGATAGCTTCCAACGTCTCGCCAGGCACTTTTGTTCAGAACTTGTCTTCTAAACCCTTAGGACTGGCCGTTCTTCAGTGGTGGCCTTGGCATGCAGAAATGACAGCACATCATTTATCTGCAAGCTCTGTGCCCTCCTCAGCTTTGCACATGCCAAAGTTGCTTGTGGAGCTCCCATTGGTCCTGACGATGCTTTCAATTTAGCAAATGTTTATGTGACTCTGGGTTGGAAAAGGATGGAAAGAAGTCCAGGCACATCACTCTAAATATATCTGTGGGTAACACTTTAGCTACACATTGAACTTAGATTTAGTAGCATCGTTATTGCATGTAATGTTTATTTTATTAGGTTTATTTTATTAGTGTGCCCACAGCAGAATGTAAGCCTTGTCTTTGTCAACTCAAAAGGCACCCCACAAGAGGCTCTGAGTAGAAAAATATGGTGCATTTCATTTTTTCCTTTGGAAAAGCCAAGCAGATGCTGATGAGTGGATAGTCACAATAAGTGTGTATTTTAAATACAGTGCTAAGCTCTGAAGTTTAGCTGAGTTAACTTGGTGGGAAGTTGGGTTTAATTTGATCCTGACTCTGAGTATTCATAAAATGATGCAATTCGGCTTTAACCAGATGAGTAGTATCATCAAAATACATTATTTAAATCCCACCCCCTCAGCCATGTGGCCAAATTGGAAGAAGCGTCACTTAAGTATCTCCTTCCAGGCCAGGAAAAGATCAGTCACACTTTAAATTAAGTGTCTCAAGTAAGGATTTAATTTAGACTTAATAAGACAGCGATTGTACGTTAAATACCATTGGGTTATTAAAACCATATTCATTGAGGTTTTACAGCTATGTCAGGACAATATGCCATAAATGGAAAAACTGCTAACAAGGCACAGTTATTGATTCTGACAACATGTGCTAGATAGGATGCATTCATATGTTCAATAAAAATAAGATAAACATAGAAGAAACACCCACAAGCATGTTTTCCAGAGTCTCCATGGACCACTTCACCAAAGAGTCAGAGCACTCAGAAACAAGAGCAAAGTTATCCTCACTGCCTCCTTACGAATGAGATTTATTTGTTCCATTGTTAGAGAAACTGAGGCACAGAGGGCTCCAAATGCATTTCCTTAAACTTTGCTAAAAAGCTTTTGGGAGGACAGAGATTTAAAACTACCCTTATGCTTCTTCTCTTGTGCTTTAACCACAGGACAAACCTGGTAGAGAAAAGACAAGGTGGGTCTGAACAAGGAGGCTGTTGATCCCATCTAGCCAAGGACACAAACGTGCCCAGACATGGAGGAGGACATTCAGCGTGGTCTGCCAGGGCAGTCCTCCGCTGAAGAGGGAGTGCGAGGTCTGGGCAGACCCGCAGCACCTCTGTGCCCAGGATGAGTGAAGCACAGTAGATGCTGGAAGCGTTAGAGTTCGTGCGTAGGGAGCTGGCAAAACCTCTGCCTGCACAATGCTGGGAACAATATTGCATTTGCATATATTCATTTACAAACAAATATGCATATCTGTGTGTGAATGTGTATATAAAATACATACATATATATATATGTATAAGAGGACTTTAAGGAGGGACTTTCCCACTGGAGCAAAACTTGGAAAATGAGAATGTTTATACAAAAAAACATTTCCTTTGCCAACAAGTTTCTGTATTCCCCTTACTGTTATTAGAGACATTTGTGTTTAAATCAGAGCTCCCAACCCTGCCTCTCCTTCCATCTGAGCCTACACAGATTGCATAATCCTCTGTTTGTGGCATCATCACACGTTGCTATAGAGATAGGGGAAATGTCTGTGATGATGATGATGTCAAATTGCTCAGCCAGATAACTCCAATATCAAGATAGAGGAGGAGAGGGTCCGTAAACAGAAGCAAAGCATCATCTCCAGTAGTCAGTAAAGAGGAAAGGTAATATTATTTATAGACCTTTAAAGGTAAACAGATGTCAGCTCCAAACAAGTGTGACTTGAAAGCTTTCTCTAGTGTGAAAGTCCCCAGCTCTGCTCCCACTTTCAAAGGCTTTGCTTCGTCAACATGACTTCTTCAGTTGCTCTTTTATATTCAATGGGTTCTATAAATTTGGGAGTAGTTATGCTGCTATTGCCATGGGAATGTGGCAACCCTATGAAAACTTTGTCTGTGTCATCTTGTGGCTATGTCTGGAGATGGGCTAAGAGTGAAAATGCAGATCCACTACTCATGAGCAATATATATTGCCTCTATTCAGGACTTCAGATAGGGTTCAGACCTGGATGCTCTGCTCTTCTGCTAGAGAACAGCACCCAAAATCCCCCACGGCAGGACATTCACAAGGGTGGCAGGGAGGAAGAGGCATGACTGTGGCGGGACCCCACTCCTGAGTCTACAAAGAGATGCCAGAATTGCACTTTTCCTTAGAAATGAAAATATTTCTGGCTCTTGGAGGTGGAGCACCCTGATTGTCAGGCTTGGTTCAAAGCTCACCCTCGCTCTCTGCCCTGAAAGTCCCCAAGGCTGCCAATAAGCAGCCGTCCCAGACCACATTTGGGACCATCCTGCCCAAGCTCCCGGGGAAGGAAGAAGGTCTGGCAAGCTCAGCACATGAAGGCAAGTCTGGCTTTTGCTCCTATGGTCTGGGCAGACCAGGCATCAGGGGGACCAGTCAAGCACCTTGGGCCGGATCCTGCAACCCACTGGGAGATGAGATGAAGGGCCTGAGCCACCATCACTAAGGGAAGGCAGGCTGGATGGGTGGGTGGCTGTGGAGGCCAAGGGACTAGCATCGCTCTGCCTGCACCACAGCAGGTACAGCCATCCATAGGTACCATGGCTCGAGGAGGACTTCAGGCTGGCAAGGGGTGGCTGTCTTCATATGAGCCTCCACCAGCCAGATCACAAAATAATTCAAGCCCTCCTCCCGGCACGGGGTTTCAGGACAGCAGCAGCCAACCTGACAGACCGATGGGGGTGAGCTGGTGGCCATCAGCACTAACAGACACACATGGAACTGTCACAGACTGCTGCCCCGAGCAGGTCCTGCGACCACCACCTCGCTGCTTTGGGACCTCAGGCTTCTGCCCTGATGCACAAACTTAGGAGCCACTTTGGTCTGCAAGTACTAATCCTGGGGAAGCAGATCTGATGTCACCCTTATATTTTATCTCGCATTTCTGCCTACATCCAAGTTTTCCTCCTAGCCTTTCAGTACAATCAAAACACAGGTTTACATGACAGTTGAAGGAAGCTGATCTGAAAGACAATTATATTTTACAATTTCTCTAAACAGGAGAAAATAGTGGCTTAGTTTCTTTCCGCCCCAGACTGTTTAATTACTGGGGTATCGTGGAATGCCTGCATTGTAATAAAACTCCAATGTGTATCCAGGTACCAGGGGATTTATTAACTTGCACTCAACACTGGCAATCAGCAGCCAGGGTCAGATGTGCCTGGTGATGATGACATCATCATTTTTGGCAGCTCTCTCCAACGAGTGTTGAGTGAGGTAATGTCCCCAAAATTAAAACTGACAGCAGGATTAATAATGATAGATTCTTTGAGCCTTTTCTTTGTGTTTTAAATTGGTGTCCTATTTCTTCCATCGGGGGTTGCCAAAAGATCATCATAACATTCACCCGGCATTTCAGCACGCCACCGGTAAGAGTGATAGGGGACACCAGCGAGTGTTACTGGGTGAGTAGGTTACTTCAGGATGATTTTGTCACATGCAGGCACTGACTGACTGTATTTTCTACTGGAGATGGGCAGGTCTCATGGCACCAGACCAGTTGCCATCCTCACAGACATGCCAACATTCAACTCTGGGTATACAACTGGAAATAACTCACAGGGATGTGGTTGCCAGCAGCTGAGTGAGATAGTGCCTTTTCCCTGCAGATTTACATCAATTTCAGTCAGAGGAAGGCTGTGTCAGAGTGTGTCCTGCTCCAGCTCTTTAGCTCCGGTCCTTTAAGGTATCTCCAGTTGTACACCACAACATACCTGCTGGTCAGGATCATTAAGCCCAGAAAACCTTGCCCAACACACCCATGGATATTTTCAGATTCAAGTAATTTTTTTTTTTAATTTTGGAGCAGTTTGCAGGTGGTTTAGCCTGTCTGGCGCAGGCAGTTTTTGCTTGTTTTGAAGTTTTGCAAGTCAAAGGGAAAGGAAGGGAAACCCAGGCTGTGGCTGACACCCTGTGATCAAGCTCCCTCAGCTCGAGACCTCAGCACCCACAAACCAATGTCACGAGCGTAGAGCATACACTTCAGCCAAACTGACCTGGTGTAAATGGGCCTGCTGACACCAGGGGACATGAACCTGCATCTATTTAAATGTCTGAACTTGGCCTTCTTTTTTGCTCGACTGAACGTCAGATGGAAAGGTCTTCCTGGGACATCCCTGAAATCTGCTACAGCAATAAGCAACCATGCCGTCACCACTAGGTCCCAGGGATATAACAGACTTGGGACTTTCTGCACAAAAGACACAGAGCATCCGGGGTCCCACTTTCCAGCCCACTTCCCTTCTTCTCCCACTGCTCCCACTATCTGAGCATTTTGCTTCCTTGAATTCCACTCAGATTCATCTCCTAGCATTTCTCTGTGCTGTTTTTACCTGTCCTGCTCCTTCCCCTCTTGTCTGCATTCTCCACTGAGACCAACACAACCAAACAATAAAGCCTGAATGTAAGCCTAAGCTTCAAAGTCAGATTTCTTGCACGAGTTTGCCAAACCGGCCAGAAGGAGACTTGAAAGATGAGCAAAGGCAAGTACCTGGGTTTTTCCTGTTAATTGTATTCTGTCACAGCAGCAGATGGAGGTGGCTTGGGTATTTGTATAGTCTATTGACAGATTAAATCCTCTGATGGTCGTTAGGCACTAAAATGAAGAAATAGAAAATACTGGAACTGTTTGTATCTCAAATAGCTTATATTAAATAGTATTTACTACCCCTAATAGTCACCTAGCTCAGATAAAATCCATCTCACCAATGCATTACTCTGCCTGAGGACAAGATATAGACCCGAGCACTTTTATGCACTTAAAATGCTGTAAAAGCATTTTACTATATTGTCTTTGTGCGTAGGTGGATGGTATGGTGCACGGAGCAGTCCCTGAACACTCTCATGAAAAAGGCAGACCCTTGTAGGCCCTATGGTCCTTGAGTTGTCCCCACCCCTTGCTCCATATTCAAGAGTAGAGACATACTGCCTCTATATTGCTAAGTCAAAATGAAGACATGGAAATCTGAAATAATGATGGAAGAAATGAGCAAAGTTTTGGTCATTGTTTAATTTGCTAAGAGAACAACCCCACCTAAGATTCCTTCTGCCAACTCTGACAAAGTGGCCAAAGATAAAGACAAATATGCCTCAGAGATGGAGCACAGCTGTTAAACTAACAGTGAAGAGGAAAAAAGCGCACAATAATTTAATTAGTAGTTGTGCCCTTTCCATGTTTCTCCCTCCAATGCTATTGGTGAGAAACATAGTTTGAGATTTTAATTTTTCCTATACAGATGTTGCCCTTAAAAAGTCTACTAATAACCTTGTAGAACTCAATTTCTCTAACGATGATAAAGTGCTTTAGTTCATTAAACCTCACAACATTTCTGAAAGTGTCAAACTAAACTGTGCAGCAGCCTCATTGCAAAACGCAGCTCTTCCAAAAACGTGTTTGTGGGTTTTGCACAGCCACTCCCCTCCCCCCAGCCCGTGTTCATATCTGTTGCAAAGGAACCTCAGGGGAAGATTATATACAAATTGAAAGAGAAAATGTGTTGGAACTGTTTCTACTGAAAGGTTGGTTGGGTTGGGTTTTTTTGAGCAAAAAACCTGCCCTGTTACCAAAGCTAAAATATTTTTGCAAAAATTATCTTGATTTTGCCCGAGATTTCAACAGAAATGTTTGTGAAGTTCAGGGTGGACTAACTTGTCCCTCTCAATAAAAGGAGGGGAGAATGGGCAATCAGTCCAGGCCCTGATCTTGAGGTCCAAGTTTTACATTGCAAAAAAACTTGGAAAGATTACTTTTCATGTCAGCGCAAAAACATCTGAAAATTGCAAAATGTGGTCACCAGACAAAGTTGTAGATTTACATCAGGCAAGTTTGGGTCTGCTTCATATTTCCCTTTCAGGTAGTGGAGTTGATAGTACAAGTAATTACAACAATAACGCCTCCAGTCCATACCTACTTGTAACCAACCCCTTTACATGGCTGTGTACATGTAGCATGGCATGTATATGTTTGAATCTCCTTCGTTAAGAAATAAGCACGATATTTGCTATTAATGCTCTGCTATACTCCCCATCTTTTTGCTTTGAGCTCTGAGTAGGAAAATCAACAGGGGTTTCACCTGCGATGAGACCCTTTAACCAAGATTACCGCACAGCGGTTCGGGCGCTGCCTCCCTGCATCGTGCTGGTTCTGAGGAGTCCAGGGAGGTTTGCAGTAGGCAGATCAGCCCATGGTTTTGCACTTGGTTCATGCAGGCTCTGATTCAGCAGATTAATTAAAGGACAATGTGATAGTAGGGGAAGAGGGCATCGCATTCACTTCCACGTTTGCCGAGAATCCAGACCCCCTCTGCCAAACTTCAGCCCCCGCATGGAGTTTGACTGCTAGATTTAAAAACACAGCAAGCAAGAGCTCATCTAGGATGAAGAGGCTGATATAGAGCTACTTACAGGAATATGAGTATTGGCAGCCAGGATTCATATAACCTAGGAAGATTACAAAGAAGGAAGACCTATCTTCACATCAGGTACCAGCTTCACTCTTATTAACATTGTGGATCCTGTGGTGGTTTCCTTCACTCCAAAAACCACTAATTTAATGTACAGTACAGTCATTCTGTGTGGGGGGAAAGAGAAATTCTTTCTTCCTTCCTGTTGGAAAACTCTTTGGCAGTAACGCTTGGATTGTTTTCTTTGTAAATTATATTCATGCTGTTTTCAAGATGTTTTCCTGACTTTATTGAAATTTGACCAATTTAACGAGTAATGTAGAACTTGTTTCCATGTTAAAAAACTCTCAGAGCTGCTTGGGAATAATTATTAAAACTTCCATGTGTGCAGCAAAGCCAGTCACTTTTGCAAATAGCAAAAAACCCCAGTCTCTAACAGAAGGACATTTCTCTAACAATAGGCAAAGTAGTGCAAAACCCAAGGCCACCAACCTTTGGAGACCAGGGGCTGCGCTGGCTCTGTGCCAGGAACATAACACTCACACCTGGTTTTCATGCCAAGTTCCTTTTTAAAAAAGTTTTAATCACAGATAAGGGACCAATACAAAGGCCTGAAATCAATGGAGAGTCTCATATGGAGTCTAACAGAATGCGACTCAGGCTCCAAAGACCTGATCTCTCGCACAGCAGTTACGCATGCTCCTGACTTCAACTCCCCTTGAACCAGTGCTTTGGGGGATAAAGGGTCTGGGGTTTGCTCTAAGCCCTACCTGATGCCGGTATAGATGACAGGTAGAGCAGCTGCGTAGTCTCTGGATGACCCACCTGCCAGCTGCATCCAGCCCAGAAAGCCAGTAGGTGTCTGCCTAAACACTTTTGGTTGTGCTAAGTAAGGATGGATGTTAAACCTAAGTGTGCGCTTAAAGGTTTGATAGACTCGGCGCCCACAGTCACACACAGCTCCATGCTCCACGGTATTCATCTGCCTCTTTCTTTTTTCCTGCCTTTGAGACCCAAAGTGTAAGGATTCCCTTTTGATGGGCAGCTGTCAAGATTCACCCCCTAAACTGAGGGATTTACTACCAGCGGCTGCACTTTACTTTAATAATGCATTTAAATGGCCATCTTTTGAAACAACAGGTCTAATATTGTTCAAAGCAAACCAGCAACTGCAGAAACCTCCCAAAATACCCAGCCAATTCTGCACAAGTAACAATCAATAACAACATGTGTTTCATGCAGCTGCACCAGCAGCATTAAAAACTCCACCTAACTTTTTTCCACCACGTCCTATTTTAAATCGGTGGCAGTGGTGCAGCTGGCCATGCCTTCATGCCCCCAAACCCCTTTGAGCTCAGCTCCATCCAGAACTGTATGAGGGCAGCAATGCCACGGAGATGCCTGTACCGCAGACCCTTGTCAGAATGGTGGGAGATGTCCCCGTTGTTATTCAAGCAGAAAGCCAAAGGCAACCCTTGCTGGTTGTACAGGATGCGAGGAGAGCGTTGTGCACGTGTAGTTTACAGAACTGAAATACAGAAGCTGACATTTTTATGACTTTCATAATCTTTCCAGTAAGCAGCATTGCCACGCAGCAGAAACCAGCTCTATGCCTGTGACAGGTATGCGGAGAGACAGGGGCGGCGTGTTGGGGTAGCAGCCAGCACGCTAAGGCACTTCTGCCAATCCTTCGGGGACTCTCTCCGAACTTTGATGCCAGTTTACACAATGAACGCTCAACCACTTATCAGGGACATGAAAATCTTACAGATTTCTTTAGCTATAGAAGATTTTGCTCTTTATTCTCCCTGGTGGCTTGAAACAGGTTGGGGGGGGGGGGCACACATGCATATGTCCCTTTTCCCTCCCCACCTCCCTTTAGCCTCCGAGACCAGCTTTACAGGCAATACTCCTCTGCAGCTGCTTTGAGGTCCTGCTTTCTCCACAGGATTCCCTGTAACACTTACAGTCCTCATTGCAGATACAAGAAAAATACACTGGAGGTTTGGGCAACCAGAATAAAGGGCCAGACATCTAAATCAATGGCTAAACAAGTGCATTTGTGAATTTATGGGCACTCCCTGCTTTTAGCTACTTCTGTACTGTTAGTTGGCTCAGCGGCTCTGAACAAAGCCCTTGTAACACTTGCATTTCCTCAGCATCAATAATACATCCCGTCGGGGTAGGCTGTGCCACGCTGCAGCGAATTGAACCGCACTGGGTGTCACACTGCTGCCAGCCAGTGCGAGGTAACAGGACTAGATGGGGCTGTTGCAGCTGTAATGGGATCCAACGTGGCAGAGCAGAAGCGCTGCTCCAAGGGAAGCACCGTGGCTTCATCCTTCCAGAGGCTCAGATGCATATAGTGCCTTTTTTTTTTTTTTTCCCCCTTCTTTTTTTGACACCCAACACCAGAATAGCTACATCTGCCTGGCTGTTACTAATTCAGGATACATTTATGATGATATTCATTAAACACCTTCCAATAAAAAGGATGAGAAGCCTCTACAACCATGACTCATGCAAGTGGCTCACCCTTGTGGGATGGGCGTTCAGGGAGATCTGATCTTCCAGGGAGGCGCAGGATTACTTTTCAGTGCATCATAAAGAGGTGAGGGAGGTGGAGCTGATGCAAAAGGTTACGCTTCCTTTTCCCAGCAAACAGGGCCTGGGTTTTGCAAGGCGTTCAAAGAGATGGCACACACCCATTCACTTCCAGAGGAACTTGGCTGCTTTGATGCCTTTGAAATCTGCCTGCCTTAATGCCAGGCAGATGTTGGCAATGCCTTCAGCTTATCCACCCAAGTACAGTGCCCACCCCTTAGAGCAGGCAGCAACACATCTTTTCCACATATATGAGGCTCAAGGATAGCATTTAGGAAGCCATTCCACCTTTGCAGCACTCAGCCCATGGGTTCACTTTAAAGCCTGAGCAGAAGAGTAGAAACAGGTATTGAAGACAGCTTAAAATGAAAAGGTCCTCCATCAGAAGGAAACCAGCAGCCAAAGGTGCAGCATACCCTTAGGAACACAAGTAGTAGCAAAACATTAAGCTATTTTCCTCTTAAAATTAAAGCGACACACCATATAGTGTGTTTATTAAAATACAGCACCGTTTCAGTATAAATGGCACTCATACCTAAAACGAAGGGGATTTATTTACCTTCCTTTTCTCCAGGGGCACAGGAAAATGCATGGGTTGGAGAACTTTGCCTGGCGCTTGCTTGCGCTTCTGGTTGATGAAACTGAAGCGTGTGTGCGTCCAGATGTTTATTCCCTGTGGTTGAATGTAAATGACATGTAGGGGACAAGCAAGGCTTAGTTAGGCTAAGGAGTTGTGGGAAAGTAAATGCAGTCAAGGGTGGAGGAGAACAGCAGAACTCAGCCAAAACCATCACATCTCACTGTCTACTGAGCATTTTTCTGAATCAGTGAAATATTGGTGACCTAAACAATTGTTTGATTTGTCACTTAACAAAAATCCCAAGTAATTCTTCTTTGATTTTACGCTTCACCGCAAGTTTCAGCACACAGCTTTCTTTGCAACTACTCCTTGATGGTGTCAGAGCTCTGGGACTCACTGAGAAATTCTCTGTCCACTCACAAGCGAGTCTGCAGCACATCACAGCTCTTAAGAGTGAAGTTTATGAATGCCATAACTAATATTTTCAGCATTCATTCCTTTAGTGCAACATAAGCCCTTGAGAAGCTCAGACCAGGATGACAGAAATGAACACGTGCATAGTAACTTGTTTGGGTAGGAAAAAACAAGAAAAGCCCCAAACTTTGAAATTCCCCTAACCCAGAAGAACATAATTGTAAATGTTTTTAGATTACGAATTGTTTCTCTTGCAAGAAACTTCAGAAATATTATTCACGTGCACGTGTCTGTCTTTGCCATGGTCAGAGATGAAATCACTGCTACATTAGAAAGATTCTCAGGATCCTCAAATACTGAAGAAAACACCTTTAGGCAAGTCACATCACAGCCAAGTCACAGTTTGTAAAGTAAAACACAACCATGAAGACAGATATTTTAACATTATAAAGAACATCCTACCAATTGTAGCTAAGAAATGTCCCCTCTGCATGGGAAAAGAAATCATAACAATGAAGTCACAGCTGTGACTTTCTTATTTTTTTTTTTTTTAATCAAAAGGGAAACTAGCAAGCTAGAGTTTAACATGCCTTAGCATCCACTCTCTGCTTAGGTTGCTGTTTGTTGAGAAACAGCCTGGCACACATTACAAGGACAGGAGTTATGCAAGAGGACTAGAAGTGGTGTGAACACCTGAGGAAAGACAGGCTAGGTCACACCCAAGGGGATTTTAAATCTCAGCAAATCATGGAGATCACAAGCTAATAAAAAGCAAGGCAACCCCCTCCCCAACATACGTAGGTGGGAACAGGCACGCAAAGATGGATCCTGAACCCTCAATAGCAATGCTTAATTCAAAATAAAGAAGCTGATAGCTCTCGAGAGCTGCTTGGCAAAGGGCAGGGAGGGTCTTTACCGCTGTGCCTCTGCAGCAAGGCTGGAGGAGAGGCAGATTCTGAGCTCAGGGTGGCTGTGAGCCCACCATGGATGCCAGCAGCTCTGCGCATCTCTGCAGCTCCCATCTCGGGATCCACCCAGCTGCACTGCCCTGGTTAAATTTGCCCCTGACATTATTCCTGGGTGTGGGAGGGTTTCTCCTCCTGTTCGTGAAGCCCCTGGGTCACCTGTGAGCAGTTTGCAGTAAAGAGTGCTAAAAGTAGGTGATATATCTATATATATATAGTATTGACTTTACAAGCTGCATGACAGGTTACTTAAGTCACCGGATACCATTTTGCTACCTACAAGGCATTTCAAAGGTAGCCCTCTCACAAAATCTGACTTTTTACAGGTTCAGGAGTTTTTAATCTCTATGAGCATTCTGGTAAACAGAAGGGTTAAATATTCATTGCCAGGAACACTTATGGAAATGCTGAGGAAGTCAGAGCCAGGACCAAAGACAGATTTCAGAGGAATTCTCTAAAATACCAGCTACAAACTTTACAAAGTTCACCAGCACTGGCTGTCAAATCCAAGCTGCTTTTGGGCAAGGCAGAATCTTGCACATAAACCATTTGCAGCTGTAAAAAGCAGTCTTGCTTGCTCCAGAAACTATTCTTCTTTCCAAATAACAAAATGACTTAAACACATTATCATCAAAACTGAATGAAAAGGAAATAAAGTGCCTGCAAGAAAGAGAAATTAATTTTTGCAAAATTAGTCCCATTTGTGCAAATATTTACAACCAAGTTTAATATTACGCACACACTCCCACTCGAAGGTGATGAATGTACTCAACCATATATTGTTATGCATTTGCCTTCAGTGTCTGAAACATTAGCGGTAATTGGCACGAGAAAAGTCCTGATGCTTATAAGCTTTTGGAACTGCTGATAACCTGATAAACAAAACTGTTAAGGCAACTTCAGGAGCTAATCAAAACCCTGGCAGGTTGGGGAAATGTCAATATTTACAGCAAGCAGCCTTTCATCAGTTAATCACTTTTAACCTTCATAAACTAAGATACTATAGAGGACTTCAGGTTAATGTATGAACCCTCTATTCAATTAAGGTATTACAAAGGCAGTTACAAACAAGTAAGGCATCATGAAATGAAGTACAATTGAATTTATCAGGGGTGAAGCAGACCAAATAGGGAACAGAGAGCCCCAGTTTCAGTGTTTTAAAGGAAGAAGTGTTCTGTGTAATTCTAAAGAAACAGACTCAGCATTAGTTGCAAATATTTTATTTCACACATAAAGCACAGTACCCATACCCATACTAATAAAGAACAGACTTATGCCAACTCTGGTGCATGCTTTTGTTATTGCATTATAGTTCATGAGAATTATAGTGCATAATTAAATAGAAAAAACTTGAACCTGGGATTATAAAACCGTCACCACAAACCAACAATTCCACTTGATATGTATTAAGTCATTACTTTTTCTTTTTCTTTTTTTTTTTTTTTCTTTTTTTCAGGAAAGAAAAAGGGAATCAAGGAGGAGGAAAAGGGGCGGGGGGTGGAAGAGAGAGAGAGAAAGAGAGAAAAAATTCTTTTCCTTGTAAATCATTAAAAATGCATGAAGGTTTAAAGCACGCCAGAAACAGCCTGCGCATTCATTTAGGAGACGACGCACGAGAAAACCCACTGCATTAAAAGCAAAAAAAAGAGATTTTCTAAAAATCAGTATGGCAGGCAAACGGAACAAGCCGTGAAGGAGACCGGTGGGGTGGAAATGCTCTAGGCAGGGAGGGGCTCCTTGTTCCCATCCCCTTTCCTCACAGAAAGCATCGGGGGCCTTGAGCGCTGCAGCATTCATGATGCTCCAGCAGAGCTTCCTAAGTTTTATTTTCCAGAGAGGCTGATCACAATAACAAACATATGGATTATTATTCTTGCTGTTGAGTTCAGCTTCTGCCATAGAGAAACCTCCTGTTATGAATGGCTAATTTATTGAGCTACAGATGTGAGCTCTCTTTTGCGTGAGGAAGGCAGTACAATATAGGAGTTAGACAACAGGGCCTGGGATCAGCAACTGCAGGTTAAACATCTCTTTGACGCTTCCTATCTCCTGAAGGCACTTCAGCTCAGCGCCTTCCTGCCCTGTGAGAGGGAACGCTTGCTATAAATGATGTCCCACTACGAGAATCCTGGGGTTTATATAAGTACAGTTTATCGTTACGAAACACCAGACATCACACACCATCGGGGGACGATTTTCACCCTGTACAAAGCCGTGCTCCTGTGGGACAGGGTATCTGACCTTGATGTGTCATGCCGTAACTAGAGAGAGACGTCAGGAGAGAAATGGCTTTTATTGTGTGGGGCTGGTTTGTTTGTTTTTTTGAAGTTTTCTGCGTCATCCTCTTTAAATTTTTAGAGTGAATTTATTGCTCTTGAAATCCATATCCCAAGGGCCTGGGTCTGCTCAGCACGGAAGAGAGTACATGGGAAGCAGTGCTGCAGCTTTCCCCTCCAGTGTCTCAGTCCTGACTTGCAGTAAATGCTTGGAGATTATTTAAAAAAAAAAAACCAAACGTTAACTCCATCTCTTTTGGCACTGCAATGCCAGGAGATGCCAATCCTGATGCTTTCCCTTTATACTGTGGATACAGCCAGCCTGAGAGCACCATTCATTAGCTGTGAGGCACCTAATAACCAGTAATGGCTGATCAACACTGGCACCCAGCCCTACTTACCATTAAATATCTGCAGAGGGAGGGCTCTGGGCAGGGTGCTCAGCTCGCTGTGCCCCCAGTCCCTGTCTCTTTGGAGGTCTCCAGCAGCCCGAGGTGCTGCTCCATCCCGGTCCATGCTTGAGTCATTTGGTCTATTGGTGATGCCACTACTCGCACCCTTAGATTAGAGACAAATAGGAGAAGGAACGGAAAGACCGGACTCCATGGCTTAACTAACACAGGGTTTGATGTAGTCTGCCATAGGGAGACAAAAAAATCCCGCCCGTGCCTACTGCAAGGCTCCTGCTGTTGGTCTGTGCGGCACCTCTGGTAGCGAGCACCAGAGCCTGAGCTGCACAGACCACAGGTGGGATCCAGTTAGGGGACCACCATAGCGTGGGGCTTTTCCAGGGCTGAAATTTCACAAGCCAGACAAAAGGGCACTCCCCCCCTTTTCTGGTCCGAGTGGGAGTTAACTGCTATGCTGTTCGCTGCTCCCGACCAGGCGTTGCATAATGCCAGCCCTGTTGCATCCCTCCTAATGATGCCATTTTCTACCATAGGCAGGAGGCAGTCGGGTTTTGCCTAATCAGCAATTTTCCAGCTTTTGATTCCCACTCCTCCCCACCCCCTCTTTTTGTCAATATTCATTTTAAATGCTTGAAGTCAGGGTTCCTTTTTAGCTGACTGTGCTTTCTCTGCCTCACCCCTTCAGGTGGATAGCTGACAAGTGACCACTTCATGCACAAGGAAACTTTAAATGAATCCCAAAAGAAAGTATTTGTGTAAGAATAAAAGGGCATCCCAGGCTTCTGCTGAGTAATGGATGTGATAATAATTGTAGGGAAAAAAGATCCAAACAGTTGGGTGTTGGGTTTTTTTTCTTTCTGCAGCTAGGCTCTTGATCAAAAGATGTAAAAAACCTGACAGTTGCTGGAGCTAGAGCTGCACTTTGATTCTGGAGCACGCAGGAAGGACAGCTGCTAACCTGGGAATCAAAAAAACTGGCTATTGCTCCTTTGAACTGTATCAAAAGCTCATCATATTTACTTCTTCCAATTAACAAGTGAATTTATTATGACTGTAAATGAAGGGCTGGTAGCCAAGACTGGGAACAGATCGGAAGGGGGCACTTTGCTAGTTAGAGCCGCAGTAAGGCACGGCAGTTCAGCGGCACGGCTGCCACCAGTCCCAGCCCCAGCCTCTCCCCGCCGCTCGCTCTTGGACCCAGAGAAACCACTGCTAACCCAGCCGTGGGCCGCTTTTCCCCGGAGACAGCCCCTTGTTCCTAACGGTCCGTCAGTTTTGACATGCAGAACAATAAAACTGCAATCAAATGCCTTCCTCCTGTGCGCGGAGGCTGGGGATCAGGTTCCCCCTGTATCTCTTACCTTCCATCTACCACTTTGAAGGGTTTGTTCTTGAATTGTATCTGGATATCTCAGAGTGGAATTTCATTCTTCTGAGACTTTTAAAAGTAGACAAGGTAAAGAATTAGCGTGAGACAGGGGGCACACTGAGCAACCTGCGGCTCACGGAGCTTTCTGTCACTATTGTCAGCACTGCGGGTGCTACCCAGAAAAGATGATGCTCTCCAAAATGTGGGAGTTACCCTGAGAAGCAATGGACAGCATCTGCCTACTTTCCACTCCTCGAAGAATGAGGGCAGTCTTCCTTCTTAGCACAACATAGGTAAAGACGTACTAGCTGAAATCCAGCCAGCATCTTCTCACCGAGAGTGGCCAAAAGTGGACGTCTTGGGAAAGGGTAAAAAACAATATAGGAAGCATATTGAAATTTTTCAGCACGTTTGCTCCACATAGGCTGAAAAAAATATGTGAAAGGGCAGATCAAAGCAGAGCCCATTCCGCAGGCCTGAGGCACATTTGTGCAGGACTGAATTCTGCTGGGTTTTGTGCTGTTTTGCTTGCTAAAGGAAACATCCTAGAAGCGGAATGAATGCACCCAGGAGGTAAATTAATATGTTTTGATCTGGGATCCAATACAGCTGATCAACATATATCCTTGAACAAGTTACTCAGATTCAGAGCATACTCTAAATGAAGTCAAATTCTGCAGCCTTCTGCTGCATCCTGGCACGTATACCACCCTCATGTTGCTCAGGGTGTAGCAAACACCCAAGGTGCTAACATGCGCTCATGAAGCCCCTGTAAAATATCTAGAAAGGAGTCCTTACTCTGCACCAGAGCATCCTGTTTCCAGGATGCTATTAAAGGAGTGCCCTACACTTTGTCCGTGCTTTCTGAATGAGGTGTCCTGGCTGCTTAGCTGAGGAGACTGTCAACATGACTGATCACCCCTCACTGCCTCAGGAAAGGGCTTTTGTTTATATTTCAGGTAGACAGTTTTACTGCATTATATATGATCCTTGCAATTGTTACCACTATCTGCTTCTGCCCTAAATATAGTGTGAATGTTCCTTGCCCTTACCCTGGTGTCACTTCCATCCTTCATGCTCCCACTCCAGGTCTCTTACACCCGTTCCAGAAGTGACAAATCAGTACAAATGCATCAGCGCTCTTCAGGGCTCGGCAGCGAGGCAGCGGCGTGTGCCTGGGACATGCCTCTCCATTTGCAGGCATGCCAGGGGATGCTGTGTCTCGGAGCTGAACAGAAACTCTGATCCCGTGCAGTTCCTCTGAAAGCTTCCCATAAATATACAAAGCTTATGCTGACAAGCTAGCATTAGATTTATACCCGTAGGACAGAGCAGTCACTTGTTCAGTCGTAGAGAATGTCCCCAAGTCCCTCGCAGATTTAGTGGTGGGTAAGGTGGTAACAGGACAGAGCTTTGATTTCACTGCCTATCAGATTTCACTGCCTTCCTGGCGATTTTGGGGAGGGGGCAGAGAAAGGAGAGGGAGGGGATTACAGGACCAAGTTGAGAGAGAAACCCTTGCTTATTTGCTTCTGTCGAGATAGCACTCAGAAGCATCAAGGCGGTGGGCTTTAGGAGTGATTACGATCACACAGTGTCTTTCCGTCCTTATTCTCCCTTGCTGATGCTCCTGTCAAACCGGCTCGCTCTGCAGGCCGGGAAAAGCTGCATCCACCAATTCCAGCTTTAAGTTCAGCTTGTGCATCTGAAAATGAAATGGGATAAATCCACACTGCTCTCCAGTGCTAGAGTAAAGCCGTGAGGAACTTAGCAAGCAAACCATGGTGCATCTCAGTGTGACAGGCTGAGCAAAACACAGCATGTTCTTCCCTCTCCCTGTTCGCTCTGTGTTTCTGACAGTGCCAAAGACAGCAACTTGAATTTTCAAAAAAAATGCCATCCTATGTAGGTCCAACTCACAAGGCATCCTGAGAGGAAGAACCGTGTGCCACCGTGGTAGAATTGCTTTTAGATCCAAAGGATGCCTCAGAGGAAAGAAAAAAGGAGAAGGGGCAGCAGGTCAGCCTTGCTGCAGCAGAACGGATCTCCATTTCCATTTCCTGCCCAGCTGCGTGCCCTGCGGTCCCTTACAGTGGCACTCGTCAGGTTCGAAACTGGTTTTCAACTGGGCAGTTTTATATTAAGCCAGTGCCTTCCCCAAGACCAGATATGGAAACAAGACCCAACTTTTTAAGACTTGTGTGAACTGGGAAAAAAACCAGCTCATGGGATCATCTAGTTGTCTATACGTTTATGGGTTTGTTCAGCAATTATTCCATAGTGAAATGCAGTAAATTCTGGGATAGAAGACAAGGAAGGACTGTCATCAGAAAAAAGTAGCCATAGATCACTGAAGTACAGTTTATCCACCTGAAATTACAGGTTCCAGGGAGGACAGGAGTTAGAATTTAGGTAGGGCACAGAAGTTAACACCCTTCCCTTACTCACTGAATGTGGACAAGAATTTCACCGTGCATTCACCATGGATCACCTGCATTCAAAATGCAGCAGATCCAATACGAACATGCCCCTAAAATACCCCCGGTTCAACAGAAATTACACCAGCACTGAGTTTTCCTTTCGACATCTCCTAACCACACACTGGCCTGGGCTAACTGGGATTGAGTGAAGGATCCACTGAAGTTACAGCCTGAGTAAACTGGGAGTAGACAAGGAAAACGCTGACCATGATGAATTCAATGGCAAAGCAGGAAAGTGCAAATGCCGGCAAGTCATTTCCTTTCTGTAATTAAGGTTCCTTGCAGAGACACAGTAAATACAGGATGATCCTATACCTTACGGATTTCAAATTTCCGATGGCATTAGTGCACCTGAGATGCCCCCAGATCATTTGCAGAAACAGTCCAGTCTAGTCCAGATCTGGAAAGAAACTTCTTTCTTCAGGTGAGAGGATAGCTGTTTCATACATAACTCATCAGCCCCTCTGCTGAATTGCCAATTACTAATTGTTTTGATCAGCGGCTCTTGAGTAACGTCCATCTCCCAAGCTTGCTCAGGACCAGTCATTCCTTCCCACTTGCCACTGATGGGCTCTCAGGCAGCAACCTCTGCTGCTCTTTCCTCTTTTAGAGATGTTGAGCTGACAGGCAATCATTTTACTTAACTTTTTGAGCTACCCTGCTGGCTAGATTTTTCCTTTCATTATTAACCTAAAACCAAAATAAAACAAACAAAAAAAACCCCTCTTGACTGTGTGTCAAAAATAGCAAGCAGAGTTTTTTAACAAATGACCCATAATGGCACATCAGTGACTGTGCTCTGTAAAAGATAAGGAGAATCCTGGCTGCAGCTTAGAAATGCAAGCATGCTGGTGAGGGAGTGATTTCCAGCCTACTCCACAGTACCATGAAATACAAGGTCATACTTCCTTTAGGCTAGAGTAACAGGAAAGTATTTCTATTTTTTTCAGTTTCTCCAGGGTAGTTAGCTTCACTTTTCCTTCGATACCCACCCAGACAGCTTCGCTGAATATACACAGAGAAGCAACAGCAAATAAAAAATGTGACTGTAAAATTGAGCAGTAGGATTTACCATCTAATAATACTTTAAACTTTTGAAAATAACTTGATCAAGTCTCAATGAGACTCTTTTGAAATAGCAAACCATCTCTTGCATGAAAATGTATTCACCAGAGTGTAGTTAATAGCCAGCTACAAGAGACCATTTTTACCACTGAAATTGCAGCTAATTCATCATATCTCAAGGGCTGGTTTTTTTTACTGGTAACTTTCATTCCATCAATACACTGCAGCAATTCTTTGTACAAGACAGTCCTGATAAAGCAGAATAGAGCCAAGGCTTGGAGAAATAAAGTGAGAACATGCACTCTGTGGGCCCAGAGCAAGACAGAAAAGCTGAATAACACACAGTGCCGAGGAACTTAAACCCCCCTAAAGAAGTAGCTGCAGAGCTCCCCCTGCTTTAGCTGCAGCTCATTAGCTTCCAAACCTCTGCAAACTTCTCCCGAAAAGCAGGTGAACTCTGGTGTCAAGATCACAGCTATAATTGCAGCTTTTCCCTGAACAGGGGCTGCTCAGACTTATCCGGCAGCAAACAGAAATTAGACGAAGCAGCTAGTCCCATAGACTCCTCTGTTGTCAGCACACATCCTGCGTGCCATCGAGGCAAGCACTACAGGCAATCCAGAAATAATAGGGCAAACCTACAGTGGCTTTTATTTGTCACTGTCTCCTTTTTATAAATATTTTCTGCAAAGAATGTTAAGAGCATCGTACACAGAAATACAGAGTAAATTATAATTTTACTGGATGATGCCATTGCGTTTCTTATGCTAAAATCAAATCATGGTTTTAAACTCTGGAAAAATATTAGGATACACCTTTTAAAAAGCACCTTAAAACCAGGAGAAGAAAAAAGAACTCTGTATTCAGTTGCACTAACTTTTTTTGTCTAGTTTTTACACCACATGATTAAAAATTTAAAATAATTTGTGCTGATTCAAATTCCTAAAATGTCATCTTCACCATTGGCATGCGATGGTGGAAAGCTAGGAGAGGTCTGCGCTTTTGTGCCGACTGCCTTGAGCATCTCAACCTGCGCCGTTTTTGCCAGAACTCTTTGGCCCGCTCATTAAAATTTGCTTGCTTGATTAACTTTTTTTTACACTAAGCACACCCACTCCCATACTAACTGGGTGAACGCAAAATAGGTAAAAACAGCAGAAAGAGAGCAGACTGCTAAACCTCACGCTCCAAGACCCCAGCTCAGCAAAGCAACCGCAAGCCTTGGCACGTGCCGACTTGGTGAGACTCTTCAGTACCTGCTGAAGTGCCGTGCTGAATCAGATTAGAAATTCAGGGGAGGGGATGTATCTTGAAATGCTAAAATCTTCAGCAATTCTGGCATCCACTGGGAAAAATCTATGGGATAGGACCAATAAAAAATAAACCACGGCAGGAGAATTATTAATCTCTCTAAACCACGGGAAGGGCTCTCTCGCTGGAACTGCACCCTCTGGAGGATGCGTCCCAACAGATCTGCAGCGATGTTCAGCTCACATATTTATGTGTGTGTGTTTTATCACATGCTAACATGGGACTTTCTTTGATTTGTATATGGGATAAAAAAACGAAGTTTCCATCAAACTTACAGAAAACCTTAATGGTGATTTAATGCAGTGAAATCTGGCTTGCCACAAGACTGTGACAGGACTGTATTTTTTTCTGCCAGGGTTTGGTGCTCTCTGGTGCAGCAGCATTCTTTTTTTTTTTTTTTTTTTTTTTTAAAATGAAGAATATATTAATCATTTATGAAGCCGTGGAGCCTCATCTGGACTCTGAACATTGTTAAAGGCGCAGGGCAGGCAGCGTGTGGCAGAGGAGGGCAGGGAGGGAGAGGAGCTCCAGCTCGGAGCGGCCGGACGCGGCTGGAGCTCTCGGTCTGTCTGAGAGCGACGTCACGGCCACGTCTGGCGAGTTTGCGAAACACACGTCAGCAGGTTGGCCTCCGGTTTGTGTTCATGAATAAATTTCACTTTGAAAGAGCAACAAAAAAAAAATATAAAGAGCCAGCAACACCCCGGCTGCATAGGGTAAAGCTACTCTGCTTTCAGCCCATGTGCTTAATAACACCACCTAAGGCCATGCCGTGAACACGCCGTCTAGGGAGCCTTTCTGCTCATTTTTTTTCTCTCTGCTGCATTTCATCATGCTTAATAATAAAATTCAATAATTGCTAGCGTGGAGATGAACCACTTTCTCTGGGAATAGCCCTGAAAAACCAGCAAGCAACCTGGCAAGGTGCTACTGCACAAAAAGCAAAAGGAATTCCCATCCCCTTGTGCCCTCTTTTGAGCAATTGATATCCCCGGTGCTTCGCATTTTACCTCGCCGTAGGAAAAGTCCCTGTTTGGGGAGAAAGAAACCAAGAGGCAGTGGCTCAGCCTCAGAGCCTGCAACCTGACATATATAATCTAGATTGGCTTTCCCAGGCAGACCTTTGATTGAGGAGGAAGAAGAGCAGCTGGTCAAAGTAATCTGCTCAGAGCAATTTGCATAATTTTCTCCCCCGTTTCCTCCGGCATTTGTGAGCGTGTCTGGAGAGGAACACAAGCGGCAGATGCTGCGTCGCTCTGTCACAGGGTATAGCAAAGTGGAGAACGTGGGTCAGAATTCATCTGCTAAATATCCCCAACAGGTTAAACAGTTCTGGAGAGCTTCAGTCACAGATCTCCTTTTGAAAAGCTTTTTCTTTTTTTTTTTTTTTTTCCCTCTTTTTCTTTTTCCCTTCACTGAGTACAAATGATTCCATTTCTCCAGCAATTGCATGTTTCCTTTCACACTTGTGTGCTATTCAGAAAGATACTCTTTGTGTTTCTTTATGGAGCTGGCTTCCCGGACCAAGTATTTCTTTCCCCTGCTTGGATGAAGAACCCATTACAAATGGGTTATTTGAGAACAGAAATCCAGGCTTCTGGATTAAAAATGAATGCACATTCAATATTAAACACAACATTTTTAATTGTGGCAAGAAAGGCTAAAAACCATCCTCCAGAGTTTCAGTTTCGTGTTGGGTCTGGGACACTGGTGGAAGCCGTAAATCTTGCAGCTGGCCCACTCGCTTCCAAAACGGGTGCCTAAAATCGGGCATCTGAACCATGGTCCTGCTGAGATGAAGGAATCTCTGTAAGCAAAGGACTGCTTATCTACCCTGACCGGAGCTCAAACCCCTCACTATGCTCCCATGGCTTTTGAGCCTGGCTCCTTGCCATGCTGCCTGGGCTAGGGCAGAGCAAACAGCACCATCCCCCTACGAGAGAGGTATGTACAAATGCACCGTCCACTGCTTAAATAGAGTATTCGACCACTAAACAAGAATTTACTTTTAAAACCTTTGGGGTGACAAGTGAAGTATTATTTTACGTCTTCAAAAAGCTACTTTTCCCCAAAATTTCTTCCCAAGTTGCTTGAGGCAAATAATACTGTTTCCCTTTAAGCTGGCTGTAGGAGCCCAGGGCAGTGGATGCCACTACCTGTGCTAGGTGCCCAGTGGCCACGTTTCGCACCCCGGAGGATGCTGTCTGCAGGAAAGCACATGAACCCTCCCAGGGGCTCTACCCTCGCCCTCTGCTTGGGCTGTCCCACCTCTGGTGCCAAGGTTTGCCTTGTGCAGGGTATGACAAACTTATCCTGTACCCGCCTGAGCCTCCGGCTGCCGATGGAGGCCAAATGTCCAGAGCAGGCAGAGACCCTTGCTGATGTAAAACAGGCAAGCTCATCAGCAAAGGCTGTTAATTTTTCCTTCTGAATGCTCCAGTAATCAAGTTTAAAAATCAGCTAGGAAAAAAACCTCAAGCACATAAATACTGTTCCTACTCTTCCCTCCCAGGAAGCTCCCTCCCGCAAAAAGCAGCCACTCTGACGGAGGATAGGAACCCTCCAGCAAAGGTGGGGAGGCGGCAGGACCTCCTCGGAACAATAGTAAAAAACGAAAAATAGATTATTTAAAGGTAACCGTGAGTTTAGCACTCCCAATTCAGAGCGTAGACAAGGGTGCCTACAACAGGTTAAGACAGCTACCATGCAGCATCCAAGGCCAAGGGGACAGGGAGGAATTTGGTTCACCCACTCTCTAGTGCTACCAGACGTCAGCTCCCTCCGCAACCGGAGCTCAGACGGTCTGAAGCGATCCCCGACTTGTCCCTGTTGGCCATCTGGGAAGCCACCATCCCAGCAGGGATAAAACATGCTGTGTCGTGCAGTCCCACACTGGATAACGTCAGGCTGTTATCCAGCCTGATGTTAGACGCCAGAATAGGGGCCAACATCTATTTTAGGTTTCACAGTAAGCCATGATCATACAGTGGTGAAACCAAATGAAAGCACTCCACTCGAAATGGGGATTGCCAAACTCATTGTTCCTCCACCACAGGTCAGAAACTATTACATTCTTACAAAAAACAGGAGGGATTCCGCCCCCCCTCGCCCCATCTCCCATGCCTCCCCTCAGTTCCCAAGCAGGGCAATTTTTTCTGGACACAGACTGCACTGCCTGTGCCCCCCACCCCCAGCCCACCTCCTGGGTCATGGACAATGCTGGGGAAACTCCAAAAACCCAAGGATCACCCTCAACGGGGCACGAGCGTACTGAGTAAAGCAGTAAGTCTATCTAAGAAATTTGCATACAGACCTAGCTTCTGAATACTTCAAAGTTCAGGACAGTTTATTATTGTTCTAATTAGTTTCCTAAAATACGTACTCCATCTATTGCAGAACAAGCTTGCCATCTGACTGAACCAGCCATCTGCAGAGTGCAGCGGGAGCCAGCATTTCCCAGTATTGTTACCCATATCTGAACCCAGCTGGAACTGGAACATCCAAGAGTAGAAACATTACCCTGTTTGTCTACCCCTACCATGACATTTTATTTTTTGGAGTGTCTGAAATCTGCTGGCCCAGAGTGGATTGTGCAAGGCCTGATCTTAAAGGGACCTAATTAATGAATGTGTCGGGGGAAAGAGTTTGGGGTTTTTTTCCTCCCTCAACGTCATCAACATTTTTTGTGCGATTTAAAAAATACGGTACCTCCCCCCTCAACTCTCTTTCCCCTATGGATTTGGCTCAGGGTGTTTTAGAGTTTTTTCAGGCTTTCTTAAATAAAAAGCTGGAAAAAAAAATCAAAGAAAAATCCCAGGGACTTCCCACCTCTGCATCTGCCCTTAGTCCAGTGACCAAGTCCCTTCCAGGTACAGCTACTTAAGTCCATCCCTGATGCATTACTTGGATGTTCACACTCAATAACTGCTCCATGTCTGATGTGGCACCACTGGTGCCCAGCAATGCCAATCTGCAAAGCTTCTTGAGGGACACTGGCACACACTGGGGATGTCCCTCCGATCTCCATAGGCAGCTGGCACCTCCCTGAGGGTTTCTGCTCAGAAGGGCAGCACAGAGCAAATCTTTCCCACTGGCTATGGGCTCTGAACAGATTTCAGCCGGGAAGAAAAAGCCAAGACCAAGATCACCACAATATTCCCTCTCCACTACCTGGCGGCAAGAGACACGAGCTTTCTAATAGTGAAAGGAGAAGGCTGGAAGCCTCCTGTTACTGGTTTGGGACAGATGCATCTTCAGCCACAGGAAAAACATGGAGTCTTTGGGGAAAGAAGGAGAAACAGAAAGGACAAGAGTTTTCTTTAGACTTATTTTCCTCAGTGCCCCTCCAACTCCTGCCTCTCTGAGCCAAGCCTAGCAAAGCCAGCTGCCAAACCACAGCTCCAGCCCTTGCTACCCCTCTCGAAAGGCAAGTACTTCAGCTCGAGCCTTTGCCGACGAAGCCAAGCCACCCGGCCACGCAGCCCCACACGGGAGACGTGATTAATTTTTGCACAAGGAGTGATTTGTTGGCATGACAGCCATAAACAACAGACTCCATTAATTAACATGAGATCGGAGCGTCTGCGTTGTTCCTCAGTCTTGCATCCAATAGCACCTACTCTGCCTTTGCTCCTCTGGAGAATATCCCAGAAATAAAAACTAAAATACTTTAAAAATCCCGGATTTAGGACAGTAAAAGATCCTTCTTTTAACTCTGTGTTAACGTGCCCTGTGAGGTTTTTCCTTCCTGAGGTAGCTAATTACAGGAATTCAAAGGGTTAATTTATTCTGTAAAAGCCCCTTTCATTGTTCTGTTAGCATGTCTGGTAAAATCACAGTTTTCATTTAGTAATCCAACATGTCCCGTACCCTCTCCCTCATCTCCTATTACTATTAGTGTCAGCCTTGTACTAACCCTCCATTTCTTTCTTTCGTTCTTTTTTTTTTGTGTGTGGAAACTAACTACCTTTCAGTCACTGAAATGCTAATTTCAGAGACAGGCAGTAGGCAGCTAGAAGATAATGTTACATGTTTCCATCCTCCCACGGGGGAAAAACCTGGAGGAATCACAACATCTGAGATGCTTTTGCATTTTGGATAGAAAGACAAAGGGAAAACAGTTTGTGCGTATACATAGACACAAACACATTTGGAGACTGGGTCTTAGAGATTAAAAATGTAATTGATATTAGGTGCGTTTTCTCCTTACAGGGCAGGCAAGAGAGAGATCTGAGCTTTATATTTTCAGAAAGGGAAGAAACACAAATGGCAACTCCATGTTTAAAATCAATATCTTGATGGATATTTTTCTTCTCAGGAATACATACTGAGGAAATGGCAGTATTCCGCACAGAAGTACAGAATATTTGTCATATTTTCTTGCCATGTCACTTTTTCTGCACTGTTTCATTGAGCCCTGTTCATGAAGGAACAATTGCCTTATTGTCACTCTGCACGTCCCAGGAGCAATGCAACAAAACCAAACAAAGAGGCAGGAGGGGGAAGAAAGACAGAAAAAGTGGAACAACTTTTCCAGCGTGAATCACTAGTTCTTAAGTAGATCCTTGCGACACAGTGGCTTGGTCTGCCGAAATCCTGCCCCTGCTTAGCCCTTTCAGTGTGTGTGGGCTCACTCTGTTGCTTCCTCTCGCCACTTAGGGTATTTGGGTTCAGGTCAGTCTCCCTGCTCAGAAAAGAAAAAAACAAAACCCCCAAACTCGTAAAATCCCTGATGCGTCTTTTGGGAGAACTCACAAATTTCCTGTCATCTCTACCTGACAAAAAAAGACTGGTCCAGGGCACATCAAAAAAAAGATTGCTTTGTTTTCAGTTTTGTTTTTCATGCAGCTTTGCTATTTTTCACCAGTTCTGACTTGGCCTGGAAGGAGGCAATCCATGTGATTCCCGATGGCCAGCACAGACCAGGCTCTGGCAAACAAAAGTACCAGAATAAGGCAGGTTGTGGCTCAGGCCTCGGCACACTAGAACAGCAGGGCCAAGAAATCAAAAGGCAATTCTTCCAGATGGACACAAGCAGCCAGCTACCACAGTGGGATGTCTGCTCTATGCTCTTCCTACATAGACTGTGGGGATGTGTATTTAATCTTTCAACAGCAGCTCGTCTAAACATCTTCCACTCCAGCTGGACAAGAGAAGGAACACAATAAGTAAGGGTAAACACCGAGGGGTTGAAGATAAGCGTTCAGAGTCTATTTTTCCAATATCTACCCAACGGACAACACACTATTTTCCACCATTAGAAATGGACCTTGTCCGGAAATCCAAACTCAGACACCGTAAGACCTATCATTAGTAGTGGGGGAGAAGGGCATGATGTTGAATTTAAATTCCCAAATTAAAACCAGCACAAACTGGATCCAAAACGGAGAAGAACATCCAAAGGCATTGACTACAGCAAGAGTCTGGTGGTTAGCTGAAATCTCAGGGCAATGAATTGCAGCAGCATTTCACAGCGCACTTGAATTTATAATACAGAAAGCTGCTGGCATGGGGAAAAAAAAAAAAAAAAGAAGTATCTGGGCACTTGCATGGAGCCATTAGCAACTAATTCTTGGTGGAGTAGGATAACCGGGTTTAGACTCTTAAAGCTGTTACTTGTCAGTTCAGATTCTTTCCTGCTCTTTAGTACTCGGCTCAGTTCCCCCACAGCTGCCCAGTGTGTTATGAAAAGCAATCATACCAATTAAGCAATTTTATCAGTTTTGAACTCATAATGTTTGAGTATCCACATCCTGGCTTTCACTGACATCATCACAAGCAATTGCATGAACTTAACTTGAAAAGTTACCTTTCTCCAGCTGAGGCACAGGGACCGCCATGTCAAAACTTGAAATCCATTGCAAACACGATACTGGGCAGCTTAAAGTACTATCAAATTTCTCATCAGAGAGCTAGTAAAGTCGCTGAGAAAATTACCTTGCCTGATGCCCACCTCCACGCCAGAGGTATTCCTCCCTGGGATAAGGAGATCAGGCTGACCCTAGTGCCAAGATGTTCTATCTGTGCCTTCAAAGCAGTGGTCTGGACGCAGTTCACTCAGTATTTTTGTATCAGGCTCTCAGTTAGATTCTACACACATATTTAAGTGAATTACTATATAGCCCCTTTATTTTATTTCTATTTTTCCATTCCAGAGAATGTTCATTGTTACTGGGTTTTTAAGCTGAGGCTCAAGGATCACATTTGATTGCATAGGACAAACCATTTTAAGTGGTAAAGCTTAAGGATGGAAAAAATGAAAATTATGTAATTTAATAATGAACCGCAACAATGGAGCACAATCTTCCTGCGTATTATTGACAATGATCATCTCCGGCTGCCAGCACTGCTGGCTGTGAGGATTCAAGATTTTCCCTGCGCCAATACAGACCTCACTCCTATTTCCAAGCTTTCCAAGTGCAAACAGAACACAGGCTGCTTTGCATTACAGGGAGGCCTGCCCATTAGTTTTCTATGAAAGAGTTTCACAGATTTTTACAACCTGGTATGGGCATACAGGCATGCAGCATCTTTCCTGCAACATTTTGTTGACCTGTGCTCAAAGCACATGGACAAAGATGGGGATTTGGCCTCACAGAGGGCACCTTGTACACCTTGATACAATCCTTGCATTTCCAGTGGAGGAGGGTCTTTGCTGACTCCAGACTGTGGCAAAGCGTTTCTGTTGGGCTGGGCATTTCTAAAGCCAGCAGAAAGCCCCTTGCAATGAAGCCCCATTGCCTCTCTCAACATCGCATTCCTCTGGGCAAATCCAGCCCCTTGCCTTTAGTTTCCAACTTACTCTGTTTCTTGTTCCCTGAGCTTGCGTTTTGAAGTTTTTGGATTTGAACAAAGCCAAAATCTCAGTTGAAATCTCACTCCACTCTGGCAGCCTCTACTGTACTCCTTGTCCGTACTAGGTGGAACCATATGTGGCGTGTGTGGTTTCAAGCCTGCTATCGGCCAGGTTTCACATGCAAGCCTTTCAACAGAGTTAAGCTTGCAGTTGTAACAAGCCTATGAATTTTACCTGAACTGCCGTCAATATTTTGAGCGCTCTGTTGCTTTGGTGGTGAGTTTGCCATCCAGCAGACTGTTCCCTTGGATTAACACAGCAGGGTGACACTGAACTGCCCATAATTAGCTGGTATTCAATGGGTAGGTCCTTATGAATAAGGAAGCTCAGCATTTTGAAATTAATTAGGGAAAGGCTTCCAAGGTATATCTAGGATGATAAAGATAAAGCTGTTCGTGACATGACGAAGACTTTTATATTGGAGGCAAGCTGCCATATCTCTCATTGCTTATGCAGTAAGGTCAGCTCCTCGCTTCCAGATGATCAGGATAGTCTCAACAGGAGGAGAAGACGACTATATAAAGGGATATAGGAAAATCAATTCTAATAAAATAAGCTGCAGCCCAAACCTCCATCAGAAATTCCAGTAAAACTCAAAAAACCCTCCAAGAAAACAATCTGGAGATTCAAGTAAATCAGATTGCCTAAACTATAGATTCACTTCCTTCTTGTAAAACATCTGTGGAGGCTTTCTCACATCCTGGCCCTTCCACCCACTCCCACATTCCAGCACCCAAAAAGTAAAAATGAGATCGGCTCTTAGGAGGCTGGCTAGCACAAACGCTTGAGTGCCAGGTATGTGCAGCTGTATGCTTGATTGCTAATCCATCTGCAAGACTCGGCATGGGCCACTTTTGTTTGAGCCTCAAGTAAGGATGGGAAAATGGGTTGGAATAAATAATGCGAAAGCCCTTGGCCTTTTGCCTCTTTTGAAAGCTGAATTGGAAACAAAAGTTCCTTCCAGGTTCTCAAATGCTTGGTTAGTGCCACCCATTTGCTTATTATGCTGCTCCATTTTCAGATCCCATATGGGAGAGCAGGCCCTCAAACACTGGGAGAGCAGCTTTTTCTCCCAGTGCCCTCCCAGGCTGGCTGGAAGCAGAGGGAGCTAGGAAACCTGTTTTGTGGAAACATTAAGCCAAAGGTTTGCATCAGAAAAGTTCAGTGAGTACAGGTAAATATACAGCATGGGAGAATGTGAGGGAACAAAGTGTTTAATCTGGAGCTAAACTCTATGCATCTAAAGGACTGGATGCACCAAGAGTGGATAAGCAGAGTAGATTCAACATAATACACAAAAGAAATTCAAAGTTCAGCTAAAAAGCCCTGCTTGCTTCTCACTGGTTTGTATTTTCTTGTTTCTTGTTCTGGCTCTGCCTCATCTTCTTCTCTCAGTGGGCCATGGGTGTTACCAAGCAACATGGTAATACTTGGCCCAAGTCCTAAACCATGGATTTTTGTAAACATCAGTGAATAAAATTATTTAACATCCTGCCTGAACATTGTCTTAAACCTCTGGGTACATGCTAGGGAATGCCAGCCCCATACAACATACATGCAAAAAAGAAAAAGGTTCCTTTCTGAGTTAATTTTAAGTCACTGTTTCTTGCCAGATGAGCATCTCAAAATCAAGACTTTTCAAAACTATTTTGCAGAAAGTGAGATATAGTCAGAGACACCCAACCAGTGCCTGACTGAAGGCGAGGCACCCACTTGAGCTATGGGGACCCAAGTTTCCAGACTGCTTGAGTTGGAATGGGACCTTGAACCAAGGTTTTTGCCTCCTAGGGTGAGTCCCTAACTGATGGGATACCAATAAACTGTCACATCTTGCACAGTGGGACTGAGATTCAAACAACCAGCTCCCACTTCTGCAGCAATATTTCTCCCGCTGGGGCTGTCCCTCACCCTATTTCTAAACCAGCTGTACGAGCCTCATGTCCTGGCTGTGCAGGAGGCCCTCAAACACCACTGCATCTTCCTTAGGACTCGCTCCCCTCCCAGCTGGCCCCCCACATCCCAGATCCCCACCCTGAAACATGTCCCCTCACTGGTTTCTCAGTGCAAAGCATTGGATGGCTCCGGCTGGAGAAGAAACCTGGGAGGTCTGATCCTGGCTGCGTTGAGTGAACTTGCTTCCCAATCTCCCCTCAGTGCCTAATTGCACATGGCAGCCGGGAATGCTCCCCAATGAAAGCATGAATGGAGGGGGCACGGTCCTCCCCTCCTGCACCCCCGTCCCCAGCTCCTGGGGAGAAAAGAGCTATTCCCAGCTCTCTGCTCAGGCTGCAAGGGCACCTCTCCTCCAGAGAGCTGGCTTCGCTGCCTTCCCTCCCTCCCCGAAAAAGACATCTCCGGGAAGAAATGGATTCATCACAAGGTGCTTAGCGGGATGAGCCGTCTCCCCTCAAATCCCAGGATTTGCAATTTGTGCTGCTTCGGGGCTGTGGGAGGGCGCCGGGCTCACTCTCCCTTTCCATTTGACTCAGCCTTCTCATAGCAGGGATTATCCTCGTCTATCAAAGGGAAAGCTGCGGAGCAGACGTCCGCCTATTCTTCCTGAGCACTGAGCCTGACAGCCGGCTTTTCAGCCCCGCTCCCATTACCAGCTGCCCTACAATGAGGGAGCTAAACTCCACACAAGGCCCACATGGAGCTCCAGAAGGAGCTGGGGGGCTGAAGGGTGCGGGAGGGGAGAGGGGGAAGCCGGCTTGAGTGGTGCAAGGGGGAGAAACAACTCATGCAGATGAGGGAGAGTTAATCCTATTTAGCACATGTATATTATCAATGAGTGTGTGTGGTGGGGAAAGGCAGGGGGGAGAACCCCCCACTGCAGGCAGGCGGAGGCAGACAAAAAGGTCATTCATGTGTGGCTCACAGAATTAAGAAGGTACCACAATCTGCTGCTGGTTTGGCTCCAAATGCTTCTTCGTATTCAAATCAAAGCCCCTTCCCCCAACCCAACCTGCAAAACTTCCTCGCTTCCCTGTCCCTGCCTCGCTGTGCAATTACCCGTCGGAGTTTTACTTTCCGTCCCTTCTGGTGGCAGTGGGGGGGGGGTGAGGGGTAGCAGCATTTCAGGACCAACTCAGCACCACATCCCAGGCCTCAAAATTTCAGCTTACGTTAAGATCCAGGCTTCAGAAGTGTAACATTGGCATGGTCCACCATGTGTCCCAAGCATTATTCCAGAAATGGCTCAGGACCCACATTTCCAAGGCTCCGGACCCACTGCTGAGAAAAGCTCTTAAAATGCTGAGCCCTTCAGAAAATTTTCCTACAGGGTCCAGAACTGAGGTATCAGCCTGAGAGCTCAGGAACATCTCGGTGGAATGGTCTGACCCTGGACCATCATTAGCTGTAGCTTTGCAATAAGACTTTGAATTTGCAAAGGTTCTCTTCGTCCAAGTTTTAATCCAAGTGCATCGCACCAAGTGACTTTCTACATCCTCCCACCTTGGCTGTACAGCATAACTGTACCTCCCCCTGCAAAGTCTCTGCTTCCCTGAGAGCTGATGAAAAGGAATCCAAAACTCAGGGTTCTTTTAAATAACAGTGTGGGGATGAAAGACCAGGGCTGGAGTAAGTAATTTGAAATGCATAAGAAATCTCAGGCTTGAATATACAGGCTGTCCCTTTAGAGAAAAAGCTAAATGTATTTTGGACAAACCACTTGACTGCTTATGAACCACAAACACAAACATTGCTCCTTAATTTGCATTCAGTGCCAGAGGAGACCTGCACTCCCTCTAATGAGCACTGCCAGCCACTCTTTTCTAGGGAGAACTCCCCAGCCACCCAAAAGAAACCAGCAATTCCTCCGGGGCCCCGCACTGGCTAACTCCAGGCTTTGGATGGCTGCTTGTGCTGTGTTGCATAGCTCTCGCTTCACCCCCCAGTAATCTCCTTGCCTTCTCCACAGGAATCAGGGATAGAGGAGCTCTCTCCTCCCCTACTGTACATGCTCATAGGTTTTAATCCAATTAAACTGTTCTCTCCCCTTGACAGATTCTCTTTTTTCTTCATTTGCTTTCAATAAAGAAGCATCATTTGCTTGGGAGCATTCCAGGGTTGCAACAACAGGCCCTTCGCTTACATGTGTCGCTTACAAGTGGAAAACTGCAAACGAAGCTCGAGGTTTATTTCAGAAGGAGGGTGGAAATGGCCTTGTTATTTAATATTTTTTTTAATGCTTTTAAAACCTTATTAAGCAAATTAAATTTCAAGAGATGTCTCGCTCTTATTCTGGGAAGTCCCTTCCTCGTCCCTTTCTTGTACCAAATTGGTATGTCAGCACAGGCGTGCCCATTGCCTGGCTCCTGCAGACCCATCAAGCATCGATTTTGACACTTAACAGAATTAGAAATGCCAGCCATCCAAACCTTGATGGCTTTTCACAGGGAAAGAGCACTAACCTCCATTAGGAGGCTTCCTTTTATCACATAGATCCTCTTATAATTCAATTTGCAGTGAAATTCTCCCCCATCTCCCCAAACCCTGCCAGCTGCCCCATTCCTCTACCGCCAACACTTATTCCTCAGTCAAGTAGACCTATATCCAATCCTTTCCGCAATTTAAAAAAGTCAGCACTTATACCAGCTTCCCTCTGCTGGAAGGAAGCCACAGTCAATAGGTGAATCAGGTCTGCGCCTTGTACCCCTGAGTTAATAAATGTTGAAAAGAGGGTGAGCTGAAGTCCTCCATAAATATCTCTTGTGCCAACCTAATAAACTTAATGTCATAACGCAGAGCCCCTAACTTCCTTGTAAAAATGTGCCTGAAACATGAAGATAGCGGTGAAAAACTCAAATATTGTTGGTCTGCAAATCCTCCAGCCCTCAAGCAAATAACTATCTGTACAGAAACAAAGTAAGGAAAATACAACTCAAAGATAAGTGGAACTGCTCTTAATGTGAGGCAGTGCACTACCTGGGTTTGATCCAAAAATTAGTCAAGTTCTTCATTTAACTACAGGGGGTGGTTGGATTAGGTCCCACTTGGCTGACGTGCCAGGGGCAGGAACGTGCGATTCTGTATCTTTCTCCTCCTTTTAAATGCTCTCAGACTCTTATGGTATTTTACAAATCATTCAAGGACTTGATGGGTTAGCAGGAAATTTCCTTTGTGCCTCTGTGCCAGAGACTAGGAACAGATCTGGTAGGCAGCTCCTCTCCATTTTACAGTATGCGAGATCCCCATTCAGCTACAGTAGGGGAATGTATGCGCAGGATTAAAAATTATCCATGATTACAATTTAGAGTGTTATAAACCACTCAGCACCTGGAGCCCTAGTGAGGCGATATTTAAAGATTAATAAAATAAGCATTTGAAAATCCACTTCCCCTTTGGTTATTTGCCAGGATCACAGTCCAGAATATAGCATTTTCCATGCAAGAACTGGTAAGCTGATTAACAGCTAAAGGAGAGCACTTTTCTGCACTTCCTTCAGCATGTACAGTACATACCATATCATCAGCATGAATAGGGGGAAGCCACCCTGAACCTGTATCTCAATGACTGGAAAGTCAGTCTGGAGACTGTATTTTAATAAAGAGTTATTGAAGGAGTGACTGCTGTTCGGATATTTGGCCAAACTGACTCTCCATCAGTCTGGGATTAGTTCAATTGAAATGTAAGGATTTATTTGTTTGATAATGACTGGACTTTCATTAAATACAGGTTTTCATTCTGAATATGTTTTTAAGCTTTGATCCCCAAGATTGAGCATATGCATTTAACTCCACCCACCCAAGTAGTCTGTTTTGGTCTGGTGTTCAAGGTCTGGTTCAAAATTCATTAAAACTAGTGTCTGTCTTTCCACTGGCCTCAATGGGCTATACTTTGCATCCCAGTTCAGGAAATCTCTTCATTTAAGTTTGACACCAAAGCCTACTGAAGTGAATTAAGCAATTCCCATTGACACCAATGATCTCTGAACCATGCTTTTTTATCTTCAGCTTTACCTTACAAGCATCAGAAGGAAATTAAATTGAAAACAAGGCACCTTAACAAGGTAAATTGCATTTAAACTACAAAGGACTCTAACCTCTTAATCTGTACATGTTTGGGTAAAGTTTCTGGAAATTAAACAGGTTTCTCCCTCCAATAGTGTATTTTTCTCTTCAACAGTCTATACCACTGTTTCCACTGGAATGGGATTTGGCATTCAGTGAGATTTACCTATATAACTTCTCAAAGTACAGACAATTGTTGCAAATGATGCTACCCATTAACAGTAAATGCTTTTACTGTCTCCAGCTCTATAAATCTCTAAACATTACAAAGAGCTACTCTTTAGTTCCTCCCATGAGAGATTAGAGATCAGACTTTTGTGGACACAACTAGTAAAAGTAAGAAAGGCTTTTTTCTCCCTCCTACTTTGAGTAGCTGTTGAATGGACATGTGGGAAGGGAGGGGCACTCCGACCTCAACAGTTAAATTCTTTACCATATAATTTCCCTTACGCTCTATGTCAGAGAGTTCCCCTGGAAGAAATTCATTGAGCAGAAGATTTTGAACAATTTTCACTCCCCATTAATATTTTTTACATGATTCTTCCAAATACTAAGACAATAAATATAAAGCTCAGGAGTTCCCTGACTTACAGATTCAGTTTTAAAGTGTTATTTGTACCAGTGGCACAACAGGAACGCACACACAAGACATAAATAGCAGAACCTGTAGAGGATGGAGTAGGGCATGTTGCTCCAACAGGAGGGATTTATCCAAATGCCAGTCAATTAAATGCCCCAGAGAAAGGGAAAGCGTTTCTCTCCTTTGCCCTGTTTCTCTCTATGCTTACAGACCAGATCCTGTTCTCACTTTCCCCCTGCCAACCCTCATCACCTCCATTGGCTTTCTAGGAGGGACTCAAGATTAATGCCCATGTAGCAGAGCAGATTTAAGAATTACTTTATTTCAGTGGAAAGGTCTTGCTGTTACTTTAAAATATGTCCTTCTCTTTTTGTCTGACATTGCAATTAATCAAGTCTCCCCACCCACTCAGAGCCTGTCTTCAGAGTTTCTCTGTCTCTCACTTTCTTTTATAGATGAGGCTTTAGAGCCTGCCAGAATTTATGGAGGGAAGTAACACAGATTCAGCCAGGACCTCAGAAATCAGGTTCAGATACTCTCACAGCACATCTCCTTCTTGCCCCCCGTCACAAGGCAGACCAGCGGCCGGTCCTTCTCCCCAGGCGTCCATCTGCTCCTGCATCCCTACTGCCACAGAGGGTCTTGTACAGCGCTGGGTCCGGGCTCTGCCAAAGAGGAAGGAGACGTATTTAACATGGCAGGTTTGAGGAATCTCAGGGCTCCAATTAGCATAATTAACTTAGAGAGCCTAACAAAGGGCACTGTGCAACCTGATGCCTCCCAGCAAATCAGCCTCACAGGCTCTCTCCAGCCCCCAAATCTGAGGCTTCAGGGAAACCCAGGACCCAGCCTGTTTTGGGGAGGGGGCCAGAATAAGGGGAAGGGGGGGAGCAGGAATCTCAGAGTTTTGCTCACAGTGAAAGTACTTTTCCGTGAGCAGAAGTAATTTAGCCTTTTGTTTTCAACATTACTGTATTTGGCGAAGAGTTTTGGACTCAGTCTGTCTCACACTATCCAACAGTCAGCTTCACTATCCAGGAGCCCAAGTCAAAACCTGGGTGCAGAGTTAATCATTCCCAGCCGCAGTGCTGTATTCAGGTCCAAGGTCTGGGTCAGATTCGTCACCGAACAGTCCTCTACAAGCATGAAGTCACCACTAGATATTATGAGTAGGGTCAGGTATGTACAAGGCCAATCATGGAGAGAAATGGGGGGGGGGGGGGGGGGGTGGTGTTTTGCATATGTGTAAGGAAAAGGGAATCACTAAAGAACGATGTAAATGTTACACCTTCTAACTGCAGGCTTTAAAAAAATAGGCCTGGTTATTTGTTTTTTTTGGCAAAACATGTCTGTTTGTCCTTTGTCAGTAGGTGCAAGTTGATTTCTGGAGCCAAAAACACCTCTTTTTGCCTAAATACCTGTTTCTTTTTTCTTTTAGTAGCACACCCTGGAGGAGCATAACTGAACTGACATAAATTATATGCAGAGGAACTGGGAGTTTAATGAATAGAAGACTCATGGAATTCACTTGATGTTGGCACATTAACACACTTTTTCCTGTGCACTGAAAGTAGGTTCTGTAGTTTTCCCACATAAAGTGGGAAGGAAAAAAAAAAAAGAAAAAGAAAACTTTTGAGACTCAGACCTTAGGGTTATATGAGCAGTTTGATCATTCGTTTCAGCCCTGTGAAGTGACATTTGAATGAACCAAGACCAGACACAGCAGGACAATGTCAAGGTAGGCGGCAGCAGTCTTCACATGCCTTTTTTGGTGTATGATTAGTAAACGCTTGTAAACAAATAATTTCGTGATAGCTTTAACTTGAAATAAAAGATAAAAGTACCAACAACCTGGCCCCCTCAATGATCTTTTGAATAACAAACTCAAACCCAAAACTGGCAGCTTGGAGTAAGTGAAGAATATAACAGGCATCAAGAGAGTAGTATCTATGCCCTTAGTAATAGCACACATTTCTGCATTCCCCCTGGTTGTTTAAATACTGCACATTGGTGACTGGAAGTCTTTTTTAAAACAGAACCTGGGTGCATAAATAAATGTCTGCTGACTTGTGCTGATGCTGTTCCAGCATTATAGGAAACACATTTGTTTATCAGGTTTGATTAAGCTTACACGATCCAAGTTCTGCCAGAGTCAGGAGTGCGTTGTACACATCATTTGATAAGAGAGAAGGATGAGTTATGTAAACACCTAGCAACATGTGAGGGAGATTTACTCTAATTGTTTATGTGCCTTTGTGGGAAGATTATAATCATGTTGTTTCATTAAACAAAACAGTTGTACAAGTTCTGTAAGACAAATTGCCTTTTGCTCTATTCACTTGCAAAGGTCATCCTGTTACCACTGATTAGCACCAGACAGCCAGTCATACTTTGGCAAAAGGCGAGTTCATTCATAACAGGAATGCAGAGTCTTTCTCAGAATAGGTTTCCCAGTGACTGACTTGGCAAAGACACAACGTAGAAAACACTCCTGCCCAATATCAAACATTCACCTTCTGACAGCTCCGGAGGACACCTATCCTTCCCAGCGGTGCTGAGCACCATCGGCTCAAGCCTTTGGCTGCATCAGAGCCACAAGTAAATAAGCAGAGGTGAAATGCAGGTAAATCCTTTCCAGATATTGCTAACCAACCTCATTGTTAACTAATCCCCACAAGAACTGTTAAAGTTTGAGAAAATACAGCGGCAGAGGAAGCTGAAGTTCTACTCTAGGTCTGTCCTAGTGTTGGAGAAAGCTCTTCCCAATTCCTCCTCCTGCACCCCCATCCCACTTCATTATAGGCAGCCCAAGGAGCTGTCAATGGACTCTCTTAACACATACACACACCACTCCCCAGAGCTTGGTAACCATCTTGCTTTGTCTCTTTGATAGGCATGTAGGAAACAAATGAGAAGGAGAAGATGTCTGAAGAGTCCATTAACATTGTTAGGTTAGATGCGTTGACAATAAATCGATTCTTTTTGACATGACTGTCGCAGTAATGAAGGTACATTTCTGGATAACTCTTCTTAATGTAAGATAAGATATGGATGGCCCATGTCTTTCTGACATATGTCCAGCGTATCAAACGGTGGCATAAGAAAAGGTTGTTTTCTTGATGCGCTAATCAGAGATAAAGTTTAAGATTAACGATGATGGGTGTTTTTGTCTGTTGTATTTTTTAAGGGATAGAGGTCATACACTCCTGGGGATGGCAGAGTTAGTGCCCTACCTCTGAAAAGAAAATGAACACCCAACAAGACCCATATTAAAAGGTTCCTTTTTCCTCCAGAGATGAAAAGAGGCAGTCAAAGGAAAAACATGCCTAAACTTGAATGTCATGCTACATTTCTCCACCGTTTCTGAGGTTCTGGCATTTGAAGGGATCTTTTAAGGCTCTTTTCTTTGATATATAAAAGAAATTTCTAGTACAGTGAAGAAATGTATATAAGGGTCAAAGTGGCAAGAGGAGAGAAACAACAACAACAAAAAAAAATTAGCAAGTACCAGGGGAAGGCCATGGCTGCCTCACACGGTAGGAGGGGTGAGCCATGTCCTGTTGATGAACTGATCTTCTCGCTGACAGCCTGGGAAAGGATGGATGGAAAGAGGAAGATCTTCTTTTCCTACTCCTAAAAATACATGGGCCTGTCACTCTTCGGTTGAATTCTGCTCTGGGGTCCTATTTGCTCTATGAAACGGCACAGCCCAGGGCTGTCCCAGCTGGTGGGATCCAGACCAGCTCCGAGGCCACCAGCATGGTCCTGCTGAGGGCAAGAGCAGCACCAGCACCGCCTCTGGGATCATTGCACACCTTTCTCTGGCTGGCTCTAAGGATGCAGAGAGCAATGTTTATAGGTGTCCCTTGGCAATGTTATGCCCTAGTTTGCCTACGTTTAAAGCTGATGTAATACTAATATCCACTGTAGCACGCATGCTTTAGCCTATTTTGTTTCTTAGGTGAGGTATTCAATTAATGTTTGGTAAGACCTCAAATCTATGGAGAAAAGACATTACCTTGAATCACCTTGAAGACAGGCATAACTGTGTTGTTAAGATCAATAACAAAACCCTTGGTAGTAATAAAAAACTTAATTTTTTCTGCTTCAGAGTATTGTTTCAGCTATGGAGAGAATTAACTTTTAATTACTTTGAGAATAAAGAAAGAAACAAACAATTAACTGCCTTCAATTTACTTAGCTAAGTGATGAAATAATGCAAAACATATTTTGACTGGAGATAGGTAAAAGCCAAAATCTCGACGAATAATGCTTCTCAATTTTGGGATAAGTTCAGGCTCAAATCCCAAGGTCTGAATTAGCCACCAGTGTTTTGGTTTTGCATCTAACCTAAAATGGGAAAAGGACCAACAGCTCATTAGAGCAACTACTTTTGTGATGCTTTTGCAAATTGAGATAATGGAACAAGATGTTTGCTTCTGTGCAGCCAAAAACTACAGAAACAAAGTTTGCAAGATTTCAGCCTTAAAACCCAAGCCTAGTCCAAAACTTGACTCCCAAAAGCACCAATCTTTCTCTACCAAAGACCATGAAATCTTTCTGGAAATTCGATTTGCTGTTTAAAGAGCTACATTTTGAACCTCTTGACTCCAACACGTATGTTTCTAAGCTAACTTGATAGCACTGGTACTGATTTAAACAAATAGAAAGACTGTTAAAAAATACTATGTTTTTTCCTTCCAAAACTTTTCACTTTGAAATATTTGGGGTCATTTTTTAAACCTTTCATTTTTTTGCTGCCTTTTTCTTTTTCACTAGGTTTTGCCACTGAGTGTGATGGAATCACTGATACTTCCCCATTTTTTCCCCTCTGTTTTTACTGTCTTTTTTCCCAGTATTCTTTCTGCTGTTTTTCAGTTTGTGTACAGCTGAAGAATTGTGAAAAGAAAAAAAAACAAACCCCACAACTTTAACTTTTAGGGAGACATAAAAATGAGGGAGGTATAGAGGGACGCATTCCAGAAAAATATGGATGCTGTTGTGTTCTCTGGCTTCTTTGTCTAAGTGGGGTGTAGGGGGACAGAAAGGAAAGAAGTCTCTGAAGTGAAGTGCCAGTATATAAACTACTAATACTTTGAAATTGCTGGTTTTAACCCAAAATACCCACTGGATACCCAATTTGTTGTGTGTTGCCAGATTAAGGAAAGATACCTTTTTATGATTAGAAGCATTCCAAATTTTGGCTAAAACCTTTTGGGTTTGATCTCTTTACTAGGACATCCAGGAGACACAAGCCCATCTTGCCAGTCTCCTAAAATACTATCCATTTCTGTTACCCTGCTCCCCCATTAACAACCTGCCAAGCCACACACCAGCAGTAGCTTTCACATACTTCTACAGTAGCAATTGCCATTTGCACAGGTCCTGCAGTACCTAGTCCTTGAACACGGCTACTTTCCATTCAGCTTTAAGACTAGGGATTCATTCAATACAACTACAACTAATTAAGTAAAAAAATAAATAGCAGTCCAGAAAACCTTTGCTAAGGAGTTAAACATTCTGCTAATAGTAACAAGCCTCCAAAGCCATTCTGCAAGATGCTTTTCTTACCTCTCAAAACAGTCTATCATGTAGGGTGGAATGGCAGGAAGAGAAATTGAGTTTAAGGAAGTTATAAAAGGGGTTGACTGCAACCAGCTTGCATCATTCTGCATCATTAGCAATAATAGGCAGCTGTGGTTTTTCCTTCCCTTGTGGCTATGCCAGCCCCAGACCTGGTCCTTTGTGTCTCCTTTCTTACTGCTGACCCAGTGAAGATCCTAGGTTTCCTCTTCTGCCTGTGGTCTTTTTTTTTTCTTTTTTCTTTTTTCTTTTTTTTTTTTTAATTTTGTTTAGTGTACTGTGGGAATATCCCTGTTTTCTGACTTTGACACTGCAACAGGCTTGCTCTGGCTGGCTTTTTGCCTGGCATCAGGAACACAGTTTCAAAAATACAGTGGTGAATTCTCAAGCAGTAACATGCTGAGCTAAACAGACCCAGCTTCTAAGCATGCCCAGCAATAGGACCACCAGAACTAACTGCAAAGGCAGCCTTTCTACATAGGTGAGATTAAACACAAATTTAATAGCAAACTGAGGCCTAGGGCCATATGTGACATCTCTAAAATCTCAGACATTGTTCTCACTAGAATCTGGCCTCAAATCATAGAAGTAGGTTAATATTAGCCTGTTCAAACAGATTTTCAGTCAAGATCTTGCTCAGAAACAGCTGGGGAAAAAAGGCCAAATTAAAAGCATACTTTTATTCCTCTTTTTTTTTTTCCATTTCAACCTAGGCCTGAAGCTGTAAGGACAGGTTCTGACCCAAGTGCTCCAAATTCAGTGACAGGGTGGATGGTTTCCACTCCCACATTGAAACCCAGTCCCACTCTCTCCCCATCTTCCCAGAGAGCTGAAGTTTCTCTGTGGATCCACCTCTCCGTCTGAGCTTGCAGATGACACCGCTGAACTTTGAGATTAAGAACTGGGATTCCAAACTGATTTACAAAGCCAGTGCTGAGTAGACGAGCAAAATGAAATCATAGCTGCCTGACCTGCTTATACACTAAAAGGCCTTGGGACAAAAAAAAAAAAAATCAATTAATCAATTTGTTTATGGAGGCAACTTAGCAACAGGGAGCACACGGAACTGATTGGTTGGGTCTGTTAATAAGCAAGTTGAATTGCAGATAGTTGCATCAACGGATTTCAAATTTTGGGGTATTGATTTTTGTTAAGAAGATTCATTTCCACTGACCCTCCTCCCAGAGAAAGAATCACTGTTCCTTTATGTCAAAGTAGTAACATGCTGCGATTAAGAATTACCACGTTACCATTTCAAGGAGATTTTGGTACACTCAGGGTTTCTAAACCTGGGCTAAACAGAACAGCTGCTTGTCTCCTACCTCCATGTTTTGTGGACGCGCCTTAGGAGACAGTGCTCATAAGATGCTAAAAGGCAAACCTATTTAAAATTAACCATAATATTTGCAAAGTACCTGTTTTGTGTAAAATAGGTTCAAAATCTGTGCAAAACAAAGGGGAAGTTTCTAGAACTTTTTAGATTTTAAAACCAAGATAATATATATGATAAAGAAATATATAAATATCAGTACTACCTGACAGTTTGTATAGTTTTATTTAATATTTTAAATTATATTTTTAGAGGAACGTTGAAAGCCTATGGTGTATATGAGTTTATAGGACATATGGTAATTGGACATTACAAGTGGTAGTAGATGTTACAGCCCATAGGCTCTCGACAGGCAGAGGTTAGCCTCAGGGAAACCTGTGTATCCAAACACCTACACCCTGGGAACATCTGGCTGTCAGTGTCACCACTGCTCCTGTCCCTATTCTGTAAACTGAAGCCATCATTTCCTTCTTTCTGCCACCGCAAGGTAGATGCTGACATCTCACTTCCATTCACCTTTTCAAGGCGTGTTCCTTATTGAAACAGCACCCTCGGAGCTGCCGCTTTGGAGGGGGGCACAGATAACACTTGTAGGGATACTGGGCATTGCAGCATCCTGGGAATGTGCTCCAGGTGCCCCAACAGAGAAAACTGCTGGTGGGATGCACAGGCTGCAGAGAACACCAAGTGGGTCCTGGACATGCACTCTGCCAATGTGAAGAGACCGTGTGCAAGGCTTACACCTCATGTAAACCTTACATTAACCTCCAGACTCAAAAAGAGTGCTGAGCCTTAATAAAGGCTCTTCTACCTCAGCAGGAGGAGTGCCAGAGAAAGGGGGAGCTGTCATTTGAGCCCACGCACTGCTGCCAGAGGGCGGCTTCCAGAGACCAACAACATCCTTAGGAGGCTCCAACCAATCTAGAAGATGACAGGAGCTCTTTGGTTTCTTTCTCTGCTCCCTCTCAAAACCTGGTGCACGATGCACACGTTTCATTTCCTCTTCTGGCTGAACTAGGTTGCCCGTGATTATAAATCGTCTTGGTGATTTCTTTGTAAACTTTGCCTCATTTATGCTCATGACCTCGTAACCTCCTGATACCTTTACTTACATCAGGACTTCTTCCACAGTAGTGCCGTTTATTGTCATTCTCCTGAGACCAAAAGGGCAAAGGGAAAGGAACTACAGGCACTTACATCTGAGATGCAAAAAATATGATTTTGAAAAAAGGATGAACAAATGAGAATGTGAATGCTGGGAGCGCAGGATCGCCTAGTGCTGATTTTCTGCAGAGGCCCTTTTATTTACTGAACATTTATGTGTATACGAATATTCAGCCCTTGATAGAGCAAAGAGCTGGTTTTGATACTAGCAGCAAAAATATTTTCTGTAAATGTCATGACACGCCTTGTCCATAATATGATTTTTTCCAGATGGTTATTTTTTTCAAATTACTGAATGGAAAAATATGTCTTAAGACAAGTACACATAAAAATAATTCTTTTTCCTATTATTGTTTTTTTTTTTCTTTCTACATTTGTAAACGCGCTGCTGCCTGCCATGGGATGATATGCTGGGAGAGCACATACATCCTGACATCTGATTAATCATGCAAAGCGGTGGATGCATAATTCTTAACTGACAGGGTAGCTGACCAGGAACCATTTTATTACACAAAATGCAAAGGTGCACAGTATTCACACCCTCTTCAAGATGGTTTCTAATACCAAAACATTCCACTGAGTGAGCAGCAGGCAGATATTCAAGCTGGCTTTAACTCCAAGTAAACCCATACCTCTCTTGTTAGCTGGGACATGAACCTGCTTCTGGATCCAAAATGATCTCAGCTGGCAGTCCCACCCAATACAGCATTTGGATGATCCTTGGATTGTCTTGATCCTGCTCTTAATTTATTAAACTTGGTGTCCATGAGGTTGTACCAGATGTGGGGTACCTCTCTTGTAAAACAACATCCAACTCTGCAGCGTGTTTGTTTCGCACGGAGAAGTGGAGTCAGTTAAGCTCTGCCCACACGATCCGGAGCCTGGAAAGCAGCTTCTCCAAGACATGATTGTGCTGGGGCCGAGAAGGACAGACTCCTGCATAACAATGGCACGAGTTTGGGAAGATTCCTCATGACGAGCATCATACCATGCTTTCCACTTGCAAAGGCTTTCTCTTATTCACATTCCTGAGCAGCACAGTGACCAGCCAAGCCAGTGGGGTGAAGGAATGGGATTTTAGTGATGGGGTGCAGTAAAAAGTCACATGCGGTAGGTGGAAAGGGAGTAACCTAGCTGTGGGTTGTTCAGAAAGAAGATGGGGGCCAGATCCAGACCATGAGGTTCCCCCTTGTGTTCTGCAGGCATCCAGCTTCTGCCTTTCTCCATGAGGGCCCAATAGCTTTTTGTTTAGCAGCCCCCACCAGCAGGTAGAAGGCACACTACTCATTGCTTTCCTGCCCAGCACACTGCCTAGTAGGGCAAGAGGTGTGGGCCCCACGGATGGAAAAGCTGCTGCAGGTACAGTCTGTTCTTATGTATTAATACCATGTGTCATGCCGAATGACACCCTTCCCCAGCCAGGAGTGGGGGTGTTGTCTGAAGAGATCAGTTAACACCAACTGGAGATAGACTTTCTAGCTTAGGGCCCAAATCTGAATCTTATGGTTCAATTCTGGCAAGGTCCTGAGCAACTTTGGCTTGGGTAAGAGTTAAGAGCACTTGGCATTTTGCAGAATAGAGCCCTTAATGCAAACCAGTTAGTGAAGTATGAGCCTAGCAATTTCTCTTCTGTAAAAAAAGAAGAAATTTGGAAAGGGGATAGAAGGGTAAAGTTCAGAGTGGTTTCAGATTCCCACAATAACAACGAAGCCCAGCTCTTTCCCAAACACTTGCACATTTCCTTAGAAACAGGTGACAGACATCTGCAAGGCTGAGTTCAGCGCTGGAACGGCCCAGCCTCCCTTCCTTGGTTGTGGGTGTTCTGTTCTTACAAGAGTGAGAGAGATTGAGCTTAAATATTTCCAGACAATGCTGCAATTTATTTTAAGTGTAATAGGGGTCATTCTTCACTGAAAGAATATAATAATTGTTCTGCATGAAAGCAGAAGAAGTGTGGGGAAGCAGGAGATAGCAAGACTTACACCCACCCAATACACAGTTAAACAGCTTTCTCCTGTCTCCACATCCTGGGTATCACACCCAAGCCAGTAATCCCAGTGCCAGCCACAGAAGAACACAGAATGCTTTCCTTGTGCTATTCCGTATACTTTGTGTTATTCCGCATTCACTAGGGGGATAGTTCTCAAGGAGTCAGATGCTTTTCCTGATCCTGAACAATCTATGGGTTTCATCAGCTGCATTAAGAAAGACAAGTGTGAAGAACAAAAGTGGTGAAAATGATCATCCAACAGCAGTATAAACATCCTGCCTTGCTGAGGCTCAGATCAAATAACCACCACGTTACGTCTTCCCAGTTTCCTTCTGGGGACCCTAAATGACCTTGCACAGTACCTCGTCTGGTGGGGTAACACTCATCAGCCTGGTTTCCTCCCTCCTAAGTGGGCAGACTAGGGAAGGGAAGAAGAGTAGCGAGTAGAGGAGTAGAGTCTACCCTGTACAAACCACCCATCACCACCATCCCCCACAGGATGAAAATATAAGACAGGGAAAGCATCAGCTGTCCTCAAGGAAACAGAGGCTTCTCCCACCCATGGAGAAAAGGGGGAGATTCACCCATTGGTCACTTCATCTTTCTGTTCTTGTCTTTTTCCAGTGAAAAACGTGGCCAATAACACCTCCTATGCAATGTGCAAGGCAAGACAAGACACTATATGTAGGGAGGTGGTGTTATTGCAGAGAAGAGCTACAGGGCCTTTGAAGTACTCCCTGTCCACCTTGAATTCTAGATCTGAAGTTTGGTCTTTAAATCTTGACCAACACCAAAGAAAATAAAACTCATTTCAAATCAAGTGGCAGAAAAGCCAAGACTCACTCACAATACCTGCCTTCCAATGAACAAGCTCTTCTGTCTATGAATCCGATATGCATTCAACTGTTTCTAGTGCTTTATACGGGAAATGTTTCAGTTGGAAAGCATCATCACTTAGAGAGAAAAATAAAAATACCGTAGATGGTTTTAAGCTCTACATCTGTGGAAATCTCATTAGGTAGTTTTAGATGTGCTGGCATCTGGAAAAAATCATCCCTCTAAACAGAAAAATATGTCATAAATGTCATAATGGGGTGTTGGAGAAGCACATGAAATTAGTTTGATTCTTCAACTCAGCATCTCTGGCCGGAATCACTAAAAAGAAAATTCTTGTATAAAGCATTAAACAGTTTTTGTCAGGGTTTGGCTGTATGGACCAACATGGAATCTAAAGAGCACTGAATACCTGATTGAAAGATGTAAAACTCTGGAGACCTACAATAGGTTGGAGCCAACCCAAACATTCATAGATGGTGAGTACAAGTACAGTGAACCCCGCAGTCTGGACGGGCTCCTTCAGCAACAAGCAGGTGCTTTGCTCTGACCAATGAACTATTCCAAGCCTCTACGGGACATCATCGTTCTGTCCTTATTCACTGGATGTTTGTATTAGGCTTCACTGAAGATCTCAGGCCAGCATCACCTTCAGAGAAGTCCACTTAGGAGCTAACAGACAGCTGCTGAAGGACCTCAGCCTCCCTTGAGGTGGACAGAGGTGGAAAGCACTCAAGAGCTTGGTAGGTCGGTATTGTCTTCAGTCCCCAGTCCCTCAAAAATGTCCACAGGGATCTTCTCCACTGGCCACCACAGCATCATGCCTAGTGTTGCTCCGCACTGAGCAAGCAGGTGCCGGGCAGAAGGCAAGCGAGGAGCACGCAGAGCTGAGGGTGCCCCTGAGCACAGGGACAGCACGGGAGGGCTGCAGGCACCTCCATGCACCGCACTTATCTCCAGCTTCTGGGCTAGCTCCTCGTATCCTGCACTCCTTTCTGTCTCTGTCCAAGTCAAAACACTCCTTTTAGGCTCCGTCCAAGTCAAGTACAGTCGCTGTGCTAAATTTGGGGTGGGAATAAGCACTAGGCTTCTTTCTGCCAGGTGTCACGCCCATAGCACCAGCACTGCAGAAGCTAGAAGCTCAGCTAGGTATTTTTCAGTGCCCTCTAAAGGTCCCTCACCTTGAGCTGACTCACAGACACGCTGAGCAAACGGTATTGGAACATCCTGAGCCTGTTCCAAACAACTTTCAGGGCTCTTAGGTATGTGGAGCGGCAGGTATTTTTGCAGAGCTGACTACAGCAACCAAAAGCTGCTTTCTGAGGGGAGATACTCAACTTCTGGGATGCACAAGTTGCAGTGATCAATTAGTGCTGATTGCTGCTTTGTTATTGCAGACGATCTCATCAAAACTAATGTGAGCTAAATACCAGCCCTCCACATCTTCACAAGGCGCACATCAAAAGGGTATAAAGCAACTGGAGATACAATTTCCTTGGGTAGTATGTAAAACGCAAGCCATGATCACAACTGGTCATTAAAAATCCTGTGGCAATCTCTGCAATAGAACGTTCGATCCATTGTCCCAAATCTAATCATTACACTCTGCCCTCTGCCCATTTAGCATCCTTCTAGTGTTTCAATTGAGGATAGTATTGCAGTGCATTTCCTGACCTGAATAGTTTAACGGATCATAATTGTCTCATGGTTACTTCATGCTCCCGCAGTCGGTTTGTTGTATCCATCTGTTTTCTTTATTCTTACATGCAAACTGTAAGGTCTTTGGGGCCAATGACTGCCGCTGAGCTCTGTGTTAATACAGCACCGAGCACAGGGGGGTCCCAATTTTTAGGTTCAGCAGCAGAACAACCCATAATTAATAAATGGCGGCTTGTCTGTTCTAAGCAGAAAAGCAGCGCAGCAATCTGTCAGGGTATAGAGGAGGAGGGTGTGACCTCTCCCATCAGGCCTATGTCCCTTGGGATTCTCCTGATCATCCTCATTTTGTTTGGAAAAGTTATGGTGCCGATCAGTTTTTTGTGCATTCAGTTTCACTCCAGCCCAGGAACAGATGGTGGCACAAAAGAGGAGTGACTTAAAATCACTTTGTCCTGTTCTCCCCCTCCACCTGCTCCTAATCACAAGCCATCCATACATTTAAATACCAAACAAGAGGAAGGAAAGAGCTTGTGTGCAACAGAAATACCAAACAATGTTTGCATTAGAAAAAAAACAACTTAGACATGCCTTTCAGCCCCTAGCAGCAGTCCCCATGGAAAATAATGTTAAAATAAACAAAAAGCAACAATTCCTTTCTGACTGATGATTTTATAATATGGTCAGTGCTGCTAAATGCAACCAGCCATCCCTGCCACACTCCTGCTATCCACCCAGAACTGTCCCCCTGTTTTAAGGGTGTCTCTTCACCCGCTGACATGTGCACGTGAATTCTCTTTCTTAATGATCTTTAAGCATTATTAAGAACAAAAGAAATCCTAATCATGATATAAGCCTATTAAAGGATGACAATGATAAATCATTAATAATGATGCAGAATGGGCAGAAATGTGCAGTTAACACTTCCACTTCTGCATGTAGAAAGAAGCAGACTGATATATTTTTATTAAATGAGGATGCTGAAGTATCCCCCAGTCTATTAGCAACAAAGAAGATGTTAAACAGTATTTATCAGGAAGTCATCTCAATCTGCATACCTTGAAAACATGAAGCCAAAGTCCTATAAGACATGGCCAAGGTGCTCTCTGCCTTTGTAGTGTTATTTTTTAATAAAGCTTGAAAACAACTGTATTTTCAAAGACTGGTACATGATTTGTGTATCTCTTTCCCTCAGCTTGGCCCCATCTTGTACAGTTCTGCGTGCCCTCCTGGGCAGGTCTAGAAGTTTGCTGGAAGATCCTCATGTCACTACTGGAAAAAAAAAAAAAAAAAAGGTGCCTGTGAGGTTGTCTCTAAAATACCAGAAGGATTATTCAGCAGGTACTAAAATCAGTTGTAGCCACAGAGGCTACACTGCGAGGGGTGGCTACAACCACCACGTGCCACATATTCACATTGGCTCTGTGCTGGCTCAGGCAAGTGCCAGGATGAGCAGCCACATGGAAGCAGTTCTCTGCAACCCTATGGAAAAAAATTGTTCATGGCAGATCAGCTGGAGGTACCTGGAGTTACAGAGACTAACAGCTACTGCAGATGGCTGGTCCTGACTCTCAGGAGTTTGCAAGCTGCAGTGAAAAGCTGCAGGTACAGAGCTGAGCCCTGTCTTCCTTAAGCAGAACTTTCTAGCAACTTACCACTGTGAAGTTATGCTAGTACTGATGATTCCCACCACCCTCCATCTGCCACCCAAATATCTCCGTGGTTTTGGCTGGGACTTACAGGTTAGAAAGGATCTCTGTATATGTCATGCTGGAAAGTGCTTGCATACTGCAGTGATGAGGCTTCCCTCTGTGGATGATGTTTGGGCAAGGTGTCTGCAGAGGACCAGGAAGGGGGAAGTATTGTACATCTTTTAGAGTTCATCTGTAGTTCAGGCACCATTGACTCAGGGAGGCAAACCAGAGCCCATCCTACTTGTTGTTCAGACAGACTCAAGCCAGCATCGAAAATGGAAAGCTCCATGTTTATTGGAAGCTGCTTTTGTTTCTGGTGAACTGCCCAGCTGAGGGCCAGTTCTTCCCACTAAGCCCAGAGAAAGCAAACTGGGAACACTAGCACTAACATCCCCATTACACCTTCCGGACTGGGTCACGCTGGAGGGATGTGGGTGTGAATAGCTCTGCTGAAGCCAATGGATTACTCCTGATTTCCTTGAGGTCAGGATTTGACCATCCATGTGAGATGTCTTTATTTATGAGGCTGAAGAAATCCTCTCCTATCATCTGCAAAGCAAAGCACCGAACAGGACAGCAGCCGGGCACGAAGGAGGCTGAATGCAGGTACAGCGTTGGCAGGGGGCTGAGCAGATACGCAATGCCTCAGCTGTCCCCTGGCAAGGCACTTGTGATCCCAGGCTCTGCCTCCCACCACGAGCAGGGCAAAGAGGAGTTGCAGCCTTATTTGGACTTCCCTTCATGCACAAAAGCCTGAAGAAATAGCTAAATGCAGGGAAAAAAAGTGTTGGAGAGCAATCTTTAGTCTCTTGTTCAAGACTTTCTATGCCATCTGTTCTTCCTGATACTTACACCAACACTCCTAAATGCATTTGGGGTTCTACCTTCCTCAGTCCCAGAGGAAATTAGGCTCTACCTGCCTCCAGTGATCTCTGCCTCCTGCTACTGCCTGGCTTTTCTGGAGCCCTAAGCCAGCCCAGAGAGCCTGGGAAAAGAGATGATCCTTCCAGTGCCCAGTGAAATGAGATGCTGTCATGAATCATGTGACTTGCTGGTGGGAAAGAAGATTGTCCCAAGCCTTCGGGTTTGTAAAGCCAGCTCTGCCAAGGGCACATCCCTGTTCCCACTCCTCTCCCCTAACTCTCTACAGGAGCCGGTAGCTCCCACAGCCCCACCCTGCGGTCCTGGGCTCCTGCATCCTGCGATGGGAGCTGCATTCAGCCACCTGGCAATTGGCTTGCTTTTTTTTTTGGCAAGAGACCACTTTCCGGCTCAAACAGGGCAGCAAAAATGAGAGGCTCCCCTTGCTCCACCCCGATCCTGCCTGGGGAGCCCAATAACCACCGCTGCTCCAAGAAAGATCATTTACTTTAACACCCAGCCTTTGAACTGCCCCGCGCTTGCCATCCATGCGCAACGCTCCTCAACCACGTCTCTCCTCTGTGCACTGCTGATGCCCCAGATCTCTCTGGAGGGGATTCACACAGGGTTGTTGGGATGCTTGAAACAAGAAACTGCCATGCTGTTGCATTTGAGCTATTCAGTGGAAAATTGCCTTCATCAGGGACACTTTGATTCCTAAGCTGGGATGTAAGGAGTTGTAAATCAGCATAGTCCCACTGCTACTAGCAGACTTACAGAATCTGTGTCAGTACAGGAATTTGCCACTTCATTACAGAGCTCCTTTAGCAGCAGCCTACCCTGAATGAGGCCCTGTGGCCAGCTAGGAGAGGTAGCAATTTTCTCTTCACCCTGGTAAACAGCAAACTCACAGACATTGTTTTAATCAGCTGTAAGTGCATAGGAAGGCTCTGTGCAGATAGGTGTGTATTAACAAGGAGCACGCTCATACCATGCTGCCAAGTATTTTTGGGTGGCCGGTCAAGCACAGCTGCCTTTCAAACTGCCTCGGAAGGAGAAATATTAATAAACTCCCTGCAGCATGCAGATTTGATTGAATTTCTCATGGATCATAGCTCGCCTGCAGCAGGGTGGCATACCTGTCAAGCTAAGACATTGTTCCATAATTGTTCCTGATGCATTGTGTGCTAATTACCATTGCTGAAAATAATCTCCAAAGATTATGGCAGGCATCATAAATAACAAGCCAGCGGTTCAACACTGCATTATGACAAGGCCTCAATCGCTCTTATCTTTTACTGGAGTGGAGCCTATGCATTAGCTTTACTAATGAATCTTTTTCATTTGTACAAGTGATGTTTCCATTTGACAATGACATGAACATAAAGTGGAGGTTAATTTACTCTATTCCGAGAGGTTCATTATTTAACCTGACGTTGAGGACAAAACAATGTAGCCTAATAGATGGCAAATAGAAATTAGTTGTGATGAATTTTGCCATTTAACACTCTCACACTCAGAGGCGGCATGCACAGCAAGAGGATGAGTTTGCTTCACCGGCAAAACCACTTTATTTCCACAGTTCTGGAAAAAAAAAAAAAAAAAAAAAAAAAAAAGATTCCCCAACTCCCAGAATCCCCTGTACCTTGTAAAACACGATGGATTTACACAGACATAAAAACTGCTGGTAACTAATGGCCCAACGTTGTCATTGTGTCAATTTTTATCAGATTAGTTGGCATTAACACTGTATCACCGATTGCCTTACAAGCCAAGCTGCTGTGAATTGAATTGGATTCAGGTAGCTATTAGAATTGCCAATTTAAACACTCGGGGCTTATCTCAGCTTTAAGTCATTGACAAAAAGGTTTGGTCACTTCCCCGACATTTTCTGACATGTGTGCTCTGGGCAAGCGATGCAGCATCCGGTCGCTGGCTGCACTCATCCCTCTAGGCCTTCAAAATGTATCTATTCAACATTAATTTAACATCATCCAATGTGGTTTGAATCAAGCAAATATTTTCCTTGTTTATTGCACACACTCATTGTGCTGTTTCAAGGAGGTTTATTAATAGTTTGCAATAAATTTGCTAAACAATTTGCAATAAATTATGCAGTCATATTTATAGCAGTGACACATTTTAGAGGACAAAAGTTGACCTTTCCCATGCCTCAAAGAGAGAAGGGGCAGGGTGTATCCATTACAACCCAGCCTTTCGTAGGCTCATATCCTGGTTCCTTCAGCTGAGAGAGAAGATAATATGTATCTGCTCAAAAGCTAGTTTAATTTGTTTACAAACAATGGGATATATTCTCTGGGACCCTGTGAATACTGCTGGACTGGATTCCGACGTGCCACAGGAACCAAAACCTGTAGGGTCTATTCAGAGGGGTTTGCAGGGCGAGGAGCCCTTTGGATTTGGGGTTTTGCTTGCTTTGTTTTGGTTTGGGAGGGATTTTTTGTTTGGGTTTTTTTTTCATTCATAGCTTGACAAAAAGCAACATCTTGAGAGGGAACACTCCAATTTCAACAGTACTGCATTTTCCAACAACAACAAAAACGTTCCTTTAATTACTTCCAAATCGCATCTAATATTTAGTCAGTGAGAGATGTGGCGATGCATCTGAGGGGTTTCTCCAGTTCTACCCTGACCCCATCTCACCACCCTGGCAGTCAGCTCTTAGCTGGCTCACCATCATAGCCACCTACTCCCCTTCGCTCATGGACCACCAAAGAAAGGCCAGTTACAGTGATGGACACATGCAAGTAAAAACTGCAGCCTCTCGCTGCTCCGGCGCAGAGCCGAGATGGCATCTCTGGAGGTGACATATAGCAAACCCCCACTCTGCCCTCAGCCGTGGGGTTTATATCTAGCTTTCCCAGGGTCACCCTCCTCCACCCTCCCCATTCGTGTCCAGCTGGGAATACAGAGTGGAAAGAAAAAAATAATCCTCCATATTTTTCCAGACATTAGGGCTGCTCTGGCTGACTTTGTCCTGACAAAGAGCATCACAGGATCCTCCGCGACCACATGCGGTCAGGAAACAGTTTTCAGATTTCCGAAAGGCAGCTTCTCCTGTCACACCGGGATAATTTCCTTGCGGGTGACTCAGAGCGCACGGGCTGCCTCCCTGCCACCCTGAAAACAGAGAGCAACCCATAAAAGGTGCCGGTGAGGTAATGGTCTCACTTCTCGGAGCGAGGGAGCACAGTGGTGAGAAAGAAAGAGCATCGTTCTAGGAATGAACTGGGCAGCAGTTTGACTATGCCTCTTTTTTACTGCATATTATTACAGCATTACATTCATAGTCAAGGGTCAGCTGCCATTTCCTGGGGTTTATAACTTGCCTGTTTTAATTAACATCAGGCTGAAACTTGGTAGGGAGGCGGGGTCAGCCCAGATGTTAATGTTATTCCAAAAGTACCTTATATCAGCGTTGTTATTTAAAATATATTAAACAGGGAACGTTTAGGGATGTGCTGATTCCAGTGTTGTGTTTTAAATGAACAATAAAGACAGGGCTTTGTTTTGGAAGAAAGCAATTTGGCATAGACCTTGTGCCTCTGTGAGCAGCTCACCACCAAGAGACAAGGAAGAATCGTTTCTCTGCTGTCCACGGGGGGCTCCTCTGGACTGGATCAGCCTGGCAGGGGGAACAAGCACCCCAGCTGCCCTGTCCAGGCTGGTTTGGGGTCTCAGCAGGGCTGATATTAGCTCAGATGCAGTGGTTTATGAACGCAGCAGCACTCTTTCACTCACCAGGAGAAATGGTTTCTTGGCATTATTCTGCCCCAGGAGCCCTGCCCCACGAAAGCAGAACTTCATCTGGGTTTTCCACTGTCCCCTACCCTCTATTACCCTGCGTAATGAAGAATTGGCTGTTGAGACTTAGCTAGGCAGACAGGCAATAATGTTTTAAAGAGTTGCCTTAAATACGCATTCTCGAATTTCCAGGATGTTTTTGCTGGTATTGGAAGTCCACTAGTAACACTAGTGCAGTTACAGCTATAGCAAAGCGGTCACTACCAGCTCTGCAGTATTTGCTTACAGAGACATGGCTACTCTTTGCATATTTGCAAATTGTGGAGGTGATCTGAATTATACACAGAAAGTTACTGTGCTTGTGGCATTGACATTATGAACAGAGGCGCTGGGACTTGGCGCCACCTTTTTAGAAATTCCTCATATAGTTAACAATTCAATTGGCTGCTGTCTAAAGAAGTTGTTGTCTTCACTATTCTGGTAGCAGATGACTGTGTGCAGTATTGAAGTCCTTTCTGGTGAGTTAAAGATTGGCAGGGACTTTCTACCTTAACTCTGAATCCCAGCACTGTTGTGCACATAGACTATTTCCTGTTGTTTTAACCCAGATTTCTGGGTTTCCCAAGTCCATGCTGCTTTCTACAGCTTCCCCTCAGTCAGGCTGACTTACAATCTCTCTGTTTCTCCATGCACTGGCCTGCAAACTCAAAAGTTCTTGTAGCTTTAGGACCCATTTCAGTCTAGTCACTAAAATAGTCATCCCCAAAATCAGCACATCTGCTTAACCGGCCTCCACCACTGGATCATGTCTCATTTGCTCATCTACTGAGTATCAGGACCTGGTGCTCTCCTTGTGTTACAAGCAGGGAGCTGAAATATCAGACGGATAAGGGACTTGCCTGAGGTGATACTGGGAGTCTGTGGCAGAGGTGGGAACTGAACAAGTCTTCCAAGTTCTTGGGCTCTGAACAACTGGCCACCCTTCCTCAAGATATGGCCTCTTCCTAAGGACTAATACAGACCTTCTCCTTTTGGCTGTAGAGGGGGCTTGGAGAAAGCAGCACACGAAATAGCTCTAACTTGCACGCTGCTTGTCACAACAAACAAGAAAGAGAATGAGATCTTTAGCCTGTGGGGACTATTCCCAAAGGACACAGAAATTATAACTAAAAGAAGCAAATCTATTTCCAGTTGGCTTAAAATTATTCTACAAAGGGTCATCTCCCTGTTAGGAAAAAAGTTAGAAAAATCCATCAAAGACGACTAAAAAGCGCTCGTTAGTTGCCAGTTACATTACGCTTTGAGCTAAGGAGTGGTCTGCCCTGTCCCCAGCCTCTTTCCTTTTCTGCATAAATTAATAGAGAAGTGTCATATCATCACTCTTGCTACATTTGAATGCCCAGGACTAAACGTTTAGGGACATAGCTGGTACAATAGCTTTTCCCTTCATGGTAAAGCTACCAAAACTGCCCCAGGCAAAAAGTGACATTTCTCCAGTGCTAACAGAGAAAAATGCTAACAAGCTAATTTTGCCTGTTTTGCTGTAATTTTGATTAGGGACTCATTGGCTACAGGTAATATCTCAGTCTGATTGAGTTGAAAGCGTGCTGTTTGCTTTGTCTTCACTCATTAGCAAACAGCAGGAGCAAATATAGCGGGTAACTTGATTACAGCTCTTGGCTCCTTTCACAGGCAAGCGGTGAATTCCTTGCGACCACATTCCACCTAGGTGTTACATCCCCTGATGACCCACACAACAGTCACACACCCCGAGATCACGGCTAGAGCATCCTACTGGTTTGGGGAGGGGGGTGGTTGGTTTGGTTTGGTTTTTTTTTTCATGCAGAGATCTGGTAACTTCACCAACTCTTTCCTGGATGCCTTATATTGTGTTTACTTTCAGAAACAGCAACATTTGATCACATGTTGAGAACCTGCATGTTGCCTTGCAAACTCTGAAATAATTTTCAGGTGTATTCTGTGGGTATTTTTTCTTTCAGAAACTTAAGATGCCTCTGTAACAAATAACTAGGTATAGGTATTTATGGAGTCCTCATTTTGTTTCTTGGAAACACAAAAGTCCCTTCTGCTCTTGCTAACACTGGTAGGAATGAGCCAGTGGCGTCAAAAGGAACAGAACGGCTGTACCACAGCACATCAGACACATGAGGGCATGTTGACCAAAGGAGGAAGGGGGCATCACTGATCCTGCTCCCAGTCCTTACCACCCACGGACATTGCTGAATGCATCAGTGCTAGCAAGATTGTGGTTTCCTTTTGCCTTTAGTACATTTTACAAAGAGCCACAGTTCCCTTACAGAGGGAAAATGCAGAAGAGCAATAGGTGTTTCTGTAAGCCAGAAGCAAAGAAGATGGGAAACAAGGAGCATCAGTAGCATGGGTATCATATAACTATCTAAGAAGGGATAAGGGCACAGTAGTTTACTATTCATGGAGGTGAAAAAATTGCAAGTAGAAGGAAGAAAACTAAACACATGGAAACATCTGCTGTAAAGAGTCACTGGAGAAATAGCTTTGTATTAATGTGGGAGGTGCATCAGCCTGCAGTGCCGCACACCATGAGGTGTGCAATAAATAGGAGGCGGCGAAACAGGAAAAGATCGGGGGTCAGAGCAAGTCATGCAAGAGCCTCTGGCTCTCTCCTGGGCCCACTTGCTTATGCCTAGTGACCAACACTCAATGCCTGGGAACATTCATACCTCTTGACATCCTAGTCCTGTCTAGGCAAATATTGGCGAGACCCCAACCCAGAGATCTGCAGCACTAGCTCCAGGAGTAAGCAACTCCCTTGGGATTGTCAAAGAGGACAACTAAGCCACTACTATGGCTTTTTCATTGCAGATGTAGTCAGCTCTTGCCTGCTCAGGAGGATGGAACAAAAAAAAGAAATCCATCAGCAGATGGATACACAAGGTAGAAGTTTCCCACACTAAGGGACACCAGAGTCCCTGTGGCCCTTACCTTGGGAACCATGGCATAACTCTGGAACACGTGGGTGTTAGTGGAACCACATTGGGACTATGGGTTACATTTGATGTTATCCCTTGGCCAAAAGTTAACTGACTGCCAGAGCAGTGCAAGCAGAGGTAGGCTTAGATGGGCTTTTACCCCAACATTGGCCCCCACAAAGCTGTGGCCTTAAATTGTCTGGCCAGTAAGACCTGTTTCATCCTTTTCCTTTCTCATTTTCACTCTCAGAATTACAACATATCACAACCCTGCACCCCTTTAGAAGAGAAAATCGTAGGGTTTGTGAGACCAAGAAAGCTTTGACTTTTTTGTTTAATGTCAAGGGTTATTTTCTAGCAGGCAAAAGTTATAAGCAGTTCCCAAGATCCGGGGATGCAGATTCAATAAAGGGAGACAAAAGATTTGAGGTTATGTTCTTCAGAGGGGAGCCTCTTTTGTTTGTTTGTTTTGTTTTTACTCAAAGGGCATTTTTAATTTGTTCCTCGGTTGGCTGTTTCCAAATATATTTGTCTTTGCCATCTTCCTCCTTTCCTGCCTCTCTCTGGTTCTGATTTTCACAGCCATTAGTAAATACATCACCAGTGGGATCTCTTCTCTAGGATTTATGTTTATAGTTAAAAATCAATTTCATCCCAGAAAAGAGGATGAAGGGAAAAAGTGAGAGAGAAAAGGAAAAACAGATAATAAAAAGAATAAGTAAGAAAGAAATCACATGGATGTTTGGATGAGACTGAACAGTCTCCCCAGTTTATGGGGAGAGCCCTGATGCCATACACCAGCTTTGAGTCACAGTGTTCAAAACCATATTGTTCTCAATTTATTAATTGAAATATAGAAAAGATTAAAAAATTAAGACCCATATTAGACTGACTATTAAAACTATATTCCATCATGACACAAAAATTGCATATGAAGGTTGATGTTTGCCAGAAGCAATGGTTGTTCACACAAACTGCTGGGAAGTCCTGTAATTGTCTGGTGAAATTCAACTCCAGGTTGCCAGAGCTCTATACGGACAAACTGGCATGTGTTTAAACTTGGCTTCTAGCAGATGTTTGCATTAGCATTTCCCAGGCACACACTAAATGGACACTAACTTATTTAGCTCAAGAAAGTTTAAACAGTTAAACAATTCAGGTAAACCAGCTGATGTGCTGTAAGTGGCTGGAGGCTGAATCAGGGAGGCACTGCTGTGTCAGTGCCTTGCCACCACCTCCAGGCTCCTTCTTTGCCCCCTTCCAGATATGCCAGCTGGATCACCCCCCTGACTGCATCCTGGTGAAGCCATTTGAGTAGCCTTTACTAAGTTAGCTCACTGAAGCAGAAACAGGTCTAAGGATCCCCATACAAATAGCTGAATACTGCTTAGGGAAGCAGCCAGATCTGGAAGGGGACAGCAGCGGGAGATGGCAATGTCCTCAGCCAGGAAAACTGCAGCCAAAAGAGACTGCATGATAACAGCCTTCTGCCCTGGGGCAGGAAGGGCTTGTGCTTGCCCAAACTCTTGATTTTCATCAATATCAGTGAACGCTGAAAAACTGTAAACTTTCCATCCAGTCATTCTCAATTTATTGCTTCAGGAGGGAAAAAACATCATACATTTTCTACATTAGATCTACCCTGAGCTGCACAGGATTTATTTTATTTAGACCACACATTGTGTGTTGTACTATAAAGCAGAGACCTCTGAAATACAGTTCTGCTCAGGGAGGTCTCAGTTGAGCCATATATTGAACAATCACACACTTCAGCAAGCTGGTGAATGTCAGTGAAATCTAGAAGTCACAGAAGAAGCTGGTCAATACAATGGAAAATTGGTAGGAAAGCCGGGTATGGGGCAGAAGCCTGGAACTGCCGTTAAACTCCAAGCTCTCCTGCAATTTGCAGGAGAGCCTTTTCCCAGCACCCTCCCTGCTCGCCATGAGTCACTGGTGAGGCTCCACATTGAGTTATCACCATTTAGAGTGGCATTTCCTTTCAGACTGCACAAAGCAAAGGAGCCGTATTAGTAAATTTATTGAGTATTTCATTAGATCAATATGGAGTATGATTTAGAAGCCTCTGCCCAGGCTCTTTAAATCTATTTAATCAAACCAATTAATAAAAAAAATCTAGAAAGTTGAAACATATCCTGTAAGGTGCATCGTAAATATACTCCCTTACTTATGCTTTTGATCTCAGCCAGGTAATTAACGGCTTTGGTTAAGTTCAAGTCATTCCCTCATGCCTGCTCGTGGTCATAAAGCCCTAGGGCTATGCATAGCTCATGGATTTATTATGTTTTCTTCCAGTTGCAAAAGCTTCTCTCGCTCTGTTTCCTTTTTTTTTTTTTCTTCCCTCCTTTAATTCCACCTATGCAGACTTCGGTGGCTCCCCATCCTAGCTACAACAGCAGCGGCTGTCATGCTTCGTGCAACAACGCGGTGGAAAAGAGGGCCCTTTTGTATTCTTCTAGCTTGTAGGATACCAAAAATACAACTGAAACCTGGCTATCCCAACTGTTTCGCCAGAGCCGTAACCTGACCATTGCACATGCCAGACTAATACTCCTCAGTGGAGCATCAGCTTCACTTCAGAAGAGATGAGACAAGCACAGCGGGACATTGACCTTCTACCTTCCTCATCCAAAAGCAACGGGGTGGGTATTTATTCCTCTGTGGAGTAAAGAGGCTCTTAACTCTTCAGCTAGAAAACTCTCAGCCATTTAGACAAGCATGGAGGAAGCTGGAGGGAGAAAAAAAATTGTCCATCACAGGGGGGATGCATAGTATGCTGGAGAGAGAGAGAGGGACAGCGTGAACACATTTCTTCCCAGAGTCTTTAAAGTCAAGATAGCAGCTTTATCTTGCTTTACAATCAAGGAAATCCGGGCTCTGGGGGAGAGAGACAAGGGACAGATGAATGGGCTTCCTCTAAGCACATGTAATATATATCAGTATCTGAAGAACGCTGGCCATAACTCTTGGACAGTGCCCAGAACAAAACAAATAATGAGCGCTGGGCTCACCAGCTGCTTGGAGTAGGAGAGCTGAGCCTGAACACACTGCATACAAGGAGCTTCTCTCTCGCTTCTGCTCGCAGTGTCTAGTTTTACCTGAACAGCTATGGGAGGTGAAAAACAAAACAAAACAAACCACAACTGACTCACTTTTTTCACACAACTCCCTAGAACAACAACATATCTTTCCAAATGAGTGTCAGGTTAATTTGCCATGGTTATGTGAACATCACAGGAACTACACTGAGGTATTCCAGGTGATGAATAGGCCTATATAAAACGCCAAATGTCCTTCTATTGGGGATCAGATTTGTTTGGTAAAATAGTTTAAGACAAATATGGAGCCCTGTGGGAGACCTCAGAGGTTGCATTTCTCACTGTGTGCTTTATGCCACCACTCTTAAGTCCAAAATAAAATCAGGAACTCATGGAGCTACTAAGAGGCTCCCGTGAAGAGCTTCTGATCTAGACAGACAAGCCAGAAACAGAATGGAGGAGATCTTCCTTGTGACAGACAGGACAGTGCCCCAACTGCAGTCTATGAATTGCACTCAGGTTTCCCAATACCCAGTTCAGCCTCGTCACAACTTGCACCTTTCAGAAATACTCTGCCACCATCTGTGGGTGAGGATTACAGTTTTATCACAAGAACCCTGAAGGACACCATCCCTTTTCTATACATCACATCTCAAAATGTTTGCCGCAACCTGAGATCTCTTGGGAAGCGCTGGCAGCCACAAGAGCTGGGATGGTTTCCCTACTGCAAGAGGGGACAATGGTTGGTGTGACAGGAATGAAGCTGGCATGCAGCAGCAAGAGGGAGATATCTACTGGTTCCCCAGCTCTACTAAAAGTTTCAGGATGAGTCAATCTGACCTTTGACTGCATAAGTGGGAGTCCACAAAGGCATCAAAGCCTTAACATAAACCCTAAAAAAGGGCACAGACCATAGCCTTGCCTTAGCTTTCAGTTGGGCTTTCCACTGCACGAGCAGCCATATGGCAAAGAAAGGAGCAGAGAGGATCGTCCCTTCCTTAGAGCATTTGCAAGCACGAAAACCCAATCATAAATCCTTTGAAGACAGCAAGAGTCCTCCCATCAACTTCAGCCAACCTCGGATCCAGCCCAGGGCTCACAGCTGAATGACTCACTGGTGAGGTTTTTTCTCCACAGCAAAGACAGAAAGAAGATGCTGCTCTTAGAGCAGGTTGGGGTCCATATTTATGAGACCCCTCTGTATTTTTTTCCAAGAAGCAATGGGCCAGGCAGATTCTCTTTACTTTAATATCTCCTCAGCACTCATGGGATCAGAGCAAAAGTATTATCAACTGTGTCTTATTGCCAGAGGGTTTCTAAACTTGTCAGGCCCCAGAATGGGGGTCTTCCCACTAACCCCCTCTCCCTTCCCTGGGTCTGGGGTGACCGTGTTCATGGGGCTTTTGATGAGTTGCCACCACTGCGGTCCCATTCTCACCCAAACCATGTTCAGTTACGGGGCCGGCGGGGGGGCAGAGGGAAGGGTAAAGGGACTTCTGAAAGAAGGAAAACAAATCCTTAGCTAGTAAATTATATATAGCTCTTATCCCACAATTAGTTTGTAATTCTGAAGGACTGCAGACAGTCAGACTCCTGTGTAATAATCCCCGAGATCAGATTCACATTGAATTGAAGGACTTTGAAGAAAGATACGCAACAAAAATTAGGCCAGGATCTATACCAGTTTACACTGGTAAAAGGTCTGTTCCTATAAGGGTTTTTAGCAAAAACGTGAGGCCCTTTCTTCAGTTAGTTTTTTATTTGCACAAGTTCTCTTCCACTTTGAATGCTTGCTCTCTCTCAAACCCAGTTCATTCTTTATCACTAGTTCAGCATTGGTCATAATAGGGTTATTCCTGCTTTACACCATTGTAAGACACTGTCAGAAAACAGACATCACTAAGGGTGAGAAGATACATATTACCAGTTTGGATAATTAGAAATAGACATTGAAAACAATGTGTGTTTCCAGTTTGGATAATTAGAAATAGACATTGAAAACAATGTGTGTTTTATATATCACATTATATATATAACACCGCAAAATGGGTGGTACTTGAATTTATCCATTCATCATAAATATTGATTACTTGCGTAGTAAGTGATAAATCAAAATGCAGTAATCACTAAATCAAAGATTTATACGAGTAAAGAGCAGCAAAGCAATTAATCAATTCCCTGTACAGCCAATGATTAATTAGGTTCCTGTCTGAAAGCATAGAGGCTGGTTTACAATTAAGACTATTACAGATAGGCTTTATATATATTTTTTTTTCCTAAACATCCTGTTCTTGAAAAGGAGATAAGTTGACCCCAAACAAACAACGCTCTGAGAAGGATCAGATGATACAGTTGTGTGTTTACATTCAAGGCTCTCAGGTCCTAGATGCACAGATCACAGGAGGTGGAAGCAGCAGCACGTTGCTAAAATCTCACAGTCAGACCCTTCACTCCGCCTGCGCTTGCTCCGTTCCACAGCTCAGAATAGACACTCACCCCAATGCATGGGATTTGGGAGCTAAAGCCATCAGAGACACCCCCCTGGGGCAGCACGGATCCTGGTGGCTGTCTCCCACCAGTGTCAATTAAAGAACTACCAGGAGCCCACACGGATCCAGGTTACTTCTGATACTCCAGACACGGCAGAGTTTGCAAGTGCCACCAGTCCTTGTGGCAAGCAGCCCCAGTCCCCTCAGGCAGAGGGGCTCTGGTCACCTTCCTGCCGTACACCAGCATCGCGCAGGCAGAGGGTAAAGCTGGAAGCATCACAAAGTGCCACAGTCCTTCCCATTGCAGAGGAAAGTGTGTCCTGCTGAGCCCTGGGGAGTACCAGCTGCAGCATCCCAGCGGTGGGTCCCCCCTGCAGTTACTGGTGACAGGGACTAGGACAGCATCCAGGGCAAACCACAGGCTGCTCTACACATCCGTTACACAAAGTCACAGCGAGCAGATACCGACAGGGTTATCATCATCATTCCCCCATCTAGACCAGAGGGGAAACTTTTGGTGTGTCCCACCTCCGCGCTTTGACGTGACCCACAGAGGATTCAGTTTTGAGCCAGCAGCACTGCTCCAGTCTGTTGAACTAGAAGCGCTGGGGATGACATGGGATCAGCTGTGTAGCTCAGCAGAGCTGGCACAAGACAAATATTTGTTCCCAAATTCTCCTACCAGCAAGAGCTCCTCCTTATGCCAGCCAGCTGTTTGGCAAGAGTTGTTTCCTGCTCTTATTCATTGTAATGGCAGGCCAGTTCTTGTGCCTGGGAGAGTGCAGCATTAGCACTATGTAATGGCTATTTCATCCCCCTCCCTTCTTCCAGAGAACTGAAGAACAGGCCTGAGAGCAGCTAAAAACTAGAGAAGAGCAACAGAACATGCTACTCTGGCTCAAGATGAACCCTTAGTTCAGAAGGATGAAGCCTCAGTTCATGGAAAATGCTCTTTTTTTGGCTTGCTGCAGCATCGCTACAGCATAAATTCAGTGGCTGCTGGCTGTCGGCAGCAACCATCACACATCTGCATGACAGACGTATCAAGCTGTATCTGTGTCACGGCTCATACACAGGTGAGCAAGAGTCAGACCTGAAAAGGAAGCTATCAAGGAAGGAAAAATGCCTCATACTGGAGAAACAGGTTTTCTTCCTTGTCTCTGTTTTTTCACCCCAGTATGTTTAGGGTGCTGACTTTACCTTCCTTCCCTAGAGGAGGAGATGATAGGGATATGGATACATAGATGTCTCCAAGCCCTGGGTGCTTTGGCTGAGAGGCACTAGCTGGAGCCTCCTTCACCTTGGTACTGCAGATTACCCTGGACAAGTCTTTTTGTAGGATGTGCATATTGAAAATGCAGCGGTCATGAGTCTGCAGCCCCATCTGTGCACCTTTCTGAGCCTCTCCACGCATCCAGCTAAGCCAGGTGAAAGCTCTGGGTCTGCGTGCAAAGGTAGTGACAAGTTCCAGGTAATTAGTTTACTCATCCAGAAAATGCAGTTAAGGGTTACCCAGACAGCTCCAGATAAAAAAAATTATCCAATATTTTTTAGGAAAAAGTCCAATCATTTTGTTTGACATTTTGAAAATGAAATGTTACAGCTCCATATTTCAACAGGAAGGTTTTGAGACCAAATTTGCTCAAACTCAGGCTTTTTATATAAAGATGTATACATTTTTTTTTCAAACAGAACAAAACAACATGTTTTGCATAATTCAAAGTGATAGTTTTCAGAAGAGATGACAGTGGTGAGAGCTATTTCAGAAGAAAACTTGCTTTGTGTTCTCTTAAAATGGTGAAGAAGCTGAAAAAATTAATTATTCACACATCTCTAAAGCACAAACTGCACAGCGCAGTTTGGGCCCAGGCAGAGCTACGTTAGAAATCTCTCCTAGTCAGCAATTGATTTTTGATCCTGCTTCACCTCTGTGTATAATAACTGGACAAGGCGTGAGAGCATCATGTGGCTAATGGCAGGTGCTTTGCACAGAGGTAGCAGCAAAGCATCCTTTCTGCATAGCATTGCCTGCAAATGCTCTTTTTGACCTCGTTTTGCCTCGACGCCTGCATTACTCACTCTGGATTTGGCTGCTTACCTTGCTCTCAAGCCTCTTGTCTCTGCTTATTTGTGTTAAGCATAGGACACATGGACAGAATAACCAGAGCAATGCCAAAGCTGTAACCCAACCCTGTGTGTTCTGAAAACAGCAGAGAAAAAGAACACTTTTTTGGTGGGGAGAGAGGGAGAGGAAAGGGGGTGCTGGGATAAGGAATCAGCTAATTAGCCTCATCTACATTTCAGCTACATGGTTCACAGGTACTAAATCATTCCTGACATATTTAGGTTGCCATTTATTACCAAAATTATTCAATGTGAATTTTGCCATTTAGGACGTGTTAAGAAAAATACTTATGCCTTCAGAGTGACTCCAGCTCTGATCCCTTCTGACATAATGGCACCAGTGGGTCACGGTTTAAGTGCACGTGTGCCTGCCCACAGTAGCAACCCAGGCATACAGCTGGATGCACAGCTGTAATGGCCAGGACTGCAGGGCTGGGTTCAGATCTAGGGATTGGGGTGCTCAGAAGTTAAGTTCTTAGTCAAAAAAGACACATCTCCACCATTCCCCCCAAAGCTACAAATTAGTATCTCCTGCTATGATAATCTCAGCATTCAGTCCAGTGTTCCTGAGATATACTGAAGATCTTGCATGCATAAAAACTTAACTTAAAACTTAGTCTTGAAACTGTAAAATCACAGTGGAAACATAGCCTTATGCCAAAGGATACACACAAATACACATACATACACACGCTTCACACGGCTATTAAACTGCCTTATATTTTTAGTTAACTCTTCATTGATGGGTTGTCCACATTATTTTGAGCCACAGCTCTGCCCCTCAAAAAAACATCAACTCAAACCCTTACCATGCCCCTGAGGAAGGGACTGATGGGGCCGCTCAGCAGACAAGACCTCCTGGAGAGTAGATGGATTTGGAAAGGTGAGTTTGCAAGTCATTTCCCTGCAGCCTGCCACCCTCCTGAGCCTCTTGCTCTGGCTCTGCTGGGCTCCCCTCCTGGCTCTGCTTCACTCTTGCTTTGCATTTTGAATCCCAGCCCTATTAAAGCCTCCCATCCTTTCAGGTGAAACCACTAGCCTGGATTATCACACCCCAACCTCCACCCCAAGCCTTAACCAGTGTCACAAGTGCAGGGAGACTTCGGCTGGTTTACATGAGCTAGCCTTGGAAATAGCACAGCTATACGCTATATTTGCGTTAGGTTGTATCTCTGCTCAGATCACCACTAGCCTGGCAATCGTGCCTCTGATCACCAGTACCACCAGCTTTTCTCTTTTCTGCTGTACTCTCACAGTTCTTCTAATGGAGAAATGAGATTTATCACACTGTGTGTAACCGCGTGTGTTTAAGTCTGTAGGTCCCCATTTAATAACTTTAAGATGCAGTGGCTAATTTCAAAGAAAATTTGACAGAACAACTGAGGTCTCAGAGATATGAAGTTCACGCAGGTTTTATGAAAAAAGATTCCTGGATAGAGGAAACTGCTCTTATTAATGTCTCCCACAGAGAAAATGCTAATAAACTCACCCTTTATTAGACATCAGAGAGTCAATGTAGAAAAGAAATGCTGGAATCCCAGCTCATCAATCCTGCTGCTCGTGGAAAAAAATTGTATAATCTGGATTTAGTTTGCTCTGGGCCACCGCGGCCAAAGATAACTCTAAAAAATTAAGACTTTCCTGTACATTCTCTTATAAATTAGTAAACAAAGCCCATCCTACATTTAAGGTGAAATTCTCTACATTAGTGACAGGGTGAAGATGAATCTTAATGATATATTTTTGGCTGGCCAGTTCCTCTGCCACTGAAAATCAGCATGAGCCCACAGGCGTGAATAAAGCAAAGCTGATTTTCACCACTTTACTCCTTATTATTGTTGGGAATATATTCATTCCTGCAACTCCAAGTTCAAAGAGGAAAACAAAAATAGCCTTTTTCATAAAAAAAATTGAAGTGGGAGGGGTTAGTTGGCAAGATTTTTCCAGTGAATGGGTCTTGATTTTGCAACTGGCTTCCAACTGAGTCCAAGGCAGCCTGAATTTGACTTTCAGGCTATCTGCTGAGCTATTTTCCCAGGCATTTGAAACAGATGAGATGTAACAGCAGTTTTTTCCCTTAGCCAGGGCAAGTTTCCTATCAGAGGTGCAAATTCAGATTTATCTACTACAAGAAGCTTAATAAAAAACACCCCTTTCCCCCTCCCCCAGTCATTGGTTATCATAAACAAATCCCTCAGCAGAAGCTAAAAAGAAGATACTTTGAGGTTAAAAGCAGCCTTTAAAAGAAAATGATGTTGTACATCATCCCAAAATTTAATATGACTTTATGCACAATAGTAATGTGCCTGGTAATGCAAAGATTTTTCTAAAGTAGCTTAATAACAATCCAATATTCTCTTCCTTAAAAAATGAAAATGTATGTCAAAAAGGGATCTAATGTAGCTGCATCTTGTATCCATTGATGGAGAGAGCTGATTTACATAGATAGCATTTAACATACTATCATCATTATCCTATCAGTCTTCTGTCTAATCTGGAAGCCTTGAGACAGAGTTCTCAATGTTCTCTGAGGTAAAAAAAATACCAACCAAAATTATGGTAAAGGGGGAGAAAAAAATCAGCGAGGGACAGATGAATATCAAATCAGATGAGATAAAAATGGGATTTTTTTTTAGCCAGCATAGTATGAGCTTAAAATGCTAAAAAGTGGATAAAACAAATAATGTTTAAGACCGTAGCATACAGTACCACAATGATGAGGAATAAAAGAGAGAATTATGTTAATGGTTGGGTCTGCATGTGCTTGTGGAGACTGCTCATAGATTGCTTGTGATGGCTTGAAGGATGCAGATAGATAGTATGGATCTCTGAAATCCAGGCAGTATATAATATTAATTTCCTTTCCCTCTTACCCCCTTTTGCATGAATTTAATGCTTGTGGAGGATGTAAGCAACTGAAGGAGGCCTTCCACTGTGAGCAGGATGGGGTCATATGAAAACCTAGACAGGATGAGACTGTACCCACTGAAGTCAGTGAGGTTTTGTGCTTCTTTCTTTTTGGACCAAGTTTGCATTAAATTGCTCATCTTCAACACAAGTGTGTGGTTATGGCAACATCTCCTACCCCTTGCTCTCTCCCACTTTTATAGCCTCTCTTTAAACTCAGCAAACCCACCAGTGCCTGCACCTTTCCCAGCCCCGCCGTCTCCCCCCACGCTGCGAAGGGCCGCCCCAAATTCCCACAAACTGCCCCGTCCGCGGGCAGGACCAGGTCTGCGGGTCCCGCTGCCGCAACTGCCGTGCACAATTCCCACTGCCACCACAGGGCTGAGGTTTTCAGGGTGGCAGAGAAGTAACGGCACTTCTGTTTGTCCAAAAACCTTTTCTTTTGAAAACAAGGCAACTAAGCAGGCGGCAGCTCAGAAAGGCATATGGGGAGATCGGGGCAGGGCTCAGGTCAGCAGGTTATGGCATCAAAAACAGCAGAAGAGAGCCGGCAGCCAAGGAAACCACGCGGGCTCCCATGTGAGGTGACATTACGGCCCTGCGGCTGCCTTTGCTGCGCTCTGCACCTTTAAACTCTTATGGAGTGGGCTTAACTGCAGCCTCACGAGCAAGGCTGGTGCTCAGCTCCGATGCTGGGCCGTATCCAGGAGCCACCCAGACTGCACTCTCCTCTTTACGGCTCTCTGCACTCCTGTTGTGGGGTGGCACCCCCTCATATATCTGCGCACCACCCAGGACGTAGGGCGGGAGGGAATTTAGCACAGAGCTATAGGGGCTGCAGCATCCCATTAGCATCCCACACATGTGATGTTCCTGCTCTGGGTCCGTGGTGCAGGCATGCTGGGCAGAACTTTCTCCAACCCTCCCCACATTGAACTGGAAAGGGTACGTGACTGCTACTGACCCCATAGCATAAGAGAACATGGGTTTTCCTTATAGTCTTATAGGGACCATTATAGCCTAACCACTGGGTCATCCCACCTCTCCTGCCAGTCCTTTGGCTCATGCCCACTTGTTTGCCTGTTTGACAGATTGGTTCCCTCAGTCCGAACTAAACAACTTGCATGATGTAAGGATGTGGTCACCCTCTTTGTCTGAGAAGGCATGGCAGGAATTCCCGCAGCGGAAGAGCCCCAGGCGCTGATCCAAATCTGCCTCGAGTGAGAGGAGTTCAGCAGATTTCAGTGTCCTTTGGACCAGGTTCTTCAAGAGAAGGAGAAAAAGTAATACCTCTAGCGGAAAGCAAACATTTACCTTTGCCTGCATCCCAGTCACCATACACGTCTCTCCCAGGACCACGAGCTAGCCTCGCTTGTAGGAGGGTGATGCTCGACATCCCAACTGATGGCCGTTACCCAGAGTGAGCACAGGGAATTGGAGGGCACTAAAGGAAATGGAGCATCCCTCTGGTGCTGTCTGTACCACACATGTCCCCATGTCACGCGGCTGCTCAGCCCTCCATTTCATGCTGCATCTGCCCCTGCATAGAAGCAAGTATGATGCAATATAAAGCCTGGTCTAGTCACTGCACCTAATTATGAGGAAGAATAGAGCAAATTTTACCCTTACATGGACATGGAGTGCAAAAGCCATGCTGCTACTGGCGGAGTTCCCCTGTGGTTGCTACTATAGGGCACCCAGCAGGGATTTAATCCTGTTGTAAGTAGCATTATCTTGAGCTCAGATATTTGTTCTGGGCTTCACAGGGTTAGCAGTAGGGATCAGTCCTGCCCCCAAAACCTAGTGGCTTTCAAAGTGGAACGTGATCATTTTATTAAAGGGATTATGTGCCATTGTTTGTTTGCAACAACAAAGCACCGGACTCAGTGACTCGGGAGGTGCCTTCCAGTCTTTTGCTGCTATGTTGCTAATTGAAAGAAAAGCTGCTGGTTCCCTTGTCCTCAACATTTATCATACACAAATCCCTTGGAGATCTTGCAGAAGGTTTCTGTGGGAGCCCAAGGATCCTGGGACATGAAAACTCTTTCCAAATTCCTAACTCCTATTTACTTGTCTCAGTTTCCTGTTTTTTTCAGGGGAAAAACTGGGACCATAGAAGAGTGAGTTGCAACGTTATTTTTCATAAATACACCTCACTTCACCTGCTTATTATTGTCCTTCTCAAACACATGCAGTCTGATCAACAGAGCTCGTAGCAGTGCATCAGACAGGAGACAAAATGTCAGAGATCCAGACTAGCAAAAGCCAGTCCCCCTGCACCCAGTCTAGACCCAGGCTTAAAAAATATGTCCTAGAAAATAAGTTGCACAAAGTTGCCTGAAGCAGATGAGAGAAAGAAAAAATGAGATGCAGAAACTGTAGCAAACCTTTTCCAACCAACCATGGGGTTAAATGGGCTTAATGAAACTCTAAATATTTTGTTGGGGAGTTTTGTTGAGGAGAAATAGATGTACGGATCTTACCACCTTTTGGATGAGTAGGTACTGCTTTGGTTTGAAGAGGCTCTGCCTGAGATATTTATTTATTTACTTCCGCTGTGGTCTGTGGGACTGTGAGAGAAAAAGTTGATGGGCACCATGCCCACTTGTGCCAGTCAGGTTTATGTGATTTAGAAGCAAGGCTGAGGTTTCAGCACATAATTTTCAGCCCAGGAAAGCAAAGATCAGATCGTCTCACCCCAAAAACAAGAAAGAATGGGAAAGACTTTTCTTTAAAGGAGTTAATTTGGAAGAGATCAAAACCAAACCTTTTTCTTAAATACGATAACTGATAATGCCCTGATCCTGGAGACAGACATCTAAGCAGATGCAAAGGACTCGTTGAAGACAAGCATTAGTGTTTGTAAGATAAAGCCTTTATTGATACTTAGAGTTCCATCAGTTTAACTAAATGTATTTTTAAAACTCATTTAGTGAAAACATGCAAAACCCTTGGGCAGACACTCTAAAATTGTTTTAATGGTTTTAAATTGAATTGGCTTCATGATTCCTTACTAAATTAAGCTGTGCTAACTTTAAATTGTTCTGCAAGTAGCCATGCAGTACTATGCACAAGATTAACTAAACCAAGTTTTAAACCCAATTTCAGTCAAACCACCTTACATGTAAGTGGAAAAAGCTTTAAATACAGGAAGATTGTTAAATATAGGATGGTGACATGGCACCTGGCTAAACACACTAAACACACTGAACCTTGTCCACTGAGACTCAGAGTTAGAATCACTTCCAAAACCTGATATATTTGCTTTCTTAGTTGTTCTGTACAATTTTTAAGTACCCACTTGACTACTGATGGTTTTCTAGAGTAAATCTCTGCAGTTCTCACAGTCATTGGAGTCTGCTGGGTTCAACACTCCAGAAGACTTAACAAGAACTTTTAAACTTTTTCCTTTTTTCTTTTTTTTTTTTTTTTTTGGTTCCTCCATGACTTTCTGAGAGGGAAAGCAAAGAGGTGACATTAAAATGGCAGCACCCAGAGACAGCGATGACAGCTCCACAGACTATGATACTGAAAGAGTGACAAGTATTTCTAAAGGCTGCTTTGACAACTCATACTGGAGTTTTCCTTTAAGTTACAATCATTTTTCTGAAGCAGTAAAATCAGTGCCTGAAGGATCCGAAAATGAAGAAATAAAGTTGTGTAAAGTTGGCAGTATCTTACAGTGCTCATCGAGCATCAGTTATATATATATAATGCCCTGTCTTACACCTGCCAAAGTTGCCTCAAGACCCTATTGCCATGCCGTGGTACAGTAGCTTATTAATAAAGATACTGCTCTGCTTCTGGCAGCTCCAAGGCAGCAAACAGGGAGCAAGCGTGGGATGATGGCCTGGGCTGCCACACCGGTACCTGTCCTGCTCCCTTCTGATCCCTTTCCGTCACCCCCAGGCCTTCTGAGGACCTTCCCAAGAACCAATAATGGGACCGTCTGTTACCTTTTCTGCTCAAGGCACTCCTGGTTACTAAGAGGGATTACTGTATTAGTGTCGTTGTCATTAGCAGTTTGAGGTTTGCTTCTTGCTCTCTGCGCAGAGCCACAGTGAGGAGAAACTGCGGTCATTCTGCCGGGCGCCGCAGGGAAAAACAAGAGTCCCTTCCCCAGAGCGCAGCGCTGAAGAGAAGAGACACGGGCGAGTCATTAGGACTAGCTCTGCCCAGGATGTCACTGTCCCACCATTTGCGTGTTTGAGTTATAATTAACTTTAACAGCTGAGGTGTTTAAACCCCGTGAGATCCAGATTCAGCAAAGGTGCGGGAGATACTGCGATGTATCTGCACCTTTCCGAGGCCGCAGTGAGTTGCCTTCCCAATGCAGCAAGAGGCGAGTGGTGTGACTGCCTGGGTCACGTACCTGTCCCAGCAATGCCCCGAGTGGACAACAGTTACCTGCTGCACTCTCCATTCAGAGTTTAGCCTGAAGGTTCAACCTAACCCTTGAAATTTGTTTTCACCTGCCTAGAGAAATGATTGCTTGCCTGAATAATTCAGTTGCTGTCAGCTTTATCAGCTGGACAGCAGATTATTGTTGTTTTGTTTAGAGGGCAGCAAATCATCCTATGCAAAAGTGGGACTCATTTGTGAACTGCAAAAGCTGGCAACTGGACAAACATCAAGATGTCAAAGAACTTCTTTAATGTTGCCCAGCTGCTGGGCTGAGGCACTTGACTTACGCACTGGCATCACCCTGCTTGGTGCCTTCCACTAAAAGGCCAACATCCTTTAATTTTGGCACTTCCCTGGATTGGGGAAATTCCTTCTTTTCCAGGCCAATCAACAGAAGCTCACCAAGATTTATGCCTTTGATGAGTGAAATTTTCAGCCTTGAATCTACAGACTTCCACTTTAAATACATTATAGAGATTATCAGCAATGTATCAAGGTGTCTTTGCAGGATGGTATAAACTTCTACTGCACTACTTATTGCCATAAACCATACTTCCAGGTTTTTATTTATATGCGCATTAGCTCAATATGATTGGATCTGTAGCCAGCCCTGGGGACTGGAGTAATTTATATATATCAATAAAGGTCTCCAGCCAGCCACTGGGTGCTCTAAGGGGAACAGTAGTTCCATTTAAAACATTAGGAACTGGAGAAATTGAAAATAACTCTCTATTTAGAGGCCAAGAAGTAAGACAGCAGGCAACAGAGGTCCCAGCACAGCAAGGCTATACTAAAGAGATTGTTAAAATGTCATTTCACTTACATATAAGCCACAGAAAAAAAAAATTAACCCTTTCTCTCCCACACCCGCTACAAATAACGCTTGAAAAGAAAACATATTCTTCAAACCTAAAGTGTTTTAAATAATCCCAGAGGATATGACCATAAAATTTTGAGTGACGCGTTCAAAGAATTCAGGGGAGTTTACTTGCAAAATTAGTTTTAAAAAAGACAGAAAATCTCATTACCTTTGCATTTGTTAATGTTAGAGCTGAAATGTAAAAGCAGCAAAAAAATCCCTCAGTGGCTGGATTTTACTAGGCACAAAAAGCCTACAGGAAGAAGTGTCATCTTGTCTACCTAAAGTAACCAAACCCAATGCTATTAAATTTTAACATTAAAGTGTCTTCGACTGCTCCTTTCCTTTAACAAGCAAGGAAAGCATTGCACAAGCATCTAGCATAGATCTGCTGAGGTTTACCTGCCTCCACTGCTCCTGTTTCCCATGGTTCATGGGTACACTTGGCTGGTAGTCTAGGTTTTAACAGTGTTTATATAGTAAAAATTTCATCTTACAGTGAACTTTAATGACCTGTAACTCAAACCCAGCTTGATCGACTTCCTATAATTTTTTCAAAAATTCTCTTTAACTTTCTGCAAAAGATAACTAGCAGGTCAGAAGGAGGATAGGGCAAAAATGTTCTACACAGAAAAAAGCTGTATGAAGCTACACAAGAAAAACAGGCTGTAGGGTCTTGCTGTAGTCTGAACTATGGAGCCACGCTATTCACATGTCAGGACAAAAAAGCATGTGGGATTGTTAGAGAGAAGCATCTGCTAAAAGATGGCCTTCCCCTGTCGCGCTGCTCTGTATTTTCTTCACTTTGAACTAGAAAAGCAATAAGAAAATGCAAGCTCCTTCTCGCCATCCCAGCACCTCTTCTCTCTCTCCTTTGCAGGAATGAAGTGCCAATGTTTCATTTTGCTTCCTTAAAACTGAGGATTTTTCTGAGGGTCTGAAACATCAGCATGTAGGGCCTGCCTCCTGCAAAGCAAGCCAGTTGGGTTTTCTTTCTCCGTTATTTGCTTAACCTGGAAAAAAAAAAAACCAACCCACACCACCAGTGTGGTGCTAAACTGGGGAGCAGTCATTTCGAAGAGAACATAGTGTGGCTGATGTGACCACATAGCAGAGCGAGCGAGCTTTCCTCTCTCCCATCACGCCCCCGCACCCCAAGAGGAAAAAAAAATTGCTTAATGCATAACAATGCCATTGTGTGCGGGAGAATTCCTGCCTCGAAGGAAGCGTCCCCACCAGAGTCCCCGCGTGCAGCTTGCAGCACTTTGAACACTCCTGCTGTCCTTGTGCCACAGCCAAACTAAATCCATTTCTATTCAAACCTCAGATACTGCCCTGCTGTTCCAGGTTTTGTTTTGTTTTTCAAAGGTTTGTTTCTTATAGAGAGTATTTATTTGTAGTGGATTAATTTATGGTTCATGAGGCTTTACTTTTCCAAGGATATTGCTTTCTTCTCTGGGGAGATGGTGTGGGCTGGTGGATAGAGCCACTGGGTAGCGGCTATGGAGACCTGAAGCACGGTTTGGAGCAGGTCATGCCCTGCAGCCTCTCTTCCCGTCCCTTCAGCAAAACCACCCACCCTCCTGGTTTCACGCATGGTTTCATTGCTCCCACTGAAGGAGCGGTTGCTAATTAATGTCATGAAAGTGCTCGTTTTAATCCCTCCAACAAGTGGGCCTGAGTTGATACCTAGGTCTTGTGTTAGACCTTGTGCCCTGGAGAAAAGTCATCCTAGGATACGTAAGTGGGAGGAAACCATGACATGTTGTAGAGGAAGGATAAACGTCAGGAAGAGAGGTTTGTGTAATAGGGCAAAGGTGAAGGAAAAATGCACGGAGAAGTATCACAGCATGGTAGCTGATGAACGTGCAAAATTTGCACCATCTACTGATAGTAATCGGCTCTCTCAGATAAGGGAAACTGGGCTAATGCTTGTGGGGGAGACGTTATGGCACAGGCCACAGTGGCCACTGCCTTTCGTGGACTGCACACAGGAACAGGACAGTCCCCGTTCAGCCAGGGCTGTGCCCAGATCCTGGCCAAACAAGCAGGTCATGGATGAAGTCCAAACTGAGGGTCCTGAAAATGTTTCTGTGCAATCCGCATGGCATCAGTGGTCCTTCTGAGTTGTTGATTATGGTGGGGTTTTTTTCTGAATAAGTGCATTAGTGCCTCCATATTCTCACTTTGCTTGGAACTGCAAGCACACCACGCTGCAATGGCTGTGTTATTCTAACATTATTAAATGTGCACTCTTCTTTTATTAGGCTTTTTAATAACATTTAAGTTGTACTCCTGGGAATTTTTGCAGAAAGGGAATGTTGGCCAGCCTAATTTGTACGTGAAAATACCCCATAGGCCAGGGAAACAAGATTCAGATGAATTTCACGTACAGTATGACTACGAATACAACAAGTGCTGAAGGAGCTTTGGGGTGTAAAACCATTCAGCTAGGAATGTTTGAATCCCATGTGCTGTGCTCTCCAGGCTGTATCTTGTTTGTGCACATTACTGCTTACATTTCATGTGTATTTTTGCTTCTTTAGTAAATGCACCCAAGTCTTCTCATTCCATATCTAAGAGGTGCTTTTTTACACCCCACGATGGGGCAGTGAAGGACTTACTGCCCTTACAGGAGACTCTGCTCTGCATGTCAATCCTAAATCACTTAATTCCCAGGCTGCCAGAAACACAAAGTCCTTAGGGATGTCCTGGGTGAGTTGTCCAAGTGCACTCCCAGCCAGGAAATTCATGGGTGTACAGTGATGCTAGAAGAGAAGGCAGATGCTTGTGTCAGGCACCGTGAGGACAGGCTCTCCTCTCAGGGAAATTACCAGCTTAGGCATGAATGGGAGTAAAGCTCTGGAGAGGAGCAGGCTGCCAATGCCAACTAATGTCTCTGAATACAATTCCGTCCATCTTGCTCTAGCTGACACAGCTGTTAAGGAGCTTTTATCTATTATCAGCTGTTTGTCATCTTCCTTGCTACTTCATTATCCCTTTTTAAAAAGCATTTGCAGTAATTTTAAAATAGTAAACAAAGTCACTTTAAAAGGGAGAAAACTGTGCATAACCCTTTTCCCTTCCCTGGGAAAATCCTAACTTTGACTTAAATGTTTCAACTCGTCTCCCTCTTGGATAGCTAGCGCATGAAGATCCTGATAGTATGGGCTGCAGGAATTCACAGGAACAGCACCGCATTTTCTTGCTTACAGCTGCCTTCACTGCTGCAGGGTTATTGTTTTCCTATAATACTACACAGTTTGAAAAGTTGAGCCGTTAAAAGTGTTAGAACTGAAAATGCACAGCATCAGATTCAGAATTAAAGTGTCTGGAGAGAAGTTCCTGTGGCAAGGCAGGGAGTCCAAGGAATAGAGTTTGGCTTTTGGTTTTGCCAGAAGCTCCCTGACTTACCTTAGGTGTGTCATTGAGTATGTCTGTGCTAATTATTCTCTCCTTCTGCTTTGTTCCTTTAGAACCAGATAAATAACCTCTTGTCCCCATCAGTATTCAGCTATTTTCAAAACAAATGTCTGTGTCTTTATCAGGAAAATTACTGAGATAACTGCTTACTGATGGGAAAATTATAAGTTCTTTGATGTTTGTGGAGCACTTTTCTCTACACCCAGTCACTAGCACACAGGAACTCAGATCTGGCTTCCGAGCTTGCAGAACTCCCAAAATGCACACTGTTAATGGCAAGGGCACAAAGAAAAGATGGGAAAGATTGGGTCACAAAGGTTCAGCGATACAGTCCATTTCCAGGGCTGCAGTACTGCGTGGGAACCCTGACTCAGCAGTGGGAAGCAAGTTGTATGGTCACGTCTCTCTAAAGCTTGCAGGTTACTCTGTGGTTTCTTTCACATAAAGTTCGTGGGAACATTTTGTTCAGTTTCATGACACAAGTTCTGGTTTTTCACTTCTCATGTTTCATTTTGGGCATGAAATGATGAACAGACCCAGAACCTCAAAGTGAAACTCATTGGAAACCACCACATTTCTTTGGTCTTTGTTTTAAATCCAGGAAATTCCACAAAATGCTCACACTTTCTATGAAAAACCATCGTCTGGCTTAAGGAAAGATCCTTATCAAACCTTCCCCTGATTTCAGTGGGGAATTCCTGATTTATGCCAGAGTAAGCAAGGAAGATTCATAGGGAACCCAGGAACTAAGCAGTGAACCTGGCCTGGCTTTCTTGTTGATAACGAAAAGGAGAAGTGAAAGTAAATGAGTCAGATCAAGATAGTCCTAAAATGGGGTCGCTTTCAGGTTTCACAATGGACATGTTGCACAATTTCAGTCACAGTCCGTTTCCTCTTGAGCAATTTAGCTGCATCTCCACAAACCATATTGGGTGCAGGCATATCCACTGGGATGTGGAGGTCCAAACTCAGTGGAGATGTGCACAGAGGACCCAAATATCGGGCTTGACTTGTGTATTTTGTTTCAGTCTTTCACATTCTAGACCCACCTGCTGGCACTGGAAACACAGGGACCACAGATCTGAAATGTCTATTTGTTGTGCTATATGGCATATTGGCAATACAAAAGATACAGTCCTCCAGCACACCTCTGGGATGCACGGGGAGAGGCAAGAAAGCGGTTCTCCTGGAGAGCAGTGGTGGAGCTGGTTTTATCACCAGTTGGGAAGTGGTTGCAGCGTCTGACAATAGTGCTGATATATGAAACACATGTGAAGACAGTAGAATACACATGTGGCCTGGTTTGCACATTGCCTTGTCATTTTCTCTTTCCTGGAAGACAAATGCAAGGAGGATGATAGACTTTTCAGAGGCTGAAAAATTATTTTGGTCTTTTGCAATTCTGTTTTAGCTTGTGGCAAGGCTGGCACAGCATGGCGCAGCGAGTGTGTTTGTATCAAACGTAGCATACTCCTAAATAACCCTGATCTCAGACACTGACGCTAGTAGCATTAGTCCTAATCTTTCTATATATAGTGACTTATTGAAAAGGTCTTACTTCAAAACTGCTGCTGCTGCAAAATCACTGTTGCTGAGTAATATGACCCATGATATTTTATATTTACTAGAGCAGATCTATCTCATCCCTGCTCCATTTGATACTGCAACAAGAGATATGTGTAATGAGTTAGTCACTGTGACTCACATAACCTCAGTCCCTATAAAGCAGCTGTGTTTCATGCTTTCTGTCTTCTTTTTTTTTCATAAAAAGAAAAAAAAACCAGTTCTAAGTGATTCAAGAGTAAAAGGAGGAGATGGTAGTAATCAGTTCCACCTAATGATTGATCAGTTTGTGAGGAATGCTGATCAACTCCAGATGTTGCATTCCAGCCTCAAAATGTGATCATCAATTCAGAACTCCCATCTGGTTTGTCTGACACCAACGACACAAGAAGTTTTCCAAGAAACTCTAAAAAAAAATGCGGTTGTTGGGAGAATATTTCTGCTCAGACCAGTGTATTTGCCAGTAGGATGTGGTAGAGTTCCCTTTTGTGAGTCTAGCTCCTTTTGGTGTCTCTGAGTGACTGGCCTATTGATGGTATCTGACAGAAACCCACCCAATTCTGGAGATATCCTTTCCTAACACCCTAACTTTCAAGGCCAGGGATTTCTGGATGCCGCTCTCTCTAGCTGTGCTGGAGGAGAACTGTGGGTGACACTCTAGTGTTAATATTTTAACTTCCCCCCAAAATCAGAAGATAATTCGATTCAGCCATCCTGCCCATTTGCCAGATTTCACAGGAAGCAATGACTGCCAGCAACCCATCAGTGTTTTGCATTTGCAAACTTTCTTTTTTTTTTGCTTCCTTACTTCTCAGAGCTCCACTTCCCTTATTTATTCACCTACCCGATCCATTCCATAAAGCAGCCATGCGTCTGGGTAGCAAGGTGCCAAATTCAGTTCTCATTTACTGATTCACCATTCCCACTGACTTTAACAGGACTTATGCGTGTGTTACCAATGGATCAGTCTAGCTCCGACCCAAGCGTCTGTACAAAAGCGGTCATTCCAGTGCTGCAGTGAGTTCCCCAGGGAGGGCACTTGCCATCGGATTTGTTATATTCCTGAACACATGCGGTCAACGTCGAGGTGAAATTCCCCTGCAAGTGAAGAGGCAGAAGGAGGCGAACCCCCGTCTCAAAGACACAAGGAACAGAGGAGGAAGGCAGCCAGTGGAAGCCTTGTGCACATGCAGGGGTTATGCCCTCGCTGGGTCCATCTGAACCCCTGTAAGCCAGATCTTTTAATTACAGTTTGTAGTCATTTAATGACAGCTTGTCCTACCACAGGACAGGGCAGCCATCATCAGGCAACCAAACATTCAGGCTCAGCCGTACCATCCCAGACAGCGAGCACCCATATGCAATCATGCTCTTCTCAGGGATGGAGAAACAGGAGGCAAGAGGAAAATGCAAACCCCACAGGAGGTTTAGCTGCTGCTGCCCTTGCAGAAAGGGGACTCCTTGCAGTGCAAATCCAGTCCCGTACTGGGGAGCGGAGCTGGGAGGGTCCAGGGCATCCCCCAGGAGCATCCTGGGGCTGGGCAGAGTGCGGCGGGCGCAGCCCCCAGTGCGGAGCGGCCGTGCCGGTAGCACTCGCAGCCGCCCTGCATCCGCGGCACAAAGAAACCTACAGTAATTGGCTTGGTCTAACCAGCCCAGCTACTGCATAACCAAGGTAATTATCTAGGGGGACTTTAGCTGCCCACTGGAAAAACAGAAGCCAGGCTTGGAAACCAGTTGCATCATGAATGATAATGGTGCTGACAGTTTTAAAAGCGCTTGGGGACTTTTTAAAACACAGCTAACCCGTCTGAGAGAACCTTTCATAGGGCGGGAGCCGCAGCCGCGCAGGCGGGAAGAGCCGGAGCGCTGGGGGGAAACAAAGAGCTGCTGCCATGTTGGGCCCTCTGCGGTTCCAGATTTACCTCTCCCTGTGAAAACGCTGTATTACGATGCTGCCCAAAGGAGCAGGAATGCTTTCGAGGGAAGGGAAGCCCAGAAAATGCAGTGCTCCTCATCGAGGTACGGCCGTCTAGTAGGGACTCCCCTCGCTCGTTAAGAACGTCTTGTCCGTATCTAAGGGCGTTTCTACAGCAAGGCAATAGTAATGGCTTGGAGACTGCGGGCACTCACCTGTATTGGATGGGTGGTTAAGGTGCCCCTACACATTTAAACACGTTTCCTTGCTAAATTCCCTGTGGTACATTAATTTTTACTGATTGCTAATGGCTGCCTGGCTGTCTCTAAGGCAACTGGTCCGGTTATTATTAATTTCCAGGGTAGAAGAACAATAGACATCCATTTATCAGCGAGGTACAAAACAACAGCCATTTTTTGTTGTTGTTGCAAACTGGTTTTTAACTATAGAAGTCCCACAGCGATTGCATTCTGAGTCATTTCTTGCAGTGAAAAGTCCTAATGGAGGAAACTTGGGGCAAGAATAAGAAAGTGAAATTGAAGCAGTGCTCAGGAGAAATTTCAGTCTCCTTCAGCGAATGAATATGAAGTGAATGCAATTTTTCAGCTGTCACTGACCTATTTTAGACCCTCTCCTTGCCAAAAAAAAATTCCCTAGGAAACTTCATTTGCCATAACATGATTTTTCTGGAAGGATCAGTGAAAAAAAAAAATCAGAAGAGAAAGTTTAAATATAGGGTTCATGAGCTGCTTTTTATTCGATGCAGGAACAGGGGCAAGCAGAATAAATGGCTTTATGTCAGTGCTATAACTGTTTCTGTTCAGCCCACAGGCCAGTGGGGAGAAAAAGTGACCCAACCAAAAGTTAGAATGGCCTTAAATCTTTTCTGACATGCACTGTCTGATAGGGAATCCTAAAATACATAAGCTCAGCTGGGTTTAAATGCATTTCCTTGTGTATGTTATAATGAAAATCTGCTGGGTTTTGCACACCCTTGATTTGATATATTTTGAGGGACAAAGCCTCCACTGGCATAAGTGTTTTGTGGCACTGGACTTTAAAAGACAATTCAGTCTGCTGTGCTAAAGGCATGGTTAGGAGAACATAATCACACGATAGATTAAATTACCCTGTAATGCCATTTCTTGCCTCAGAATTGAGATCTAAAGGAACAATTTGCAATGGAAGTAGATGGATTGAACAATTTTTTGGTGTCACAAAATTCACGGGTAGTGTGGGTTTTTTTAAGACTATTTAGCTACACATAATTTGCATGTTCGTTTTAATAACTATACTTATTGTCCTGTGTCAACTGACATACGCAGATTAGTATATAGTGTGAAATATTAGACCGAGCAGCAATATTTTAGTATATCCAGTCTTTGTCAGGCTACCGTATTTAACAGTCTCTGAGTAGTGTCTCAGTTTCATATTTACACATAATTTTGCAAACATGCAAAGGCTTCATTATTGCAGGGTGGGTACAGGAAATAACTGGGTGAGTAAGTGTAAAAGACTGATAGTAGCAGAGTGGGCTTTTTTTATTTTCAGATGCTTTTAAGATATGGGGTGGTTTTTTCCTTTCTTTTTTTGAAATGGTGACATTACAGAAAGCAAATACTAGTTTACAGGCAATGGGAGTGGCTAGTTGCCACTGCTGATGTCCACTTGAAACCATAGTTCTGCCTGAAATACCTGTATTCTCACATTTTTGTTATGTTTCAAAATTAAGGTAGAAATTGAGAAAATTTTCCAAATTGTTTTATAGTCTTCAATTTTTTAACAAGAGACAGTCACATTTCTTAAAATCTCAAAATTCCAATCTCTGTGAGAAAATTTTTATTTCTAAACATCTTTCCATTTTTTTCCAGACTACCAATTTTCTTTTCCCCTCTGTGTTTCCTGTGCTCTGTACTTCTGTGTATTTACTGTAAAATGGAGTTTCTTCGTAAAATGCTTTGAAGAGGAAGAATTAAATACGTTATATGGGAAACTACTATCATTAACACTGATTTACTAGAGCATTTTGAGAATACTGAGGTTGAATTTACATATTTAACTGCAGTCTCAGCCTTATTCACAAAGTTCTTCAATGTACATAACTTTGAACTGAGAGTTAATGACTTGCGTAAGTTCTGTACCAAGAAGACACCCAGGTGAGAGTTACAGATATAAAAGAGTTCTAAATTATGGGGTGTTTTAGGTTTCTTTTGAACAAAGTTATAATGCCACAGTGAACATATTAGCAATTGCTATTTGAAATCAATGGAACCATTTGCATGACACCAGTGCAAGGTTCAGTCAAGACCCTTCTATAGCTGAAAGCATGTTTTATTACCAGTGAAATAATCAGGGGATTCCGGTAGATAAAAAGTGCTAATAGATAAAAAGTGATACTACTCAGTATACCTGCTACAAATCAGTTGGTGCTGGTTGAACCCAACAGTACAGAAATCTAACCTAGAGTAATATGTTTTCCTGTGTTCATCCACAAACATAAATACTCAAAAGTCACTGAAAGCCTATTGCAAATTGTCTATTTGATTGTATCACTCATTTTTTGCACTATGTCAACTGAATAAGTAGTCAGCCATGCAGGAAAGAGAAATTATACTGTACAAATTATTAAACTAACACAACATAGCACAATTTTGAAGTTTCAGTATTTGCTAGAAATTATCCATGAGCTGTTCATAAAGGCAAACCACTTCACCATATAATTTAAACAATCTCTACTGTTCTAGAAAGAATATACTTTAATAAACTAGCATGCATGTTGCAGATAATCCAGAATGATGGCAGAACATCCAGCAGGGCTCCTTAGGTAATTATTATAACATTTGTATCCCCCAGTGTGTTACTTTCTGCCATGCTGGGGTTCATGTTTTTAATATCTGGGGGGTGGGACGATGAAAACTACTCATCCCTACTAATATCTCATGCCAAGGGTGTGGAAATTTTGATCGATTTAAGAATGTTCACCCAGCCACCATGGACAATTCTGGGTGCCCGGGGTGTTTTCCAGGGTTTCTGACAAATGAGCTCTTCCCTGTCCCATGAATTGCCTCTTCTGATTCCAGTGGTAGAGGCATCCCCTTACCTCCCACCAAACTTGTCATCTTCTGAGGAAGCAGCTCCCTGCAACTTCTGAAACTCTCTAGAGAGTCGATCTCTCTCCCATGCTCAAAAATAAACTTTTCAGTCTGAAGTCCCATGGGAAATACTTTGTTAGGAAAGGCGGGGAGTGAAAGGAGTTAAATCATTCACACTATTAGCTCAAGTGGCTACTGCAGCTGGTCCGGTAAATGCCAACCCAGCCAAAGCTCAGTCATTTTCTCTCTCACACACATTGTGTATAGTGAAACGAGAGTGTCTGCAGATTTATTAGCTTGTATATAACACTAAATTGATGAAAACATCCTCTAGGCAACTTCATCTACTTTTCACTTGCCATGTTCCCATGACAGTGACAACTTGTTGTGTTACAGCTGACCTGTCAGCCTCAGCTACTCCCTGTTCATTGGGGGCTGTCTGTCACTGGATGTATATGAAACGGGAGGTGAGCAGAATACAACAGGCAGTTATACACACATTCCTCCCAAACAGCCTGCTTAAAAACTGGCAAAGCTGACAGTGGAAAGATTATTGTTGAACCTTCACATAGATTCATCCAATATATAAGTCTGTTCTAACAGACAAATGGTATCGCTGCAAACATTTTCACCTAGCTATAAATAATCAATTTTCTTAAGCCGGCAGTCCGAAAATAGCAGCTCTGGGCATTTTCTGCTTTTGCAAATCAGTGGTGAAAGGGGCATTCATTAGGTCCTCTTTTCCAGATAGAAAGTTGACCAGCACAAATCAGGTATCAGGCAAGGAGTGCATGTTCCATTGTTGTTGCAGATGTGTCAATCCCTGGAAACAAAAGAATCGACACCCGTCTAGGAACAAGCTCCCCGTTAGTTAGCAATTCAGAATGACTTCCAAAAGCAATCCCTTAGTCTCCAATGATATCTGTCTGACAACTACTTAATCTTGGCAAGAGCTGCGTTAAACCAGCCTGTCATCATTGCTACCTCTCAGGTGTAGCTTGAAAAGGGGGAGAGAAAGAGAGAGAGATCTATGAGTTTCAATCACTTAAAAGAAATTATAACTTTTTAGAAGCCTGTATGCAGATAGCATTTACCATATTGAATGGAAGATGACAGTTACTATATAGACAGAATGGTACAATGCAGAATGCCAGCTTCCAGGTGATTCTATCCCATCTCTGAGGCTGTCGGGAGCTATCAAATTAATGTTGAAATAATTGTCACTTGTGAATACCTGCCAGTGTAACCAAGTCGAGTATTTAAAAAAAAAATCCCAATTGATCAGCCTCACAAAATGTTCTGAATACTTAAAGAAAAAAGTTTCACTGAGGTGTGATGCTGTTACATATTCATTTCAGCAGAAGGAATATTTTTTTTTAAGAACAGAAGCGAGTATTTAAGTTTCCTCATTGAAGCAGTGTTAATATCATCACTGATTCTTTGATTATTTAAAATTCAACTACTTTCATGATAAAAGAAGCAAATAAAAATTAGCTAGTGCTTGAACCTCTTGCTACTAGAGTCATTTGCAATAAATCTTGATGCCCTTCTCTCTCTGTCTCATTGCTATAAAAATTCCCACTTTGCTGAAGTTCCCTTTTATCTCTGCTCATCCTTACAGGGGTTTTATTGGGGTTAATAGTTTTTCTAGGTCCTATTGCAGCAAACTGTTAAATGTTCCGGGTGTCTAACTTAATGAAGAGCAGGGATAGATCCACTGTGTCACTCCAGTCCCATTCTTGTTAGCATTTTATAATAAATGACAGCATGGGAAACTGTATTTTCTATTCATGGAACACATGCAGCACCAGCAACAGCATCGCACATTTTCTCTATATTGACTTACTTAGCCATGTACCTACAGGAAAGAAGAAAAGAATATAGTCTCTGTGCTGTATCAGAGCACTCCCAGCTCCCACTGAAACCACGCTCGGTACTTGGCAAGTTTGAATCCTTGACATTTCTTCTAAACCTCCTTAAGGTACCAGGTTTCAGTATTCACCAAGCACACCTTATTACCCAGTATATGGCAAATGATTGCATCCTTCTTTTTCTCATGTCTCTCACCCCTTCACTCTTTGCCTTCATCATTTTGCAGAGGGCTAAATGCAGCGCACCCCGAATCAGCTGCATTTGAAAGCTGCAGCCAGTGCTGAATTCAGCAGACAACTTCTTAGGAGGCAGTTCATGTAGGCAGGACATTGTACCAGTGCTCTGTGACCTGTGCTGGCTGTCACCCGAATGCCAGGAACAGTCTAAGGTCCCAATACACAACTACCAACCCCTCAGTCACCTGGTCCTTGGCTACTTGAGGAAGCATAGTACCCCTCAGTGATAAAGTAGCAAGATGTTCGGTCTGATTTTCGTCAAGGGCAATCAAGTTTGCTTTCCTCCTAGAAGGCAAATATGGCCTTGTGCTCATTGTTCCCCAGTCCATCGGTCTTTTCACTTCTATATTTGACCTCAAGGCTGGCCAGACATGTCATGTCTTGTGAGCCATCCGTTGGGGGAGTTTTAGTGGACCATGAGTCAAATCGCTGGATACTGCCATGTAGAGCCCACGTGCTAAATGACAACACGGCCTGAGACTGTCGAACCATACAACAAATTATCTTGGAGCCTCACAGTCCTCTGATAAAGGTTCCTCTGTCTGTCTTTACTTCCTACAAGGCAGACATCTAAATTCTGTTTTCTAAGCTGATAAACTGAATTCTCTGTTAAGAGCTCCTGTGCTTCAACTGATATGAGGTCTACTGAAATTAATTTTCAACGACTGAATATTTACAGTAAATTAACTATCTCTTCTCTATCTTATTATATCATGTTAACAAGTACCTAAAGCTGGTTTTTTCTTTTCTGATATGCTTAAACAATTCTTATAACTTGGGCTACATTCTGATTTCTGTATTATGGAGCAAACTGGAGCCATTCTATACTTATACCAGTGTAAATGAAATAACATTTTGATGCTTGTGTATATATGAGCATGGACAGAGAAAAGAAAATCTGCCAGCAGGGACTTATGTAGGAAATTTATATAAAGTACATCTGTATGCACACACGCATGCATTTGCATGGTTAATACATGTTGTATTTAGTTGTTATATATGCATGCATGTTTCTGTTTCTGTATAGTTAATATCCTGACACTGACGTGTAGAGTAGAAAATAAAGGGCACGTTCCCCATTTTCAATTTCAGGACACATATCTCCAAATTTTAGAGTGCCCTTTGCCAAGGGATGGACCTATGCTTAGGAACTTTTCCCTTGGAAGCCGTAACCCACAAACTCCCTAACACTGTCATGACAAAGGCAGCAGCTGTTTTCCCAGGCCTTTGCTGAATTATTCCAGCAGATTAAAATATACATGTATATATTTATGCCGACAAGAAGGAGGGAAAGTGCAACTTCTAGTCAATGCCTAAATTTCCTGCCTCCGAAGCCCAGCTGGAGAGCAGGAGTTATAACAGAAAACAGCAGCACAATTAGCTGGAGTTCTGTAGCTGTCTGCAGCAGACTGCTTGCTCCTGTCTCTCTATAGGTGGCCTCCCAGTTCATCAGTTCATAAATAAGTAATTTGAAATGTGTTCCTGGGGGAAATTTTCCTCCTTCTCTCCTGAACAGACTGTACTCATCAGTTTTCCTGTTCTCCAGGTACCTGGCGTTCTCATTTATAATGGCCAGAGGAACTATGCTGTTCTAATTCTTGCTTCATTACATTTCCTAATGCTTGTTTTCAGCAGCTTCACAACTCCACATTTCTTTATATATTGATAAAAAAAACTCTTTGCATATATTATTTATTGGCACTTTCATGTTAGCTTTACTGCTGATTTAAATGGAATATTTTTACATACAAAGTAAGACTGTGAAGTTGGTTTCAGGTCTGAGGTTTAGATATTTTGATTTAAATTATGTCGGGGAAAAAAAACAATCAGCAAGAGAAATCATTGTCACTGGCCATTTCCCTCCCCTCCTCATCACACAATATCCAGACAGATAGTTAGCACATACCAATGCTTCAGTAGAAAGGAACATTTTGTACTTTAGAGAAAAACACAGAGGCCAGATCAGAAGCTTATGGAGCCAGTTTATAAAGGTCTTTAGGTAGTCAAGGGTGCAGCAGGATGTACAAAGACAACTTGGCAAGTAAGTGCTTAATCCTAAATGAACAGCAGAGGAAATCAGGCACCTAATTCACTAAACTCTTTTGTAAATACCTGTAAGTACTTATTAGTAAGTGTCCATGTCCTCTGTGAAAAACTAGGTCCATTCGCATGCAAGAAAAAAGCATGACTTATCCACTGGTTGAAGGGATAACGATGTTAATACAAGTGCTCATGTAAAACAAAGCAGTCTGAACCCAGGAAACGTGGTAGCAAACAGCCAGGTTAAATATTTTTGAAGTTTTGTTGAATAAACTAATTATGTAACAATGACGCGCCTCATCACCACTCCGAGTCGATAGGCAATAGCTCGCAGCGGTCACATCCCGTCCTCCTCCGTGAGGATGTGCTAACGCCTGCTGTGACCACACACAGCCTTGCTGAAGCCCACAGCACTCGGGAGGGTTCAAGGAAGAGCCGGTCATGACATCGTCAGTGCAAAATGAGGTGTACAGATGTCAACACTGGCACGAAAGCCAAAACCTCTCCTGGAGATACATTTCGGTGGGGGGGTCTGAGCTCCAAGTCACCTTCAGAGCAGTGAAGACCTAGACTTCAAGACTTGGTTGCCCACGATAAGCAGAGATTTGTCTCGCTGACCTGGGAGGGCTCTTCTCCTCCATGTTCCCGTGAAACAAACCTCCCTGACCTTCAACAGCTGCCAACAAATGCCTCAACAAAACTCAGTTATGTGCATGTGACTTTAACTGGTCTGTTTTTCATTCCTCTGTAGAACAAAAGGAAAAAGTTGCAACCTCAAAAGCCACCATGAGATGGAATTGCCGCTCCCCGGGAAGTCCAGATTAGGTACCGACAGACCCTGAAGTGGAATTAGGGATGCAAGCCAAGAGTGCGTCTCTATATTGCCTGGAATTACTGTGATTTTTTATTGCTCTTTTTGGACTTAATCAAAGACACCCATTGACTGCAATGGATGATCGATCAGGCTTTGCTTTTTGCCATATTACACTAATCAATGGCTCTAATATATTACACGGAACAGTTCAAATGACAGATTTAGAAGCATCTATCTTTTCCCTTAAGAAATTACCCTGAAAACACCTAATGAAGAAGCACTTATTATTGCTTCTAGCTAGGGCCAAATGTTTCTCTTAATTAAATCAGTGGAAATTCAGAATCATGCCGTTGAGTTCAATAATTGGCTTGTGAATGCCAGTGATAATTTTGATTTTGCTATATTTCAGAAGCAGCTGGAAATCTTCACTGAAAAGATTCATTTTATATAAGAGAACACTTAGCTTACCATTTTCTTTTAGTTCTTTGAAATGTCTATATAAATTGGATATGTTACTGGTTCATTGGTTGGTTACTGGTCAGTTTATTTTTAAAGCAATATGAAAAATATTTTAACTTTTAAAAATAGAAGGGCTGCTCTGTAAACTGAACTGAGCAACCCTAAATAGCAAGTCAGTATTTTTCTTTGATGAAAGACATCAACATCTAGCTAGGCAAGCTGAATTCAAGTCTAGTCCTTTTTCTGCTCTATTAGACAAAAATCATATCACAATCAATGTAGCATTGTCAAGCTCAAGTCTTCAGGCACCATGAACCAGGTCCTCAAATCTGATGAGCTTTGCTTAAAAAATATAATTAAAAATATTTAGAAACCTTTTCTGCTTTTATTTAAGGCTGCACAAGGATTAACCAGAGTTCTTCCCCCTGCCAGCATATTTTCTGCTTTCCACAAAAGCAGGTATTTACATGATGCCTGCAGCTGGAGCTTTAAGAAACATATTAACCACTTTGACATCCACGGTCAGGGATTATACAAAACTAATAACAAAAAAAAAAAAACAAAAAGCAAAGCCAAGAATTGATGGCAATTCCTGTTTTCCAAGAGTTGTTAAAATTATTCAGTGAGAGGTGAAGGGAGAATACTTTGTAAACCTTCTGAAAAAACATCGTAATTAATATAATCTTCTTTTCACCTGGGATTTTCTTTGGTAGAAAGGGAATTTTGTCATCCAACTGGTACTGAATTTCTGTGCTAGCCTTAATTATTTGCTGGTTACCTGCATAGCTTAGCAGTCACAACTGGGGCTAGATTTTTCAGAAGAGCTCCCTTCCCGTTTTAGCTCTTGCAATGAAGTATATGCTATTGGAGTCTGCCTAAACTTTTGAAAAAATATTATTCTTAATGGATACAGAAAAAAAAGAAAGTTGTTGTTTCTTCTAAAGTCTGAGCTAGCAAAGAAAACAAACTTAGAGAAAAGGATGGAAAGAAATGTTTTTAGCAGACTACTTGCAAAATGAAATCAAAACACATTTCAGAGCCTTTCCTTGAAAGGGCTGAGGCAAGAGGAGGAGGAGGAGCAGGAGGCAGACGGGCTCCAGCAAAGCACAGATGCCTTATTCCGCGACAGGCAGGACTCTCCGGGAGTGCAGGTCTCTGCTGCACTTCTCACTTGGGCAACTTATTTTCAAGTTTCAGTAGTTCCTAAAAGACAGCAGCTCAACATGTGGATGCGGGGGCGTTGGCAGAGAGAAAGGGAGAGGGGCAGAGGGAGCAGTGCAAAATTGGAACCAGACAAATCTTGCGGATAACTGGTACAGAGCGCAGGGGGAACTGGCTGGAGCATCCCTCCTCGCAGCAGCCACATGGGCAGCCCTATCCTCGCGCCGAAAGCAGCCGCATTGCCGCCGCATTGCCGCCGCACTGCGCGGCTCAATGTGTGCCTCTCGCTCCTCTCTCACCGTAATATTCCAGGCAGGGAAGACACCAAACAGGTTACTTTGCTCCAGGAGCGCCTTATCTAAAGTCCTCCTCAAAAGAGGAAATGAGCCTATTTGCATTTTCCTACTGAAGCATGAAGGAATGTTTCTCATTACATTATACTGTATGCTCACGTTTGCCCCAGGCCTGCTTGTAGGCTAGAAGAGCTCTGAAAACACCTGTATCCTTCCCATTTAAATGCACGCTTCAGACAAATCTTTTTGGAAGCTTTCAAAAGAGATAGACTAATATTTTTCCATGCTCACATGTATTTTTTTCTATGAGATTGCTGAAAACAGAAATTAACTCCTTGATTCCCATACATTCCCCTTCCTTGGATCACTCTTTTATCTGTAAAAGCTTCCCTCTAGGTTAGGCTTTGGCTGAACGTCTTTCTCCACAGGAAAAAAAAAAACCACAAACCTTTGGAAATGCACTGTAACTCAAGCATCTGTCATATACCTGAATGAAAGATTCAAGGGGACATTTCTATTGGGAAAGACTTGGCACATTCCTTATTAGAAAATTCAAAATCCATTAAGCCATCTCTCTCCCATGGATTTATTCTCTCTCTTGAAAACATCCTGAAAATTTATTACAGCAAGGAAAGCTACCACTTCAAAAATGGTTCAAGGCAGCATCCCTTCATGTGGGGCTGTTCCCTGCTGCAAAGGCTGGAACAATTGTTGGGACTGGATCTAATTTTACTGAAGTCAAGGCAAGGATCTTTACATGAGTCTGTGTGCATCCATCTCAGGCTGGATGGAGGAGAAGCTTTTCTGTCTACAGCTAATTGCATGCAAAAAAATTCTGCCTGGATGAGAGTAAACCTGGCAGAAACACTTCAAAGGACCTGAGCTTAAAGATCAGTGACTGCATTAATAAGTGGTGCCTATGGAAAAAGCTGGGTGCTCTCGCCACACCGCAGGAAACTGAGTTCCCCTGCTCTGATTGATGCACTGCCTTTCCCTGTGCCTGGGAGGCTCCCCCTCTCTTCTGTGACTCAGTTTCCCCATCTTGTACAATTGTGAGGCCAACCCTCTACCGAAGACACATCGTGAGGGCTCCTTAAGCAGCATCGCTCAAGTACCGTACGCTATAGTGAATATTATTATTTACACTTGGACTTAATTACACAGTGCATGTACATGATTGTGCATATGCACATGTGGTTACCTTGGTGACAGCTTTATTCTGATATGAAGTCACCATAAGAAAACACCATAGGGGATTGGCAGGAATAAGGCCAAGAGACAAATTAGTTCCCATCAGTATCAGCTAGCGAGAGCCTCATGCCAAGTTACATAACGGGGCAAAAAGTCAACGTTCTTTCCCTGTGTTTTTTTGGTAGAACACAAATGTCCCTAAGTCTTCCCTCTCCCATCATATTTTAAAGCAGTTTCATTAAGGGTAGAGTGAGGATTTTTCTAATGCATTCAGTAATTTCCCACTCTCTCTCCTAAACGGTGATTTCATGTGTAACTGGCAGGAGATGAAATTTCGACAGATTGAATATCTCTCTCTCTCCTCTGCGCGCGCATACACACACATTCTTTCAGTCCCCAGATAGAAACTGTAATTCCCCTATATAAAAATGGGGGAAAAACATTTTTTTCCTCCTTTTCAAATGTATAACATAGTTGTGAAGGCTAATTATAAAATAATGTTTATACCTTGGAGACCAAGACAGGAGGTTACGAAAATGCTTTAAAAGTCCCAGTGCTGCAATAGAAGAATTTCATTAACTGAAACAAAGCAGAGCTGGTGAAAGTTTGAAAAACAAAGTATGCAAAACATTAAAAAAACAAAGCCAAATCTATTTACTGGTCTGGTACATATCAAACTTTCAAGGTTCACAGTGATTCCTTCACATTCCTAAGTGAAAAATGCAATTAAAAGGTTCATTTTTGTTCCTAAAATCTTGGCTTTGAAATGTACAATGGATTTTTCCTTTCAAGCCTGGAGGAAGTGCGGTGCTGACTGGTTCCCAAAGAGGTCTAGATGGTGATGTCCCACCCAGCACCCCTCAGGATAAGGCTCTGTGTAACCCAGGCTGTGCAGAGTCTCTGCAGCAGTAACTCCTCCAGGAGATAATCCGCTAACACAGGCTTGGGGTACGCGCTGCGGAGCCAATCCTATCCCCTGCATATAACAAGTTTGCCCTGTGTGATCGTCCGATGGACCTGGCGATGAGAAGATGAACCCTGACAGATGTAGTCTTTAGCATGGAGTAAAATAGGCTCACAGCAGTGTCCCGCCAACATGAATGTCACATTTTATGAATTGCCGTATTGCATGCTGCAGTGAGCGCTGCCTGCCTGGGCTTCAGGCAGGCAGTAACAACCCATCTCTCCCCCTTTACAGCCTCAGTTCACTGCCTGCATCCTCCAAAAGTAGCAAATAAGAGCAGAGCCGGCAGCATCTGCTTCTCTGCAAACTTGCCACCCTTACGGTTCAGAAATAATGTGAATATAATGCAAACAAAACAAGGGGGTTAAACCCTGACCCATGGTGGCATGAACCACAAAACAGAAAAGGGGGCTGGGTTCCCCTCCCTGGGCCCCCACCCACAGCAGCACCAGGGGTCAGCAGGGAGCCCAAGATAGTCAGGGTCCCAGCTCAGCCCTCAGAAGGACCATACTCTTAGTGTCACCTCCACCAGCCACAAAGGGCTGAAATGCCACTCCAGTTACAGAAAACGAAGATTGACTAGAGGCAATCAGTTGTGCTGACTCAGCTCCGACAGGCACTGCTCCATCATGTGTGTAACATCCGTATGCAAGATCAAGCCACTGGGGAGGGCGACGGCAACGTTAGTTGGAGGGGATTGGTGCTAACCCACCCTCTTCATCCTTTTAGAGGCTTTTTCAGTGGGAAAACTCGTCATGCACTCAGACAAGCCAAAGCTCTAAACACAGTATGAGCAGAGGCTAAATCAAGCAGCAAACGGGGGTTTGTTAAGGTTCATTCAAAATAGGCGAGCATCGTTGTGCTGTCAAATGAGGCAAAAATCTCAGCAGGGTGGAAGGCCTGGGTTTGTGTACATTTCCACACAAGCTATTCAGATGTGTTACGTCTGAAGTGGAAATAATAGTCTGGGAAAGATTTGAAAAATTAGCAATGGCTATATACCTTAAAGCCAGAAAGAAGGAATTCAGCCTGCAGTCTCTTGGCATGGGAGCCATCGGTTTGTCCTGTGTCCTTACAGTGCCCCAACCCACTGCTCACCCTCCTGCACGGCCAGGCACTGAGCACCAGCGTGGCTCATACCGCTGCACTGCAGGCGGTGCAAAATGCTGCTGCCCAGCGCTATGCAAACACCCTGCTGGCTCCTCATGTCCCAGGCTTGAGCGCTTGCTCTCACTAGGACATCCAGGCCTATGGCGTGGTCAATATTAATAGTTGCTCTGGTTGGGAAGTGTCCACAACGTAGGCAAGGGAATGGCCCCTAGAAGTGCCTGGTGCATGCCTGATAGGCTAGATGGAGAGCTATAAAACACACACCTGCAAAAAGCATTGGAATTTGTTCTTTATTTATTATTATTTCCTTTTTGTAATTGGCATTTCTGGAAATGTGCTCTTCCACATGAGCATCAGCACTTCTTGAGGTCAGCAGAAGTACTGCCAGGTTGTGAAACAAGGTAAGATCCTGACCTCTGGGGTGCCGGGGGAGGTCTTCCTTTCCTTCCTCTACAACTGCACACCCCCACCGCTCCCTGCAACCCTTGGAAGGATCATTCATAGTAAGGGGGTGCTGGGTTTTGGGGGACCTGACACTGCTATTCATTTTGAGGGGTCTGCCCCTTGCAGGTAAACTTTGAGCTTTCCTGGGACTTCTTTTGCCTCTTAAATTACCCTTCCTGCCTCAAGCTGAGGACGCCCAATAGTTGGCGCAGTTTTTGTCGTGGAAAAGTTGTGCTTAATGCCTCACGCTGTCACCATCTTCCTACTTGCCCACGAACCTCTCAGTTCTCCATCTGTAAAACAGGAAAAATAGCACTTTCTTAACTCCCAGGGGAGCTATGAAGGTGAAAAGCACTGAAGACCGCATGGCATTCAGATGCGTTGCAGCTGGAGTATCGCAGATAGTTACAGCATGGTACTATAAATGCAATGATATATGTATGTATACACACACACTTTTAAAAGTGTTCAGGAGCATAAATCTGGTTTGAAATTTTGCCCTTGCCTTTAAGGTCTCTGACTACTGATCCCACCTAAAAATACGTGTTAGCAAAAAATGTCAGATCCCAAGACAAGCCAGTCTAAAAGTATTTAACTTCTTGCATATCAGAGAATTCATTTTATTTTGGCTCACAAAGGACAGTCTTTTTGACAAATATATCAAACCGCTTCCGCCTGCTAATCACAAGGGGCAGGACGACCCATTAAAGGAGTAAGATGTACATCCATGTGACAAGCACGGTCGTTTAATGAAAGACAACTAGCAAAGCTTCAAAATCTCTACCATGAAAGTGGCTCTGAATTTTTTACTGAGACTTCAATGGGACAAAATCACATTCTTAATTCTAAATATAGTCCCATTAATGCTGAAAGTTTTGCACAATGAAAGCATGTTGCACATTTTCAAAGGCACATTATTTTTTGTACTTTTTTTTTTCTGATAATAGGAATAGGATTTCACAGAGCTTGCTGAATATTTATTTGAAATTTTCTTTTTTAATGAGGAAATTCAAAATTTGTTAGGGAAAGATTTTTCCTAAATTTCAATTGATCCAGCTCACAAAGTTGAAGGCGAGTGCCTTGCAAAGACCAAACCCAAGATTTCAAGAAAACAGAAGTCCACACAAAGCTTCTAGCATCTTGTGCTTTTCCAGGGATAATAAAATGTAAAGTAAATTGCAAAAATGGTGTCAGTAGCAGAACTTTGCCATTCTTACCAAAGAACTATTTAATTCTTTAGGATTTTTATACTTTTGTCTAGTATTGTTGAACAACTGTTTGAGTCTATTTGTATTTTTTTGAGGCCACTTGACCTTTCCCAAGCCTATAGAGTTTTGCTCCCTATTTCTGAAAAGAGTATATAGACCCCAGGAATGGCAGTATCATAGAGAAACATGATCAGGCACTTTATTTAAAATGAAAGAAAAAACTGCTTAAATTTGAGCATCTTGTTGTGGGATCTGTGTCACACAAATGAGGAGAATTCCAGTCTTGAGCAAACTTGCTTCCTGAGCAAACTTGTTTTTCCTCCTTTTTAAGCAGCCTGGGAGATTTACTCCTGAGCTTACAGCAGTTTTACATCCAGGCAACTTCATTAAAACCTTTGGAGCTACTCCTAATTATTTACCTCGAATTTCACGAGAGGACAATCAGCCCCTCACTTGCCTTTTTTGGATATATTTGTTTACTTGCCTTGTATTTTTTCCTCTCTGCTAGAAAATGGAATAGCAAAGAGACATAAGAGAATTGTCCTTTGGAGAACATGGCTCTGGAGTTACAGGTCCTCAGAGGGCTTGCACTTGAGTCCTATAAAACTTGTCGTAGGCTCACAGGCTACTGGAAACGTTACTTACAGGCGTGAATAACACGAACAACAGAATCCACCAAGTGCGAGTTACTCCTCCCTTCCCTCTTTTCACCTTAAAAAAATAGTTGAAGGAGAAACAAGAATGACAGCGAAGGGAATAAAAATTAGGATGAAATAGCAGATCATGTAAGAAAAATCTCTTCCTGCTCCAGTTTGACAACACCATTCATTCGGACCAGACCAGGAGCTCAGCGTGTACTGATTCAAGGGAAGAGGACAGCTCCTCTTGTGAGGAAAACGAGACATTTTCCTTGGAGATGCCTATGGTTTCTTCTGCATGGAGCTGAGCACAGTTTCTATCGCTCTGAGATAGAGGGGTCCCTGTTATAGCAACCTACTCTGTAACTAACTTGCAGTCCCCTTGCTAATTAAAAGCCTTCTGATCCACCCACTGAGTTGCTCCCAGGCAGGCGTGAGTGCAAGAGACAATTTCCTTTCATTGTGGAGGAAGCACATTTACAGGGTTGGGCTTTGCTTGGAGAAAAGTCACCAGAGGAAGAGAGGACAGATGATTGACAGCTGCCAGCAACAGGTTTGGTGCACACTAGCACTCCCCTCCTGCTCCCCACCCCCAAGCATACCCGCACAGCCAGGACTGGGAATCTGTAGAGGTTTCGCTGCCCCAAAATCCCAGGCTTGGGCTGTGTGTCACATCCAATCCAGAGTACAACACAGCCAGGGCTTGAAGACTGCCCCATGGTTGATTATTTGCTGATATTTCCTATTTAGTTTAAACCAACATACTGATTGTATCAGCCATAAAGCTTTATGGAGGTTGGTTTATTCCCCCCTTCAAATGGACTGTTCTCCTCTCTGTCATAAAGTTAATTTTATAGTCTTTGTTCATTTTCCTAATCTGCAAATTACATCCTCCTGTACTCTGATTACTTACTATTGGAAAAACAGACCTTCTATATTTCCCCTCTGCTTCCAGTTTGAATATTCTTTGTATTATCTTGATGACCTTAATCTCTTTTTTCCCCCCACTGGCCTTTCAAGGAAGCGGCAAATGCACCAGCAACACTAAGTGTGTCGGCCAGAAAAAACAATCATCTCAGCTCCTGCTCTATGCTTAGTCCATCAGACTCCCCTCTCCTTCTTTTTCTTTCTTTTTTTCTTTTTTTTTTTCTCCCCTCCTCCTCCAACAGTAAAGACTGTGGGAAGAAACGGAACTGTGGCCAGGAGGATTTGGCATCCTTGTAGAAATCCCTCATTTCCTATTGGGAAGGAAGGCCGTTTAGTATATTGGGAAACAAGGTATTGATATGCCAGAAACTGGCCATGGAACATTGCAACAAACAAGTCATTTTCTATTTAAAGATACATTCATTTTGTAAGAAGTGTGTTGATGCATGTGCTCACGTTTCTACTAAAATGGCCACAACACAGCAGCAGTACATGGAGCACTAGGAACAAGAGACATCTCATGGGAATTCATGCCTGGGCACCACTGAAGTCCTACTTGAACCTCAAAAATAAGGCACAGGCAGGTTTCAGATTGCTCCATGGCCTCATGTTACTTCTGTTCACTGGATGAGCATCCCTAAAACAGATCCTGAGCTCTGAGTAACTGTGAAACCATACTGGCAAGCTTGGAGAAGGAAGCCCTGAGGAGAGAAAACTGACAGATGGGATATTGCTATACACAAGGCAAAAACGGTCCACGTGAGGGAATGAGAGATCTGCCAGAGCACTTGAGCACAAGAGTGGTCCTGTCCCCCAACCCCAGTTCTTCCTCACTTTCTTTACCTGTGGTTTTCAACCTTGTTCTCATTGCACATCCCTAAAACTATGGCTGCGTGTGAGCTGACTGGCTGCAAACTTGATTTTCTTTTGCAAATACCTTTCAAAGTTCCTATGAATACCATGGGAGTCAACGGACCATCGTTTGAACATCGCAGTACAGCATCCATCCTCTGCATCAGGCATGGCTCTTTATAGACTACAAAGTGGGGAAAATGAGCTGCACACATTGCTGTCAAAATGGTGGACCCTGGTCACAGTGCATTTCGAATGGAGCATCCCTAAGCATCTCCTGTGAAGCTCCAAATATTTTAATAAACATTGTCCTTTGATGGAGACACTCACATCCTCTTTTTTGGGACTATTGGGGCCTTAACTGTGATACCTAACCACAGTTTCTAGCCAGAGGGATTTGCCTGGAAGAGGCCCACCCAGTCCTCAGCAGCACATAGGGCACGGCAGCACCCAACAGCCTGTTGAGAAGCCCCTGAAAGTGTGTTTTTCCTCCTGGAGGATTCAAGGGCTAGAAATCGTACACTCATTAGGTGGGAATTCATCTGTGTTTCCCTGCTATCCGTGTCTTCCCTCACCCAACTCCTGCCGCCGCTTTGCCTGTCTCCCTGCAGCTGCATTTCCCACTCGCTCGCAGCCGCCTCTGCTCTTCCCTCCTCGGCGTTTCTCCAGCCTCCCCTTGCCCAGCCTCCCTGGCCCTTCCTCTGCTCCCAGCTCAGCCTCACCTCCCTTGGGCTCATTTCTCTCCCTCTTTCCTCCTCTAATCCCCTCTGATCTCTCCCCCTCACCTCTCCTCTGTCCCACTTCCATCCTTTTGTTTTTCCCCCCGCCCATTTGGTTTCTTTTCATTTTAAGTCCTTCTCGGTAGTCCTGTTTCCGTTTCTCTCCCTCTTCCTTCCGACTCTCGCCCGTCTCTCTTTCCTGCCTTCTCTCCTCTTTGCCGGTGTAATACAGTGGGAGCCGCCGCTCGCAGTCCTAATTTGCGATGCAGACGGCGGGACTGTTCATGCGGCCCTCACTTGCAAACGGCAGCTCCAGCCGGAAAAATAAGACACCAATTATTTCTAGCAGCCAACTTTTTGCTTAAAAACCTTGCATTATTTCACATTAAAGACCGGCAGTCTCTGTCTGACTGCAAACTGCCCGGTGCCAGGAACGTATTTATAGAAGGACCTATGGAAGGAAGGGTTTGGGTTTTTTTCCCCCTAGTAAACACAGAGATACGGGGATTGTTTCATTTCAAATGCATGTGCAAATTCTCCAGGGCGCAGCTCGAGGCCAGAGCAGGAATGGGTCTTTATTTGTAAGCTGTTAGTCTTGGCAAGTCTGCAAAATGTTTTCCCCCGAATGTATTTTACACTCATAATTACTGCATGGTGGGTTTATATCAAATCCCTATAACTTCAGATGTGTGACACAATCTATTAAAACCTCTACCTAATTCCCGGGCACATTCGGGGGGAGGTGGGTGCTGGGGGGAGCGGGGGGCCGGGGCTGTTCCCCGCCGGCTCCGGGCGGCCGCGGCCCCGGCCCCGGCCCTTTCCTGGGCTGCCAGCGCCATCTAGCCGGGCACCGCCTCCTCCGGCCCCCGGAGAGCCGCCTGCCCGAAAACCTCCCTCGCACCCAAAAGGCCGCTTTTTGACCTTCCTGCCTGCGCTCACGGCCAGCGAAACTCCCCGGCCGGGGGGCTCTGCGGGAGGCTGAGGCCGCGGTTGATGCGCATCACGCAGCTTCGGCCCCGCGGCTCTGCCACCGCGTCCGCAGGGCCGCGTGGGAAGGGCCACGCGTCGCCCCGCAGCCCGTGTTCCGCCGGCGGCTCGGCTCCAGCGTCTTTGGGCCCCGGCGGAGACGCTTCATTGCAGGGACAGGTTTCGTGTTTGTTTTTCTTTTGTTGTTGTTGTTGTTGCCTTCCTGAGTGGTTATAGGCGCGCAGGAGCCACCAGACGGATCAGAGCTGTGGGGCCATCTGGTTCAGTAGCTTGTTGTGACAAATGCCCAGTGCACGCTGCAGAAGAGGGAAGGGCAAGAAATGTCAGAGTAGGCATTTATTAGAAGGGGAAAAAAAACCACCCTTGCCTTTGCACAACCTTTTGCTCAACTGCTATCACCTAGCAGATGAGCTGTACCCTCTACAAGAACGGGTCGATGAAGTGACTTGGATCATTTCAAACAAGAGCCAAGCCATCCTCCACTGAGGACAGCGAGCTGGTTGTTCATTGAGTCGGTGGGTGTTGGACTGCGCCCAGTGTGAATTCAACTGAGTATTTTGTAATCCTTTTGCAGACAAATATTGAAGAGGATAATGTGGGAGGGAGGGAGAATTTCACGGAAAGAAAGCTCAGGCCTCCCCAGGCTGCAGAGCCTGCTAAGCTTGGAGAAGAGCCACAAAAGCTCTGGTTGGTATTCCAAATACTGAATTGCTATTTTGTAAAGACTTGCCTCAGAAATTAGAGCTACATTTAAAATAAAAAACAACCATGAAACAATTGTGCAGGTAGTGCTATCCCTTTTACACTCTGGCTCTTCTCTCTGCCACTCCTGCCAAGACAGGAGGTGGTACCTCAGCACTGCAGCAAGAGGGCTGTGGAAGTGCCTTTGACAGATGTGTACATTTGCCCACTGCCTTTCTTGTCTCATGACTATAAGGTCTTAATATAGTAGTAGAGCAAGTTAACTGGCCTCACCTCCCCTGCTCCAGGTAGTATTTATCAGGGGTGCTGTTCCAAGCTGGATATTAGCCACCAAAGACAGGTGAATCTAACACACTTTTTTGCACTGTTCCTCACCCCAAATGAAGGAGTCTGGGGCAAAGTTGATGTGGCCAGCACCCATTTCCAAGGGTGTTAACACAATACCAAGGTGGAAGCGATGGGTTGCCTACCTTGTGACTGAGTAGCTGCTCTGCCTGACTCCACTATAAACCAGGTAACCCAACCAGTACATTTCACAGTCTGAAGAGCGGAACAGGACATTTCATCGTTGCTTGTCACATGAGAGAGGCACCCCATCTCCTACACCTCACTAAAGATAGCTGAAGCTCATGCTAAGCCTTGTGTGCACACAGTCAACAGCACTGGATGAAAAGACCTTTCCAAAGTCCATCCTGACCCTTGGAAACTAAAGCACTTGTAGCAGACTGAAAATTTGTGTTCCCCCCCCGCCTTCCCTTCTTGAAGAGCCCCATTGTCTGCAGGACAAAGTCCTCTGCTGAAAGAGTGGCTCTGAAGTTCTTGCCATCAGCTTCGGAAATAAAACACACTCACTGTTTCTTTCCTGACTGAGATGCCTGCTGACCTCTTCTCTCACGTAACATAAAACTTTCACACTTCAACTTCTCTGGATTTCTTAAAGTAACACTTGGAAACACAAACCAGTCAACACCTCGGGGAGCCAGGGCACTTGGCTGAGGCATTGCACTGCTGTTGTTAAGCCAGAGCTCCACAACAGGAGTCAGATGACCAGGCAATGGAGACTCGAGACAAATGCAGATAAGGGCTTCTTGCTAGGCAATACAACCCACGGATCAGTGGCGCTGGCCATTGCTGCTTCTCCTAGACACCTTCCAGGTTACTCTGTGCCTCTGATTCCTGTCCAACATTTTGCCTGTCCCTCTCCTCAGCCGCCTTCTCAAGAGAAGCCCAAAACACTCCAGTAACGCCACTGGTAGAGCTGCATCTGGTGTTTGCTGAGCAGAGAGAGTGTAACTGGAGAAGATCTTAGAAACTGTCTGTCCTCACATGTAATACTTTCTCGCAGGAGAAATGAGACTGACTCCCTGCTTAGTTGGGCTGTGGTCGAAGTACCATTGCCATAGAACTGGACGTACCACGACAGATTCCTTTGCGGTGTGGAAATTGTCATCCACATTTAATTCTGGGGGAAACGAGAGTGAAAACATTAATTGCTCTGGATTTCTGCTTCCCAGCATTTTCCAGGATACTTCACATGCTGTGTTCCTAGTGTTTAAGAGTGTGATAAAGCCATATGCTTGGTGAGAAGAGATTCCTTTGCACTTTGTACAGTAAGTGCTTGTTTGTGAGGGGCAGCTGGGGATGCTCCAGCTCTCCCGGGTTGGTGTGGTGCCTTGTGGATCACGCACGGCAGCGCAGGGGAGTGGTGGCTGGGTCAGGGAGCTGCCATCAGCACACACACTCACAGCGTGCATACCAGGAGCTGAATATTGATTCCTGGCAAATACTGCATCACCAGACTCATTTTTGCTGTTCCTGTTGTCCCACGAAGCCTGAACTGTAGCTTAAATCCCAGAATGCCCTTGTCAGCATTTCTTACTGCAGTGAAAGTGCAGTTTTGTTCTGAAGAGGAGCTCTAGAAATGGTATTACTGGGTTCCACATTTACTCTATCTTAGTGACTTCCCAGAAAATTGTCTTACCTTGCACACAGAGGACTGCCTTTTTAGCTGCAAGTTAAACCTGAGATCTGAAAGTGACTTTGGGTTCTTTCCATTGCCACCAGGAATAAAGACTCTGCAACTGCAGCTTTGCTAATTGTTCTGTCAATTACTGCAAATTATTTCTATTTATTTACTTATTGTATTTATTTACCGCTATGCTATCAAAACTGCACTCAGAGCTATGCAATACACCAATAAAGACAGCCTTTGCTGTGGGAACCTTGCAGCTTTATTTTCGTTTGCTCAAGAAGTACTCTATCTGCTGAACCTGCAAGCAGGCAAAGGAGGTCAGAGCCTAATCCAGCATCTACTGGACTGGCATGAATGAGTGTTGGATCTGCTCTCTGACAGGGTTTTAAGAAAGTGTTAGTTTTGATAGAGATTTTTTTTTTTTTTTGCTGTGGTCCCATCATTTTAAACGGGCAGAAAACAGAATTATAAGCAACCTCCCTTAGCCAAATGAGCTTCTTCCTTTTACTATAATTATGCAAGCACTGCTAGGTGAAGTCAGGTGAACAGTATATAAACCCAGTTAATACAATAATGACACATGTGATTGTGTGCAATGTGGCAGGCAATTGTACACTAAACAGGAGCATTAGTGGTCACTGCACATGATAACTCACTGTGACACCTCTTATTTTCCACTGTATGGAAAGAAAGCAAACAGAATAATATACCTCCCCATGGCTCCCCGTATTTTACAAAAAGCTTGTCATTAAAGAAGTGTAATTTTCTATTCCATTCTCGACAGACGGTTCTTTTGCATAAAATATTCTCCTGTTCTCTGCCCCTTACTCCCTAGAGCTCGGCTCCCCAAAGACATTAGTCCCCTTTAGAACAACCTCCATAGGAACAAGGCGCTCCAATTCACCTAAAATTCAGGGATATCAAGTCTGACAGCTCCACACACTGAACTCCTGGTCTAAAATGCCCTCTGCTTTTCAGATCCCCAACAACTGAACACTTCATTGAGAAATTCTAGTTCTTTGCATATTAGGAAACAATCAGAATCTGTCAAGTAAAATATCAATATAGATTTCTTTCCACTGTAACATCTGTATTTGTGTATAAATGAATCAGATATAAAATGATAAAGCCTGACAAATAAACATTTTATTATGTATAACTATAATACTAAAGATATCATTCATCATCTTACAGTGAAGAACTGTTTCATAGAAAATATCTAGTCTTTTATGTTTTTATAGAGTGGTTGAAATATTTTGCACAAAATGCTCTTAATAAAAAAAAATCACCTTTTCTCCCTGAAACAAAATTTGTCATTAAAAATTGTTAACTTAATTAACATAATCCATTTTCCTTGGCATTCCCTGTGTCTGTTTCTGCTGATACTGTTATTAAAGATTTGATCAGAACGATGTTTCAAATTATTTTAAAATTTGTTTTCCAAATCCCATATTTTCCTCCTGGAAAGTACTATAAAAAAGGAAAGAGAAACTTGAAAAAGGATTCTGGAAAAGGACTGGGGTTTTTTTGGAATATGTTGCAGAAAAATATTTTTTAAAGAGTTGGAGTGTAAAGTAAGTATAAATCCAGTACTGGAAAACAGATGACATACATCTTTTTATACTGTTTTCTTAAAATGGCTTCTTTAGTTTTGACCAGCTCGCTGCATTTCTGTATCTGGGGAAGGCATGATTTGTTAGAACTTTTCGGATCATCTATCATTTCATACGGTATTACATTTTACAATACCAAAGCTTAGCTAGATTATCGCTGCTGAGGAAGCACACACACATTCATACAATATATGTATTTATTTTAGTGCACATTATAGGTATGCACATAGAAGAACATTCCATGGGAAATGTGTTCCTATAATATATAGCTATATAATCTACTATATATAAAGTAATGCTTACTCATAGATAATTGTATATAGGAACGATAGAGGCAAAAACCTTCATCGCTGTGCAATTTTGTTAGCGAAGGCTTTGCAAATGAAAGTTCAATATAGCACCCTGGCTGAAGCACAGCACACATCTGAACTGCACAATTCTTATCTCACTGGTGGTTCTTGCAAGGAAGATATGAAAGTCTCATTCTTTCATAAGAGGGCTGCGTGGAATTGAGGATTGTATGGTTCTGGGGAGACTTACTGTATAATATCAGAAATTGCTAGACATTTGAAGACAGAAATGTCTTTCTCCTTTGAGTATTGCATCCTAAGTGCCAGCCAGAAATGATTTATACATGCTCATCCTTATTATGGACTACACATAATAAGGGCATGATAGAAATCGTATCTGCATAGATTCAGGCAGTTCCAAGAGATCTGCTGCCAGTTTTGTTTGACAAGACACTCAATCAAGTGAAAAGGTTCAAAATATTTCAGGAGGAACCTTCTGCATTTTTAAGACCCAATATTTGTATCCACATAACAGAAATCCTAAATGAGAGCAACATTAGTCTATATTCACCCTAAGTTGCATTTTGCAAAGAGGAAAATATTTTGAGCTTGGCTGCCAGCATTTTAAAATAAACATTTTATTCATTTCATCATTTCAGTAAGTTCCAACACATTCCTGTTTCTTTTTTCCTTCCTTGGAACAATGCGAAACAGGATAATAATGTGCTGGAAAAAGGATCTCAGAACACATTTTATATATTATTTTATTAATTGGGCTGAGGGCGTTCCATTATTCTACTTAATGCCTCTACAGCTCTCTTCAAATCCTACCTGATCTTTGAAATGCAGGTCATTTTCCAAAGAAGCAGATGCATAAAGAAAAACAGAGCACTTCAGAGAATTTTATACAGACAGAAATTATAGTGATGGGAATTGACATTCCTTAGAGTGTATCAGATTTTCCATGGAATGTTCCACTGCTCCCATTTAGGCCTAGTTCATCCAAACTTGAGCAATCCCATTACAGTCAGTAAAACTACTCACATGAGTAAACCTTCACAGGGCTCACTTCTGACGGGCAGGGAAGGAGGGCAGGTCTTGTCCTTAAAAAGACAAAAGCAACTCAGCCCGAAGGATTGGCTTTGCTGTCTCTCATAGAGTTAAAACCCCCCCCCCCCCCCCCACCTCCCCGCGTCTTGAAAATCCATGGACATGCAAGTCAAGTCGTTAAGCTGCTCCTAGAAAAGCTCTTTTCCTAAGACAATGTTGTACAGCACAAACTGAGTCATGCGTAGGCCAAGAGGCTGTGCCATAGCAAAGCACCGAGAAGTAAAACATTCACTCTTCCAGCACTTACTGCACTGACAGCTTGATAAAATGGTTCAAGGCATAATGTTCAAACAGAGGGAGAAAAAAATTAAAAATGTAATAATAAAGTTAAATGTAACTGTTTTAAAGTATAATTCTTTGGAGAGCTCAGTTTTATGTTGGGCCGGCATTTGAAGTAGCACTAGTCATTATTAACGGGAAGCACAGATAGAGGAGATTTAAATCACTAAAGTAATAAAATCTGAACGAGGGCTAGCACCTTGAAAGGCTCTTGGAGAGAAGATTGCATACAAATGCAATTAAAACGATGCTTATAAAATACTAAGATGTTAATTGGGTTTAGTCCCAGAAGCCCCAGCAGTACAGTATGTCAGAAGTTAGCTGGTTTGAAGTTTAAAAAGAGTGGTTTAATTTGTACACCTTGTCCTAATTACGAAGCTTTCTGCAGCCTGTGTATCGGCATGGTTTATTGTAGCTTAGAGCTTTGTAAAACAAACACACACCAGTTAATTGGGTTATTGCAATGGAAAATTGGGCTGCAGAACTGAAACCTTCCTTGCTAGTGTTTTTTTACAGCTTGTAATGAACGCTCCAGCAATGTCAGGATAGACTGATTTGTAAGGTGTGCAGTTTACAACTTGGTTATACCGCTGGTCCGAAAAATAGGTGATACAGTGAAAACAAAGACTAGCATGATATAATGTTGCTGAGCTGGTGGGTTGAAGCCCCAGCTGGCTTATTTATATCTTGCAATCCCCCCAAATACTCCAGCAGGTCTGAACTCTACATTCCCACATTCAAGAAAGGACCATAATAAGGCAGGGAGAGAATACCATGGTTGTTCGAGGAGCCCGTGGAGGCTGTGAGCACCTGCTGGGGGTCCTGTGAGGTCGTGTGTTTTTTCTCATAATCAGTAAATAAATACTTAGAATAAGAACAGGGTAATACAAAGAAAGGGCCAGAATGGGAGACGTTACTATGCAAGTGCTGCTCAGGACCACTCTCCTTGGAGTTCCTTTGTCCCATTCAGCTGATACCCATTTCTTTGTATGAAGGAACACTTTCCAAAAGAAAATCTAGCCTCTCCCCTCCTGTCTTGCTTCAGTCCAGACTTGATGAAGTTGGGGGTCTCAGAGCACACTCCGGCAAAATCCTTAGCCAGGTCATGAAACCTCCCATATGTAGTTTGCTGTTATTTGTTGTTAAACCGACTCTGAGGATGGCACCCCTCAAACTTGTACTATAGCAAATCAGAAGTTGCTTTGCTGAGGTCAGTGGATTCATCCTAACGGAAAGCAGATACCAGGAGAAGTGACCAAGAGCCCTGCCATCAGCTCAGTGGTGATCACAAAGGCAGCATGACCCTAACTTCCCCTTCCCTTCTCCGGCTCTGCCCTTCGAGGCCAGACTCCAGGGTCCAGCTTGGAAACTTTATGAACCCTCAAATGCTGCAGAGGGTGGTGTGAAAAATTGACATGACTCTGATTTAGGTCCTTGATGTGGGGACTTCCTCCAGCAAGGGGAATTTCTCCTCTGCCTCCCTGGGGAACTGCACTTTGTCAGTCACTTTGGGACAGGCTTCTACTGAAAAGCAGTGAGCTGCTCAGGCTCATATGGGTTTGCACCAACCCCGCTGCAGGTCAGATAGGTGTCTGTTTGGAGAAGCGTGGGAGCGCACACACCAGGGAAAGCTGGCAATACACTGGGAAAGTGGCAGATCTAGTTTTCTGCATGTTTCTCAGAAGACTGACAGCTTCTAGGCCCCAGGCAGTGACTGCAACAGAGCCATGCCCAAAGTCTCTAGCTAAAGTGCATGAATAGTGCAGCTGGGATCTAGAGACACTGTACCTCAAGGTACAGGTCAGGGCATAACAGAAATAGTATAATGTGTGATGGGTCCTACAGTCAGCAGACTACAGGACGGAGGAAGGAATGTCCCTTTGCACATCATTATCTCATTTGTATGTATTATTTATGTCATTATGGGCACAGCACTAACAGACCACTTTAATTAGTCTTCAGGTAGCAGATAAGTTGCTGAGAGGAAGAAACGGTCATGTAATCAGAAATGCTAACTTTTTGCAGTCCAGATGACACGACTAGCATTAATAGATCATATACAATGGGTCTAACCTTCTGCAGTCTTGAGATACATAAGATAACTTAGAAATGTATAATAGTATGTACCTATGCGGATAAAGTTCTTACTACATATAGGAAATTGATACTGGTTTTGTATCATTACTACTGGTTATATTTGATGGGAAATGCATGCTAAGAAAATCAGTGTGATCACTAGGTAACTCCAGGTTTTCAGGTTGCCCCTTCCCACCTTCCCCAGTTAACAGCCTGTCCACACAGCTATCACTTCCCTTTAAAGGTTTGCAAAGCCCTGCATTTTCCAGTCTTGAGTAGTTGCCACCCCAATTGCTGCATTTACATGCTACTTAAGATACATCAGGGCATAATCTCACCTCATTGAGGAGGGGATTTACATACATAGCTCCCATTAGCATTTATAGGCAATACGCATATAACTCACAGCCCAACACAGAATGAAAATATAATTATCATAACCATTGCCACATTGCATGAGGCTTGGGCCATTCTGAGGCATAGGTCTAATTAGCTTTACGCTGCAGAAGATTTGAGTGTAGTAGTTTCTTTTTGACTTACTGCGCAGTGCTTGGTTTGAATATTCAAATGTATTGTTTCTTTTTAAAGTAGCTCCTTCATGGCTCACTGTGTCATGTCAAAACTCCCTTATCTTAGTGACTTTTTGTAAAAGTCCCTGCAGGCGCATTAAGATACATTTTCAGCCTGCTCTGTTGATCTCTGTTCTGGCTTCATTGTTTATAAATGCAAAAGACAGTGCTGCGCTGGTAAGACTTTTATTTTTTATTCACCAGGATTTGCCAGCAGTGAAGTTATATAACACTAAAAGGAGACTTACATGCACTATTTCCAGATAAATGCATTTTGTGTGTGCTGAATTCACTTCAAAAGTTTATGATATTTGCAAAAATGGCAGCTCGAGTCCTTATCACATAGGTCTGCCGGCTTTCATTGCGTGCAATGTTCCCTGAAGTTGGGAGCAGTCACTCTTGCCTTCCCATGCAGGCAAAGAAGAGAGAGATGCACTGCCAGGAGACAATTAAGATTTTAGGTGGATTGAGTGAAGCTCAAGAGGGTCTTATTTCTCTTTATTGAGATGAGAAATTTATCCCACCTTATCTTAGAGGCCTAGCTGATGTACCTAGAATCCCCTTTATGAAGTATTGATTTTAGGATGCTAGATCCATAACAATCTTGAGGTAAAAGGCCGTGTCTGTAGGAGCACATATCACAGAATAATTTCTTTTAAAGGATCTCTGAGAGACAAGTGTCTGCAAACTTGTTTTTTTATAGGAGGCCAAGTCTCAAGGTCCTTCTTTAGTTTCACTCACCTCTCCAGAATGAAGGGTTTTCTTGGATACAGAATGCATAAGAAATAATGAGCAAGATCTTCAAGGTTTGGGCCTTCCTCTACTAAGAGCCACCACATGATTCCCAGCGGCTGCCTGTATTCACTAGCTCAGCTCAAGTGGGCTGCACATTATGCAGAGTGTTCCCAATGCCACTTGAACTCTGAAGTGCATCTCCAACCATAAATGCATCTGCCATCTCAAGAGCCTGCAAACAAGCTTAACTCCTGGGCTTGATGTGGGGGATCTTTGCTACTCCTAAGGGTGTATCTTTGCATTACAGCCAAGTTGGTCAAATGGAAAGCCCCTGCCAAAAGGGAGATACCACTTCAGCCTCTATCTACAGCCACATGCCTCTGCCTCTCCCTTCCTTGGTGGATGTATTCATCATACGGTCACTGGGCAGCTCAAGCATCTGGTTGACTTGCAAAATAAATTAATATTTTTCTGCTGGATCAGCCACTTGTATCAACTCATCCCATAAGAATGCAATTACCAGTTCTGATGCAAAGGGGAATTTTTGCATACCGCAGGAGTCAGTCTGCTTTTTGGGTGCAGCTCTTCATCAGAACTGCTCAGTGCAACATGAAACTTTACCCTTAGGTTGTCAGGTCTGGGGCAAAAAAAAAAAAGTAACATGGAGGTGAAAAGGGGAGATGACCTGCATGTGCATGCAATATTAATCGTCACATTGATTGAGGGTTTCATGGGAGATACAAGTGGATGAAGAAATATTAAATAGAATGGTACCAGGAATTGATTAGGTGTTACACAGTGGATGCTTAACTCTATTCCATTCCATTGTTTAAGCATTCAGAAAGTCCACGTGGGTGGTATTTGAAAAGTTTTGAGCAAAACACTAAGCAATGTAATAATAATAATTCTGCAGCACTTTTTGACATCCGAGTCCAAATACTATTGAATTTAATTTCTACTTCCATGCAAAGTCCTTGGCTAAGAGTTCTTCTCTTGGGCAATTGCAGCATCTTGAGGGGGGTGGTACAGCTACATTCACTTTCTCTATAGTCACTCTGGGATGTTGCAAGATTTCAGGAAATTGGATCCAGGTAAGAGAGTGGGAAATAATGAAAACTATTCTAAGCCTACTCTTGTCCACACATGGAACGTGATTATTTTACTAAAAAATACAGGCGCACCAAACAACAATTCTCACTGTGGAACCCAAGAAAGTGAAAGATGCTCCATGATCTGTTCCTAAACTCAGCCCTCCAAAGCCCAGCCAAGTCACTACCCACAGCTTCACTCACCAGCAACCCAGCTGAATGCCTGTGTCCTTGTTGAGGAAGAGCCTAGGAAATCTCTTAGTCATAGCATCTGTGGTGGTGAAGAGCCAAAGACTGAAAAAATAGATCTAACCAGTATTGGGTTGTTTTCATTCATCAATGTTCAGCAACATATTTTGCTTCTTCCACCACCATTGTTTTGGAGGGAGTCATGTGAAAAGGCATGTCAAACCTGAATTTAGAAATGAACTAGCTCCTAGAAGTTTCATCTCTTGGGCATTCAGTCATTCCATGAAAAACAGGGAACTTGCAACAAAAATAATCTCAATTTTTTCACAAAACTTTCTGTTTTGACCAAAAAGTCAACAGTTGGAGTGAATATGGTGACAGAAGGTTGAATGGAAAATTTTCAGCTAGCAGTTTCCTGAGCTTCCCCCTTCTTAGAAACACATTGACAATTTGGAAACTGAAACTATCCATCAAGTCACTGGGCTGCCTTTCTGCTGAGGTTGCCTTCCAAAAAAGGGTACTGCCAGCCACCCTCCAGTCCTGCTCCTCTCTCAGTTTGAATATCACCCTCAGGCCTGGTGTCCAAAATGCAAAAGCAATGCTCTTAGGGCCAGGACCCATCTCTGGAGAGAAAGGAAACACTGGCATCTCCTTTTCCTTCCTGGGAGTGTTGGCAAACACCATTGCATCAGCAATGTAACTAGCTAGTCTGAACTCACAGAGAAATCCCTCTGCTGTGGCACCACTGCCATTTCAATCAACATCTGACTCCTTCAGAAAGGCGTTGCGAGTCTGCTTTGTTCCACTCGCTGTTCTGGAAGCAGGAGATAAGTGACACACTCCAACTTGCCGAGGGCTTTGGGAAAGTCATCTTGCTGGAGGAACTGTAGGAGAAGTCTCCCTGGGAATAGCAGCTCATATTTAACCTCCCCTAGATCATGTCAATGTGAGTCTGGAGAGAACAGGTCTTTCATTTTTCTTCCTCAGTAAGCTACCATATGTACCTCATCCCCCACTTAAGCTAAGAGATTGATGGCTAAATTGCTTAACCCTGGTGTTTTTAATTAATTAGGTCTACTTCATAGAAGGTTTAATACAGTAGTTTAATTTAGACTTTGCTCAGTGCATGATATAAAATCCAGATTTATTACTATTTTTTATCAATTTTTATTTTTATATGATTCAGTCACTCATATAAAAAGACTACTGTATGTTATAGACTTTAAAAAGTGATTCCCTGTAGGTATTGTAAAGTATAGGGTCTATTATATGACAGTAGTGTGTTTATAGCTAAGTTTTGGTGCATTGTTCAGGAATCCATTCAAAGATGGCATATAGAAAAGACATTTTATTCTGTAAAATAGTAAGGGAAAGTACCTGTTCTTTTTAAATATCATCTTACACTGCTTTTACATAATACTGAAGTGTATGGGATAACCACTGCTTTAAGAAACTCAATACTACAAAGAAAATTACTTTGAATCTTTAAAGAATAAAAAAGGCACAACATTTTGTTGATAGGTCTTTCATAAAAGACCTGCAGAGCTGTAATCTGGTGAAATCCACTGCTACTCTTGGTTAATGAGCAATTCGTTAGTTAACAGATGTTGTTATTAACATGAGAGGTACCTGGTTTATAACAGCAATACTTAATCACGGCGTGGGGTGGCAGAATCATTTATAAGAGCCAATGCAGTGGCATTGTGGCAACTGTAAGTGCTGCCATGTGGGAACACAAGGTGAAGGGGTCACATATCTATTCTGGTGCATGTGTTTGTGCTCCGTTTTGGGGCATTCTGGTTGCCCTCAGCAAAATTCCAGCAAAAGCGACTTTAGAAGAAATACAAGCAAAGACTGCGCGGAGACCATTTTAGTCAGGGAATCAGTTATATTGTCTTGATTTTAATCAGATATATTCTGTTGTGTAAATCTGGCCCCATGAACATAAAACGTACAAAAGATCTTAAGGTACTGAGATGACCCAGGAATGGATGAAACACAAGGACCTTTCCTAGCCAACAGACAAACTGACAGGTCCCTGTTTCTATAACGTGACACTGCCAGAAACTTTCAGAAAGTTTGGGGATGTTCCCCTTTTATGGAGCACTCAGTTTCCAGAGCCTGGTTTTTCAGATGGCTGGTTTTTGCTGAGAGTCATGCAGCTCTGGCCCAGGTTTCACTCCCAGTATTTCAGCTATTAAAGGTATCTCAAGGTAAGCACTGAAAATTTTTATTCTCTTCCTTGAATTTTGGCCCAAGGAGCCCAGGCAGTTTGCTTCTTTTCTGAGGAAATTACACCAGCATACTGATCTTATTTTCCCAGAGTGCTAAAGAAATACAAGGGCACTTATGACTCTTACGAGGGAAATGGAGGGAAATAGAGGAGAATGAAGACAAGAAGGAACTCTCACAATGCCCCCCCTGCCCAGCTGCCAGCAAAAAGCATGATAACATAAAGTCTCTCAGGGCATGCCACAAGGAAAACCAAGTAAATTAAAATAGAAAACAAACAAGCACCTTCTAAATATGAACCTGACTTTCTAAATTACGATTTAGGTCTGGAAGGTCTCAGGTTTTTTAGGCTAAATTTAAACCCTTCAAGGTGCATAGTCACTCCAAAACACAAACAGTGACCATACTTCATAAGAAAATAATGTCTTGACACTGTGCCTGTAAGCCTAGATATAAAATGCTACCTAGGAAGACTCTAGGAAAGGCAATTGGGATACTTCATGTCACCAGATTTAACATCATGAAAGTAGCAAATACGAAGGAAGGATTCAGCTCCCCTTGCTGCCCTTTGCTTCCAGTTCATCAGACATTTCCTTCTTCCTGTAAGTATTATCTGTCTGACCTGAGCAGACTTTCAGCCAGATAACCTTCATCCTTGAGTCAATCCTCTCAGTCATTGCACAGGCTGTTCTAAAAGCAATGGCAGCTTAATGCAGGTTATTGATAAGCTGAAGACATCAAAGCCCCTGCTATCATCAGTAAAGCACCTAGCAGCACTTGAGCAGCAGCTGTACAAGAGGCAAGGAGGACTTGGAGAGGAGCAACTGCTCAGTACAGCCCTCCTGGATTCCTCAAGGGAAAATTATGTAGCTGCACAATGGTCAGTCCTTCCACCAAAGGCAGTGGATGCTAAGGATGTGAAAGATCTCCAGATCTTCGAGTAGCCCAAGAGTATCTCTCTGTAAAGCAAGAAGAGTGGGGACAGAAACGCAAGTTTTATTTCCAACTCTTTTCTAAGTAGTGTTAACTCAAGGCAAGAGCCCATAGTATTTCTCATGCAAATTCATGCAGGGCAGTTGACAATAAAGGCACAATAATATGTGGTTTGAAAAAAAGCTCTATTAGAAGAAGGAACAAGTGCAGGTTAAAAGGTAAGCTTGCAGCTTAGATTCAAATCAGTGTATTGACTCAGCTTTACAGATCCCCAGTCCAAAATGAATTCCACACAATAACTAAGCAGTTGCCTTCCAGAGGTGTTAAGCCTATTTGCGTCTTGTTTGTTTTGGAATGGCCAATAAAACAGCTTTAGATGATGTCAAACAGTACTTAGGCTCATACAGAGGGACACAGCTGCTCAGATAAATACTCAAACCCCGAACCATGTTCTGTTTTATAAGTCATCAAAAGCTCTTTGAAAATCCACTTGGTATGTACCTGGGAGCTAACGTGACTTCCTCACACCTGCCAAACCACTCTGGGCAGGTCAGAAGTAGGCAGTAAGTTTGCCCACCAGTCTAAGTTTGTGCTATTATTTATTTTCTCCTAGGAAAATTGTAAAGCCTTCTCATATCTTTCTGAATAGTAATCTCCATATGACACTGCCATCCCTGAGATCACGTGCTGCCACTGCTTCTTGCAGCATAAAAGTGGCAGATAGTTGTAAGCATGTACAACCAAAGCTGCCTGAAGGCACTTCCCATCATTTTACTTAAGACAATTGCTATTGCCAGGCAAGTCCCTCACACAGTTCCTTCTCTATATATTTATTCTTTTCTCTGTTGCTCCCTTTGACTCTTAATTAAAACCCCTCAGACTTGAAGTGTGCCTTTAGCCTTTAGTTTTCAGACAAACATATACTACACTTCAGGTATAAAACATGAAAAGCACAATGTAAGCTCTGAAGAGAGACTCATTCCAGTGTTTTTGGGATGAGAGAAGGCTCCGGTCCTTATCCATGTTACACTGGTGTCAGTTAGGAGTAATTCCATAAAAGCCAGAAATTATCAGAGCTAAGAGCTGAAGGTGCTCTGTGGTCCCACATTCAGCCCCAGTGACCATATGCAAAACCAAGAGGTTAAGAAACTGCTACTAACTCTACGTGCCAAGCAAAACACAGGAGGTGCTTTAGGGCATAACAGCACTTACTTATTAATCCTGAGCCCTGGTTTAAAACCAGTCACTGGCAGAAATAGTAACTCAGAGGGACACGTCCTGGTGTTCCATTTATCTTTGCTGTGAATCAGAAAAAGGGAGGTAGGGCAAGGAGCACGTTGCTGAATTGGTGTTATGTTTCAGACAGTCAGACAGGGCTGAGCCAGACTAATGTACCAACTATAGCAATACTCTCCTGGGCACAGAAGAAGGAAAAGCTGCCAAGAGATGTTTGAGAAAAAATATCTGTAGGTGGGCTTCCTGCAAATGCTTGATTCCAACACACCAGCCTGAGTCCTTCGTAGGAAGACAAAGCTACAATTCTGGGCATAACATACACAATTTTGATCCTAGAGTGCTCCATGTTGCCAGTTAGGAGAGATGGTTGGTTAATGGAACTTTGTACAGATTCATGTCTCTGCCTTCGCTTCAGGGGGCTTGAACAAATGCTTCAAAAAAACCCAGAAGCAGCAAAGAGGAAAAAATAAAAGGAAAAGACCAGTGCATCCTTTGTCCAAAGTGGTCTCTGTGCTATGACTTATCCAAAGTGTGGATCAGAACTCACAGGATTCCTCAGAGTTACTGAAAACCAACACAGTTACTTCCTTCTGAAATGTTGATGAGGAGTTGAAACTTTCAGAGAAGGTGAAAATTAAGGCAGATTGTTTGATGGCAATAATGGTTTCTTCAATGCAACGTGATCATTTGCTTTTTATAAAGAGGAAAGAAGGGATAACATGACCAACACCAATCAAACCATTTACAATGGCCAAAAGAGATGGAGCTGAGGCCTTCAAGTACTACAAAGAAGCCAAGTAGGGTAAGGAGAAAGATGACAAGAAGTTGGATACAAGTGCAAAATTATTTCCTTTCCATTCAACATAATAATAGACCTACAGCTGACCTTGAAACTTCCAAAAGGTGCCCTTGTATTGAGGCCTGGAAACAGTAGAAACAGCAGAGGGCTTCTGATCTCTAGGAACTTCACTCACTCACTGAACTTTTGAGCTGTCATTTCCAATAAACTTGGCTGCAGATGAACCAGAACTTTTTTTTTTTAAAGGAAAACTATTCATAGTTTGAAAAAAGAATTGCGGGGATTTTTTCCCTTTGTCGTTCCATTTGACGTCCAAAAAAACTACAATATCCTTGTGGAGTAGAAAGTGAAATAGATGGAAGAGGAAAAGCAGTAAGAATAATGTTACAATGAAACCACAAGCAACAGAAGAGGAAATGTTAAAGACCCCAAACCCAAAGAGAAAAATCAAGCTAAGAGCACGTCTTTAAAGCAAGTGAGACCCAAATGTGCTTAGGGAAATTAAGCGATTCCCTATACGAGCTACTTTCTCATTTTAAAATGGGTTGATAATGATTAGCAACCAACATATTAAATGAATATCTCTTTCTACTATCAAAAGTTTTAACTTGTCTATACCAGACTTGACTCCTAAACCTAAGCAGTTCAGGAAGGTGACCTGAGATGACAGCAGAGGATGACATGCTATTGACTACAGTGAAGAAGTAGGAGGAACGATTGTGCCTATCAATTATTAAACAGAGAGAAAGGAAGGACCCAGCGAATAACTAATACATGGAAGCTTCCACCTCTGTGCTCCATGCAGACTTTGGTAGCCTAGATTTATAAGAAGAGGAAGCTTTATTATGGATAAAATTTAAGTGTAAAATGATCAAATGGTTTCTCTTTAATCAAATAGTCATTAAAAACCTGTTTGCTGTCAATCCGATGTAAAGCAATGTAATCTTTGGGGTACTAGGCAAATGTTCCCCACATCATGCAGAATGGGGAGTGCAAAATTAGGCAGTAATTACACTGAGGACTAAATCCCTGAGTCACTGAAAACCTCCACAAAATGCTTGGTGGCACTGCTAATGCAGCCAGTTAGGAAAATCTTGGCTGATGAATGGGAAGAGAAACAGTACAGCAATAAATTCCTATGTCTACTCTGCAGTCAATAGATTTGTCTTGTACTATATTCAAGCTGGGTGTTTTTCACCTTGTACAGAGAATCAATGCAAAATTTAGGCTACATTTAAGTTTGCATAAGCCAAAGCTTTCCAAAGCTTCCTGAGTACTTCCTAACTGTTCCCATGAGTTCCGTACATGGTTTTTCATTTTCTAGTAGAGAAGGATTGCAATTTTTAACTTGTTCCAAGCCTGCTCCCACTTCCTGTCATTCTGTGCCTGCTCTGCATCTTGTATATTGACCTTTCTGACGTAGCAGAGATTTACAAGCAGAACTACCTTGCTGAGGCCCTTTAGGTTCCAGAAATAGAAAGAACCTTGCCAGAGGTAGATGCATGCATGAAATGAGATAGCATATTCTACATCTGATAAAGCTTCCTTGGCTTAGGTATCTGAAAATCATTACCTGTGTCTATTTCTGTAATGCATATCGATCAAAAAAAACCTGCATGCTTCTTACTGGTTCTCAAAAACCAAAGTTTTAGCCAGATATGATCTGAACTGACATGTTTACCAAAATGGTGATGGGCTACAAGAAAGCCAAGGAAAAACCTCCCTTAAATGATCCCTCTTAAAATAGAATAAACAGTAAATGGCACCAAATCTATTTCCTTTAATTCCTAGAACTACTTTTAGGAATAGAAGTAGAATTTGCCTAATAACCTTTATAACGAGGAAGTGAAAAAAAGACTTCCAGGCTTCATTATGGTGGGATTAAGTCAGAACAAATCCACTGACTCCAGTGGCATTACCTCAGCCTTACACCACTGCATCCAGAACTCCCTCAGCATCAGCAGAGCTGCAGCCGGTTTCCTTTGCTGCCTTAGATCCAAATCCCACCATAAATCTCAGGTTTCATTTGGCTGGGAAGGAGGACGTTTTATTTTTCAAGTCTGCCATCAGTTGGCAGTGGTAGTTTTTTAAAAAGGCTGTTGATATTTGTATCCATCTTAGATCCACTGAAAACAATGGCTTTAGCGTGGGAAGGTCCAGATCTGTTGCTAATTTGTTTTATGGGAGGCCTTTTAGCAGAGAATTTTGATCCAGAACTCAATAGAATTAGAAAGAGAAGAACAAGTGAAGTCAGGGGACTTGAGATCAGAGCTTTTGCCTCTGACACATCCTTGGTTACCAGTAACATGGAGAGTCACCTTTGCATTACAAGATCGAATGCAAAAGTTACCATCAACCTGCAAGGTGCTGAGGGCTTCCAGCTCCTTTTACACTTGGTGAAGAGATGGCAGCTTGCAGGATCAGACCCTGTGGGTGCCAGGGAAGACCGATAGCCCCTGCCAGCTCCTGCACAAGGAGGAGAGATCCTCAGTCACACCAGAAACCCTATCAAAGACTGAGCACAGGCAAGCTGGTGTTCAGTCATCGGCGTATGGATGCCTCACCGAACAGTTGGGGTTTTAATAGGCTAGATATTGTCCCAGCATTTGGTATTCATAGATAATAATAGAGATTAGGTTTACTTAATATATTTGCTATTTAGGCAGATGATTCATGTTAAGCCATCGGCATTCAGTGGCAAACATCATTAGTTCAAATTGTATGAGAGAAAGGCCCAGGAAGAGGAGTCACAATCTGGCCTCTATCATAAACAGCTGTGTTTCTAAATCACCATTTTCGGGTTGTTTCCTGTAGTTGTTGGTATACACTGTACACTGAAAATTAGGCCTCAAAAACACTTATTAAAAATTTATACAGCTTATGACAGGCTCTTTCAGAAACATAACCCTTAACTAATTCATGTTCACTTACCCTGCAGTTTTCTATTTATAATACTTTACAATTTCTGTGTATTTGTACTATAAATTATTCAATGACATCAAGGTTTTTATTTTGATGAGAGAAATTTTGATGAATTTGACAGAGTAATTACTTCAAATCCTGTTCTGGATTGCTATGAAAATATTTAATTTTATTTACTCCAATAAATAATTAAAATGTGAGAGTAGCAAGCATACTTGTAGTGCCTTATAGCCTGTGACTTCTGTTTGCTTCTCCCTAATTAAAATAGCAATGTTTATGTGTGTACTGATTTAAAATAATAATAAATTACCAATTGGGGAGGGACATCTAAAGGAGGAGGAAAAAGACTCTTGTAGCAACAAGCACAGTCTAAATACACGAAAAGATATCCTGAAGAAATAGGAAGTTATTGATGCCCCCAATACTGTTAGATAGAGGCACTCAGGATAGAATCTCAGCAAGGTACATGTTACTCAAATGAAGACTATTCCTTTTGTGGATTTAAAGTTTAAGAAAGGGCAGCCTTTTAGATGCTCCCAGCTGATTCAGCAATATTTTAAGCACATGCTTAACTTGAACCCATGAGCATTTCTACTTACTTCAAGATTAAAGTATCGAAGTACTGTTCTGGCAGCAGCCTAAATCTTCTGCTAAATCAAAGATTAAAATTACAGTGTCTCTTAACTCTCTGTGATTTAAGCCAAAACAAATACTCTTTGCCCCATTGAGGAAGGCTCAGGTTGCAACAGTCACTGGTGTGTAGGCTGCAGTGCTCTATCTATCTCCTCCAAAAAATTCGCACAAATCTGTTTCTAAGGCTCATATGTAATTTTACTGTTTTCAGATCAGAGGAGTTAAAGACAGAAAAACTGTATGTATAAGAAACAAAGAAAGAAAGAAAAGCCTGAACCCTCTGAACCTCTTAATTGTTTTACAGGTCACAAACAGGCACATATTAAAAGTTTTTAATTACATTGAAACCATCAAGCATGCAAGTGCATAGTCATTATCATATAATAACTAGTTAATTACCTCATTAGTTGGCTTTTTTTTAACATTAAAACTTGCTCATTATTGCCAGGTACAATGGTGATCTGGTTACCCACAGGCTGGTAATTGAGAAAAACTGACATTTCTTGACAAAATGACTATTTGTATTTCACGGGATTGAAGGGGGGACAGGGCATTGGTCAAACAGCTGCAAGGAAAAGTAGAAATATTTTGCTTTTTTCTAAACTATTTGCATGGCTAAAAGAGGTAAATTACAGCTGATCCTAGTTGGCAGTGAAGGACAGAGCTTTTGGGGGCTTCAGTAGCAGGTAAGAAATCGGTAACAGTCGGCAAGCCTTGGCTGAAAATCAGTGCCATCTGTCGGCAGTTTGCCGGACTGTATGCAAACTGAACGGGTGATCTCTCAGTCCAATTCCCCTTGGACAGGTATTCATATCTCCCCCAAAACACTAACAGCTTTGAAACAAATTGGCACTCTGGGTGGCAGCATCAGCGGAGAGGATGTAATCTGAATATTCATAGGGCTGGTGAACTAAACGGCAAAGACTTTGGGACCTACTGCTACCCCCAGTTACTCTGTCACCTCAACGGCCTCTATCTGCGTAACTGAGACACAAATTGCAGCCCTCCTTCATCCTCAAGTGCCTTCCAGTGACACAAATAGTTTGCAGGCTAAGCACCACAGGAGGAGATTTTAACCCCAAACACAGGACATGACTCCCCGCAAAGTGTTCCGGCTGCGGTGCCGCACCACGGGCACTCACTCCCAGCTCCCGTACAGCTCGGTCGCTCTCTCTGTCCCTCACGGCCATCGCGCACACACACGCACAGACACACGTGCGCAAAACCACACGCACCCACAGACCCTGCGATTTCATGGTGAGCTCTGATGTGACTGGAAGTCATGGCCGGTAATAAATCCTTGCTGCTGGCATCGGGTTGGATTGCATGTCGGTGGGTTAATCCAATAGCGGACCCTAATAACACGACTTTCAGCTTGCTGCAAAAGCAATTTCTGTGCAATGTGCCATATTTCTATGGCAATGCCTCAAGTCGCAACGAGTAACATGTTCTGTCACAGGCTGTTGTAAACACTCGGGCTGCTCGGCATGTACCGTGCATGATTCGTCTGAGCGGAGACCTAAAATCTTACACCTGACTGTTTCACTCACTATCAAGCCTAAATAAAGCTTCAATGGCAGAAGCAAGCAGGGAACACAAACAAGTTGTGACTGGTGCTTGGAGCCAAACGCTTAGGAGCAGAAGACATGAGGGGTTTTTTTTGCTTTTTGTGGAGACAGTGGAAGTAGCAGCATTAAGGGAGGGTATAGCCTGGGGAGGTGCTGAACACCAACCGAGCACTTCCAGGCAATAGGAGAGGAGGAACTGGAGCTCATCCTTTCCGGGACTAAAATCCCAGTGTTCACTTGGCTACGGGTTCAGGCGCAACGTGATTTTGAGCTGAAGGAGGTCTGGTAGCTAAAAGGAGCACGGAAGGCCTATTTGTCTTCTATTCCTGGCCCTTCTATTGATTTGTTGGTAACCTCAGGAGAGTCCAGTCTGGGCCAAAATGTTCTCAGACTGGAAGCCAAAAGTTAATTTAAGATAATGCAGCTGTTAAATAAGCATTTTGATTTTCAGAGGTGACAGTATCAAAGAATGGAAGAAGAATGTGATACAATGCACCCTTTCTGTAACATTTTACTTGCACTCATTCGAAGACATGAGTCTATAGAACAGCAACCTCTATGATGTAAAACAATGTTTGGCATCTGTTTTTCCCTTCATCTTTCCCCCTTCCTTTTTTTATTTCTAGTGTGTGCAGCTAACACTGAAGATTTTATTTTATTTTTCCTTTTTAATGGAGCGATTGTTATTGACTACCTGGTGCCTGTGTTCACAGGGTAGGAAAATAACCCAATAAAATCTACTGAACCTAAAAATAAAGAACCCAAAACAACAACAGGAGCTCTCTGTATCATGTGCACCTGGAGAAAAGGAGTGCTGCAGTTCGTGCAGTGTATTGCACATTAGGAAATACGATACTGTAGTGGGCCTGTCTATATCCCACTAAACAAGGGACCTGGGGCAAACTGCCTGCCTGTCCCACCACTGTTCTGGACTATCCTTTGCAAGGGATGCAGCGCATGAATGGTTGAGCTTATTCACAGATTTTCAAGTTCCTTGGTTCCCATCAGCTTTTAGAGGGTTTGACAGCCCTTTCCAAAGGGCCTCTGTCTTGGTCTAACTCTGTGACAACGTCAGAAACATGTTCCAGCACCAAAGCCATATTAAAAGGCTGGACCAACTTGCAGGAAGACCAGAGAATTAGCCAGGGCTTGAAGATTTGCTCTGAAAGCTTACAAAGTTTACGAAGCTTGAAAATCACGAAGTTTAAGAAATGCCCCTCGGTACCAAGCCCTGCCCAGTATGTTCCAAAACCCATGCCGATAGAATCCTGCCTGTGACAGGCCCAAGAACTAATTTACACTTGCAATTGCTTAGCACTGCATTTAAGCATCTTCTCTCCTTTGCCAGTATATTATTACTATTTACAAATCATTAAATGTTGACTGCAAAGGAAGCAGGCGTACAGGGTATAACTTCTATTTCAACTCAAGGCCCTTGGTGTTCCTCCTTTGAGAATGAGGACATTAACTACACCAGGACACAAATGGTGGTGGAGTTTTACCACCAAAAACAGTAAAGCAAATTTTAAATTGTGTAAAAAAGGGGAAGAAAAAGTCCTTCCTCCAGAAACTTCTTGGGTGGGAAGTGACATCAGTCATACCACAAGGACAGGAGGAGCAAGCGGATTTTATTGGAAAATAAAGATGTGAGTAAATCTACTATGATGAATATAAAATGCCTCTTTTGGATTTAATTAGGAGTCACCTTTTTAGGTGACCAGGAATTAAACTTCTTTTTTAAGGGCACTGCTTTGTACCTGACTTTTCACACAGCAAAGCATATGGCAAAAAAGCAGGAAGTGGGGATTAAGGTCCATTTTAACAGGCGGCATGTTCGGCCAGATGGCCTATTCCCTGCTCCTCAAGATCTGTATGCTTTTTTCCCCCTCCAGAGTTATTTTGATTGAATTCTTTACCCCAAATAAAAAATAAAAAAAAAAAGGTCCATATTTTGTGCTATTTTAATGCATACTTCCCAGTCTACCTCACACACTTCCCCAGGCATAGGCTTTTTAAACAGAAATCGTGGTGTAAAGGTAAGCAAGTGTCTTTCTGGCTTTGAGGACAACAGTAGCTCAAGACTTAAGAGTCTTTTCCAGTGAGCGCCCCGTGCCTTTCTCTCCTAATCTGAGCAGCAGCAGCAATAGCATCGTGATGCTGTCATATCCATGCTGACAGCAGCAAAGGAGGGTGACAAGGGGCCAGAGCTGGTGAAGTGCAGCACAAGTCTCCAACTGCCCCAGCCATGGCGTATCCAGAAAGTTTGAAGCACGGTACAAATCTGGAGGGATTTTTTCTACCAGCTCCCGTCGCTTTTCTCCCTCTCTCTGCTATTGAAGCTGCATGTCTGTTCCTCGTTCATGGCCCCCAATGCTGCAGAGCTGTCCTGAAAGATTCTGCCCACTCGACAAGCTGGGCAGAAGCAGGAGTTCCCATGGCCAAGCCATAACTGATGGCACCACTGAGTGATCAGGAAAAATAAAGATGAGATAAAAGAACCATTGTTTGTTGAAAGGGGAGGAAGATAATGGCAATTAAACAATCTGGATGCTCTTAAGAAAGTGCAGCTAGAGAAGAACCCTAGTTTACAGGGTTGCTAAGTCAAGCCACTTAAAAACTGCCCACCATTCCTTTTTAAAGCCAAGAACTAAATCTCCTCCAGGATAAAAAGTCCTCCAGAACTCAGTTAACTACAGTGAAACTAATTGTCAGCAAAGAAGATTACTGAGAAAACTCAGGAAGAGGAAAAAAAAGGAGCACACATTTGGTGGTGCGGTTTGGAGAGTCCTCTAATGAGTCATCTGGCTGACATATGCACCACAATGGTGATGATTAGGCATTGGTACCGTTGGACAGTTTTCAGCAGCCAGGTGAATTGATCCGGTTTCACTGAAGCATTAAACAGACAGGTACCCAGGTCACTGGAAAGCAAGGGCTAGAGGCGCCAATCTTCCTGACACGCTGCACTGAAGCTGCTCTGGACCATTTGGACAGATGAAGAGAAGCAGATGGAGGAACTGAACATCTCTGTATAGCCCAGGAGCAGTACTCCAGGAACAGCACTCCAGGAACAGCAAAGAACAAAGTAGAGCAATACCCACGTCTAGTAATGTATATATCACAGCGATTGTTATATACACCTATGCCTGTGTATACACACATGCACATACACATATATACAAGAAAAAATATAAAGCAAGCAAGAAATCCCATTTTAAGAGAAATACACTATTTTTATGGTGTACAGAAAACACTAATGATGATTACACTTCCTCAGTGGAAGCCTTCATGAATACAATGTAAATTGCATGACACAAATGCAAGAATAAGGCTTCAAAATTCTGACAAATTGCTACTGGAGAAATTTGGATGAGACATCGAGGAGGGAGTAGTGTGGAACCTCCTGTGGCTGGAGCTGGACAGTGTGTAATGAGCAAAATTCATTATCTTAAACTTTTGGCTATGATGTGTAATTGTTAACCTTTGCCGTTAGTTCAAGGCTCCTTTCAGTAAAATATATGGGTTGCCATCAAAGCTGATTTGGATTAGGAGGCAAGCATGTGCCCTCACTTTTAGGTTATATTAATACACCAAAATCAATAACATGCCATAGCTTTCAGAAGTAGTAATAAAACACCCTAAAATATTCCCAGAATACTTCTATAAATTATTTGTTCAATGTACTTATGTTAAAAAGGTTGTCAGTTACAGTGCTCTGAAAGACTCTAAAATTACAAGTCATCGTATTTGTATTTGATAAACCCCCTGCTGTTTTGGGTCAGAGAGGGCTCCAGAACGGGGGGAAAAAATCATTATTTTCCCTAATAAATAAATTACTTGCCTATATTTCATGTATCACTAAAGCCTGCCAGTATTGAGGGCTTAAATAATAAATAGCAAATAGCTCCATTCATTTATTAATAATAATGCATCTTTTCTTCCTCTTACCATATTTGCAGGCAATGGATTGAACGGTAGTCAGGTGGAAGGACAAATAGTTGGGCCACTGGGAACATTTAAAATTTTCCAGTTTAAGGTGAACATGTCAACACTGACAGCCCTTTTAGCTTCGTCTGTGTGGTGTGGTGCCTGGGCTGTGTACTGTCAGTGGTAGGAGCCTTTGGGCTTTAAAACTGTAAAACCCCTTGGAAACCTGATTAGCTAATGGAGTTCGTACGTGTGAGTGTTTCTCAAACAAAAAGCCATTTTCAATTAGTCATCACAATACCTGTTCAACCCTGTTCAACAAAGCATGGCGGTACCTCACTGCCCTTGGCAGGTTTAATGTTCATAACACCTCTGGCAGGGCAGCCTGATCCCTGGCTGTACATGTGGCAAAGACTTTGGGCAGGAAAGTGGCAATAAGTAGGGGGCTAATGCAGATACACGTCTCTTACCTTCACCTAACCAAAGAGATATGTTTTATTTGTGACTGTTCTCAGCATAAACTGCTCATTCCCTTTCTGACATAATCCACATCTACGTCAATCTGACTATTTTTAACAGTCATTCCCCTTCATGGCTCTTTGATTTAAAGAAAAATAAAACGTGAGCAGTTTACCAGAGAGGTACAGGTTTCTCAAGCTCTGAAACCTCCAGACAAATATCCTCCTCCCATAAGCAGGGTATTGCAGCTGACTGCCAGCACAAGTAGTGGCATGAACGTGTACATGAGTCGTAGAGACCAAAGATCTTAACATCACCAGCAGCCCAGCCTGTAGGCAGTGGGACGGGATAAGTGGATGAGCACAGATTTCAACATCATGCCTTAATCCAACATCTTCCATGGACAGTTAAGACAACACATGCACATACACACAGATGACCACATCCACCACCGCCTTTCCTCCAGAAGAAGAAAGAGAGCCGGAACCTCTGTATTCATGTAGGTCATGGCATCATCACACCTGGTGATGGAGGATGAACTCCTTTCTTTGTCTAAACACCCCGTGGGAGCAGATGGGATGTAAGCAGCCTCATATTAACCAGAAAGTCACCTTTGCCCCTTACCTGGAGGGCTAATCTTTTTCAAGGGTTGTGAAGAAAGCACTTTGCATTCTCAGCATCCCTTGAGCAACTCACACCCCTTTCTGACAAAATCAAAAGCCAAGAAAAGAGAAAAATGCATCACGTGCTACCACATGTATCAGACATGCATCGGACCATGCTGAAATCTGGAAGCTCACAGCCTTGGATAGGAGGGACTGCCAGCATTTCAGCTTGTCACTATTAAGAAGAGCAAGTATGGTGGCACTCAGTCAGGGTGCAGAGTCTTCAAGAGCATGCCCTGCTACCCTCCAAAGGAATTTAATCACGCAGCCGGCTACAGGAACTCCACTTCCAACTACCTACAGAGTGCAGGTTTGTGTTTAAAGCAGACTATTTCTTACAGCCTTACCCACTGTGAAGTGCAGTTATGTTTTTCTACAAGATTTAGCTACAGGGCAAAAGACTTCAAGCATCTAAAAATACAGATGAGAGATCCAGCATGATACTGCTGACCTAGTCTAATAGGACCCTTGATAGCCAGATGAGTTGGGTCACATCCTACCTCTTGTTTCCTTATGCCCAGAGCGCCACTGGCTCTTTTTTGACCTAGGTAAATTGCTGCTTTTCTTCTGGCTATTCCTTAAGCTACCCTGAGCACCAAGCAAGGGAAGTAAACACATGGCAAAGGCACAATAGGCAGAACGGACTTGATCTTTGTTTAAAGCACAGGGTCAGCTCCTCGCTGTGAGCAGATTTTCCTCTTTGGAAACAGGTTCATGTTTATGTTTTAAGTTCCAGCAACATGCTCTGGATTTTCAACATGTGCAGCACATCTGCTCCAGCCCAGATTTATGAACAAATCTGCATATAATTGTGCTGGGCTAGGGTGTTGTTGTTGTTGTATTCCCCCCCATACCCACCCTTTAAATAAAATGGCTTTGTCCAGGGCTGTATAAACCCCTGATTCCAAGCCATATAATTTTATGGACAGGAAAAAAAAAGTTCTTTTGTATTGCACCTGAGCTCATTAAAACCCCCAAATTCCATAATTTTACACTACCATGTGCTGCATATCGTATTTAGTACCTAGCAGAGTAATTGCTTACAGTCCTCAGAGTGAGTGCACATAAGGTGGAGAAATGATGGAACAGGTGGGATAGCCACCCTGCGCTTGGTAATCGCAGGTTTACACCCCTGCACAGCTGACGTAAAGCTGTGTGGATGAACGGTTCCAAAGCCTGGATTACGGTCTTTTGTTAGCCCTGTAGTGGGTGCCAAGTCCCAGACGTCAGCTTCCAGTGAACACAATGGCTTCTGTAATGGACCAGATAAAACAAATAAGCATGTGGGATACAGACTGGGAAAAGGGGGAAGCCAAGGATAAGAGGGTCAAGGTGAAAGATCCAAGATGCCAGAGGAACCAGCAACTTAAACAAGTTAACCAGACATTCCAAGAGAAAATAACCCTGGAAAAATCAAGAGAAAGTGAGCAGCCCAAGAACTCTTCTGTGGCAACATTCAAGGTTTCCTAACTTGGTCTGGAACAAAACCAAAACCTTTTGTGCATCCTTACAAAGGGAATGATGTCAAAACAGTTGTTTCTAAATCATATAGTGTTTGCACACTCCCTGTCTCTGTGAGCAAACACTCTGTGAAGCTGCTTTTGCCACCATGTCTTAAACGCATGAAGATCTTCTAGGGTGGAAAGAGGAGAGGAAGGTGCAAGCAGATTTATAGCATGATCACACATGCTCTATTTTGGGTGACTGTACTCTTCAGAGACTAAATTCCCCTCAGTTGACATTAAGTGCTTGCTCAAGTGCTGAATGGGATCCAGCTGCAAAGGTCTCTGTGTTCAGCGGTCCTAAGGGGCGCATCCTAGAGATGTTTGTCTCAGCCCATGGGCTACCCAGCCTGATGTCTCAGGATGGGTTTAGGGCTCCAGTCAGTAAAAGAGACCGTTTTTAAAAAAATATCCATGCATGGCTTGCTCAAGGACACATAGGAACATTGTAGCAGAGCAACTCATTTCAGCCATGGCTCTCAAGTCCCATCCATGTGCCCTAATCGCTAGACTTGTATCAGAGCTGCTGATAAGCTCTGAGTGATTTCCTTGTGCCTGGAACTGTAAGTGTGCTCTGCTTGAGATTCTCCAACGTCTTATCTGCAGCCTTTCAGATAGTTAAGAGTAGGAAGCCAGAAAAAAGACAGAGACACTGTGTTCACAAAAAACTCTGAACAGGGGGTGATTGAAACAGGCATATGCTGATGTACACCTACATAGACAGTGGGTCCATCCAGGTTTTGCTTACTAGCCTGGTTTCCTAAGGAAGCAAAAAAAACCAAAACAAAAATCTCTTGAAATCACTGAAACCAACAAGTAGGTTTTGCAATGGTCAGAGAAGACTAATATTTTGGTAACAGCAAAGCAGACATACACAAAATTTACACATAGCTGTGCTCAGCCTTAAATGGTGGGAAAGGTGGAAGGCTCTAACCTCAACATTAGGAAACTTTTGACATTTAGAGTTTCAGAAGTCTCTTAGCAAGGAACAACTTGTTTCTTTTTTTTTTTTTTTTTTTTTACTGTAGTCCCTCCTCATTTAAAACATATAATGAATGTGAATAGTCATCAGTCTGTAAATACTGGTTTTAAGTTCACTAGAGCTTTGTTGAGATATTCTTCCTAGGTAACAAGTCTGTGGCTCATTAGTCTCTCATTAGCAAGATAGAAATAAAGATGCAAAAGGAAAAAAAAACTTTCTCCAAAGATATTGTTGCAGTCTAATTGCCTGCAAGGAATTCTTAATAATGTTTACTAATGCCTTTTCAGCACTGCCAATTTTATAATGTTCCAGATGTGACGTTGCTGTTCCCTGCTGTGATATTACTAAGTCTGCTAAGGCACCTACAGTACTAAGTTTGGAAAGATTTTAGCCCCATCTTATGTCACTGACATGAAACAACATCCGTTGGGGCTTTCCAGCATCACATTTGTACTTTTGAAAAAAATTATCAGAAAAGCCCTGTCTGATCCACTGTTTATGAATAACTAAGTAAATTCTATCACAACACGCACTGGCTGGAGCCAACAGCCTTACAATGGACATTAGCAGCACTATCAGTTACTCAAAGTTCAGCGACATTTGCTTTCCTTTTTTTGATTTTTAATATATTGTTTTAGACTTTGTGACATTAATTGGTTCCTTATTTGTAGAGAAATATCTTTTGTTTGGGATATGATTTTATATTGTAAGCAGCATTTGGAATATAAAACAAGCAGATGTTAGCAAGGATCTGAAAGCAAGGCTCACAGCATCAACACTGTTGTTATATACTCTTGCTTTACAGCCAAGCTAAGGGAACAAAGCAGGCAGCAAACATGCAGATTTTGAAACAATAGAGCTTTTAGCCCAAATTACTCTAAAGTTTCTTGGTGTTCTGGGAACAAGTGGGCTCTCCACCTGAGTCAGTTTTGTATGCCAATGGGAATACGTAAATAAACATCTTTTTGGCCAATTTTACTAAGGAAAAAAAGCTTGTGAGATCATCGTGCCTCTGTTTGTCATTCTTCTCATCTAAAAACTTGTGTACCTGCTGGCCAACTGCAGTCAAGCTGAAAACAGCATGGAAATGTCCATGATATGAAATTCCTGGAAAGAATTGGGTAAAGAGCCAGTATTAGCGCTCCCATGAAGAAAAATTCTGTGGTGTGAGCACTGTGTCCATATTAGAGAAGGAAGCTTCATATTGGAAAGGAATAGCAAGAACACTCCAACCACAGGGAAAGGCCTCTCTTCGACAGAGAATCCAGCCATGACACAAAGTCCATGAGATGATAGCATGTTTTCTTGTCGCTCTTCACCATGGACCAAGTGGGGTTTTTAATTTTTTTTTTGTCTGGTTTCCCACATGGTCTGGGTTGCTTATCTTCTCTGTTTTCAGGATCTGGAGTGCCTGAGTTCTTCAGTGTCATATTAGATGTAACCTGCGTGGCCACCATTGAACATACCTCCCCATAGCATGAGCATTACCTCATCTTCCAGCTAAGCAAATGGTCTGACTGCTACTGCAGCCCTCCCCACAGAGGTAACTGTCCTTCAGATTTGGCTGTATGTGTTGGCACTCTCCAGCCTTGCACTGTCAAAATGATCCAGATGAGCAACGCTTTTCATAATAGGGTGGAGAAGTAGTCAGGATCATTTCACCAGAATGGGGTTAGGGAGGAAACACAGAGATATACCAGCAGATTTAAGGGAGATGGCTTCAGGGCAGTGACTAGCACCTCTGTAGCAGACTCAGCTCTAGCTGAAATGGTAATTACGACCATATCCTAATGCACATTCTCAGGATCAAAGAAAGCTGATTTTGTACAGTGAGGGAGAGAGAGGAGGAGATACATCATAGTCCTACGATACCAAAACCTAAATGATCAGCAAGAACAATATGCTCTCTGAGTAGCTGTCCAACCTGTTCATTCAGAAAGCTTATGCAAAAAAAATATAGGGATATTGTGACTCTGGTTCATCAGTTAATGGCTGCAAAACTCTTTTTTTTTTTTTTCCTTAAATTTATCACCCTGCTCCTAAAATGATGGCTCTGTCATTTAATGCTAAGAAGTTCCTTATGCCTGTCAGACTGGGGTAATACCACCTGTGAGGGCACCCTGCACTCCACTCTCTTCTCAGATCCAGAGAAGAGGGACACGCTGCAGTCTGGCCACCTTGGCTCATGATGTTAAAAAGCTCTTGCTTCCAACTCTGAAGGTCCCCAGTTCATTTTCCCAGTATGTCAGCCAAGACGGTGGTCCTCACATTTGCACTCTTCTAATAGTTCCAAGCTTACATCACATTCCCCTTTATTTACTCTTTTTCCAAGTTATATATATATCCTTAGCCTTAATCACTGTTCAGCCAAGGTTTCTTCAAGCAGACCCAAATCTAGCGATCACTGGAGCCAATGGGAATCTTTCTACTGACTCCAGCGGACTCAGGATCATAAAGTCCTGAACCCGCAAACATCTGCAAGATCTGGAAGCATTCCAATATGGATTCAGATTGGACATCAGCCACTCAAGCACATCTTAATTCGTAAATCAACATACCCAACTGACTTTCTCTTCTCTGGATCCCCTCCAATTTGTTAATACGTTTCTGTTAACGAGGTGCTTAGAACTAAGCACAATATCCCCAGTGCAGTCACATGAGAGCTGTTACATTCCTACTTCATAATGTTATGTCTCCACATATCCCGGCCAAAATTGCACTGACTTCACTAGCTACCATGTTTTGTTGCAGCCTTGAAACCCTCGTCCTGTCACTCTTATTCACTAAGAGCTATAGTTTGCTCCACAGGTAATCGTGGCAAAGTCAGCAGGACTCCTCACACAGGACTGGCAATGCAAGCAAGGAAAGCAGAAACTGATCCCTGAGAAAGAATTCGTATCTAGATTTTTGAACTGATAAACTCAGACAGCAGAATAATTGTAACAATGCCATCCTGCTGCTTTCCTGAGCAATAATCTATTTTCCTCATTGGGATAAATGACTTGGCCATCAGTCTCCCGGTTTAGCCATTTGGGAACTGGATTATTGCTTCATAAACTGTGCAACGCACTCCTATTACTGTTTAATTGCATTGGGCAGAGAAAGGGGGGAAAAAGATTTTGCAATTTCTAACGGAAATCTCCCAGAAGCACTCTCTTTCTGTGTTACTTTCCTGAATAGTTAAGGCAGTGAACTGCATTCCAATCCAAAATTTTCCTCTGAACAAAGAGCATAATTTTTCTTTATACGCTTCTGCCAGTGCAGCTCCTCTTTCCAGCATACTGCTCCTTTCCTGGACTTGGATGCTCTGTGTTCCTTAACACCTCCTGTAGTGAGATTACACTGTCTTCTAGGCAAACATTTTCTGTAAAATCTCAGCTATATATTCTGGCCTGAGTTTATATCCAGATTTCCTATCACTATCAGCAGAAGCTGTCCTTGAACCTCTTCATTCTTTCCACCCTTTTTGTTTTGTTTGTTGCCTGCAAGCTCTTCAGAGCAGCAACTGCCTCCTGTTACACAGAGAACATACATCCAGCACTTCGGCCACTTGGCACTCCTGTAATTAAGACATATCCTGTCTCCCGAAGCAAGAGCTGTAGCTGAGGGGAGAAAAAAAAGGGCTTGGTCTGCAATTTTTTCATTTTTAAACAGTGCAGCATTCAGTCCTGTCGCCAGCGTGTTTTCCAACACTAATCTCCATAGTCTGACACAGCATTGAAAAGTCAAGATGAGTTCAAGGCAGCTCTGTTCAGTTGTTTGAGAAAAGGCTGAGTCCCTGGTTTTTAATTATCTAACATTGATACTTGTTTCCCTTTAGGAAACTTTAGCAAATTACTTCTAATATTATTTCTTTCTAATTTCAGGAGTTGGTTGAAGTGTTTTCATCAGAATGTTTCTCAGGAAAAATACCCTTTCAACAAACATGGAAATTTTTGCTAGCCAAGGCTTTCAACATGGTTAGTGCTTTTTACAGATTTTTCCCTGTGAAAACCTGACAAAGAAAATGAACAAGGAGTTTCTAGGTGAAATGTTTTCCCTTAAAAAATGCAGTGTTTGGTTTTCAAAATGTGGCTTTGTAAGAATTCTGAAAACTTGTACCAAAAGATACACTTTAAAATTTTAACCACTGCAAATTTCACAGGAAATATAAAACAAATAAAAACAAAGTTAGGAAACTTTTTTGAGCACCAATGAAAAGGAATTGGTAGAACTAAATCTCAGTGTTTTAAAAAAAGCTAGTTTTTTTCTCTTCAGGAAAAAAACTAGGAACTTCCTGGGCTTACTGTGTCCCAGACAAGTCTGAGAAGCTGCAAGCCAACTTCTCCTTTAAGCATTGCCATGTGTTCTCCCACACTGCTCCACCCATTTGTGCCAAAAACCTGTCCAATTACCTATCCTCTGGTAAACCACGTCTTATCATTTACTTGTGCTTAGTGCTTACAGATTGTTCCCATTGCTTTCTATTAATCAAGCAGCCAGCTGACCTTTCTGCTAAACTCTGTGTATCCCATTGCAGTAAGTTTTTTCCAAACCACATCTGCCCAATTTGTCCAATTCATCCATCACTGCACCGCGGCACATAGCCTGTGAGCTCTCTGGGGCTGGACCTGCCTTCTACAGCACCTGGCCAGGGAGCTCCTGTCCCCACAGGGTTGCAGGTCTTGACTGGGATTCCCAGGTGCTCTTGTAATACAATAAAAAACCAACCAACCAAACAAACCACCAGCTAAATAGGGGGAATCTGTGACAATGGAGAGCTTTAGCAGAGGAACCGGAGACAACTCATATTCTGATTTTCAAAGCTGGCAGTGCATTTCTACACAATATTAAGCTGTTATCACAACAGAAGGGAAAATATTTGGCGTTGGCAGGTGTTGATTTTAACACAGTGCTACACCTGGGAACCCCTTAGCTGTAAGCACAGTATCTTTAATCATATATAACGTGGGGAAGATAACCCCTCTGAAAGGAGACACTGAAGTGGATGGCTGAATTGGTGATTGTCTATGCATTGCTTGTGCTGCGTTAGGGTGACAGCCCACTGTGCATGCTGTAGCGGCAGGGATCGCCGTGTGTTTCTGCTCCCTGTGATACCAAAGCTCACTGGCAGGATGTCCGGCCAGTGAGGAAACACGCTGGTATTTTTAATGGGAGGTTAGAGGGGTGAGAGATGGAGACAGCAGCAGGTCAGGTGAAAGGCTTGGCAGGCCAAGTTATCAGACATGCTTTCCTCCAGTGAAAATCCAGCTGGAGATCTCCTATCAGCCTCTCTTCTCCTCTCTGCCATTTCTGGGACATGCACTCCTGCCTCCTGCACAACTTTGCAGTTTCCAAGGAGACCGCATGCTGCTCACCCCACACCTCGACGCAGATGACCGTGTGACTTCACTCGGTCAGGGAGACCATAAAACACTGCAGCCAAAACGATAGCACTGCAGCTTGACTCACTGCGATATTAGTGAATCCTAAAGGACATATGAACCTAATGATGGGTTGTTTGGTTTGCTTTTTCATTAGGGCTGTTATGATGAGACCTAGACATGGTGTCACTGCTTGGAGACAGCCTAAAGAAAAAAAATACTGCAGAATCGCAGGCTTCAAAGAACTGATTCCAATAATCATGTTACTCAGTTTCCTGAAGGAAGATAAATATGAGAAGTCAATTTCATAATTGTAACAGTATAAAAATACACTAAAAATTCAACATTTATAACATCAAGTAAGTTCACACCAAGATCAAAGATTAAAAATTGGCTACATTCCTACAAGTATGAAATGCATCAATTAGGTAGAGCGGCTCAGCGTCAGGAGATGTGAATCTGATGCCTTGCTTAGTTGCAGGCTTCCTGAAGGATTTTGGAAAACTCATACAGGACATAAATAGGGTTTATTGTAAGGCAACACTCATCTCCACCTAAAAATTAGGCTCTGCAAATAGTTTTTCAGACCCCAGTCCATAAAGAGATTTCAACATGTAAATTCTCTTTAGGAACCAAATAGAAATTAGATATCTGGATGCCTTTGTGAGTGTAGCCCTCACTATTTCTGTGACCTTAATTCCCTGTGTCTTAAGTAAGAATACTAGAGTTTATCTCAATGGAATGGGGTGAAAATAAGAATTTTAAATTAATTACGAAGCACATACAGTAATGTGGAAAACAGCTAGATAGTGGAGTTTCTATTGCAGAAGTGTTGGTGGAAGTCGTAATTCAAGACTGTAGAAGAAGGAAGCAGAAATAACACATATGCGTACAGCAGGGTAATTCACAGGTAACAGTTGCAACCCAGCTGATAAGGAGTGCTGTACAGTTGGCAGTATTCAGTTTTCCCATGACATTGTATCAGCCGTGGCTATAGCAAGTAAAGGAGCAAAGGATGCTATTTACCCCCAGTAAAATCCACAGCTGGTTAGAAATTAAATATTTCAACATTTCTTCTTGAAAAATTTATTAAAAAAAACTTCATGCAGACTTTGTCCCATATGTCAACCCTCTCAAATATTGTCCAAAATCCCACTGAAAAAATTCCAAATGCTAAAGAAAAATGGTCAATGTTTGTATACATATTTTAGTGGAAATGACATCTTGCCTTTTGGACCCCATTAGTCAATTAGGAAGGTAATGTCATTGGTTTTATGCAGCAGGAACCACTTTGAACAAAGAGATAAGGAATAGTTGTGCTTGCTTGGACAGTCTCCATCTACACAGTCTGCATCCAATACGGTAAAATTGAACATTCATGTTCATTCATGACAAATATGCTGCTCTCCTGCCATTCGGGCTTTGTCTAAACCAATGGTTGTAGTGAACTTTGAGGTCATCTTGCACCAGTATTGTGCACTTTGATCATATTCCTCATCTACAGAATAGCTCACAGCCTTTGTCAAAATCATTCACATGGTCCTTCTTGCCTACAAAGCAGGGCTCTTTTAGAAACAGGCTTATGAGCTACTTCTAGGCATGCCTTTATGGGATGCCTGCTATCGCCCAGCACACTTTGACATGCCCCAGGCCAAGAGACCAAATGGAAGGAGCCAGGGGCAGAAATTTGGTAGAGTTCCCATGAACCTGCCTAACAAGAGTAGCCAGTAAGTTCATCTGTTCCTTAGGGTAATTTTCCAGTGGGTCCCAACTGTTAATGTAGGACTGAAGGTGTGTTGATTGGCTAAAGAAGCAAACATCATAATTTTGGAATAAGTGATTGCAAGAGGCGGGTCCCAAGTGCTTCCACTGGGTCAGAGCCATTTGCTCCTTAAGAGCTGTTCCTAGGTCTTGCGCAAGCGCCAACCCTAAATGAATACTTCTCCCATAAGTTCAGTCCTGCCTGACTTGTAGTCTAAAACATTTCAAAATTATGATTGTTGGACAACTGCAACAACTCACAGTGGAGAAACAGCTGAGCAAAGCATGTCTGCAACAATCATGTCAATATCTCTTAACTGTCCTAGTAAAGGAGGTGGTTACAATGAGATATTGAAGCAAAACTATCTACTTCAAACTTAAATAGAGAGTTAAAGAGAAAATAAGGTGAAGTGAATCTCCTGCATTGACACAAAGATTAGCCTGGAAAAAAACTCCAAAGTATTAATTTATTCCTTCCTTCTGAAAGGATCCACTTTAAAAACCCATATCCTACTCTAAAATTAATGAAGAGGAAAATCCACTTCACTCTTCTGCCATTAAGGAAATGGTTAATGGGTTCAGCAAAAGGTGGCAGTCTGAGTCCTGAGGAGCTCCGTTTACTTTGTTAGTGACTGACATGACCCTCTCAATTTGTTGGATGAATTGTTTTTTTGAAGATAAAATACTTTTCTTTCCACTCTTTTAAATGTTGCTCCAGGAGTACAGATTACCCAAAAAATGTGCTGGATGCATCAGAAATTGCAGCCCCAGGAAAACAGCCCTTGATAGAGCAGATTTTCTCTCTTACTGTTAAGTTTCCCACGCTTCTCAGCCAGATTCTGCTGGCCACAGCTCAGAGCCTGACTCTTGCTGTGAAAGTACGGGAAGCTGGTTCATCCTTACAGCTTACAGACCCTGGGTGTTTGAGCTGCAAGGGTTGAAGTGGACGCTGGAGGACAGAGACATGATGCGGAACAGCCCTTCATAATGGCTGGTACTGTAGGGTCTCCAATCTCCTGGCACCTTGGCCACTTGACAACCTGTAACACATTCATCCCTGTAATGTCTACATGAGGAGAGGAGAAACCTCACTGTCCAGATGGGGAAAAACCACAAGGTCACAATGGAAAAGGCAGAAAAGGAATATAACCCTGTGGCTTTCAAGTCTCAGACTGTATCCAGCTCCCTCTTTTGTACATCATCTTGCTACTCCTCTTCCATCCACAAAAATGACTACGCAACTCAAAGGCTTCTGTTCAGCAGGCTTTGTCCATAGGAGTCCTTCTGCTATGGCAACCAGAAGTAATACACAATATACTGTGTTATCCGTTTATTCAGCTCACACTGGCTCTGGAATCTGTTATAAACTCATGGAAGAAACATGTCTTTTTAGGGCACTTGCAGACATACCTGAAGGCACAGAGAGATGCTTGGGTGCCTACCAGCCAGGAGTTCAGGGTATGTGATCCTTGTCCTGGGTTCTCCCTCTCTTCCCAAGCCAGCAACTCATGCTTAGTTTTAGGTCTTCACTTCTCTACTTGCAAATTACAATTCTGCCTATTCAATGGAGCCTTGTGAAATTTATTACTTAGCTAATAACTTGCAAATTATTGTGGGCATTCCTAATGTTATCTGTATAAGGCAGAACTATCTGAAGGTCTTATCGTGAATCGGGATCCCATTGTGTACAGAAAACATAAGACCCTATAAACAGCAGTACAATGGAACAAACACTGGCACATCTGCAGATGCAGCAGTGGATATCATTTTAACCTCACTTTTTTCTTAAGTCTCCCACACTGCATTCAAAATATTCTGCAAAATCCCACTTCCTGTCCTGACCCCATGGCAAGAGGGAACACAGAAACCAGGAAGAGCAGGAAATTCCACACAAATTCCAGCTGCAATCATTTCTGTGAACAGGAGGGACAAAATGAGGCAGAGATCATGGTAGATAAATGTCATGTGCCCAAAGAGGCAACCAGTAAAGAATAAAGTCTGGAATAGGGTGCAGGTCACACATGGAAGTGGAAGTAGACAGCCCTGATCCTTACTTTATATATTGTACATCAATATTAATTAAGAATTTACTTTACTATAATAATAATTTATTAGTAGTAAATAAGACTAATACTGCTAAAGGTGTCTGGTTGAATTTCTTGTTCCCAATGACAGCTGGATAGAACTTCACCCCAGCTTTTAGGAGGTGGGAGGAGAGACTGGAATTCATTCAAAAGCTTTTTTAATAATTACTGTAGATCTTACTGTTATAGTGACCAGAATGAAGTTAAGAATGCAACCCACATACACTTCTTGAACAAAGAAAAAGAGGTATCACAGTTTAGCTTAATGTTTTCACTGGGCGTCTCTTTGACCATGAAGCTGTCCTGAAATACTTAGCCTTCTTCAAAAGCAGGAAAAGTAAACCCAGGAGCTTGAAATCTGTGCCAGCAGAAGAAGATGTGTATCTTATTTTCTGAACTCATTAGAAGCCTGATTTAACTTGGTGGATTGCTCTCTGATACGTTAAACCTAGACTTACGAATTTTTAACCTCTGTTGCTGAGCATGCATGTGCAAGGCAGAGAGAGAATTCCTTAATCCTTGAAGCGATGTCTGCATAGGGGTTTGCCATGTTTTAAATAGGTTCCTTATTTAAGTCAACATATGGGAATGGTGCAAACTCAACACATAGGCAGGTCTGAGAGGGAGGAACCACCCTGCCTACACTGGAGATGGTAAAGACCGTCTTCCCAGCTCTTCCAAGGCTGCTCCTTTGCAAACTGAAGGTAATGGAATCACCACCACCACATGGTCTATTTGTCTGCAGGAAACCAACCTTTTCCATTTGGTTGGGGATGTTGCCAGGTCTTACTCTGCCCTTTCCATTTGCCATCTTCCCAAGGGAATTTCCAAAACAATACAAAAAAAGGAGTCAACATCACTCTGACAAGTTGTCTCCTGCTACTATGCCAATAAAAATGATCTTCCTTACACCACGCTTCTCTGAACCTGACATCTGTCCTAAATCTCAAGTCATACATACCATTCTTCCATTAACATGAGTCATCCTACAGACGTCCTTCTGCTACTCTTAGAGTCATGTCAGAAAGAATCATTGACTTATTGTCAGCAGATTCAGCCTACCATGTTAATGGTGTCTGCAGAGCCCTCTTCTCTGATCATCTTGTTCTTACCTCCCCCAAAATGCTGGAAAATACTTGCTGAGCTGCAGGATGTCAGAAGCAAGGAAAGAATTGCTTGTCCTGTACTGCTCCTCTGCCTGGAGTATAAAGGGTAATTTGCCAAATTTTGGAGTTCTCTACCTTGAAGCAGAGCAGATAAATAGCTGCTTCTTGGGAACTCACAAAGCCCCAAGCTGCCTATATAAAAGACCTGGTGCTAGTGATTCTCTTGAGAACTTCAGGAAACGTAATTTACTTTCTCTGCAGAGATTATGGGCTTTATATACAGGAATCTTGCCTGATCTATTTTGCACAGGAATCTATACCGGACCCTGCCTAGTTCCAGATGCTTAAGGGTCAAATACCAGGACTTCAGAGTGGACAGCTGCATAAGAATAGAAAAGACAATGAATGTCTTATGCCTTGAATCATAAGCTATTTACATCTCTTCTGTTTTTAAAGCAGAGACCAAATGGGGAAGAGGCTTCCTTTAAGGGGCAGGGGCCATGGCAAGTCCTGCTAGTTGTTTTCATTATTCCATCAACTTGGTGTCTTGAAAGATTTATTAACTCATTCTCTTTATTGCTCTTTTATTTCTATTTTTAAGTCTCTAATGTTGCCTCTATTCTCATGCACTTCACAATGGCCTTTCTGCAAAGTCAGTAGAGATCAGCCTCAGCCTTCATCTTTTCCACAAATGGGAACCTAAATGTTTGCAGAGCACAGGGGTGTCTGTAGTTGTGCTAAGATCCAGGAAGTCAAGCCATTGAGCCAAATCTTTGCCTAGTGTAAATCAGCACTGAGACTTTACATAATTTCTGATGGGAATAAGGAAATCCTTACAAGATCAGACTGCAGGTTCATACAGTCCATTTTCAGCAGGGAGCTAATTCTTTGAGGGAGGTGCACAAAACCTTCCAAAGTCTGATTTTCCTCTTACACCAGTTCTCCTCTGAAATTTTTCATGGTTAGAGGCTGCTTTGAATTCTGTGGTTTGAGGCTTAACACCTTCATGATCTGACTGGGACTTCCTTTCTTTAACTGCAATGGAGCAAGGTCTCCAGCAAAACCGGCTTCCCAGTACAGCAGGCAAGGAGATCCACACGTGGGCACTGCTCACATAGGTATCACCCTTACCCCTGGGGCAAAGTGAGGCCAGCCCACAGGCAGAGGGGTCTCTTTTCAGTCAGTGCATGCCCCCTTTTCTCCCAATGCACAATGTGCAACAGCCTCAGGTGCCCGCCCTAGGTTTAGTGTTCCCTCCAGCTAATCCAAGTTTTGAGTTTGCATTACACTTTCTCCTACAGCCTGTTTTCTCTGAAGAGCGCTTCTAAATTGTGCTATGTAGAAGTGACTTCCCTGCTCGTGAAGGCCAGAGAAGAGATTGTGGTGCGCTGTGACCACAGAAGGAGGCTCTGCAGAGTGCTGGTTCGCAGAGCTTTGTATGTCCCCATCTCTTCCCATTTTCCCTACTGAGCTACACTCATTTCCACCTTCTTTTGCTGCAGCTAATTGCTCTGGAGACACAAAATGCAACTTCTGGAAATTACTCAGGAAAACACTTATTTCCATAATTCTTTTCAGTCAGAGCAATCTAAATACCAGAAGACTCCCATGCTTTCTTCCCTCCCCAACAGCAGTGTTTTCTTTCCAGAGTGCTCACTCCTTGGGGTAATGGAGTGCACTCACATGGTGAATGCATTGGAAATGCATACAATAATCCTAGTGCATTGATGAAGGGGGCTGCAGGAGCCCACCCTGCCATGTCTTGACTGCAGCCCTGTCTCGACATGCACAGCATGAAAATCAGCTACCTGGGATCTCAGGGAAGCACTCAGATGTGGCAAAAGAGGAGCCCGACTCAAGAAAAGCTGAAGACAGGTTGCAGGAAGGAGGTCAGCTCTGTGCCAGCTGGGGAGTATCACTCCTAGCACTCCTCTGCTCACCACAGCTCATCTTTGCTTAGGACGCAATGATCCCTTACAGTCCCATCCCAAATGCAAAAGCATATGGTTGGGGCAATCACTGTGACTAATTGCACACACACACACACACACACACACATGGTTCAGTGCTTTGGGACATGTCCATACCCCATCATCAGCCAGGTGGGGGGGAATATCGTGTCAGTGAGGTTCAGATGAACCAGTTCATTCCATCCCATCACAACAGTGGACAGCAGGCTGCCATGAAACAGTCCCATCTCTGAGACAGACAACCACCTTGGCTATAATTAAAGCTAATTATTCAAAGGCACCCTGTTCATGTAGCACTGCTCAGAAGCTCCCTGCATGAGCATGTAGGCAGCAGGGCTGTTTTTCTTCATAAAAACTTATGAGGAACGCTGCGCAGATTAACAGCTTTAATGACAAAAATTACCGCTTACAACACTGACTTCAAATCAAAGAACAATATCTGCAGACAGATATTTTCATGGTTTTCATAACAATTCATTATAGGTGGCACCAAGGGATTACATTTTTATTTCCCTTGTGTCATTTCTCTCAGACTCAGGTTCATTTCTCTTAATGAGGCAGCAGAAGATAAAGGGCAGTGAAGGCTCCTCCAATGCCTCTGCAGAGTGTGAGGAGTTTAGGGGCAAAGTGATAACTGATCCTCTAAAGGAAGAGGGAGGGCTTGGAAGGGGAGGGGGAGAGGGAGAGTGATGGGGTGGGATGCTCTCTGCCATAATGAACTAAAATTAAGACATAAATTCTCCTACCTTTGTTCCAACCAGATCTAACAAAAGGGATTCAGCTTTTTAATGAAGAATGGATCAGTAGCAAAATTATTAGCTAATTAATTGTAAAGGGAAGGGAAAGAAAGAGGAAAAGAAAATCTTTGCCTGAAAGGACAGGACCGAAAGTTCTTCTCATAGGCTCTCAGAATAGGAAGGAAGACCCTGAACCTGGAAGCTTTTATTCAGACAGAGAGGCCCTTCTTCACACGTAGTTTGGGATGGCAAGGCAAAGGTCCAAGCAAGAAGGAATAAGAACTAAGCAGAGCTCAAAAGGGGATCCAGGTTTCCCCTGGTAGTACCAAGCTTGTTAGGACTGAGAAGAGGTTCCCGGTGGAACTGGATGGAAACTCTCCTGTGAAATAGTTTTCTGTTGGAAAATAATGTGGAGACAGCACAAAAGGGTTCCTGGGAGTGGGGGACTCCTGGCACAGCCTCAGGAGACCAGGCAGCTGTTTTGTTTCTAAAACCAAAAACACCAACCCAAATGCTTCAAAGTCTTCTGAGAACAAAACAAACTGAGAACTGGCATTTCCAATCCATGGAAAGCCTTCTCATTCCTGAATTTTGTTCCAGCATTTGTTCCAACAATTTTGGTTTCCCGTGAGTGGGGCAATCTGCATTTCAGCAAGGTCTGCCGATCAGTTAGGGCCTCAAGGCTCCCAGCATATGTGGCTCGAAGGGACATAAAAAGAGAATTCAGGGTTTCCTTTATTTTGAGGATCAGACTGGCAGAAAAGATTCCATTTGGAGCTTCCCAAAGTGGAACAAAACTGAAATTGGGGCTATCAAAAAATCTCCAGTAAAGGGAATTGCTTTCTTTGGGTTAATTCTAATTCAGATTTTTCTTCTGTCTGCTGTAAGTAGTGCTTTCCTGAAAACCAGCATTTTAAGCAGTGCTAGAGTTGGGCAAAAGCCTGGGAGCCTGGATGGGTAAATGTATCTGACAAGCCATAGAGACAGGAGACAAAGGGGCTAGACAGGGGAAAGGAGAAACCAAGGATAAATGAGATACGGTTAGTGGCATTCATGTGTGTTTGGCTGTAGTAAAGGCAATCTTGAGAAAGAGGAAAGAAGTATTTTTATCGTAGCCCCTCTCCCTCTACTTATTCTTGGCTCCCAACTTTTCACCCTTGAAATGAAAAAGGAATAGCCATCCTTTTGGGATGGGTAAGCTAGACTGAAATAGAGCCTTGCTTTATGAGGTAAATATCTATAGAGTATTTAGCCCACACTCTTTCTGCCTCCGTCAAATGATGAGGAATCCTTCATGCCTTGGCAGGGCCCCGAGTCACACAAAGAGGTGTTTCATACCTGCCTTCCTGCTCTGCACCGGCACCAGGGAGCACACACTTGCAGATTGAAAAACATGGGGCTAAGGACTTCCAAGGTGCTTTCCTGTCCTGTCTCCAATGAGTCAGGCTCCAAGAAAGTACAAAGTTGACCTTCAAAAAAATTTAAAAAATTTATATATATATATATATATGTATTTTTTAATATATATGTCTCAAGAGGGTAATTCTTTGCCTTCTGCTTCCCATATTTTTCAGTCTTTTCACTTGAAATCAACAGGGCTTGAATCATCTTTCTCGTTTAATGAAGGCTGAGCTTCTTGTGGACTCACATGACAGCAGGAGGTGCTGCTCACTGAAAAGCCCAGAATAGTGGGAGACTTTGATAATATCACGAGAGTTGGTAACACGGGCAGAAGACTTTGAATAAAGCTGTCTGACCTCCTTGGCCCAAGTGCTTTTACAGCCAAGCAAAATAATTTCTCTGGACTCTAATGAATAGACTTCTGTCATTGTTCATCATAATAATGCCCCGATCCTGGCAAGATTACCTAGATGCTACCATAATCCTGCTAATACTGATGATTATAAAACACACACTTGAGGAAAAGGAAAGGTAGAATTTGGATCTTTTGCCCCAGTCTCTTCCCAAAGGATAGCACGATAATAAATGACTTCTGACTGTGATATATGACAAAGAGCGTTACCACATCAGAGTCTGCTACAGCAAAATTCAGCCAGCTCACTCAGGTTTGTCCATAAAAATACTGCTCTATTCAGTGTGAGAGGCCTGATAAATGGGGGGGGACCATACTGAAGACATCTAGTGAGATTTTTTTTTTCTTTCTGGGGGAAACAGCTGGAGACAGAAAAAAAGATTAATTGTTTTTTGTGAAACAAGCATTTTTTCAAGCAGCAAAACTTCCTCATAGTACTGTAGAAATATATGATTCTCCTATTATGTGTGACTTCCTATCCATTTTCAGCTAGTGACTTCTGTCTTCTGGCAGAGTCCAGTACCAAATATTTTACCCACAGGCAAAACCAAGTTGCTTAAGACAGCAAAGTGTGACTGAGCAGACTAGAAAAATGAAAAAAAAAAAAGTCAAGTGAGATAATTCTGACATTTTTTTTCTTGGAACGGAGCATGTGTAACGTCCCTGCTGTCCCACTCTAACTAAGCTGCTGTCTCTTGACTGTGGAAGGTCCTGCAGGCTACTGATCACAGGGCAGGTGGTCAGAGTTCCTGTTTAAAACATGAACAAGTTTTTTTTTCTTCAGGATTTGGTCCATCATAGCCAATGAGGGATGCAGCAGAGCAGAGTTACTCATGCTTGCTTTACTTCTTGTTTAAGTGTAACTACTGCTTCCAATGTTAACATAAAAGGACTGCTTCGTTCAGCGCGTTAGGCAGGTAAAATTCTTGCTGTATTCTGTAGCTGTAAAAGCAGGAGATGAGATATTGGTATACGCAATGAATAAAGCAGAGTTAAGATCATCTGACTGGGAGACCTCCATGGGTACAGCGTAACGAGATCTGGGCAAATTCCAGCAGAGGAAACATTTAGGTACTCATGCAAGAAATGTGTTTCTACTGCACCCGTTATTATTCATTCCTGCTAACAATACATTTGTCACCTCATTTGCACACCAGAAGTAGCTAGTGTGCAAGTCTGCGTGAATTCAGAAAACCCAATATATATTTTGAAAAAAAATCTTGCTTTCACAATAAAGTTATCAGCAGCTCAACTACCACCCGAGCTAAAAAAGCCTTCGTCTTAAGATGAGAGCCTTTCTCTTCCCACTGGATTAGATTTCAGTGGGAGCTAGGCCAGGAAATTGCTTTTATTTATATTCTCCACCCCTGGCAAAGTCAATGGCCTCATTAATCCGCTGATGGGCCAGCACCACGATGGAAACTAGAGATGCAGCAGGGAAGAGTGCCAGAGGAATTGCCGCTTTTCTTCTCTCCCCAGCCTTCACCTTGCTCTCACCCTAACCTCACCTTCAGATCTCTCCTGCCAGCCCTCAGAGCTCTTGCCACCATCTCCTCCTTTCCACCTGGATCTCCACCCTTCTTGGAGATAGAAGGAAGAATATAGCCCCAAATTCCATGGACACATCACATTTGCTAGGATGAATTGGAAAAGGTTTAAACTAGCACATTGCCTCTGGGATCAGGCCCAAATAAACCTTCACTTTCTTAAATGTGCAATAAAATTGTAACACAGCCTGTAGAAAATTAATTGTGACACTGACTACGGTGAATCCAGGGAATGTTGTCTGCCTTTCAGACCACAGCTTAGATTCTTGCTGAACCCCTGTTGGAGGGGCTGTTACCCTCTCACTTCTTTTCAACTCATCTTTTTACGTTAAAAGTGTTTTTGACTATGGGCTTTAATACTGTGACTGGCTTTGCTTTGACTTTTATTTTCCATATAATCTGTCTTGCAGTAGAGGGACCATTAAGCAGTCAAACAATGTTCAATCCCAATAACATTACCACTTAAAGGGAGCACGGCAAGAATTTCTGCTAACTAGTGGGCAGTAAATTTACTCTTCTAATAGGTTTATCCTTTATTAGGTATTTATTTCAGGAGGTTAAACCATAATTAGATTGCATTCGGAAGCTGAAAAAGAAAGGAATGGAGATTCCAGCCTGGGAATTTGTTTTATTTGCTCCTTGGATGTCCAAAGAAATCCTCAGCACAATCTATATTCCTTCAGATAGGGGGTTGCACAACTAAACAGCTCCAATGTTTCTGCCAGGAGTTTGCATTTGTCTTTCCTGTACAAAAGTTATTGCCAAGCTGTAATCTTTCCCTGAAATACAGTGTGTGGAGCCAACGCTGAACCCAATTTACTGTGGCAGATGAATATAGCCAAGGTGGTGGTCTGAATGTTTGGCCTAAAGGCACAATCCAATTTTCAACTGTTTCAAAGCTATTATGTCAAAGGCTGTTTGCATAAACATAACAATAGCAGAGATCCCAGGCAGAGGGAGGCAGGAGAGGGAAAGCCTGCCCTCTCGTGTCTTCTGCCTGCATGTGCTTGAGAGCAGATTTCACAGCCACACAGAAAGTTTGGTGCGTGGTTATGATTGAAAGAAAGAGTCAGAATTCTTGGAGAAGAGCGGGTGTGCACATGCATTGCTGTACCCAGAGCCCATCTCTGTGTCCATGCTTGCAAGTGGGGACCGTGTGCATGCGCAGAAATAGGTGCCGCCTGTCTACGTGGAAGTGTACACATCTACAAGCACATCATTTTTGCTGCAGGCACACACATGCACACACACAGACATTTTTTCACACGCACACGTGTCTACACTGCCGAGATGCTGATTAAAAAAAAAAAAAAAAGTAGATTCTGCCAATGATGGAAATGGAGAATGTTAATGACTTTTTAAACTTTTCTCAAGCTTCAGAAACAGATGTGATTATTCAATTCATTACAAGAAAAATGTCTTGCAGCAGCATGCATGTGATGAGCTGACTGATGATGTGGGAACCTATGAGAAAGCTGTTTCCCTTATTAGAACTGGAGGATTTTCAAGCCGATGTTCTATTTCTCTTTCCCGTTATGTACACACATACATGCTTTTTTAAATAATAGAAATCTGGGCTAAACCTTTAAATCCATAATGAACAAAAGCAAAATAGCAGACCCAAAGGTTCTGTAACCTGCATAGTTTTACACATGGACCGGAACTTTCCCCAGATCTGCCATGTTCAGACAGTGTTTGCACTCAGGCCAAATATATAGATGGGACCCAGTACAGAGGCTCATCTCTATTTTAAAAAATGGGAAGGGGATACACTTATCAGTTTTCTGGAGGGCAGCTGGAGCAGGAAAATCATTAAATGACAGAAGCTGCCAAAAATAAACATCCTCTACTTTAAAAAATCCTCCTTATATAGAACCGTCAATGCACAGGCCTTATTAAGACATCTGGCAAATTATTTTTTCTGATGGAGAGAATTCTCAAGGCCTCAAACCTAGAACAATAGAGGGTTTCACAGCAAAACAGATTTGCAGCATTAACGTCACACATCCTATGGCCATTTCTAAGAGTCTGAGTTCACTGGGGTCCAGCAGTTAAGATGGGGTTGAAGCCAACATCAAGGGACACAACCCCACAACCACCTGACAACAAAGTCCTTCTCATCCAATATCAGATCTCCAGTCAAAGCCAGCATTAGACAACACTAATGAATATGATCGTGTGAAGTCGGATGTGCGTGACAGATACTGAATAACCGTGTTCCAAAATTAATATTCTTTCTAAACTCCTATGTCTAGAGTCTTAGACCAAGAAGCATAAGATTTTACATTGTTCCAAATTTCCATTCTTGCATTGACTACTGTTAGAAGCACAGATGTTATCTAGAGCTGTGACTAGACATCTCTATCACCTTTCTACAACATGGCCTAGAACTCTACCTTATTTTTGGCAGATTAACAAAGTATGTCTCATAGAAGTGGACTCTTTACTATCAAAATATCAGCAATCTGAATAAAAAAAATGCAACTCATCATTATTATAACTCTTTCAAACAGCCCAGTGATCATACAAATACAACAAAAAAATAAACAAAACCATTTATCCAGCCAAAAATAATAGATAATGACTGCAGAACATGAAGGGCCTGCCAGGGTTAGAGTGGGTGTTAGAACATGGTATGTAATCAGCTAACAGAAGGCAGACCTTGCGCTAGGAAGCCAGTTGCCTCAAAAAGATGAAGCAGATCAAAGCAAAGCAACAGATAAGCACTATGTTAGAAATATGAAAACAGTTCTTTTTCTCTGTAAGTAAAAGCATGTCACATATTTCATCATATATTTCCTTCCAGAACCAAGGTAGGATTTGTAAATCTTGTCTTGTGCTTAAGAGGCACACAGGCTTACTAAGATCAACAAAATACTGGTACAATACAGCAAGGTGTCCCCAAGGTTTTCCTTGCCTGTGAAATGGGACAACGACAACTTAGATAATTACATTTTTCATAGGCCATTGTAATGATTAATTAGTTATGGAAGGAGCACAGCATACAGAAATTAAGAAGTAGATATTTTTGTGTGATTGAAAAATATTTTTATATCTATGTAAACATGGCCTGACATTCAGAAGTGAGAGCAGGGTCTTTTTGAGCTATGCCCTGAATAGTCTCCTCAAAGTCAGCTTCTGTCTGGAAGATCTGCTCTCAGCCTGCCCACGTGACCCTCCTAATACCTTCCACACACTTGTAAACACACCAGCTACAACTATCGAGACTCGTGTATGTAGAACTAAGCGTGAACACAGGCCTTTGAGAGTTAAGGGTGGTAAGAATCACAGGACAGGCACTGGAAAGGAAAACATGACACTGCTTTTGCCCAACTCAGTAGCAAAACTAAGTTTCCTAACTACCAGCCTGGTGCTTCATCCACAAAAGTATCTGCCTTCCAGGGAAGGGCTGTTGGAGCAGAAGGATCTAGGATGCACTGAAGCGGCAGTGGGAACAGCCAAAAGAGACAACCGAGAAATGGTTTAATAAAAACCAGCTTTGTTAGATATTTTTCTGCATCTTGTTTTAAAGATGTATTCCTGTTTACATTGTTTCAGTTGCTGCTTCGTCCTTGGCTTTCCTGGGCCCACTGTTAGATCCTCTTGCAGAGATCAGGATGTTTGGAATTGCTGTTCTGCTGCTGTGACTCGGATGTTAGAAACGGCTTAGGCATAAACAAAGCCTACAACCTTCGGTGGCACTCCCCCAAAGAGGGCTGTGACAGCCCAAGAAAGATGTCCAAAAGCAGTTCTCAGCTCCACCATGATGCATTGGGCGCATCTTCAAACTACTTCAAACAGGGCATGTGCGTATCCTTGGAGTCATTCTCTGAATAGATGCGAGATTTTTTGCAGACAGACGTTTCAGTGCTTTGCTGAGTAAGGAAAGCTCACATGTAAGCGTTTTGCTGAATTGCAGATTGATTGAAGCAAAGAAACAAGAAGCAACTGACCTCAGGAGGGAAAATACAAAAAGTTGTATGTTGTTAGGCTGACGTGTTGTATTAGAGTCTCACATGACTCCACAGACAGGCCTACAGACAGGCTCCTGCTCTCATGCAAGTCCCTTGGATGGTAGTTCAGCTCAGGGGGACAACTCCAGCAAAAGCAGAACTAAAAGGATGTGGGTAAAGCCACAGAACCAGGACTGGTTCTGTGTAATCAATAGTGCTGCTACAATTTGCTTCACAACTGCTGCCAGGTCACTTCACTCTACATTTTTAACACACCCCTGTTTTTAAGGACCCAATTCCTAGCTTTCTGAAGCACGACTATGTTTAGACTGGAGGAACCAAGACGATGCTTGAGCTCCTTTGTCCATGTGGGCCCTGCTCCAGTCTCACTCCCATGCCCTGACTTTCAAGAGCATGGATCAGGTACGAGTTAAGACACAAAGCAACAGATTCCTGATCTAGACAGTGGAAGAAGCAGCCCTCCAAAAGCAGTGGCCAGCACCAGGAGGTCAGTTTAACAGTCATAGAAATTCTGGAATGGAGAAAAAGGGAAATTAATAGAAACTCGAGGATCCTGCAATTCCATGATTTAAACCACTGTAAAATGAGGATAACATCTGCCAATGAGGTGCAGACACTACAGCATCCTATGTGAAGCCACCAAGTCCTAGCTTTGTCTCACAGTGGTATTGCAAAGCTTCCTTAGCATTTGTGAAATGTTTGGAGAGCCTTGGATGAAAGATGATATTGGACAGCAAAGTAGCATTGTTCGTTAGTGTTAGAATTAAGTAGGCATGCTGACAGCGAAGTAGATGGAATGAAAAATGTCAAAGGCTCAAAAAAACTGCAAACTTCAAGATGCATAAAGGGAGCAGCCTGCTTTTCCCCTTCCCCCTTCTTCCCATCACGCTCAGATGTAATAATTTTCCCTAGTTCCGTGGCTCTCACATAGCTAATGCTGTGTTCAGTTGCTGGAGTCTTTACAGATGCAATGCATTAGCAAAGCCTGCCAGTCGGCATCCTGTTTTTCCAATCACTCGTCTGAAACTCCTCCACTTTTCTCAGAGGTTTTATCAGAAAGATGTTCCTCTGAAACATTTCAGCGAGGGGATCTGACAGCTCTTCAAACACCAGCTGAAATTCATTTGTTTTTCACTGCTTCCTGTTTTTACAAGTTCATTAGTGTTTCACCAAGATAGACTAAAGATTAGAAACTTTCACCAGCCATGCTGGATCCCTGACATAAAGTCATGGGAGACTGTCTAAACCTCCAGATTACATATACAAACACAAAAATACATGGCCTGTATGCATGTACATGCATACTGTATACATAGGTCTAAACATACATACATACATACAAGCATATATCAAAAACATGTGTGAGAGCTGGGTATTTAAAAATCCCTTAGACTGTCTCTGCATATATCAAGGAATGCATGTAGCTGTGGCATGCATACATACACACATCAACACGCATACATAGGAAAAGCAAAGGTCCCATTGTGGGCAGCCTGACACTGAGCCGTTTTTTTTAATGGAATTTCTGAGGCCAACAAAGTAAATAAGCGCCTGAAGTATCTCAGCTGTGGTCCATAGGTCAGGGCTGCTCTCAGGACAAGCAGGAGGCAGAGAGCATGTACAGATACATTCCTGAGGACTCACAGGGGCTGAGTGTTGGAGCTCAATGAAGAAGGCACTGTGTGTGCTCAAGCATCCAGGCTTTTAGCATTATCTCTCTGGTACATTAATACGCTAATTGTAAGAGAAGAAACGTGGAACTAATTCCGTGTATCATTCATGTAAGAGCATCTAGGTAGCAGTGAGATAGGGTTGTATCAAAACAGACATAATCACATTACTTTTGATGTATTCTAGACCAGGACTACACAGTATGTTCTCCTATTTAAATAGGTTAACAGGCTGTTTAGTTACAACAGCAGGAAGAAAATTGAAATCTATTTCTAGTTTTCACACAGAAGCTGCTTTCTCTTGTATCCCTGAAATGCAGCCGGATAGCTTCTTCTTATAAATTGCAGTTGTGAAGAAAACAGCAATAGGCAAGAGAGACCGTTTTCAGATTAGTAAATCTGTTTATTTCCAAAGTCATAAAACACCATTTTGTTGTTAATAATGATAATTTAACAGTTGGCACTTAAACTGTCCATCTTCTGTTTGGGTTTTTTTTAATTACTACTTTCTCAAAATCTCCTATAATTGATCAATTCAGAAATTATGGGAAAAGAAAAAAAGGAGAAGGAAAGCATGTCTGCTTTGGTCTAGTGATTTTAAACAAGCCTGATGTGTCAGCCAACAGAAAGTGCTGTTGATATAATCATGAAAGGCACTGGGTAACTTACTGTACTTTTACATTAAACTAAATTTGTATGATCTGGGAGCTGGAGCTTTCTAGTTGACTGCTAAGAAAATGTCAAATAACGTCATATTTTTTTTAAGTGGGTTCTAAGGCTGGTGGTGATTTACAGCCAAATGTTTATGACAGAATCAAAAAGCCTTCTTTTTGTTTGCTTTTGTTGCAGGTCAACTTCTATGATTTCAGGGCTCCATCATGTGAATAAGACCAGCCTTGCTTTAAAAATGGTTCCCTGGATGACTAAAATATCAAATTCCTTTAAAATTGTCCTGAGCCCTTAACACCACAGAGCCATTATTAATTTACTGCCAGAGACTATAAAATAGAATATTATTGCTTGGTTACACATTGTATTTGTTGTTTTGTCTTCTGTTTTTAAGGGAAGTAAAGCCACTGCTCTATATCTGCCCACTTTGGAACTATTTGCCATTTCATGCTATTATTAAAAGTATTAATTACTTTTAATGACTAATGAATTCTCTATTATTATTTAGCTCAAACTTCTCTACAGTGTTTGGTGTCTCTTTGTGTTTCCTCCAAAGTCTTTTGACCTGCCAAACAGAGCTGGAAACGTAATCAGGTGTTTTCATGCTATTTTCATTACTGCTTTCTCCCTGGCTGCACCAGCACGGCTGCAAGAGTATTTTCTTTGATGTGTTTCACCTTCACCTTCAAGGTTTTGCTGAGACCACCACAAAAGGACACTAGAGGGAAAAGTATTAAGTAAACTAGCAGAGGTTTCCTAGTCTGTGGGAAGCAGAAGGCCTACTGTCAGTTCAAGCAATGGGCAGAGGTGCAGATCATCACCAAGTTTATGATAAAAGATAACAACCACCACCATCATGCATCTGTGTGACGTTTTTTTCTGACATCATGGAAAATTTTATCCTAACCGCATAGCCACATAGCAAACAGACTGCAAGATCTTTGGCACACCACAAGTCATGCAAGAGTATTGATATTTTTGTTGGTCATCTGTTCTGTGAAAAAAATGCAAGTGCCTAGCCTGCAAAGGATATAGCAAACTTAACCCTCCTACCTGTTGCCTTTGCCTAGTTCCAGCCAAACTACTTTATTATTCATGACCTACATAATACAAGTAGGATGTTAGATTCTATATAGACAGGTGAAGAAAGTAATACCAGAGGAAGCCAAGTTCACTGTTTACCTTTTCCTGGCTTTTTAGGAAGTTCTTTACAGAAACAGTGGGATCCCCATTAACACAAAGGATGGGATGTGCTGCCTTTTGCAGAATGTACCAGCATGGTTACTAAGAGAAAAAAATAGCCTTCAGCATTGAAGTAGGAGATCAAAATCTGTTCTCAAGTCAGGTTGTTAAGACAAAACTCTACATGGCAGTTTTGTTAGCTGTTGTAAATGAGCAATGCATCATATTTACTTGAAGATAATCTTTTTCAGTCTCCCAGGCTCTTAAGAAATAAGTGTCACCTTGAGGCTGGTATCCTTGAATCTGAGTAAAACCAATAGAAACATGGGGGAAAGGGAGGGAGAATGGTAGAACTAGAAATGATAGCAACATTAGCATGTTTGGAAATGATTTCTACTGTTTCCCTTTGAAAATCCCCAGATATTTAATGTGGAGTGTTATGAGTGTATAAATTACCTTTTGGAAGGAATGAGTTTTAATGATGTGCTTGACAGAGGGGAAACACAGGGGCATAGGAGAAGCCATCTGGGAGCAGAGCACAGCATGACTTCAAAGAAAAAAGCCAAGAGCTGAGAGTAGGAAAATTCATCAGGCAACTTGGCCAAGGCAGCGGAAGGCAGTGGAAAGAGATGAGAGAATGGAGACAAGCTTCAGTAGATCTTCCTTCCTCATTGTTTTTCTGTTGCTACTGACCCCTCCACCTCCTTTCTCTCCAAGCCGCCAATGCAAGGTGAGACCGTCTGGTGTCTACAGCCCAATTTTTCCCCCCTTTCTCAACATCATCTGGGAATCCACACTCCTAATGGAGTTTCCAGATGTTTGTGTCATTCTGGTGTTTGTGTCATTCTGGATTTGCTCTTTCAGTTCTGATCTCCTGTGTCTTTGCCATGGCATTGCACGTGCATCAAAACTTCACACTACACAGCAGAAGGAACAAGAATCTTTTCTAGACAAAAGCGTGGTGCAGGTAGGGATAACTGAGCCTTCATTACTGGTGTTCATGCAAGTAGAACTATCTCACAGATAGCCACAGATGTGCTGAACTATCTATAGGGTGCATCACCCCATTTCCTGACAGCCTTTAATACTGGTCGACTTTCAATGCACACCTCAATTATCACTATTGGGATGAGCATTGCTTGGAACAGTTTCCCAATAAATATAGGTAAATCAACACATGAGATACCAGAAAGAACAACTTTATCAGCTTGTTGGAGAAAATTTCATACAATAGGTCGCTTGCACCTACAATTTCCATGTTGTAATCAGCAAAGTTATTCCACATAATGGTACTGTAGGGATCCTCCCTGCATTTGCACTTGCAGTGCTTAAGCCAGAGCTTCTCCAAGACAGACCATAGCCCTGACATGGCTATAATTAACCTTTACTGGGTTTAAAACCAGAACGATTACAAATTTGTTTCCTCAGACTTACAAAAATTTCCTGCAAGTGTAATTCAGATGCATATTCCCATCAAGACCTTAACAGGCTTACTTTGTTCAGCAGCCATTTGGTGCCTTCACTGTTCGTGTTTTCAAGGTATTGCCAAACTACTTTGGCAACAGGTTTGCAGTAGACACTGCCTATGAGGCAGTGTTTTTTGAACCATAGGAGACTGCCCTAGGAAGCCTGAAATATCTCACTGTGTGTTTTACTAAAAAAGAATAATGTATCGACTTTCTTCTGGCCTTTTAAAAGAGGAAAAAATGCAATATGGTTCTCTCCAGCTACTCTAAGCAAGTGTCAGTGCTGCTGTAGTAGGGACTTGACTATACAGCAAAGGAGCACAAAATAAAGGAGGATGAAAATTTAAAATAGAGTAGCCATTTCATGAACTCCTGTACCACAAGAACCTCTCCCGCAGTTTAAATTAATCCACTTGTAAAGTGGATCAACCCAAGTTGCACAAAGGCACTTTAGTACAAAAGAACATCCATTCTAGGTGTTAACACAGAACAGTCACAGTGCCTAAAACATACCACCAAACTTATTCTGTACTAACACTCTGCTCAGATAAGCCCTAAGAGTTGCACTTTTTGCTCCTGAATTTCCTTGTGAAGCTGTGCGAAACCCAGGCTGGTGGGAGCATGTGCCTTGGAGAACAGGGGTCAGAACTACAGAATCTATTCAAATGTTTTCTCACTTAAATGACAAAAAAAAAGTTCCCTTAAACTCTCAGCCAAGGAAGAAAGTAACTTGGCAAACAGACTTCTTCTGAGTTCTTTTGCTGGAAAGATTTATATTTTGCTCACCACAGATATACAGAGCAGACATATAGCACACTGTGTATTTGCCTGTGCTCCTTGTAGCAGAAGTTTTTGGCAGTCTTTTCTAGGGTAAGGTTTAGAAAAATCACACTGCTGGGGGCAACCTGGCCATTGTAAAAGCCAAAATCAGCTTTTAACTAGATAAGTTATAGATTCAGGCAGTTGTGATTTTAGGCCAGAAGGTGCTACTGATCACCTGGTCTAGTCTCCTGCACAACACAGGCCATAGGGCTTCTCTAAATTAAATTCCACATCGAGTCCAATAGCTGCAGCTGAATTCAAGTATCTTTTAGAAAGACATCCAACTGCAATAGAAAAGTTTCCAGTGATGGAGAACATACCACATCACAGAATACCATATGTCCAGGATTGCTTGGACAACCTCACTGCATGTGTGCTGTTTACACCTCATACAGCAAGTCAGAAACCAGAAAGATTCAGGCCTGCTGCTGTTCCTATGCAGAAGTTACTGCAACCCATGCCTCTTATAAGGTCAACCTGCCTTTGGATGAGAGCTCCCATCTACCTAGAAGCCCTAGACAAATACAGTTAACCCTCAGATGAAAAAGAATTAGGGTAAATTCCCTTTCTGTGTTCTGCAGAGGACCCTCAGAAGAACAGAGGAACACAGTATCCTAATCATAGCCTCTAATGCTTCTAAAAGGCAATTATCCTACCTGTTAAAAGCATCTTAGAGACACCTTGAGGAAAGGCAAGTAAAAGCAGAAAGAAAAGGAAAACCCTCACCATGGTAAAAGAGTTCTGACAAAACCCCTGACCTCTTTCCTTCTTTTTTTTTTTAAGATGTTTCTCTCACAAAGGGTCTCACCTGCATTGGGCAGATAATGCCCTACAGCTGCCCCATCCCGCCACTCAGCTGTGAGCAGATTGTCTACTCAAAGGAACAGTGTTAACCTTTTCTCTACTGACCTATTGAGCTAATTCATTCTTTTGGGTTTGGGGCACATAGAAAGTGCCATAAAGTCTTGCAAGAAGTCAGTTGAAAGCAGGAAGAAAATCACTGTTTCTTGAGGCTACGCTGCCGGTGGCAATAAATTTTGCAAGTTGAGGTGCATTTGTGTGTACTGTGGATTACTGAAAGGAGGGAACTTCAACTGCATGACCATGATTTAATTTGTTTTGCACTTTGTCATGCCAAATTTTAGTGCCTCTCCTGAGACTTCATGTTCTGCCTTGAGAGCAAGGATCTAATTATTGTTGAGCTTTACCTGCTTCATACAGTTACTCAAAAGTTTGACAGGGTAACAATCACCAGGCTTTCCAAAATGCCTAGCAATTGAGGACTTCTGTTCTGAGGGTTCAAACTACTTAGTGAGTTTTCAAGCAGAGTCCAGCATCCACTTTTTGAAATGCAGGCATTTTTCAAGTATGTCCAGCTGGACAAGGAAGTCACTTTGGATGTCTCTCGCTAAGTGTCTGTCCTCAAGATATTTAGTTCAAGGAGGGGTGGTTCCAATTCAGTTGGTATTGGCATAAATCTACCCTCTGTGGGAATTGTTCTCAGCTTTCAGTGAGAGCAGAATAAAGGCAGTTTGATTTTGAAAAGGTGCATGCACTGAACATATACCTTGGCTTTTGTGATAAAGAGTAGCAACACAATTGTACAACGCCTTTCCCCTTCATGTTCTGGTTGCACGCAGCCCAGAGAAGTCTTCTGGTTTGTTAGTACAGGATTTTTAGAGCACTACTGATGGCTACTAGGCTGCAAGTGTTTTAGCTTGCATAAACCAGTGGCATACCTAATTTAACTACAGAAAACAGGTAATTGCATGGCTCTACCATACAGAATGACTATGCTTTGGCCTAATGTACTAAGAAAGTCTTTTAAAAACATTGCAAGGTCAAAGTTACATTATATACTTTAGAGTGAAGTAGTATTAGGGATATGGACAGGAGAGCGTGTATTTTTTTTCTCTCCTTTTATCCTGTGTTTAGAAACAGAATTTTACAGGCCAGCCAACCAGCCAGCTGGTGCAACATCCATTATTTACTCCTGTTTGACTGGGAATCTCAACGAGACCCAGCATCAGTGACCTGACACTGGCAGCGTAGACAGTGGAGGCAAGAAAATGCTCCCCAATGTCCCCAGCAGACTGTTCCTGCTGTCTCAGCCAGGTGAAAACACTGCATGTTGCTCTTGTTTGGAAAGTAAGAAAAAAGAAAGTCTATTTATTTATTTATCCAGCAGCATCTTAGAAGATTCATTCCCCGCTCAGTGGGCCTGATTTTCCATTGCTGCCCTATAAGATATAGTTTCTTACACCCACGTTGCACTCTTTTTGTAGTGATTTAAATGCTGTTACTTTATAAAATAGAATCATAGAACTACCTAGGTTGGAAAAGACCTTTAAGATCATTGAGTCCAACCATAAAAAATGAAGTGATGTAATATTCTCACAGAACAAAGACATCAAATTTCTGCATGGGCATATGAGCTTTTCCACTTCTAGCTAAGAAGTCATCTCCACCTCTCCTCAAATATTTGACATATACTCAACCTGCTAGGACTCACAGGGACTTTTGCCATGGATTTTACTGAGTTCAGTTGTATATACAGCTTCCATTACCATAGCACAAACTGCACAGCCTTCAAGGAGAAGATAAATGAAATGAAAGAAAAGTAGAAGATGGTATAAAATAAGAAGTTGCTTGTCCACAGAACACTGTTGTTTGCTTTCTGGGTTGTTTGGTTTTTCCTAAGCTAATGCTGTCTCTGCAGGCCAAAGCCTTCTGGGGAGGGAGAAGCTGAGCCCATTTGGTGCCGTAACACAGGTTTAAACTCTCATTTACACATTCCTGATGGAGGAAGAAAGAGGTAAGCATACAATACCCTCTGTGTCTGTGGATATCATGGACTTCTTTTTTAACCTTAACATGGGTGGGCCTGGCCCTGCATCTGGGCAGGAAGCCATAGTGCAGAAACTGCACCCTGCAGGACAGCATATGTGTGAGTTGCAAGAGAGCATCACTGGCCACAGGAGCTCAAGGACATGCTGCCCAAATTCTTCCTCTCACTTCTTGTTCCAAGCCCACACCATCCATACAAGGTCCAAAGTACTGCTGGTTGCAACCACACTTAGGTTTTTTCATTTTTGAAATGCAGAGGTTTTATTTAGCAGCAGAGTTAGCCTGAGAAGAGAGGGAAATTCAGCTTCTAGTCAAAACCCTTTCATTCACTCTGTGGTCCTCAGACCTGCGTAGACCCTAAGGGATCCTCAAAAGTTAACAACCAAAATTCCACTGTCCATATACTAAATTCAAAAAGTAGTTGTTTGCACTTCTGAAAAAAATTGAGAGGTTCATGATTCCATAAACATTTAAAACTTGCTGCTTTTGGGAGAAGACGGTAAGAAGCAGAAAGCACAAACCACAGGCATACACCTCCAATTTATAACATGTAACAAATGTATACATCCAATGAGCTCCAGAGTAAATATTCTTTTTTTTTTACCCTAGATATTTTGCCTCCCAGCCCCCACCCCACAAAGGTTTTCTTGCAGAATGGTTCATTTGTGACCAGCTTTGGGTTTTTAAAACATTTATAGAGGGAGAAAGACAGATTGATGCGTTTAGTGCAGCCTGCACTCATCAGGTCTAAAGACAGGTCAGGGAGATGACAGGAATACTAAGCTTAAGGTGACGGGCTTGGCGCCATGCTACATTTAAGCCGAGACTGAGAGTCCAGAATTCCTGGACATCATAAAGAATCTATTATCATTGTGGTCACTTTCAGCAACGCTGGTTTCATTACCATCTGTCTTCATCCACCGATGCTTAGGGAATAAATATTAAATATGGAACTTTTCCTGGATTCAAGTCACAGAAGGCAGAAGGCGAAGCCGTTCTCTAGTAATACGATCTTGGACCACCTTCGAGTAGGTGGAGGAAGATAAAGAAATCAGATAAGATCATTAGCTCTGTCGAGTTGAAAATAAGGGTTCAGTTTTCAGTTGAGCAATAATTCTCTTTTCAAGGTGGGCAATATTTAAGCAATCATCCCTAGAAAATTGGTCATTACCACTGGCTAATAACCGATTTGTTAGTTAATAGCCCAAGGTGAAATCAAGGGCACTAAATGCTCTAGCAAACCACCACTGACTGCAGTATTAACAGATTTCAAGGGCATCATTGCTATTATAAACCATGTTCATTGATTTATAACAACACTAATATGTTTTATAAAAGAGCAGTGCAGTGTTCTGGAAAAATTAATCATTTCTTGCTAACCCACAGCTGACTGTCCACTGCTCTCAGTCCTGTAGTGAACTGGATACCATCATATTTTGTTCTGTTTAGACTGAGGAGCACAAGAAATGGACTGGAGGAAGTGGGGGAAAGGAAGGAGTCTTTTCCAGAGCAAGGCGTGTATATACATGTCATCCTGGTGATGAGATATATGGCTGCCCAGTCTCCACCATTGTGTTTTTTCCATGGTCTTCCTGGAATCACATTCACATCCATTTCTTCCACACTACCCCAAGAGCAATTCATAGATGGGGTCTCCTTCTGAAAGTTTTCACAGTTATCCCCAAAACACAAAACAGACAAGAGACTCAGATACACATTCATGCCACAAATTACTGTGTTCTGCTGAACTATGAGCTCAGCACGCCCAAGCTCACAGCCAACATCATCTGTGACATAATTTGATCCCACTTGACCTTAGGGAAAGGCATTGACACTAAACTGCACTACTTTGCTGCTGGAGCATGCTAGAAGTGCATGCGTGGATGTTGCTAGAGCTCAGCTGATGGGTTATACCTTGTTAAGTCACCATAACTCTGGCACATCACTGAATCCACAGATTCTGCAGCTGAAGGCGGTAGCTATCACAAAGCTAATCAGATCAGAGCATAGCCCAAGCACGCCCACAAGCAACACAGGGCTAGAAGGCTGGAAAAACTGCAGCTTCTTCTTGATCTGTGCAGTTGCCTCCAGCAGTACCCTTCCCCATTTCACCCCAGAGGACTGTGGGTGACATATATGTACATATAGTACATATTTACTATCCTTGCCATTAGCTGAAAGGAATCTACAGACCTGTGCAAACGTCCTGCCTGGGGATAATCCACTAAGCCTGTATGCACTTGACTCTTGTGAGCAAGGTGAAGAATTCCAAGAAAAACACTTTGCAGGAGTTTTACCTCTGGATTAGTATTACCGCTTGGCATGCTGGTAATTCCAAGTGCAATTGCAGGCCTAGTTGATTCTTGACAGGACTCACTCAGAAAGAAGAGCATTAAAAAAAAAAGAAAACTTTCTGTTAATCCTTCCTTGTTGGCAAAAAGCAGGATTTTCCTAATTGCTGTAATGCTTGAACTGAAACTAGTCAGCTCACATAAGAAAACTTCCGGCAGGGCTATTCCTCATTAAGAAGGATACTGAAAGTTCATTCATCCCTTCTGTCAGTAAATCTGTTCTTTCTGCCAACAATGCCCACCAAGCCTGAAGGAGCCTCCATGTTTTCAAGGGCAGGACATGGCAGTTCATGCAAGCTTTCCCAAGCTGTAGCATGAAAGCCTTAAAGAGAAAAACTTGCAGGAGAGTGAGCTCAGCTTCCAGATGGCCAGGAAAACTCCTATGATCTCTAGTCAAGTAGCACTTTTTAAGTAGCTGAACTACTTGAAGCTTCATTAGAACTGAAGCTGAAATGCCCAACTCCTCAGCATACTTAGATTCTCTTTTTCTAATATTTTAGTAGGAATTTGGTGCCTAAATACCGTTGAGTTCTGGAGTAAAACCTCTAAGCAGCAAAGGACTTCACAATCCCTGCCTGTTGTTTCCCAAAGCACATTTGAATCTGAACCCAGCTCTGCCAAAAGAGACAGATAGAAGAGGTAGAGCTACTATATGTACATACCTGCCTGTATATAGATTAATCATAATAAGGATCTGGTGTGGACATTTCAACCCAGTAATTTTAATGGAAATGAGGCTCTAAATCTGTATTATCGCACCAAGAAAAATGGAGCTATTTTCACATCTCAGTTGCCTAATGGACTAGACACACATTTTCCTTTGTCTTGGGGAATGAGCTGTAAGTGACAGGCTCTCCCCTGGTTGTTAATGATGCTTTCTTGTATTGCCTGGCCCATGACAGCCTGCTAGGTACAGTTCCTATAAGTACCACCACTTTATCCCCCAAAGCAGTTTGTGCACATGTTGGTGCATGCAGTGTGCAATATGCATGCACAAATGCACATCTCAGTGACCAACCCCTTCTACTTCTGAAATGAAAATGTCTGGTGGGCTGAAATTTCAATTAAATGCAGACGTGAACATTTACTTCATGCAATAGTTAAGGACCCCATGACTTTCTCAGAGGTGAGTTTTTTCACACAGAAAACTTGTTGATCTCGTAGTAAGGACCAAGCAGAAACTGAGTCAGAGTTTTGCGATCTGCCCCAGTTTTACCAGTCATTAGAAATGTGTTTCCATGTATTACACAGACTCAATCTGTGATACGTTCTGAAGCTGGCCCTGCCCAACAGACCCAATAAAGATTGTTGACTGCAATAAAACTTGTTTGACAAGTTAGGAAGAACAATTGGAAACATAAATTCATGCTGTGGATCCAGCACCTCGGCAAACATTTACTGCTTCTTTTTTTTTTCTTTCCCACAGAATGTTTTTTTAAAAAAAAAAGAAAGAAAGAAAAATGACAAAGAATTAGCTGTACGTTTGTGGTTTATTGGTTTTCCTAGAATTTATTGCGATGCCAGAAATTAATTTATGAATAATAGCAAGCATGGGATCGCAACGAACTTCATGTGAAGAAAAAAAACACCTAAAGAATGTTCTAGTTGGCAAGAAAAAGCCCCTGCGTCAATTTGAATGCCAAAAAAGGAGGGTAAATCTCACATACCAGCTTTGGAAATCATTAGGGGTTTGTAAATTATGAGACAATGTTACATTGTCTTCCCAAACATTTTTTCCCATTTACTTCTCTGTGTGCCTAAGCTCACAGTGTCCTGGAATTTTATTGCTTTATGGCCACCGATATGCAGAGATTTAGGAAAATGTCACTTTTTTTTTCCAACAGTTGTTCTTTCTTTTCCTTTGAATGGAGATTGCTATGTATTACTCATTCCTGTGTCTCTTTGACAAGGATCATTACTTATGTTTATCATAAAAAGATGCTCTGTATTACTGTCATATGGTTTCAGGATTTGTTATTATAATGTTGCAGAGTCCGGAAATGGCACAAAACAAAGGCCAGTTTTATTTGGCATATTTGGGATAGTCTTTCACTGCCAAGCTCCTCCTTAGTTGCTTCAATACAAGCATCTCTAAGGTCTAAAATAGAAGAACTCATTTTGCATAGGGAAATAAAAAATTGGCCAATTCTCATCTAGGAAAAACAGGTAAAAATTCATAGAAAACATACAGGAGGTTACATTTGTTTATAGCACAGTTCACAGTAGCACTATATGGCCAAATACATCTAGTTGTCCAGGGTTTACAGCTAGTTGAATCCCACAAGTGCCAGGGGGGATGTTTGTCCACCATGAAGCCCCCACCTTAGGACTGGCATCCTTAGCGGACCTCAGCAGAGGCATGAGCAGCAGGAGGGCACTGCTCTAACCAGCTTAGAAGAACACAGAAATAAGTTAGTGACATCACAGGGAGCAGGACTGGAAGTCATGTGCATGAGAGGACTTTGCAGCTATATGGACTATCTTCCATCCCACAACCAGAAATATGTCATGCACTGTGAGATCCTAAAGGAAGAGGGGATACAGTCTCCTTATTGTTTCCTTCAACCTAATAAGTTCCTCCCAGGGAAAAATTCTCCCATCAATTTGTAGTTACAGGACTGGAAGCTGCCAGTATATTGCACAACACTATACTCGAGAAAAATTTGGGAAAGATAGAATTTGCCAAGTGCTGATGTCTAAATTCTAAATGTCTAAATGGTGAAGAAAAAGCTGGCTGGCTAGATAGATTCCACCATTGGTTCCTTCACTGCGATGTATTGACTCAAATTTCACCCAGTCAGGACTTGTAATACTGCACAGATACTGCATTGACATGAGACCTTTTTGTACAAAAGATTACCTATCCATTAAATGAATATAATAATACTTACCTGCCTCACAGACATGTTATGACTGTTAGCCAGCCAGTGTTTATGGAGATCTTCACTATCCCAGAACAATACTATAATCCATTTGTTAAAATGGAGCTTTCTCAAGTATTTCCAGGTATGGTTACGGGCCAGTAAATGCAATACGAATATTACTTTAAAGAAAATCATGGTCCTAATCACTAGGAAAAACTCAAGTAGTAACATCTTGACCACTTAGATGTCAATATAATAAACATTTGCAGCTTTTGGAGAAAATTGAAATTGTTCAACACATAAAAATGTGAAAAGAAAAATCAACATTTTGAAGCTGTGTTTCATTCTGAATGTGGAAGAAAACTAAAAACCTCCAAACTTTCTGTTGAAATATACTTCATTTATGCTGCATAAAAATGTTTTCCGTCAGAAAGGTCAAAATGTTTTCACACTGTATTTCAATTTCATTCATATATTATAAGAAATTATATTGAATTTGAAATGAAACATTTTGACCCTCTTGGAATTAAAGGTCCTTTTCTTATCAAAGTGAAGCATTTCAGTCTTATCTAAGTGAATTTTGAAATATCTTCCCATGAAAATGTTGATGAAGCTGTTACATTTGTGAAAATATTTCAGTTTTGTCAAACGGATATTTTCCAGTGGACTAATTCTAGTGCACTTTCCACAAAGAAATATCTTGCACAGTAAAACAGACATAAAATTGAAGTTCTGCTTTCATAAGAGTAAAAAGTACCCAGTGCCTCTGATAATTGTTAATTTGAGCGATATTTGGTTATATTCAGAAAAACAACAAAATTTGTACTTGACAGCAAAGCAGAAAAGTAGTGAGGTTTTGCAGAAGTCTAACAGCAACCTCCAAACAACAGCCACGCAAAAATCGTCTTGTCAAACTCCCTTACGGCAAAGCCACTTTAAAGAGATCACTTCAACAAAAGATTTCTAGACTTCTTCTGCAAAATCTTCCAAATATGGCCAAATACCGACTCTGCACGCACAAGATGGGGTAAAAAACAGCTAGATTTCAAGCTCCACAAGGGCTGTGCTAGAGACATTTCAGCTCATGAATCAAAATTAGGTTTCACAGGCTTGTAGTCACTGAATCCTGCAGCAGCTCTGCGGATGGCTGCTCTGAAAACCAGGGGTGCTAATGAACAGAGAGCACAGTTAAGACTTCCTGCATTGGAAGTAAATGACAGAGGTGGTTTATCTTATTGTTTCCAATGGGTGCATTTGACAGGAGTTCAACTGGAGCAGAGAAGGAAAAGAAAAAAAGAAAAATGTTAGGTCTGGACCAAAATAATAATGACTAAGAATCACAGTGCTTTCCTTTCAAGTATCTCCAAAGAAACTGTCATCTTAAACAGGGATGCGTCTTATCAGAAATGGAATGACAGCTATATAGGTGGCTGCAGTTATAAATGCTAGCTATAGGGTCACTGGAGTATAAAAAACACATTGAGAGGATGTTTTCATTATGCATTTGCTTTTGTCTTCCTTTGTCAGGTTAGTGTTGCATTTGCTCTGTTGTGTAGTAGCAGTGACTTTTATTGATTTGTGTTTTTTTATACTGTAAACGCTCCTGGTCAGGGGCTGTCATCATTGCTTGGCATGACTACATTCTGTATAGTACTTAGCATGAAATATATCAATAAAAATGGTGAAGCCCCCAGAGGATACAGCTGTGGAGTGCTGAGTGTGCCCCTGATACATCTCACCTCAGGATCCACAAAATAAGGATTCACAAAGGAATTCAAAAAGAACATTTCGCTGCATGTTCCTTTCAGAATGTGTCTGCTCCTCTGTGCCACATGGACAGGCACTGGCATTTGGGAAAAAGGAGTCAGGCCCTACATGATTATATCGGCTTTTTTTTAATCTTCAACTCTAAGAATTAGAAGGTTTTTAAAGATAGAGACAGAGATAGAGCTAGAGATAGAGAGAGATAGAGATAGAGATAGAGATAGATGCAGAAATAGAGAGGTTTCTAAAATCCCAGGACCCCGGAGGTTAATTTTTAAGAAAAAAGATCCATTAGCACAAAACTGCTACTAACATAATGGAAGCCAGCAATGATCTGTTTGGGGCTTCCCTTATGAAACCTCCTTAGAGAAACTTTTCATCTTTACTACTTCCTCATGACCCAGTTCAGGATTTTCACTGTTACTCTCTGGGGGCCTTTACGCCACTGCTACTTGTCTAATTCAGGTCCTGAGTCAGCAAGATACTTACATCTCTGCCTAGTAGCCCCACTAGCTGTACTGGGATTATTCCCATGTTTAAAAGTAGTATCTTGCCAAATTGAAATAACATGCCCTACTTAAAATCACATAAACCAGAATCTATTGGGCCCAGACCCCAAAACCATCAGGTGTCTTTACATAACTACTACCTAAGATCACTCATATGGTCAGCCAGAACCCAGGAATCTTGTATCACTAGCTGGATGCAAGAAATGTATATATTTAAGTCTATTGCTTTTCACTTTCATGTCCTTGGGGTACAGAAGATGACAACATTTCTCTGCCAAAAAGAAGAAAAGGTCTTAACTGCTTTTAATTTAAGAGATTTCAATCCAGTTATTTTTTAGAGTGATGGAAGGGTAATGGAGCAATCCTGTTTTACCCAGATGAATTTCCCATGACAAATGATATTGGCTCATCATCTGTGGTCATGATTGAATTCCAGTATTTTCCTTGCTCTAAAGCATGGATAGGGCTGTAAAGAGCTCTTGTTTTCCTTCGGACATTTGTTTCCAATTTTGCAAACACTGAGAATGTGGTTATTTTTGTAGTGCTGTTATGAAAGCCTGGCATTTTCTTCTTCATGTTGGAGTTAATTATAAATCATTGGAGTTGCACTGCCCACAACAAAGTTCTCAGACCCAGAAACTGAATCATTGCTGATCACTGCTCTCCCACCCCTGCTCTCTCTCTCACTGTCAGTTACTCTTTGAGGAAGGGAGGGGGCGTTATTTTAAGATGTTTTTATTGGCTTTGGAATATAAAGTGTCAGTTCCAAGGTCTTTTTTTCCCAGAGCAAGATAAACTCCTTTGGGCCATATATCATGGGGCTTTCGCATAACTTGACAGGACCTCACATTTAAATGCCTTTGCAATACCATATCTGATGACTTATGAGAGGACTGTAGTTTTTCAGGGGATGTATCATCAAAAGCCCCTTTCAGTAGCATTGGGCTTAGTCCCAGGTTTGCTTCTTTAACACTTTCAATAGTGACTTTTCTTCCTTTAAAAAAAAGCATACACACAATCACAGTCATACACACACATGCACAAGTAATATCATAACAGGCTGACTGTGTATGGTCCTAGGCTGAGGTTTTGTGTTTGTTTGGGGTGGGAGGGTTATTGTTGTGGTGGTGTTGTTTTAAATTAACAGCTTAGCTCTTTTGTGAATTTTACTGTCGGTTTAGGTTCAAGCATGTTCTTTAAAGCAGATTAAGCCTGAAAATTCAGGTCAGAGGATCACATCAAGTTCTGTTAAAGGAAATTTGTTAAAGCTCCCCTCCCACTAACCTACTTAGTGTCAGGTCTGATTTGAAAGTAGGGCACTTATAAGTGTAAAGAGTTTAATCAGGTTTCCTTTTTTTGTTAGAAAAGATGAAAATCCAGCTTCTTTTTAAAATAAACTGCTCTATTTTTATTTGAGTCTTCGTAAAGGCATTTGTGTTCATTCCTAAGGATGAATGCATTTGCAGGAGCTGGTTGCTGCAGACTTGTGAAAGGGGATTGTCTCTGGAAACAAAATAATCATATTTAACTTAATTGGGCCCTTGTTCAGCAAAGCACTTAAGCACAAGTATAAATCTAATCTTACTCAAGACAAGACTTATACAAGCACTTCAACCTGAAGTGCTTAATTTCCAACGGAGTCAATGGAGCATTCCAAAATCATGACTCAGGTCCTAGAATCATTAGACTGGCATGACACTGGGGAAAAAAAGCATACCTAGATGTTATTTTTCCCTGTCACTATGGTGGCTAGAAAGTTTCTTAAAAATAAAGCTTCTTTCTTCAACCTTAACAGCATGCTTAACTTCAAGATATTTTTTTTCTGAATTACAGATATGAAGCACTATGTCAATGCATTGCAGTATAATCTCCCCTCAAAGGAAGATCTTTCTGAGACCTGAGAAATATATATGTCATCAGAAGATGAATGCGGTGGCATAAAGAGATGTTTGTAGAAGACTTCACTGGAGGTGGGGTCAGAGACCAGAACCATTACATGGAGGTTACTGTGTAGCACAATCCCCAATGGTGATAGTGAAAAAAACACAACCTCTCATGTTTAGACTGATGTGGATAGTGGCTAGGAATAATTTACAAATCCTGTCACTACCTCCTTTGAAATAAAAGGGAATCAATGTTGAATGCAAATACCAGTGCAAAATGCACAGCTATAAATGGTGCATTAAGTTCCCTTTCATTCAAATGAACAGCTTTGTGTTTGTAAAGAGGAAAGACTGAAAAGACACGTCTATTTTGCAGTTTCAGGTATACTGGTACTAAAAAATACCTTCTGGGAAATGAGCCTGTCAGCTTACACACATTCTATATTAAGGAAATAATATATTCAATGTTAAGTTACTTCCTGGCATAATATGTGGAATTCTATTGCTGGCCATACAGCTGCATGCTCATTTACACCAGTGGGCATATTGGCCTTAATTCTACTATTCAGCAGGCTCAGTTATTCCTATTTAAAAAGCCCAAACTCATTACAATAAACCTGTGGTTGTAGTAGGTATGTCTTTTCCTCACTTTTCCATGAGCCTAAGATGTTTAATATTTCAGACGATATCAATATGCTGTGTGCATCTGGTGTAAATCAGCTTGATTCCAGTGAAGACAAAAAGGCAATGGCAAGTCCCTCTAGCTGAGAATCTGACCTACAGTGCCCACTAACTTCTCTATAGAGGCTAATGGGGAAAATGCCTGTCATTTTGCGGCTTCTTTCTCTCCACAAACACATTTAAGACAAGTTTGGTCAATTATCCCCATGTCTCCTATATCCATTTAGTGTAATTCCTATTAAGTGCAGTTCCACCTACAGCACTAATGGGAGAAATACTGATCAACCACAGGTCCCTCTTTGCTATATTTAGCTAACGTAAACACTTGTGATTTCAGTGCATTGCCAGGGGAATGAGATCGTTATAGACTAGCATTTCCATTTGACTTCCCAGGAGGACAGACCAGCATGGGTGAAATCCAGAAACCTACTTCAACAGAAGGACAAATAATAATAGGCGTAAGTGACTGTAGGCTCTGCAGTCACAACATCCTGGAAGCCAGGCAGCTGAGCTGAAATAACACTAAACCAGGCATCAAGAAAGCTCAGTTCAACTGTCACTATCCTGTTGTGTGACCCTAAGCAAGCCACTTCATCACTTTGAGGCTTTCTACCTTATTTTTTCCCTTCTTTGTTTTCTCTCTTTGCAGCAAGAACCACCCCCAGCCTGGAGTGTGTTTTCACTGTGTAGTTAGACCTTGGTCTTAGTGCTCATCTTAGCTTCACACTCAGCTTTACCTGGCAGGAGTTGGTTTCCAGGTCGCTTGTCTGCTGCCCCTGTACAGACTAGCAGACAGTCTGTGGAAGTGCTTGGGTAAATGGGGTGCTGTTTGCTCTCAGGGACACATACTACCCTGTCTGCAGGATCTGCATGTGCACCCAGGGAAATCTGGTCCTCTCTCATAGTGCTCTGGGTCCTCACTCTTTCTGTAGCCACTGGTGTCTTATATTGCCTGTTGTTCTCTGGGCTGAGACACTTTGGGATTATTTCTCTGATGCTGGCAGGAGAGCTATGGTTGCACACTGAGGGAGAGCTTTGGAGGACGAATCAACACACATATGAGTTTGCTCCTCTGTGGAATGACCTCTGGCATGATCAAAAGCACAGCTTCTGTTTTGACCCTTACATGTTTGAGCAGACATGGGTACAAATCACAGACAAGAACCTGCCTGAAGGCTCTGTGGTTCAGAGAAGTATGATCTGGCTGCACCCCACACTCACACCACAATCAGAAGCAAACTAGCCACTCCATTACTTGTGATAGCTAACGTCATTAGGTCTGCCAAGTGGCAGGGTTCTGCCATAAGTGCAAATAAATAAGAATACTAACTCAAACAACAGTCAGATAAATGTGTGATTACAGCTAGGGATATTTAAAAAGCTTTGTAGGGGTCAGCAGTCAGGCACATATGCACATCCGGCTCCAAAAATGGATTTTTATTGGGCAGGAAAAGGATGTAACAGATAAGCACGCAAAATCAAGCCAGTGGGCAGGAGGTAAAAGAGATAAGGAATCAGACTCTAGAAGGAATGCAATGAAGCTGTGTTTTCAAAATTTGTCCCTGTATCTGTAGACCAGTGGAAGGCCTAGGCAGTCTGTTCACACACAGACACCAGAAACCTGCATACTCATTCTACTGCAGAGCCCAGACCAGGGGAACAGAGACGTGTGGCAACAAAAAATATCAACCTAGGCACATTTTCTGCTTCCTTCCCACACTAAGCACAGGTAGTATGATTCTCAGGAATCAGGTACATGCACAGTCACACAACTTTAGGCATATATTCTCCTTCACTCTTACCCTCCCACATAGCAATTATCCCTGCTACATGCTCATACACTCCTGGACACCTTCACAACGTTTCCTAATTCACAGTGAGCATAGGGTTAGACCAGAAATCACCAGATGGAGGAATTCGGACAACTTTGCACAATGTGTTACTGCTGCTTGATCTCTCTTAAGTTAGATCTTCTGCCAAGCAACTAAAGAACAGGATCATTAACAGACAGAGTAGAGGGTGGGCAAGACAACCATGGAATCATAAACAGCTTGCTAGAGGAGCAAAGCAGCTAACAAAGCTCAGTTCCCTCCAGCTTTGTGTTCCTCATCCTGTAAGCCCTTGCTATGACCTTCTCCCTCCTGTCCCACTCCGTAACTTCCACAGTTGGCTCCTCAATCCCCTGTTAACTGAGCACGAGGCAGCACGAGCTGTGGGTGTTTCATGGCTCTATTTGTGCCCAGAGGTTGGCCATTACATATGATGACTGGCCAGCTGGCTGCTGCCTCTCTGAATGAATAAGATGAGCTATAACTGCATTTCTCAGTGGGGGCACTAATTTGGGTGTTTCTTCTCTATGCAGCTGCTGATTTTCATGAAGCTCTAGGAATTTAGTATCTCTGAGTTCAAACGTGCTTGAAATTGGCCAACTGGCTCCAAAACTGTTGGGGAGGGGAGGATCGACAAGCAGAATGGCTGTACAAGCACCATTTCCCCAGGAAATCAGTCTCAGATGAGGGCTGGAAAGGACCTCGAGAGATCACCTAGACTATATGCCTGCCCCAAGGCAGGAGCAGCTCTGCCTACATCAATCTTGACAGATGTTTGTCTGCCTTGTATCAGACATTGAAAACTGGCTTGGGAGCGTGCCCAGGAGATGAGAAAACTGGCTAGCTTCAAACTACCTGGCAAGCTCTTCCATGAGCTTGACACAGCATTTCTCAGCACCTGGAAACTTGAGAACATCTGCTTTCCACACAGGGAGAGCAGAGTTCAGTTACATCAAATCCTAGCATCCATATTTTAATCTTATGCGGCTGACTACACTGCCACCAGCACAGCTTAGGTAGACTGGAGTAAAAGTGACTTCACACCCCCTGCAAACATCCCTCTGTTCGTGCCCATGTGGCTGTTCTTCCTTACACCGACTGCCAGTGAACCCTAATACAGTCTAGCAAGGGGGTTCATTGCAGTACAATGTCCCTTCTCTCACACACACTACTGGAGTGGCTGTGATCTAATGCATCTACTTGCTCCACTTCCTCCACACACTGGCCTCAAATAGGTTCAGCACACCACAAGGCCAATTCCTGTAATGGCCATCAAAGAGTCTCTTAAGACATTCTACCCTTCTGCTGCCAGAACAGTAGGAGATGGGAGTTATGGCTGGAGGAAAGGAGGTTTGGCTGGGCTGTCCCTGGGCTGATGTTGGGTTTTCAGCACACCCAAGACAGACCACACACAAGGCAGCTCTGACCTGCCAGATGGAAGTGGCATCAGGATTAGAGTAATATGAGGAGGAGCTTCAAACACTCCTTTTCCAGATTACTGATTTGCCTTTTATATTTTCTATTCTTTTGCACCCTGAATTACAGCTCAGTCCATTTCAGTGCTTGACAATTAAGAAGAGAGTTCAGCCAGGACAGAGTAGTGACCTCTCTTTTTTCACAAGCTGCTGTGCGACTGCAGGTCCAAATCTGGTCACATGCTGCGTTAGTTAGGAATCCATTTCAATCCCAAAGTCCTCATTATACACATGGGTCACTCGGTCGTCAAAAAGTGACCTGCATAACATGAGTAACTCAGTACGTGTCAGAAATATTCCTGACCTTGTTAAAGAATCTCCGTGCTTGGAAAAGAGGTTTTCACTCATCAATCACCATTTTATTCACGCACAATAACAGCCTCATTAAATCATATGAGAGTTGCAGGAGGTTTTATATGCTAATTTAATACCAATGTAACCAATTACACAAACTTCACATAATATTTTTAAATAATCAAGTGGGTATTCAATTAGCATGCAGTGACCATTTATTAAAATCTCAATTAATTCCTTGTTTAAGACTTGTGCAGTGATCAAACTGTGCAAATCCTAAAGGGGAAGCCGTGGCCCTGAGACAGCAGCACTGCCCAACACATTAGCAGCAGAGATGCCACCGTTCTGCAGGAGGTCTCTGACACTGCCTCTCCCCCTACACAATGAGCACTCGGCATGTCCCCTGGCACTGAACGTCACTGGCCCATTTGATGGAGAATCAAGTAGCAGCCTCAAAGAGTACAAAAGCTTTGGCTCCAATTCTACTTCAGCTGTCTCAGATCAGTCTCGTAAGGTCTAGACACTGCCGAAAGCAGTTTAGTAAGTTGCAAACCATCAGCACAGCCACAGTAATCAACTCTGTTGGCATCAGCAATGAAGTAAGATGTGCCTCACAAGCAGAGTCAGCTGATAGGCAGTAACTTGTTACCACAGTTAGTCGGTCGCTTGACCAGGCGCTTTGAAGCGTGCCTCTGAGGAGTACTCCAGCCCTGGGCTAGAAGTTCCTGGGGCCATTTAAGGCATTCCTGCCCCTTACTCTGTGCCCCTGTTGGAAGCCCTTGCCCCCAAGCATGAGCTAAAAGAATAAGTTCTGGGCTTTGTAAAGATCTGACTCGCATGTGCAAGGGCCACTTGCATCATTACGTGCAGCTCTGCAGCAGTTTAAAGCAGATCTAAAGGAGGAGGGAGGAAAAGCTCCTGGAAAAAGCATGCTTGGCATGGTAGAACATAAGGATGGTTCATCCTACTCACCCAGCCTGTGTCTGAGCAGGCATGAACCCCTTAGACCCAACCCCTCGCAGGGCTGTCTGGCCATGGGAAACTCTGTGCTGGTGATCGAGCACCACAAATGCACAGTCTCTAAATGTTACAAATAAAGATTCCTGTTGTACCTCAACAACAGCTGGTCATCTTTGTCGTCACTGTCATCGTAATGCTTTTGGTTCTTACACAAAGGGCATCGCAAACATTCAACAACCTTCCAAGAGCACAAACCCGCATGCTTGTCCTCTCAGCTGAGTTGAGGTATTTATGCATTTCCTTATGAAAGACAATTACGTGCATCACTTCCAGCTGAGCAGTTGAAAAGTCTGCTTTATATACACAAAATGTTTCCATGCACTGAGAACTCCTTTCTCACCTGTGAAAACAGAGCATGGGTCGCATGTGCAAACAGTTGTACTTACAAGTGGCACAGCTGTGTTCTGAGAAGCCGGGTGGAAAATTTAGCCCATAGCAATTTTGCATTTTTCACAGGGTTTATTATGAGCTCTCTGACAGTTTTACCCTATGGTCTCTTGGGATCTTATCACGGTTGGTTTTCATTTAATGGTGTTAATCAAGAAGTAACTGTGAAACTGACGTTTGTCACTGCTGCAGCTAGAAGGCCATTCACCTGGCAGCAAAAAGAAGTTCATATTTGGAGGAAAAGGAAAAAACAACTACCCAAAGGGTTTGCCCTTTGTTCATGTTGGGGCCTCCTCCTTTCTCCCACAGCAAATCCTTTGGCAGTATTAAGTGCAATGAAAGAAACCAGCGTACAGAGGAAATGATTGCTCCTGCAGCAAAGCAAACCCTGATCTTTCCTGCTCAGCTTCCTAAATGCTTTAGTGCAATTGTTCCACTAGATGTCAGGGCCGAGCATGAAGCGACCAGACAAGACCCAGCTCCGTGTTCAGCTGGTCTTGTAAAACAACTGCTATTCTTCATCACCACACCACTTACAGGCAGCTCTGTGTGGTCTTGATGGTCAGCTTGGAAAGCAAATTGTTCTGCATGCTGTTGAAGAAAGGTGCAGGAAACAGGAGGGGGCCCTTCCCAGTTGGTGTCCTGCCTTCCTTAATCTGCAAAGGAGATTTGTGTGCTTGATTGGCTTAGTGGGGGAGAGCAGAGTTAAAAGTGAGACTGGAATGTGCTGATGTATTACTTCCATGGTGTGCAACCTGCAAATGTTTCCAAGGTCCAAGAGAGGTTACTGAGGGTGCAGCTCTGCAGCAGTTTAAAGCAGATCTAAAGGAGGAGGGAGGAAAAGCTCCTGGAAAAAGCATGCTTGGCATGGTAGAACATAAGGATGGTTCATCCTACTCACTCTGCCATACAGAGCAGCCTGTGACCTGTCACACATGGGAAGATACATGTTGTGTATCAAATCTCCAGATGAGGAATGGACAGAGCTCTCAGCTGTAGTGCAGAAAAGTACCCCTGACAGGGATTTTAGGGTGCATAAACTTCACCTGCCCTCTCCTGACCCTCAGCTGCCAAGGCGTGAAGCTGAGAACCTACATGACAATGAGACCGTGGTGCACTGGCCTGCCTGTTGGAGAGCATGACAGGGGATTCAGTCATTTGTGTCCAGAGCCCAAGGCATGAAACTTTGGGACATCTGCATTGGAGTGTGGTGGTTCAGGGAGTCAGAGGGCTATTGGGAGACACCCTGTGAAGACAGGCTGTCTGTGTGTCAGACCGTGGGCTCTGAAACTCCAAGGTGCAGGACAGGATATCTAAAGAACGAACCACAAGAAAGATTCACACACCTCTCACTAGAGCTGCCTGCACCCATCTCAAAATGTCTTTAACATCGTGTTAGCCTTTTCCAACTTCGCCCGTCTGGACTGGGAGTTACTGGGCTCCCAGCTGGCTGGAATGAGGGAATAGCCCACACAAGACTGTGAGGTTCCTTTCTCCTGCTAATGGGAGGGAACCTGTGGCCCCCATTTTCATCAGAGATGCTTGCCTACAATGTCTAGGTCAGGCCTGGGGGTAGGTGTGTCTGCTTGAATACATGAGCTTCTCTTTAAAAGAAAGGCAGAGCCACCCTGACTGGTTAGGCTTGCTTTTCTCTGGATTTCTGACAAATGCTTTGTATTCAAAAGGTCAGACTAGCAATGGCACCTCACGCCCTGGAGCAAAGAGTCATTCCTCACTGTTTTGCTCTGCTCACGGCTGGCTGCCCAAGCTTGCTCCATCTCCCTGCATCTGACATCCAAACTCCTCTCAATGCAGGGGAGATGTAGCCAAGTCCTGGCATCAGCTGTCAGCTCAAATAGAAGGGAAAAGCACAGTGACATCAGAAATGTGTTGATGGGTATTAGCCCTTTACCCAAGTCCTGCCTGTAACTCCCATGCAAGGGAGTGAGTTTTTGTCTTTCAGCAAGGGCCTTATTCTTTTGCTGCAGCAATAGTCTCACAGTCCTGGTTTTGGAGGGGGAACAGGGAGGCTGTATTACTTTCCTCTACAAATCCCATAGTAAACAGCTGCAGTTCTTGCAAAAGATACTTGTCATCTTTGCATACTCTTATAAGACAGAAGCAAGCAGAGATATAGTGCTTAGAAGGTGAGTATACTCCTAAAAAGAGACACCCCCTCCCCTGCAGAAGTCTTTTCTCATGGGCTGCATTTCACGCCAAGAAGCACCCACCATGATTTAACTCTTTTCACTTCCAAGAGAAAATCATTTCCCCCAGTGACCAGTTTTGATGATTCTTCCATTAGTAGGTGTGAAAGCGCCTCTAGCAACCCTCTTCTCTGTGTACTGGCAACCCTGGGGAGTCTGTGATGACTCTCAGCAGAAGGAAATGCATTGTCAGCTGCCAGACCAGGGAGCAGAAGTGTCCTAGACAAGAAAGATAGGTGTTTAAACAAAAAAAAGCAAATACAAGTGTGTTTGCAAATGTGCTGGGTAACCAAAACAGGAAAGTCCTAGCGTGATTGACTGAGTCAGATGTATTTCTTGGGCTGACAGTCTCATACCCTCTTTGTCAAGGTCTGTCCTAGTAGATAATGAACTCTTGTGCACACTCCATTTCTGTCTTGGCACAGGAAAAGGTGCTCATTGGACTCCCTCCTGCATGACCCAGTTCAGCTCACTAAGGTGGCAGAAAACTAACACTACAAAAAGAAAAGAGGCATTAGTTTCTGCTAAGTTGAACTCTGAACCAATAGCAAGTGTGGAGGGAATGCACAACTAGAAGCTGTGCCAGTCCCAGCCTAGACCAGCTTAGGCTATTGTGAAACCATGCCCCAAGTGATCCTTACTTTTCCAAAAGACCTGCCTCCAGACAGAGATAGAAGGGCAAGACCAGCCCTCTTGGCATTGTGCTGATTTAGATCAGTTCAAGGTAACTGTGAAACTGCTCTCCAACTACTTTTCTGTGGTATTTAGAATCCTTCATAAAGATCAGGGTGGGTTGGTTAAAGAGGTATACAAACACACAAACCAGCTGCACTGGGAGCTGGGAAGCGCCTGTGTCCAAACAGATCTTTTAGCACAAGGAAGGCTTTCTCTATGAAACAAAATTACTATAGACAAAGAAATGAAGGAGGTTAACCCAGACTTCAGCAAAAAGGAACAAAGCTGCTCACCCCTTCTCCAGAGGATTAAAGCTGATTGCTTAACAGGAATCCAACTTAGGCAGTTTATTTTTCAAAATAGTTGGCAGCTAGAGTTATTACACAACAGGGTTTGAGACATAGACTTGTTGAAAGAGGGAACCTTGCACCAAACTGTTCAAATGAAACCTTCAGCATCTTTCAGCATTGGCAATATTTAACACAAAACATCTTATGCCTTTTAAAAAAAAAATTTTAACATTTTTGGTGAAAAAAAAAAATTTCTCCCTGTCTCTACAACAGTACTTACTATACGGGCATTGAGGAAACAAAATAAGGATAATGTCTTCATCAGCATCCTGGTTAAAAATTTGAAAAATAATATTTGTGGAAGTGTATAAGAAACAAAAAGAATCCTTTCAAACTCTTCAAAGTGAAGGTTTTCAAATGTTTTTGGGGGGGGTTGTTTTTTGTTTCTTTTTTTTTTTTCACACAAATACTTTTATGAGATGATAAAATGTACAGTAAGTGTTTCAGAATTTGGGATCAGGTTTTACTCTCACCTGTACCAGCATAAATAAGGAATAATATCTAAGTTACATATGTATAAAAAACCACTGGCCATCATCTTTTCATTAAGAATAGACATTTTGTCTGATACTAAAACAAAACAGTGTAAGTATCACTGTTGTTACAAGTTAATCTTATTTGATATTATAATTAAACTGTGATTTTTTTTCAGATTACTTTTTTATGTATCACTGAAGGATTATAATCAGAGTGAGATCTTATTTATAGTTTCCAATAACTTATGATAAAATTTAACCGAGTACTTACAGATTTCAGCTGTAATATCCATCTGAATACCAAAGACAGTTATAAGGACCAATACTATTACAGTGCATAGGAAATTAATCTGGAATGATGAGACCCTTCAGATAAATTACCACATGGCATTTTAAAATTACCTTCATTTCTCTTTTTTTGATCATCTTAATTGTTTTGTCATCTCCATTGGATAAAAAGGGCTATAGAAAAGTTGGTTTGTGGGATTACATGAACTTGTCCCAGAGAACCTCTAGAAACCCAGACTTTATTAATCCTTTAACCTTTTCTTATCACAGTAACTCTATCACTGTGAACATCTAGGGCTACTTTAATTCTCATTAGTGATACACCTGTAAAACAAGAGATGCCAATGGCACTCCCACATAATCACTATTTGAAGGGTTAATCTAAACTCTTTTTGTTTACTCTAACACATCAAGTTCCTAAATCTAGAAGATAAATAAATAAATAAGAATGTGGGGTAGGAGTATACAAAATAGTGCCACATTGCTAGCAGTTGGCAAATACAGAATTGACCTAATCTGCTTCTCAGAGACTGAAATTCAGCCACTGTCAAAAGTCATAGTATTATAGAATGGTTTGGGTTGGAAGGGACCTTAAAGATCATCTAGTTCCAAGTCCTGTGCAGATATTTTATTATAGCCAAAACTACCGCTCCTGTCTATTCTCAAAGCTAAAGTGTTGTATCTAGTTGTATCAGCTAGCAGTTAATTTCATAAAATAGAAAAGATGCATAAGGTTCTCTTCAAAGAATTCAAGTTATGGTCATAGTGATGATGATGGATGGATGAAATCAGCACTTTTCTATCATTCCCAGGCAAAGTTTTCATGGAGTTATATTACACAGAAGTACTCCACCATGTGTCTGGCTCAGTGAAGAGTAAACACTCCCATTTCTTCTGTTCATCTCAGACTCTGACATACATGTGAGATCAGACCATGCTATTGCTTCTACTGGCTTGGGCTTGCTGGAGTTGACAAAAGGCTCTGGGCTTCGAATAAGCTAAGCATATATGCGTAATACATTCTTTTTGTAAAAAGATGGACTGTGAGCCTCACCTTAGCTCCTTAATAGTAGCCTCACTAGGTTTTAGTAAAGCCAGTCTCTGAAACTTATACAAATGTAAATGTTACACGGGTTGAAAATCATAATCATTGACATTCTTCATCAGTAACAGTAATTGAACAACAAACTCAGCAGGCCCCCCTTAAATGGTTTAATGGCTTATTATATCTTCAGGCTGCCAATCTATCCCTTCCCTCCATACTTCAGTCAATTTTATTTTTGTAGTCCACATATAATGCATTGCATATTTTTTCTTTTTACAGTGTCTTTCTTTTAACAAGCTACAGAGCCAGCAGGAACATGCTGTAAATGAGATGCGACATCGCAGTGTGGCCATCCTAGGAACATATATTCAATAAATATGCAAATCAGTTCAAGTACATCTCTCCTTAGGTGGGAAAAGGTATGGGAATATGGTAAAGTATCACTTTAAATTATCTTCTCAGTGGAAAACAATAACATTCTAAGGAACCAAAGAAAAGGGGAAGAAAGTAACTAAAATTAACTTTTTTTTTTTTCTTAAAAAGGGGAATTTCTTATGCCTCTGGTCACAATCAGTGCACAAGAACCCCACCTTTAAAATGCAACAGACTAGTTCTGATTCGGTGTGAATTACATACACAACAAGCATAACGAACATGTCATATCTTCACATTAGAGAAAAGCATGTAAAGCCAGAACAGCCACACTGACCTCGGGACTGCCGAGTGTGACTGAAATAAGTCTTTTGCTCAGTGGGACTGCAGAGGAGCAAATACTGGAAACTTTTGCTGATGTCCTTTTTTCCATTAACGGGTCAGATTCTGATATCTTCCTGTTGGCTACAGCTATAAATGAAAGGCAGCATTTGTGCACCAGAATTTAATGGATGCCTCAGATGAACTTAGCAGAATACCAGTAGTATGATTTGGGCAGCAGAATACTTGCTAATACTGCTATAGAGTCAGTGGGGCTGATCCTGCTTTCAGTTACATCGCTGTAAATCCAGAGAAAGCTCCACTCAGGTAAATGGAATTAGCTCACATTTTGTTAGGGTAAATGAGCCAACTTTTGACAAATCATTTACCAAGCTGCCACTGAGAAGATTTATTCTCCTTGATATTTAAATAAACACATAATAAGTATGCACCGTCAACGCACATGGGAACTGAGTGGCAGACAACTGACTCAGTCTTCTTGCCATACAGAGAGACAGGGAAGCCACTGTTGGGGACCAAGCTACAAGGAGACATGCCAGGTCATTGTGGCTCTGCTCCTAATCTGCTGTATAATTTTAAAGGCAGTTTTTTCCCTTCCCTGTGCCTCCATCTCCCCTTTTATCATGCCTAGGCAGACTGTCAATTATTTGGCACAATAAAATTAAGGACTCAGTTTTGACTCTGACCTGCTGAACTTTAATCTAATAAGAACCTAAGAAATAAGGCCCTGTTTTAAAAGGGAGAGAGGCTTTTATTCCTGAAAATCTCTCAGCTGTGACACACAGTTTGGAGCACATCATTTTCAGCAATTAACACCACAGATACACCAAGTCTCTAAGCCAGCATAAACCAGCACCGCTGCTAAAGGAAATGGCCCTTCCTTCCCCTCACCCCCAGTCCACATTCCTCTTCACTCCCTCTGCTACTCCCTGCCTTGCGCCAACACAAGTGTTCTTGTGGCCCCGCAATGAACCAGATCAGGGAACTCATCCAGGTTGAAACTAACCTGGGGAAAAGGAAATTGTTTAGTTTTAACCTGGCAGAGTTCCCTGGCCTGGTTCACTGCACAACCATGTGTGTGCTGGTGCCAGCATGGGGAAAGGAGCAGCCCTGGGCCAGGAAGGAGGAGGCAGAGGAACGGGAATGGTGGACCTCCCTCTGAAAGAGGTTGTTGCAGGGCTGACTTATGCCAGCTTAAAGTGTTTGTAGAAATGCGGCACATATTTAAAATCTCTCCCTTCAAGGAATATTTGTCTTAAGAGGATTAATGCTTCCCAGGATATTCCAGCCTTTGCCGTCTGTGGAGCATTGCTTCTCCCTCTCTCCCCTCAGCCCAGTATACTGGCATCGAATTAAAGCCCTGGGAAACATAAAAGCGACAGGCCTGGGGATTTTGTGACAAATGCAAAAATGCTCATATTTGTCAAACCATTAGCAAAGGGGCACAGCTGTTGTGAGAGTCTTGACCCCGTGCCAAGTATGCTCAAGCCTGCTGAAGGTTGCATGCCTGAATCATACTCACTCTGGCAACTCCTATCGAGATCCCTTCTGCGTATCTGTGACAGGTGCCCAGACAAGTGCAGTTGACTCCAAGATGTCCAGAGGAAGATTACTGCACATTACCTGAGCCACAGATATTTGCTAAAATGCAGCACTGTATGCACGTGGCTACAGCACTTCCAAGGACAGTCGTGCTCCAGTGCTGCAGCTGCATTTGCCCAACATGGAGCCTGAATGCAGAATTACTGCCAGACATGAGCCAGCTCCTGCAGGTCGAAGCAGGATGGCTCTATGCTGTGTGACTAGAGCCTGTGGTGCTGGAAAGCCTAACACAGGAACAGTGGAGCAGCTCTGGATAGGAATAGCCCAGACCATGCCCAGGCTCAGTGGTGGCCCTGGAACTGGAGGCAATAGCTAATTTGGAAGAAGACAAAATGAAGTCACAGCTTTCACTCCTCAGGGCTGGGAATGAGGGAAGAAGGGAAGAAGGAGCAACCTTGAAAGTGTGGAGCAAGAAAAGAGGAGGCAGAAGTTGGTAAATCCAAGGGGGAGGAGCAGATGACAACAGGTGCCTCTACAGCACTGTCTCAGGGTACCATATATTCGGTAGCTTCTTTCACTAACCCCCTTTACCCTAGGAGACCTAGGTAAAACACAAAGCAGACATCTAAGGCTTGGATCTGATAGTCTAGGCTGAGTCTACTAGAGACAAGGGCAAGGCTGTTAGGAACCAGTCAGGTTTTCTGGCTTTGCACTGAGCTGATTGGTACTCAACTCTCACAGCACAGAGCTCCAGATGCTCTGTTAATAGCTAAGCCCAAAGCATTTCATTTTGACTAATCGTCCAAAGTTCAGGGCTGATCCCAAAGTCCTTGGTCAGCAAATCTGGCTAGAAATGTCATGTGATTTGGCCTCCACCAGATTCCCAGAAATCTGTGGGCTGGAAATGCCATGAGGATTAGGCAAAAGTGAAATCTTTCTTAGTTTATCTAGATATATTTGTCCCTGCTCAGCAGAGCAAATATGTTTGCTTTCCATATTTGCCCATCAGTTTAAGGCTCTTTTGTTACTGCTGCCAATTTTTGGCTACTTTAAGGCCTGACAAATCTTTCCTTTCTTCTGTACCATGTTATGTTTGCTGGGACCACTGATTAATCCCTTTCCACCCTCATTCTTCAAAGAGCAACCTTCACTGTATGCATTTAGGAGGAGTGGCTCCAAGGCTACAGCAAGCCAGATGATAGAGCAATGCTTAAGAATGGGGCTGCCTGCTAAAAATAATCAATTCTAATTCTGGCTGGTTTCCATGTCACTCTCTGACCTTTGGTCAGACTCTGCCACTTTCACTCATTCTCAAAAGATGTAAATTTTTCTTATCTCTAGGATTTGTACTTCCGTAGTACTCTGTTGGGTGGGATCAGCGAGCAATAAACACTTTGTTTGCACAGTGTGCATAGAGTGAGAGACACTTTCACAAATTTGACTCTAACTAGCCCTGGCGACCCAGGGAGGGAAGTGAAGCAGAAACTGAGGAAGGTTATGTTATGATTTAAGCCAGGGAGAGATGTCCTCTTCTCCAGGTAGTTGTGCCGGTGTGAGACCCTGTCCCCAGCTATGTGACACTGACCTGCGTACCAGAGTATACCACCTTTCCCTCTTTAGACATGCTGATGGAGCAGGCTTATGTGAGTGTACTGTAGTTTGCTTCCTGCAAAATCATTTGGATCTGTTCATCCATCCATCCACCTGGTGTTGCTTGAATTCAGGATCACTCACGGGATGTTTCATTGGCAGAATGGCTGGGGCAGTAACTTCTGGCAAGGTAGATGATGATGATCTCCTGGGAACCACAACATCTTCTACCAGCACAGCTGGATTTGTCCACAGCTGTGTAAACTTTGACTAGCTAAATCCAGCTAGTCAAAAATAGACTTTCAAATCAATCCCAGGCCCCTTGAGCTCAAGTTGAGTGAAGTCTCCTCTATGTCATACAGCCCTTCAACTGCTGGGAAGAGCTCCAGCAGTTAAAAACTACCGAACATGCAACAAGGGAGAAGGGGGTATCAGGCCTCGTAAAGCTTCCAGTCTCAGTGCTCCCTTCTCCAAACAGAACTTACACCTCTCTCAGAGCAATTTGAGTAAAAAGCATTAAAACTGTTGCAGTGCTTTAAGAGAGCTAACATGATCAAGAAATGGTGAGTAAAGTTGATAAATACAGATGCCCCCACACAGATCAAAGACAAAGCAGAACTCTCAAACGGCATAAAAAAGTAACGTTATTACACTCTCCCTCAGCCTCTCCAGCAGTGGCTCCTTTAAGACCTCTGAATAAGTAAACTACTCTTTACAGCTACAGGTAAGCAAGTTTACAAAATAATGATCATGTCAATTGAATGCCAGATTTTTTCCTCGATAGACAGTAACTAATGTCTTTGCAGTTGTCGGTTGATGTGCTGTGATGTGCAGTTCAAACAGTAGAGCCAAGAGAGATGTTTCACGGAGATACTACTAGCTGTGCATACATGTACATGCCCACATTCACACACAGACACAGATCCTACCCTGGGACTGGATGGGCATATAAACACTTTTTCAAGGACATTTTCCAAATAAAATGTGAAGAAAAACTCAGAACAGAGAAAACACAGGGAAATAAAACTGTATAGGCACATTATCTCAGCTGTCAGCTAATATTTTCTCACTAATTAAAGGAGGAAGCAGATGAAAAGAAAGGAAAATAAAATAATTTAGGAAATATCTCAAGTCTAAAGTTTAAGAGGTATATTCAGAGGGAGGGTTATAAACCCCTCGTGAGGCAGGAGAATTAGTTCTGTAGCTTGCCAATCAAGACAGACGAAAGACGGGTAGAGTGAAAATTATTACCGTGATGATTATCAGGAAGGGAAGAGATGAGGAGAAACTAGAACCTGCGCCCCCCCTGTGTTGTGAATACAGCTCAGTCAGTCTTAATGGAGTCACCAGGAAGATGTCCATTCTTTTCAAGGGATGCTGAATCAGATTAACAGTGAAAAAAAACCATGCAGAGACTGGAAGGAACATGAACCACCCCAAGTAAAACTCATCTGGAGCACATGCAGTGGCAGCTGAAATTCCAGAACATTTTGTTGGAAAATGTCTACTGAAGGAACGATGGTATTTAGTGGGAACTGGCTTTTTCATGGCAGTATTCACTATTATTATGCCAAGGATGATTTCCTTTTATTCAGAAAATGAAAAAGGATCTAAGAAAAATGTTGATGAAAAGAAAAATAAATTGTAATTGAAATATTTTCCACTGGAAATAAAGGAACTCAGCCATTTGCCTGCTGGCAATCAGTGTGGCAGTGATTGCTACTCCAGTGGCAATCACTCATCTCACTTGAACTAACCATCCACATCCCACCTGATGCCTCTTCCCCTCTACTGGAGACTGGCCTCCCAGAGTCGAAGTGCAACTCAACCCCCTGCCTGAGATCATAGGGAGAACAACCCAGTCTTTCCAGTCTGCCTCAGCTCCCCAGGTATTTTGGCACAATTTCACTGACACAGGCCTTTTCACTTGTAGAGGAACACAGAACTGGAAAAACTTGAGATATTTGAGGTCAGAACCAAGCATGTCAGCAAAGCTGAGCTGAAAGGAATCTTGCACAATGTCTGTGTACTTCGTGCCAGGAAGCAGTTAGTCTTAATACCCCTCCAGTTCATTAGCATCAAATAGACTTACAAGAAAAAAAAAAAAAAAAGCAAGCAGCTGGCTGTCCTTATTCCTACAGATCAATTGGCTTCTCTTCTGTACATACATATCCCCTCTCCCTGCTGTAATGGTGTATCCCCCTTGCACCTAAATGCCATTGCCTCTGGCAAGGGTGTCTCTTTCACATGAGGGATTACACTGCCTAATTGCCCTGAGCTATGGAAACCTAGCATTCTGCTGGGTCTGCAGAGCTACTTTAACATTCATCCCATCATCCTCTCAAGTGCAGCTGGTGTGTTTCTCAAGAGCCAGACTGGGCTGATCCCATTCTCTGGAAAAGGACACACATTGTTGCTCAGCAATGGGTGTGCTGGGAAGAAATTCTAGCTGTGGCAAGATTTCAGCAGGCAGTTGCAGTCTGCAGTAAAACTGAATTCAGTTGGCTATAGCCAAGCCTTATGTGGGTTCCTGGTGACTGTTCATACAACCACAGTCCCCAGTGCTGACTGCACCTAGGCACTTGCCCATTTTCACAGGACATTCAGCTCCTTCTTTGCCTTGAGGTCTGTCAGTGGGCATTACAGCCACATTCAGTGTGTACCCTTTTCTTTCTGAATCAAAAAACTATACTGAACCTCAACCAAGACCATCCTGTACAGCAGATTGGCTGTGTTCAGCTCTGTGCATGTGCAGATGCTGAAATGGTAAGAGTTCTGGCCAGGAGATCAAGAGATCCTGCTATGGGACATGTTGTCTGGTGTGATACACTGCAAAACAGCCATCTACGTTTTAAGTGCCAGGCTGGCATACAGTCATATACTGGCTTGTAATAACCACTCTCTATACGAAATGCAAACAGTGACATAGTAAAAAGCATCATTTCCAAAATTATTGTCAAACACTCAGAAGTGCTGACTCACTTTCTGATACAAGAACTTACTATCTCTTCTAGCAGTCCTCAGGTTTCCTCTCTACCCACTCTACATACTCAGTGAAACATGATAAAACGTTCATAATCATGTGCTTAAAGACTTTGGCCAGATTTTCACCCAATTTATGTCACTGTATGTAATAGACACTAGCTACATGTACACAGCATGCTACCTGGTCAAGGACTCCACTGACTTCGAGCAAGGTTCTCACCCTTTTTAAAAAGTTTTTGATTGTTACCATTTTCAGCGTCAAAATATTCTTACTGAACACAAATGGTATTTTCAAATTCCACCAAGCTCAAGAAGCATTTCAACCACCTTGTTTTGTTCATAAACCTTTATGGAAACCCTGTAAATAATTAGTATCTTCTTGCAGCTTCAGACAATGTAGAAACCCATCCCAGCTATTTCCTACCCCAATTTATTCATTCAGACCCTTTTGTATGCTGAGCTGACTCTCACAACACAATTCTAGGCATGTAAAGTTAAGTGGATAAACAATTACGAGATGTTCAAGTTGGGTTTAGTGAAAACTACATCATGTAGAAATCTAGGGAAATCAAGCTTTTCACAGCTTTTGAAAAGTATTGATAGGGAAAATTTGGTTATTGTTTGAGTCCAAGCCTGACAAGAAAAAGGGAAAGGAATAGATTGTTGTTTAGTTAAACTCTGCACTGCAGCCTGTGTCTGGGTTGCCTGAGCAAAAGAGGGTAACCAAAGAGCCCTTGTAATGCCCAAAGCTGTGAATTCTCTCCAGCTCCAGATGGGACTTAATTCAGTCCATGGAGTGGTGAGAAGATTCCAATGCTGTTCTTTGCAGGAAAAATGAAACCCTTTCAACTGGCTAGTCACAGCCTCTGGGCACTTATGAATTTGTTTTCTTTATTACTTTGCTGTGAGTGAGCAGAATTTTCCTTCACCAAGTCACTTGCATTTTTTACATGACACACATTAAAGTCAAGCTGACCAACACACAAAACCCCTGGGAGCTCTCTGGGCTAGTTGCAGACACAACGGTGATATGAAGACTGTTGCAGCCACTGAGTTATTCCTTCCTGACACTTCATATCCACGGCACCCATTTGTGCTTGGAGTCAAGCAGTTTTTGCCTGAGCCTTCATACCAAGATCAGAGTTTTAGGAAATGAAACCAAGTATAATAATAATTCTATTCATTAAGGCTAAGGCTTGTAATGGTACTTAGCCATGAAAAGATGCAGCCAGTGGGATTTTCAAATTGCCTAAGTAGATTACACATCTAATTCCCATTGACAGCCAATGGGAATTAGGTCCCAAACTCCCTTAGGCACTTTTATAAATCCTATTAGGTGTCTGTCTGCATCTTTGTATGCTTAAATACCTTTGTAAACCTGGGCTAGGGTGTGCTCCCATGCTCCTTAGGTTGCTTTTCAGGGTTTTGGCAATAGAACAAAGTCAGACCTTCTGGCTTATCTTGCAGATGTCAAGATTTGGAGTATGGACTACAAATCAGATGATTCTTTGCTACCTTTGGAACCTCTGACGTTAGAGCAGACCTGCTGAGGTGTGTTCAGAGGTTGCTCACTAGCGTTGACTCATTGCTGCTAGAGCAACTCTTTTATAATCAGCTGCCCATCCCTCAGCACTGCTAGAACAGGTCACGGAGCCCAGAGCTGAGCCAGAAAGCTCAAGCCTTGTGGCATTGAACCTAAACACTCAAAAGCACTTCCTCTTTATTGTATGCTGCCATAAACATAGATACAGGAGATTACAATGAAGATGCAGTTCGCTTGAATTTTGCTGTGGCCACAGCTGGTCTGTGTGCTTCTGGCTGAAGGGCACATGGAATATGTGCAGAGTACTAATTGGACTAAGCCAATTCCCTGGAAGCACAATGGTGCAATTTTTAAAAGACCACAGCCATGGTTTTTCTAACTCTTTGAGAATGCATCCTTTACTAAAATGGCTTTGTCACAATGTGAAACTAAGCAGGCCAAAGTGAAAGCAAACATTCCCTTCCTCTGAAAGGCTCCAGTGTGATCACAACAATACCAGTTGAACCCTACTGTAAGCTAGAGTAGTGCTGGTGACTATTTAGAAAATAATTAACTGAACTTTACATGACATTCAGATGTTTCTTGGCTCAAATACCAGTCTATTCCTCTGCTGAATTCTAGGGATTCTGCAAACAATGAAAAATATTTGCTTAATGGTAGACTTGCATACTATGTTCTTGTTGTGCTGAGTCACTGTATCTGTGAAGACAAATGCTGAAAAGAATGTTAGAGAAACAACTTTTCTAGATAGACTTGGAGTGTGATGAAGATTTGCAAATATGGAGTGTTTTTATGAAAATGTGTTACTGCGTTTGAAGGCAGTTTTTTTCAGTTCCCCAAGGAGATTCTTCAAAGAATGTGGAATTTTTACTTCATTGAGATAAAAGTGCTAATGTAATCACTAGAAATGTTAAACAGTCTTTGGCTCTGATTATATCACAAAGTGAAGAGTAGGCCTGAGAGTTGACTTAAGCTTGCTAGGCCATGTGCCCCTCTGCATTTCCATTTGCATTGCCGGCTATGCATTGAGATCAAAGTACTCACGTAATGCTTCAGAACAGTGAAGTTCTGGACAACTACTGCTGAAACAAGAGTTAAATTCAGTACCCTGTTCATATCCACTCACACCATATGAATAAAACTGTGCTAAACAGTTTACTCCAGCTCTCAGCTCTGAGGCTGGGATGGTGCAGACTTGATGGCTGATGCTTGATCCTTCATCGCTGTTGCTTGATTTGATAGTGCCTGATAACTCTCGTCTTGAGAGTGGGCTCAAACTTATGTCAGGGTGACAGTGTAAATGGATGTGCTACATTTTTCCCTGAAAATATGAATAAGGAGAAGCTTATTGCTTGGCAGCCCAGAGAATGTTCCAAGACCAAATTGCCAGCCTGTAAAGAAAAAGAGAAAGGCAGACAGATAATGAAAAAAGCTTGGTTGAAACAATGGGAGTAAAAAAGAAATGAAAAAAAAAAAAAAAAAAAGTACAGCTTAGTCCCCAGGACATTTTTCCTTTTGGAAAAATGATGGGTGGAAGGGCAGATGTCTGTGTGCATGTCCACATGTGTGTGTGTGTACTCAGTGCTGGAACTGGAACTTCACACATCTGAGGGAAACTGCATTCTGAATTGTCATGAAAAACTGGATATTCAATTTATTCTAGAGAACGTCTTCTAAAAAGCATCATGACACATCTATGAAAATGGAGAGACAGAGCAGAGAACTAGATGGCTGGTAAAAAAAGCAAAGGTTTCAAATTTGGCCTTAGCAACTAAGTGGTCTTACGAAACACTTGCACTTAATATCCATGTTCTTAAAAGTATCTGTTGCCAGCCACTGTTGCCTGTTTTTCGCAAACAACAGTTGCAGTGTTTCAGTTTCACAAAGATGTTTTTGTTATGAAACAAATATGTGTGCAGGTGCATCCTAAAACAAATGGCTTAGATGCCATTCATGGGGCTGGCTTTCATTTATGAAGCAGAAAATAAAAATGACCCAAAATAGATCTTTCACTAAGAAGGATTTATTCATGATCATGACTGTGGCCATGCTGAAATCAAGAAGATGGCAAATAAAAAGTACACAGATTGTGCAAAGGATAATGTAATCTCAAAAGAAGAGAGATGGCATCTAGTAAATATTGGTATGGAAAGATAAACTCTGAGCAGCAGCTGCACGCTAGACACTTCCTCACTCAAAATGGAAGACTGTCTTAATGACTTACAGCTTGCAAGATTCTTACTTAATGGAGCCTTGACTGGGACTCTCTGGACTAAACCATTTAACACAATCCTTTTAGCATTAAATAGCTCCTATTGCCAGTCTCATAAAAATATCTCCAAACACAAAAGCATCCTTCATAGTACTAAATACAAACTGCAATTGAAAAAGCTGTGATGTCAGACGTCTCCTCAGAAGTATTTGAGAAATTCTGTTGAATGGTTTGTGCAGGATGTATTTGTGCTCCAGCACAGCTCAGAATGGCTCAGCACTTCTAACCAGCTAGTCAAGGAGCCAAGCAGGTTTGCAGGAAAGTACATGTCACTTATAGCAGGTACTCAGTGGCAAAGAGCTAAATAGTTTTTGAAAGATCTGATTACTGAACGGTTCCTTTTTATTGGCCATGTGCTTTCTCCATGGATGGATTCATTGGATGTGCAACAATAATTGAGTTTCATCCCATGGGTGAAGTCCATTTGGCGACTTAAGTGCAGTCACTTGTCAGGATGGATTTTTCCACAAATGTACATTTTTCAAGTTTGCATGTCTTTTGTCAATACCTCGGCTCTCCAAGGGACAGCATGTCAACTTCCTACACTCTTACATTTGACTGGTACTGAAAATCCGTCTGCTATGGTTCTCTGAAGTCTATTTGATGGCGAAGGCTTTTTGACAACTCCTGCCTCTCCAGAGCTCTTACCTCTTTGTTGTTGTGGGTTGGTTTTTTTTTTTCTCTTCCCAATAACAGAACCTTTTATTCAAGCTAGCAGCATTTATACTCTCTTTTTCTGTTCCTGTCTTCCAAAACAGCAAGCAGTTCCCAAACTGATGAACTCTAATGAACAAGCACCTTGAAGCTTAAGGGCTGCTAATACTCTCTCTCTCAACTCAGCCCTCAGCCTTTATCCAAAGATAAGCATTAAGTTCATGACACAGGGGGAGACAGTAAATAAAAGCCACACCAATAGGAACAAGAGAGGAATTGAAACTATTGCAAATGAAGAAAGCAGTAGAACAACTGGTACAAAATTAACCAGGCCACTGTCTTGTGCAACATACTTGTTTTACTGGGTGGTACTGCGTGCAAGGCAGAATTTTACATCTGTCTGGCAATTATTCCAGAAGAAGGAGACAGGCAGTTGGAAATGAGCATCACTTTGTTCCCGAAGCTATCCTCAAGATCAGAGAAAGAGTGGATGGTAGATGGTAGCTCTCACTTTCTTTGTCAGGATCTAAGAATTGAAGGTCCCAGGCACAGTAAATTCAATACTGAATGAACTGTCAAGAACCTCACAGAAGAACTTTGGAACTGGAGATGATCAATCTGTTTAACTCACTGTCTTTTACCTGATGGTGGCCAGTACCAAATAGTCCTGAGAAAGAAGCTGTAGTAAATTACTGTGGATAAGGTTACTCAATGCTGCAAGAAAATGTCCACTTAAATCCCAGCGGGTCAAATCTGGTTCTTGTAGACAGCACAAGAAATACATGCTGTTAATTTATGGTATTTTTTTCCATCTGACATTCCTCTCAACTTGACAATAAACCTCATCAGTTGCACCTTTGAGACTGATTTTGCTCTTTTAACTTACCTTTTAATTCATGAAAATCTCAGTAGCTTTTATGCTGGTGATGGTGCTTGCAGTTTGCTTTTGTAAAATACTAGTAGTCAACAGCAGATTTCAAAGCCTTATTTTTGTAAAACAACATGAACCAAAACAACCACATTCCATGTAAGCAAGCAAGCAAAATAGAAAAGAAGGATGAGGGAAGCATGGAAGTAAAAGTCGCTAAAGCACCATTTCCTCCCCCTAACAGAAGTTACTCAGGTGGAAACCCTTCATTACAGGACTTGCGTTTGCACTGTTTTCCTGTTGATGCATATAAATTATTATGTGAACTGATAGAGAGAAAAGAAACTCATTAAACAGCTTTTTTTTTAATCTGAACATAGAAAAATCAGCAGCACTTTCTTCCATTCTTTTCTTTCGAACATGATCTAATTAAAAATTGTGGTGGGGAAAAAAAAAGCAGCATTTTAAAGCATTGTCTCCCACTTTGAGATAGAAAGCCAGTTTCTCTGACTAAAACTGGCTGGATAATTCCAGGCTGGAGAGTCCCAGCCTGCCAGTCTGTGAAAATGTCTCCATCTACTGTGTTTCAATCCAAGTCCAGCTAAACATTCTGAAAAAGGAATTTGAAGATCATTTTGTGAACTGTTGTGATGGCAGTTTTAACTTCCAGCCAAACAAAAATGAGACTGATTTTTGCCTGTTCAAACACTGCTTTCATATCTCCCTATTTTTTGTTTGTTAGCTTGCATCCATGAAAATACATATGTATGACCTTTGAGAGAAAAAGTTGTAGTGTTTCCATTGACCATGTTTTACTGGCTTACCAAACAGCAGTTGCCCATGACCATAGCTTGAAGATGATTTTGATTTGCCATTTCTTTCACCTGTTTAGGGGGCTATTTAGTAGCCTCAAGAGGGAAGCATGACTACAACTCTGTCCTCTCATTGTTCACAGCTGATGGAAAGCCATAGTAGGGCTTTATCTGATGGGACACGTAAGACATTTATGATACTAGTTAATATGTATGAGAGTAGCCAGACCAAAAAGAAACAAGGTCTTCAGTGAGCAATAAAGGAGATCTGTTTTCCTTAAGTTTTGTGTCTTGTGGTTGGATTCTCCTGTGTCTCCCTCAGAAGCAGGAACACTGGTAACAGTGCTCTCCAAGGGGATTCCTAGTTATCCAACTGAAGTCCTACTACAACCTTTCTACTCCTACTACATGCTTACAGGGGCATTCATATGGTATCTCTCTCCATACAGCTGTGCATTTTCACAAAACATAACTTCCTATCCTTAAGCCTGCCACCCCTGTATCTAATTTATTTGAAATTGGCCCAACAGTAATTGCAAGGGGACTGAGAGACACAAATACAGAGACAGCAAGATCTCATAAGCTTTATATCCTTAGGAAATCAGGCAAACAAGACCTTTCTGGCTTGGGATCTAGCACAAAGCTGAGTGACTTGGACTACAGTCAAACTGACAACATAACAAATGGGAACACTTATACGGGCTGCAACCATACCCAAGAATTCTGACCTCACTAGTCTGGCATGTGCTTCTGGTTCAGCCTTGTTCTGCTACCAGTTTTCTAACTCTGGCCACTGTCACAGGAATTTTGGAACTTGAAACCCAGACTCCTAACCAAGACAAACCTGTCAAGGGCTGACTGTTACAAAAAGCAGACAGTGGCCTGTCCTTTTCTCCTCCTCCTGTATAGTTCAAATGCTAGAGAGAGATGGATTGTTGTCAGTGGACAAAAGAACTTACTGAACAGCTGCATAATAGCAAATACCAGAAACAATCCAGGCTCTAGATTCTTAGAATATACTGGACCTAAAATAAAAGACTGAAGAATCTGGAAATTACTTTCTGTGAGAAGACTAAAGATCATGCATGATTATTCTGAGAGAAGAGAATTCTACTCTGAGGATCAATTCTCAAATACAAACTCCTAAATTTCCCTTGGAAAGTACCACAGCCACTTAAAGGAGGTGTCTAAGGGCATGACAGGGATAGCTGTGACATCAGGACACAATTCAGAGGGGGGTTCCCCATATTTTACATGTCTAACAGTGGGAACATTTTAAAAACTATGGCTCCAAAGCCTCCCCAAGAAAAGTGGCAGATAATGCTGCATCATCAGCCTGAAGGAAAGCTCAGAACATCTAATATCAGCCATTAGTTGGCAATCCCCAAACCCCACATTTTCATCCTAATTTGGGGCCGTGCACAAACTGCCTATTGCTAATGTGGGAGAAAATGAGAAACCAAAAAACCCCAAGTAGCTCTGTAAAAAGTGGAACTAATGAAGACTGCTTCCCTGGGGACATTTGTCTCACAGTTGATTGGTTTGATAATTAAATGGTAATATTTTGGCAGCAGGAATTCACCCCTTTCTAGACATCAGGGAATCCACAACAAAGAGCAACGTTGTGAATGCCCTAGGCACAGCAAAAGCCAGAATTTACTGCTTACTGGACAATGGAGAACCCTTAGAAGAGAACCTTGACCTTAAATGCTTTCCATTAAAGGCTGAGCTCAGCTTGCACTACTTTTTCAGGAGCAGTGACAATAAGGTCTCTCCTATTCTGTCATTTATTTTCAGGAAACTTGTAAGAATTTTGCATAAATTTGTAAATCACTTTGAGAACCATCCACCTCTGCCTCATCTAAGTGAAATGGTTCAACTGTTTCAAAAGATTGTGAGGAGACAGAGTGACACCCACAGAATGCCCACAGTATGGAATCGACCTTCATTTCTTCAGGCTAGAAAATAAAGCAGCACTAGGGCTGAATGCAGACTGATGTTAATATTCAGTACAACCTCCCTGCAGGGACTTCCTGCAAAAAACTGCTAGTGTTATCTAGGCAGAAGAAGCTGTCTGAGAGCAGAGTTGATCTCCCAGCTTCTGAGGTCATCACCTCTGCCGGGCACTCCCAGTCTTCCACGAGCATAACATGGGCAGTTGTAGTCTTGGCTCTAAAGCTTAAAATCGGATCATTTTCACTTAAAAAACTTCTTCAAAGTTTGCTACCTACATTCCTTTATAGTGAATCAGACAGGTCCTGGACATGCAAATGCTGTTAGTAAATGGATGTAACACCACAGCAATAGGGGGAAAGAGGGCAGTGTTAGGAGGGATAAAGTTGGAACAGCATCATCACTGCCAGAGTCTCCTTTTCACTCTCCCCTGTTTCCACAGAAGATATTTACTGCACCCCAAGATTCTCTCTTTCTGATATGAGTGTGATACGGGCTGAGGTGCTGAATGGTGGAAGCTTTATAGGCAGTTTTACAACCATGGAAGAGACTGGAGGATTTTGCCATTTTTACAGAGGCAGAACCATTCTGTGGCAGAGCAGAAAGACAGTTTCTGCAACAGCCCACCTAATGACCTTCTGTTTTTAACATGGTATGTTTGTGTGTATGGGATGTGTTACAGAAAGACAGATTTGGATTTGGAGAAGCCGCAATTGTTCAGAAAAGCCTGGGACACTAACCAGCCTGCAAACAGAGAACATTGTTTCAATGTTACTTCTGCCCTATTGACTAATTCTCAGAACAAACAGTTTTTACGAAATTCAGACTTCAGCTGTGTAAGTGGGTAAAAAGTGGAGCTTTATGAAATCATGAAAACAAATACTGCTTTAAATGAAAAGTTTGTCTCAGTTTGTGCCACTGCCTCCCTCCCCTGCCGCAATGTGATTTTCCTTGACATTCCTCTTTTTTTTCCTACATTTTAATTGTAAATTAATCACTGACTTGGACATCTCTCTACTGTGCATTAATATGGTTGATATTAACAACAATATTGCTCTCCAGGCATTTGGAATGTGCAAGACTTTTTGTGCACCGAATGGCCCATATTAACTTCTGGAATAGCCAGGTGCAAACTCTATTGCAGTGTTCAAATTAGTTCAATTTCTCTAACTGCTTCTCCTGTAATTGATGGCTCAAATTATAATAAAGTACAATTCCTTTACATGATATATGTTACAACTACTACCTGTTATGCTGAATATTGTATTGCTTTGAAACTGCATTACCCTCTACCTACACCGATCAGATCTTTCTTTTAAAGGAACTACTTATGAACCAGAAAGTGTCTTCACATCATTCAGAAATTATACATATGCTCATGCACTTTATCAGTAGCTGACAGAATGGAGATGGCAAAATTACTGTCAGTCATGTTGCATTCAATCTCACATAAAGACCTGCTTTTTACTATACCTTAAAATTGACAATAAATGCCAGTCGTCTCTCCTTGCCCCATTACTGCATCCAGACATAGCTAGTAATGCTTAAAAGATGCGCACCTTCATCTTAACTGCTTTTAAATTCCAGCTTCATTCTCTCTTTATTCTGCATATACTGTTATTCTCTTATGCCTGCATCTGAAATACTCTCTTTACTATTCTCTTTTTCTGGTGTATGATTACAGTGGGTCATAATTTTTTTCACATGGTAACAAAGATTTGTAAAAAACAAACAGACAAATCAATGAAATCCTGATGGCTCATTGACCCCTAACTGTCTCAGTTCAAATGTCATCCCTGATGGGAAAATAGGGAGGAATGGGTGGATTTGACTTTGGGGGTATGTGCACCTTGAGGTGTGGGTAGAGTATGGACCCTGGAAACTGCCTCTTGCAGCCCATCATGAGTTGGCAGGTCTGTTCCAGCACTCAGAACGCTGGGAGCTGCTTGCAGCTGCTCAAGGAAACGAGTGCTAAGAAGAACATCAATTTCACTGCACCACAGCAGAATCTGGGGAACTTGCAGTTCATCAGAAATGTATTTAGAAATTTGATTTTGATCCAATATGGACTGAAGCCAAATTTAAAAATAACAACATTTGTAGCAAATCAGAAAAGTTGTGTTTTTGCAAGCTCCAACTATAATACTTTATTTTTTCTTTAAACAGAGACTATCAATGTCATCTTCTACTCCTGACGACCAAAGTCCTCAGTTTATTCACAGAAAAAAAATGAAAGGCAGATATCAAAGAGTGAGAGTCTTCACCCAGCTTGCTTTGCCAGGTGTTACAATATGAAATTAAGGATGACCCTTCTCCCAGTCCATGATGGAAAGGCACATGGCAATGTGCCTCACATTTGTGCTGGCAGCAAAACTGGTGCTGAGTTCAGTTAAACACCAACCACAAACAATCTCCACAGATGTTGTGCTACAGATTAAAATATCATCTCAGTGTTCAGTAGCTTTCAAAAAGGCAAAGTGCATTAAGAACTCTTACGAAGGGGACTGAGAAAAAAAATATAAAACATCACGAGGCTGCTAAGTGTCTTCACTACTGCATGCAGTGCTGGTTCTTCCCCTTCAGTTTCAAAAACAATACAGTAGACTTACTGTATGGCAAAAGGTATGGCACAACTTCTGAATAAGGAGAAAGTAAGTATACTGCAAGTCTTAGGCACAGTGAAGAAAACAGTGTGGTAAGAAATCTACAGATTTCTAAATTCGTAACTGACAAGGAAAGGAGCAATAGGGAATTGTTAAATACTAATTCTCATAATACTTGAACTAGTAATGCTATTAAGCAGACGATTTAAAACATACAAAAGGAGCTATTTTTTCACACAACAGTTATAACACAGAATTCATTGCTACAAAGTGTTGTGTAAGCTAATCCAAAAGGATTCAAAAAGCAATCAGTTAAATTAATTAAAAAAAAGTCCATCCAGTGGTCCTAAACAGAAAGCTTTAGCGCCAATATTCCAGAACCAAGTCCCTAAGCCACAGAAAACTGAAAATGGGAAAGATGTACCTGGAGATTGATCCATCCACATTCACGAGTTTTTACATTCTTTACATGAACATCTAATACTTACTACTGTTAGTGAGAGAATGCTGGATTTGATGATCTATTCAGGATATTCTTATATTCAAATAGATTTCACTGAGATGTTCAGGAGACAGAAGCCATGAAAGTACCTATGTAAAAAGATATAATGGGATGTCCGAAAATGGGCAGGTGATCAGCTCTTTAGCTTTCCTGAATAGTGCAGAGAACCACCAAATTTTAAAAGAGGTGACTGTTATTTGAGCAGCAAGTGCAGCTGCAACTGGTCTTTCTCATCCCTTTCTTTGCTTGCTCTGACTAAACAATAAAAAGGCAAAAAGTTTACAGATGTATGTTGCCTTTGGGTAAAAGTTTGCAGATGTATATTGTCTTTATGCAAAATATGTTCATTTATGATACAAGCACACCAACAAGAAATACACATCAAGAATGTATTATGGACTAACTATAATACCCAGACACTCAGTTCATGTCCTGTGACGTGCAAAGAAATAGACAACAGACTTCCACTTCTCTTGAGAAGAAAACTCCCCCCATCATGACTGGTCATTCAAAACTCACATTAAAAACAAGTTGGTAAAGAACAAAAGTAAATGTATGTAATGAAACTGACAATCCTTATTGTAAAATCACTTCACTCACTTCACTGTTTTCATTATACCCAGGGAGCTGTGATTCCTGTTCAATACCCTGCACAGGCAATATTTGAAGATGGTCTTGCAATGCTTGTTGACAAGTATGTTAAAACAGTTAGTATTCTCCTGAGGCAGCTTTAATGTTTGTGATTGTTCCCTGGGTTTTTGTCAATTGACTTCATCCTTCTTGAGAAGTGGAGACAAGGTTCCTGCATGTGCTGTGCCCCGATGGAATGTGCTACCTTAGCGCACACGCTGCACCCTTCCATCCACTTTCACGTGTGGCATTTTTTGCAGAAATCCTGGTCGCGGCCTGCAGGAGTAATCCGGAAAGTCCACTGAAAATTCACCATAGTCTGTACACCACGATCAGCAAACAGGCAGTCATAATGACAGAATGCTGCTCTTAAATGAGTTCTTCGCAATAAAAGCAGGGTATAAAACCATATTCTGGTCAGACATGAGTTTTAGACCTGTGTTTTGTGCTTTAGCCAGCTACTTGCGTAGACCTTTCTCCCTCCTGTGCCTCGCCTGGCTGTGGGCCAAGTTCACCACAGGCTTGATGCTGCAGTGGCGTGAGGGCGGGTCAGAGCCGGGCTGTACCTGCACCCCAAGCCGAGAAGGGCACAAAGCCTCGGTTCCACCGCTGTGTGACAAGTGCCTACAGAGCCCTCACCACACGGCCAGGCGAGGCGAGGCGAGGCGCGGCGAGGCGAGGCCCGCTTCGCCGCCCGCCCGTCCTCCCCCTCAGGGAAAGCCGCAGAACTACAACTCCCAGCAGGCATTGCGCGCAGAAGCGGCGCTCTTCACCGGAGACTAAAATTCCCAGCAGGCTCCGCGTCCGGCCGGCGCCCGGCTCCCAGCAGGCTTTGCGGGATGGCCCGGCCTCCCCTCCCCGCCCCGCCCCGCCCCGCCCCGCCCCGCCGGCGGGAAGACTACATCTCCCAGCAGGCCGCGCGGCCCCGAGACCCTCCATTTCCGGGAGCGGCGCCGCGTCTCTCGCTTGGCAGAGGCGGCGGCTGCCCGGAGCGGGCCTGGCTCGGCGGCGCGGCGGCGGCGGCGGCTGCCCGGGGCGCGGCGAGCGGGGCCTCCTGGGGCCGGCGGCGGAGGAGGGCAGCGAGGCCGGGGAGGTCTCCAGGCGGTCGGCGCCATGCTGAATATGTGGAAAGTGCGGGAGCTGGTGGACAAGGCGTGAGTGCGGCGGGGCGCGGGCGGGCGGGCGGGCGGGGCGGGGGGCCGGGGGCGGCTCGGTCGTGGCCCCTCAGCCGGGCCCGTGCTCCCCCCCCCCCCCCTCACAACATGGCCGCTGCCCCTCCCCCTGCTGAGGTGGCTGCCTCACACCCACTCCGTGCCCAGCTGACCCCTTCCCCTCTCCCCCTGCCCGCCTTCGTCCCTGCTCCCCGAGGGACTGGCCGGTGTGGCCCCCTGCTCGTCCTCCCGGCGAACGGCTTTGGCCCCTCCGGCAGGCAGGGGCTGCTTTCCAGGTAGTCTGTGGCCTTTCCATTATGGCTGGCTGTTTTCCCGCCCCTCTTGGGCTCCTCTGGGCCCTTCCAGCTCTTGGCGAGCTGTGCTTCTTCTTTGGGTACCCCCTTCTCTGACAGGGTCCCGGGGGGTGCGTGCCCATTTTGGTACCTGAGCCCTTAAAATCTGTCTCTGCTGCATTGGCTCCTGCCGTGGCCCCTAGGCCCCTTAGGAAGAAACAGACAAGTCACTCAAAGAAGGAGGGGAGTTAAGAACCACCTGTACGGTAGTAAATTTTCAGAGTGCTTCCAAAGTCACCCCGTGCTCTCTACGCGTGTTCCTCCTCCCTAAGGACAGGTCCCTACTGCAACTGCCATTGACCCACCACCCTTGGGCCTTCCAGAGGGGGAGCACGGTAGGGGAGTGAAATGCTGTATCCCACCCCTTAAACATTTAAATAGCTCAGGTATTTGCAAGTTTATTTCCTCGACTAGAACCTCCTCCTCCCACCGCAAACTTGGCTGCGGTCTTGGTTATCACAATCACCGTGTTGCAGCTCGAAAGCGTGACGTTATTGTCATGTTTCTCAGCCACTCCTTTATTATTAGCATGAGAAAAATTTGATATGGTGGAGAACTTAAAGATTATGTTTTTCCTCCTTAAACAATAAATCTTTAGGGGCAAACCTGGAGCACTTTTCCATGAATGTGGACTAATTAGAGGAATAACTGGCTGAAGGTCTGTAGATTAGTATATACCAAATGAGATTACATGAACTAATAGTTGTATCTAGCCTTAGAAGTCAAAGAGTCAGTCTTTCAAAATTGAGGTTCCATTTTGAACAATTTTTGGTTTTGTTTCTCCAAACAGTTCTTAAACTGGTCTGCTTTATATATAGGTTTAAAGACAGCAAACTGAAGAGAAATGGCAGCTTACTTATGATAATCAAATATTTTGCTTATGGTGCTGTATACCAGACTGAGACTTTTCTAGGCCAAGAATCAGTTGACATTTAAAAACCACTGTGAATAAGACTTCTCCTGAGGACGTTGTTTATTTTTTACAGCTTCTTGCATGCAAAGCCAGCCCTTGCTAAAGTAGTTTTAATGTGACAAATGAGGTATATAGTAGGACAACCCAAATAGGCTTGTCTTGAGTTCCAGGATTTAAAAGGACACTTTCAGGGAAATCAAGTTTTTCTGAGTTTTGCTTGTGTACTTTTGTTTGTGTAGGTTTAATGATCACTATAGCATTATAACACTGTCACTGTTTTTAAAATGTTTACTTTTAAGATACTTCATAAGTTATTAAGCCAAACATACATAAAAATCTGGTTTGGAAAAGATATTTGATTTCCAAAACAGGTGTAAGTGGTGCACATTTCAAATAATAAAAAAATTTTTTTAAATAAACTTCAGTGTCTGGCAATAACGTTTTCCAAATAAAGCAGATTGTGTATTTAAAAAAAATAAAGGGAGCAGGGGGAAAGTGGAGCCTGCAGAGTAAATAGTATTTAGAGACATCAAAATCAATAGTCCCATTGTGTGTGGTGCAGATTTGTCATAATGTCTTCTGTCTTAAGGCCATGACTTACAAAATTCTCTGCAGGAGAGGCTAAGTGATATTATCTGCCTCATAAATAACCGCTGATGCTGTGGCAGAAGCATACTGAACTTTAACAAGAAACTCTCTTTCCTTAAAAAAGGAATGTGATTATAGGGGGACTTTGAAAATGTGCAAACAGCTTGAAATTTTGCCAGTTCAAACTTTGATAGCTTTGTAGTGGCTGTTAGTTCTGCATCTTGGTTCCATATTCAACTGATATTTAGCATCTTAGAATTTCAACTTACTCATCTGGTATTTTTATCCTTATTTGGGCTTCATGTGGCTGAGAGCTTGGTTAGGTCAGTGGTATTTCAAGGTGGAGGACTTTTTAATAAACAGTTGTCAGATTTTTTGGTGAGTGAAAGTTCAGTAAGCGATGATATATAGTTAAGCTACTATTAATTATTCTTTTCAATGTCTGCGGGCTACTTTAACAGCAAAAAACCAAAGTAAAAATGGTAACCTATTAAAATTCTTCAAAGTTTTAGAACCTAAAAATAAGTTAACTGCAAAATACACAGGAAAAATCAAGTTTGTGTTTAGTATTACTGAAGTATTTGGTATTTATGTTTTCTTCAGTGTGATAGAAATTGAGCAATCAAGTTCATTAGGTCATTCCTGCTTTGTAGTTCTCTTCACATTAGAACCGCCTCTATTATTTGTACTGTAGCATTTTCTAGTAACTCAAAAGTATGGATCTGCATGCTTTTGTGCATAAGAATTATTTTTGATACTGAATGGTGGTCCTATTATATAAGAAATTTAGGAAGACTATGTGATAGAGTATTAGATTTAGACTGTTCTAAGATGTGACAAGGTACTTTGTGTCTTGTTCTCCCTTTCGTTAACCTCATTGTTCTTAGTTGCTAATATAACTTCCCCCCTTAAATTTAAAGTGCCTTGATTAGTTATGATTGAACAGTAACACCTTGTTTCTAACTGGGCATTGCGAATAAGTTTGGGCTTTAAACCAAATAAGTAATGAAGCCTGTCTGTGCCTAGTAAAATTTACTTGTCCTAAGCTTTATTCTTGCAGTTTCTAAATAAATGTCAAACTTCTTCCACCCTCAAGTTTCTTCTCAGGTACTGCAATGTGTACGAGAGTTCTTCATATGTGGGGAATTATATTGAGTTTCTGTTGAGTTTCTGGTTAGCTTGTAGTTTAGAAGGTGTAGGTCTACATTTTTTTATTTCCTCTGGAATAAATTCTATTTCACATTATTTTGTTATGTGAATAAATTAATTTCAGAAGGTAGCTTTTCACTCTTTTTTTTTTTTTTTTTTTTTTTTTTTTAGATGTTCACTTGTATGGGTTCTTTTCCCCCAGTAGGTCAAAACTTAATTGGAAAGCAAACAAAAGCATTGGAAAATAAATGGAGCCCTCTGTGTTCAACTTGTTTGCTCTATAACAGTAAACTTGGTTTAAATGGCAGAGGTTTCTGATGGCTCAAGTCCAGGGTGGTGCTTGATGCAAAGTGAGTGAGTCAGGTGGCACTTCTGAGTCACTCCTGAAGTAATGTAGTAGACTTTTTGTTAGATTCTGGTTTGTCATAGACTTAGGTTACGTCTGTGGTAGAAATGTGTAGCCTAAGCATTATATACAAGAGATGGCCAATTTTTCTGACCTAATGAGCTGCATACCAACATCTTAACATGACAGAGTGCAGAGGCACACATCGCATACTTTAGATAGCTGGTGGGGTTGTGAGCTCTAAGAACATTTGGCAGGTAGGAAGTGTGCTGGTCACCAGCTATCCCACTGCTCTGCTGCACGATGGGTTTTGCAGCTTTGTCTCTGGGCGAGCTGGTGACAGTAGTCCTGGATGTTCTGCAGCTCCCATAACAGGGGGTTCATGTTACCCCATGCCTGCTCCAAAACAGCCCTGTAGTTGTGATGAAACTTGAGGGCAAGTGTTGCATTTGAACTGCTTGTGAGCTGCATGAGACTATCTGCAGGCTGGCCAGTACTGTGTAGGAGCAGCTTATATGAGAAATGTCATATTTTTATTGGTATAGGTGCATCTGTACTTTGATAATCAAACCATCAAAGGCCCCAACCAAGTATCTACCTGCTGTGTGATAACAGAACTGGCAAAAGGTATTGTAGTCCTTGACATATGGAGTCCTGGCTGTGGAAATCTAGAGTATTATGCAACTTGGTAACTTCCTTTTTTAATCTTATTAGATAAGTATATGTTGTGCTTTGTGTTCCCTGTGAAATTTCTAGGGGAGTTCTGCAAAGAAAACCCTATGGCATTTTCAAAAGAAAACAAGGACTGTTAAGAAACCCCGTTAAAACAATTTTTAGCTTGGCAGAAGCAGGAAGGTATTAGCTTGGCCTTGTGGCCAAGTTCAAAAGCCAGGCCATCATAACTCTCTCTAATTTTGCTGAATTCTCACTTCTTGAAGCAGAATCTGCTGATTCTTATTTTCCTGAAATGTAACTGTATGTTGTTAACCTAGCACAAGGTTCTTCTGCTTAAAGCAGAAGACAGCACTTGTGCATATATAGTTAGCAAGGCTAGTTGGACTCTTCAGAGCAATAATTCCTCTCAATATAAGATGTCATTGTAACTTAACTTTTTTGCTAACTAGTTTCTGTCACAGACATGCAGTAAGCAGGTTTGAAGACCTTTGGACCCATTACGATTAGATTGCTGCCTGTGTCACAATGTGATGAGACTTTACAGCCACTTTCTTTAAAATTTCATTACCATTCTGGACCCAGGTGCCCACCAAAGCCACTCTATCACTCCCCCCTTCAGCTGAACAGGGGAGAGAAAATATAATGAATCCACCACATGCACCAACTTGCATGACCAGAATGTGAGCGAGCTCATTTTAAGAACCTTCTGCACATCAAAGGGTAAGAAACAGTCCAATTAAAAATTTGGTGAAGATGACAGATCTGTATGTAGTAAGGACTGTATGATCCAAATGTTCATTTGAATTAGTTAAGGTGGGTGAGATAGTTGTCACTGAGTTTTTGAGCTTCTTAGATGTATAGTTAAGAGGAGAGAGCCTGTGAATTTCTTGCCAGTATTAGGAATATGACAGCTGCCATCCTCCTGTTTTTTCCATGCATCTTCCAGTTCAGTTTGTCCACCTAGCTGAGTCCTAACTGCTTTGCTACTACTGCTCTTAGCCACACCTTTCTAGTGACCCAGCAGGAATGTATTTGCACTCCCTCATGTGAGTGGGAGTTGAAGTGTTACAGAGCTAGGTTTTCATACATTTTGCAAGCTTGATGAATTGCCCAAGTATGTAATATCTTAAGCTGTTTTTAAATGGAGAGCAAATTGTCTTGTTTAGAACTTACTATAATGCTTGTACAGACGCTAAATTCTAGAATCATTTGTAACAGTTGAGAATTTATTTGTAGAGTTAGGCACTAGGGTCCTCTATTATTTGTTCTGATGTTACATCTGTGCAAGCAGGAAGGATTTTTAGTGTTAGTGGAAAAGGAAGGGTTAAAGGAGCTGCTATCATTAGCTCCAATACAACTAGATAGGGGAGAAGTTCTTTTAGTTAATAAACAGCATGTTTTCTTTAGTACTTCTAATTGTACAAGCTGTAAAGAGAAGGGTAAATTATTGGTAAAATAGAGTGAATTACTGCTTCGATTGTCATTGCAATTCCTAGCTGTTGTAGCCTAAAGCATGGCATGTAAATTAGACCTTGCACTTCAGCTGAGGAGTAGAGGTTTCTGGACTACCCCCACTTCACTGATGAGGAAAACTAAAAAGATAACTGTGTCAAGTAAACCAAGTCACAGTGAGTTGATAACAGTCAAAACTCTGGATTTGCTGACTTCCAGTCTGATGTTGTCCAATAGCTCATGCTATGTCTGCATTATACATATTAATATGGTAAATGCATACCAGTATTTTACCCTACAATTACATGACTTAAAGTTAACTTTCAGTTGCTTATTGCCTGTAGTATGCTCACATTTGACCAACATATAAGCAGGATCTTATGTATACTCAGCTGGCAGTTTTAAATCCTCTTGCCTAACTAATTTCTTTTTTTAATATGCCTGTAATTGTTCTTGTTTATGGGTGATTTTCTTACGGTTCATGGATTTGTCCACCCAGACTATTGAGCTCTTCTGTAATGAAGTGCTGTTTGCTGGTTTAGTAATAGCAGGTATTACGGTAAATGATCCATCACAGGATATATCCAGCAAAAGGGTAAATAACTGTCTAACACTAGTCCATTGCTATCTGACCTTCCCGTAAACTCCCTTGCTCCAGGATCATTTAGTTTTCTTTATATTTAGGATTTATTTTGGTTTGCATAAGCAAGATCTTAAGAGCAGTGAATACTTCCATCGTTTTATGTAAGGGACAGTTAACCCTCACTGCATGAGTTATCCTCCTATTGCTGCTTAAGAGATGTCCTGCTGTTAACGGCTTTAAGAACAGCATTTTGCATCATTATTACAAGCAAGGTGATGATTATTCTCTCCAGCCCTATAAGAACTTGGCCTCTGCCTGGTTACCAGAGAGTGAGAGAGAGAAGAAATAGTCTTGGGAATGCAAAGGAAGACTGTATTTGTACATACCATTTGGCTCTGCAGCAGTCCGTGGCTGTGTCTGCCAAGCATTTGTCACAGCACTTACTACTTAGGGCTTTCCTCCTTCCTTTAAAAAACTTCAAAGAAGTTGCTGGTTTTAATAAGGAATAAAAATTGTTATAGTCTTTGGGCCATGTAATTTAGTATTGGTGATAAGCATCTTTGAAAGTATTATGCTGTTATCTCATGTGCATAGATATGTCATTCTCCTGTTTGAATATTCAACTGGTGGAGTAATCAAAAGTAGGAAAATATTACAAGCTGAACTATATATTAAGAGTTAGCATAAGGTAGTTGTGACCAAACACACAAGTTTCATCAACACACTGCTTCAAGTGGTGCTTTTGTTAGTGCTCTTTCAACTGTATTATTGCCATTTTACACCCTATGGAAGCTAACAGTAGTTTGTATTATGTTGCATAAGGCTAGCTAAGGTGTTTGCCTTATGTATTTTCAGGGAACCTAAATGATGTGTGTATTTTTAAAACATAGCTTTGCATCGCCTTGCCAGAAGTAAGACTAGGCTTCTGCTTGGGAAGTAAATGAAGCTGGTCAAAGATAAGAGCCTTACCTACATCACTGTGTGCAACTGTGGTCAAAAGGATCAAGGTGCTTAACTCAGTTCTGTGCTGATTCCTCTTGGCTCTGTTGCCAGCTAATGTATTATAAAATATTAGCTGATTTGCATAATTATTTCATACACAAGGTATAATTACTTCCAAAGCATTGTGCAAATGTGGAACATGCTACTGCTTTCTCTCCTCAGGCTTGCCTATTTCAAGGTGCAACTCTAAGCACTGGAGTGGTCCTAAAATGCAATCTTTAAATTCTAATCTGATTCTTGTATCTCATATCTGCCTCCATTCATTTCAACTTTTAAATGAATTTCTGTATTTATGTGAAAATGATAAGCTTTTGTAAAAACAGAAGGGTGAGATGTTGGAGAATGAGTGAAGCATTGTCTCACAGGATGGTAGGTTTAGAACACAAAAATGTGGTGATCTTAAGAGTTGTGTGCTTCATTTTGGAACTTTTGGAATTTCTCTCATTGGTTTATTCTGAAGTTTGGGATACAGCTTGTCCACAAGTCATGATACAAGAAGTCCCATTTGAAGCTGTGAAACTCATCTCCAACATGCAGAACACGACATGTTGCTTCAACTATGTTCCAAATACTTTGCTGGCATGTGCTTGATGTGAAACTTCAACTTCCAAATTACCACTGTGTCTTCCGAACTAACATTAAGACAGTATTTAAAAAGGGGGGACAGGAAATTGAGACTCCTTGGTTTTGGAAAAAGTAGGACAGTTACTCCCTTTAATTGCTTTTTTACTAAAACAAAGATGTACAATAGTGTAAATTTCTGTTTAAAGTTGACTGTTTTACAGACTTTTTTTAAATGCTTATCTCAATTTTTTTAATTCATAAGGCAAAACTGATACAGGGCAAGAAGATGAAAAACTAAATTAGTAGCAAATGTACCAAGTGAATAAAGTAGTCAGTTTTGCGATTGGTCTTTTCCCAGCTCCTTATAGTGTGCTGGATCTTATTGACATAGGTCAAGTATGGGCCCAGTTATAGACAAAGATTGACAGCTGCTGTTGTCTTTCAGTTTGGAGCATGAGCTTTATTTACCTGTTCTGTTTGGAATAAACAGCTTTAGTATAGATAAAACTTTCTTTTGAGGATGCTCAGTAGTCTCTTTAGAAAGAGCAATTGTGTAGGAGAGCATAACGCTTTCATGACAAAACAGTCCCTCAGTTCTGCCTCTGAAAAATATGATTCTAACTGGGGTGCACTTTATTTTTCAAGGTACAAGTGTTTGTTAAGATAAGGTCACGTGAAATTGTTAACAAGTTGGTAGTTCACTGCTTTCCAGAAAGCTGCGTAGGCTGTGGTTCTCCGTGTTATTGAAAAAATACTGTGTTAGAAAAAGTATTCAGTACTTATTTATTCTTGTGTCATGTGCTGCGTAAGTATGGTGGTTTGGGTTGCTGTGCAGTGAACCAGGTAGAGGAGCAGATCCAATTGGAAGCTTCCTTTCTTCCTTTGTGTCTCTCCCAAAAGGACTTTGTAGGTTATTTGTTTTTAAGTTAGATTAGTTCCCTACCTAGACTTGTTTGCCATACAACTGCACAAGTGTTTGTGTTGCATATCTGAGGAAGCAGTGTTGAGGTGGGAGGGAAGGGGATAGGAGAGGGATCATTAAAGCTAGTGTAAGTGGAGGACACAGGAACACGTCGCTGAGTCTCCACTTGTAGTTGCCCTGAAGTCTCAAATGCTGTCAGCACTAGCACATATATGAAAGCATAACCTAAGACATGAAATCTTAGGTTGTAGTTTCACAGTCAGTGTAAGCGTAGGCTGATGGTAAAAGAGGTTTCACAGCCTTCCGTCTGCCACAGACTGCACACTTCTCTCCTTTTTGCTGGCACTAGCATACTTTCTGCTTGATGAGAGAATCTCTCTCAGACTAACCAGTTGTTTTTGCCAATTAAATTCTCCACTGGATCAGTTCCCTGGTATAGTTAACTCCATGGTCACACAAATATTTGTACTGGCATAAAGGAAGGAATGGTACTTGGGTAAGAATAAGTGGCTGGGGGCGAAGGAGGGCAAGGTACAGATTTAGTACTTGAAGTATGCCCTTAGCATGTGGTTTCACAAGTAGGTTGAGAAGCTCTAAGCTTATTCTTCAACTAAAAGAGAATGTCCCACTTTTATACCTGGCCATTCACTGTCTTTGCCTTCGTTATGCTGCTGTTGTGTAGTTCAGTATTTGCTTGTGCTGTCTTGCTGATATAGCTAAAAAAAGCCCAAGCTTTTAGGGTTCATAACTGATTTGGCAGCGTGTTGCATAAGCAGTTGATAGGCGAAAGGACAGGAAGATAGGCTGGGACACTTTTTCGACGATAATACATTTTTGCGTAACTTTTATTATTTGAAACTGCACTGTTAGTCGTTTGTTAGCTGCAAAACTGCTCTAAAAGTTCACAAATTTAAATTTCTTAAGGTTGCTCTTCTATTTTGTATATCACTACTTCAAGCTCCTGAGCTAACCTTTCTGTGTTTGTATCATTGTTGTGTTGGGGGATATGCATCAGTATTTCTGGTTCCACTTTCTGGTCCCCAAACTGGGAGAAAGGGTATAGACTGAAATATAGTTGTGTGTCTTGTATGGTGCTGCTTTGAATGATTCGGGCTGGAAGTGGTCTCAGGATCTAACAGATGTTTATATGAGATGTTATCAACTAAATTTAAAAGCGCAGCTAATTATATTAGAAATACTGGTAGTATATAATTCAGAATACCACTCTTACCACTCTGATAACTGTGTAGACTGTTATTTTAGATAGTTTAAATCTTCTTGGGTGTGTTTGGTTTGCCACTAAAAATGAAACTAATGTGACAACACCAGTGTTGTTAGTGTGTATTTGTGTTGTAAGGAAACCTCAAAGCTGTGGTACTCTTCCCTTCCATCACTGAAATAGTATGTCCTATCCTAACCAGTTAAATATTGACTGCATGCTTAATAGATATTAATTGGTTCATTTGGGATACAATTAGAAATATTAGTGTATATTCAACTTGTTTAATGAGACTGACCTGCATTTTTTTAATCTGTTGTAATAATAATGAGACCTATTGGGAGTTAGTACAGTTTTTTCCTCTGCTCCATTCTGAGTCATAGCAATAAATGTTTTTCTTGTTGGTTGCTCTCCCTGTCCTGTCAAGCTGTTTAGAAGCATCCTAATGTACTTTACAGACTATTCAGTGTTTCCTCTCAAGAGGTAACTTTATATTTAGTAAACAAATACATCCCTATGTGATTCTTGGGAGGTGTGTGTTTTGAGTTCTGGGAGACTACTCAGTTGAAGATTTCTCTAAGTCCATTTTGAATGTAAAGAGAAGAAAAAGGCTTTTGATAACTGTAGATAATTTTATTGCAGTTGCAGTGGGTGGATGCGTCTTCTGAAAAATAAATTACATTCTTGATAACTTACATCTGCAAATAGAGCTGAAACCTTAATGATTGCTGTCACTTTTAATTATTCCTTTTTTTGATTATTTAATTATTTTAACTATTCCTCCGTATGATCATGCAAAGAGAGGTTGGGGGGGGGGGGGGGAAACAGTTCAAAGGTGTTTATTGTCTAAATGAGTTAAGTTCTATCACAGTGGTTTATCTCTTGCTACCAAATAGATGATTGCATTTCTTGAGTCAGCTTGAAAACTCAGTGCTAATAGACTTCTAATTGGAAAGTAGAGTCTCAGCCTTTAAACTGCAAGTGTCAGGTTTTTGTTAATTACACAGTAACTGTAACTTCTGCAGCTGCAGACATTAGATGATAAAAATCCAGTAATCCTACCATTAGTGAGTTAATAAATAAATAGTTGCTGTACTGAAGCATAGTGAAATTAGTTTGTTGTAAATACACAGTGTAATTTGAAATTATCATCTGTATGTGGACAGGAACTAGAAACTCGGGCAAATGAAACAGCTCTTGTTACCTTTTTAGGACGTAAGAGTTACTTGATCTCCTGGAGGAACCAGTTTAACAAATGATACGTATGAAAGGAGAGGAAACATCATTATCCTCCACAAATAAACACGGCTTGGCATTTTGAAAGTTAATTTGTATGTAATTTGCCAGACTCATTCCACAAAAGAACACTTGCTTTGAGTAAAAATGCATGTTTGTGAACTTGTGGGTTTTTAGTTTGCCAAGCTACCCTTTTTGTTTAATGTGAGATACCAATCTGAAAATTTTAATGAAATAATGAATCTTGATATCATAATACTTATTCTGAATGGTGTGTTCTTACTGCTTGTGCCCATTTTTGGATACTCTGCTGTGAATAGCTGTAGAAGGACACTCTGCCATTAACTATTAGCCAAAGTTACTTTGTCCGACTGCTTAATATGGTAGTAGAAGGATTTCTAGGTTGTGACCTGCCTTCATAGAAAATTGAATGACAAAAGAAAATAGGCATTAAGCTAATTTAGTCTGTTTATGATTATGGTGACTGCTTTTTATTCTTAGATACACTTGTAGCAGGAAAGAAACATAGTAATTCACATTTGTTAAAGGATGAACAATCTGAAGTAGGAAAAGGTTAGGTTTTTTTTTAAACAATTTTTTTTAGTTAATTTACTGGCTGCAGTATAATAAGCTGAAAACTAAGTAATGTGTCATTCCTAGGAACTGCATTTGAGTTGATTTAAATTCTGTGCAAGTATTTTTTTTCCTAATGTGTTCTTGGAACAGTGATGTTTGCTTTTCTCATGCACTTTTTTCCTTTTCCTTGTAGTAATTATTCTGGCATGGTTTAGTGAGAAACTTCAGTTTTGTCTTTCTAAAGAACTACCCGAAATCAAAGACTTGTTTATTGCAAACAAGACTAAAACATCATATCCCAGTAATGGTCCTAGAAGACACACTGAATAGTGATAAAACTTGACAGGACAAGAGGCAGTGGGCACAAATTAAAATGCATCAAATTGCATCTGGACAGAAGAAAACACTTTTTTACTGTGAGGGTAGTCAAACACTGGAGCAGGTTGCCCAGAAATGCTGTGGGGTCTCCATCCTTGGTGATATTCAGAACCTGTCTAGTCACAGTCCTGGGCAACCTGCTCCTGCTGAGCCTGCTTGAGCAGAGTGGGTGGGCTAGGGGATCACAAGAGCTCCCTCCCAGCCTCAGCCGTTCTCTGGTTCTGACAGCGCTCTGGAACAATAAGAGCTTGTTACAGAATACTAAAATGAAGATCAGCTAGAACATATCAAATGAAAGTGGACTGAGAGGGTACGACAGCCCTGTATTTCCTAACACTCAATTTTTGGGGAAAAAAAGACCACTTTACACTTTCTGCCAGCAGAAATACCATGAGTGACACAAAGTGCATTATGCAGCCCTTCTATAGTATTTCATTATTGTTTCATGTGCCATGAGCATCATCTATAATTCTTTTACCAGTTGAACTATTTTGATGTGCTTTTGATTGTATGTGGTGTACTTAATCCCATGTAATAAGATGTTACAGAAGAAATAGTGGGGAAATGTCTCATTGTCAGAACTGGTTGTCACCATAACTTTATTATGATTATACTAAATTAACTTGATCAGGAGATGACAACTAATTTAATGGGAGGAAGGCCTGCAGTTGGTGAAGGGAAAAGTAGTTCTTCTAGGTCTATTGTACAAGATGCAGATCTCGTACAATAGACGTATCTGTCTTGGTATGAGACAGACTTTATAAGGCTGAAGAATAAGGTGGAACCTGGAATATTTTTCTTTCAGAAAATTTTGGATAAATCTGTGCTGCCATTTTAAAACAAAGAGGTTAGCAAGACTGTTATAGGCACGGCCAAAGAGATGAGCAACATGCTGAAGAAAACTTTTTCAGACCAAATTAACAAGCAGACTGTGTCAACCAGTCAGTCCCAATGAACTGAGAATTCAGGACTAAAGGCATAAGGGCAGAGCAAGAACAGGAAGAGGACTGTGTAGCTTTATCCTCCCACGCCATGTGGATGGCGAGAGGCAATGTGGGCAGGAAACGTGATAGCAGTGGGTGACTTCATATATCCTATGGAGGTTAGATACACATTGCATCAGCATCTTATACTGAGAACAGCACACATTTAGGTGATCAGTGATTCACCAAAGAGCTAGTGAAAAAGACAGAAGTGGTAAGCCTTGACTTGATCCTGAGCTGTGCATTGGTTCTGGTTCAGGATATCACTTTCAGAGCCACTCTGTAATAGTGAACATAAAGCACTTGGATTAAAAGTATTTTTGTGAGCAACAGAAGGATAAAGAAAAAAAATTTTGGGGTGCATTTTTCAGAAAGGTTGCTTACATAAGACTTAGGAATTTTTTTTTATTTTTTTTTTTAAAAAGCTTTCAAGGGCATGCTGAAGAATGGAATCCTTGCAGGTGATGTTGAGATAACAAAAATGCAATATTCATGGCTCATAAAGAAACTGTTATCGTTTCTCAAACAAAGATGGAGATAAAAAAGAAACATCATTGGTGAAGAGAAGGGTTAAGGAAATAATTCAAAGCATGAATGTCTTTCAGAAAGCTGAAACGTCCATTTGAAGAAAATGCAAAGTTTAGAGTTCTGGTCATTCTCATGTAAAAATAAAAACAAGACAGGTGAGCAAGTTTCAAGAACAACTTGGGAAAGGCATACAATGTAGTTCAAAACAAATTGGAAGCAAGAAGTCAGAGAGCACCTTTAGGGCTACTAGATGCTTAAGGAACACTGGCAAAAGGTGAAGGCATAGCAGGAAATCTCCTTGAGTTCTTTGCCCCTAGCTGTAAACTGTTGGATGTTCACAGCTGATTCTGCAGAATTATCACTGCATACTTGCCTTTACTTTTTTTATATGATATAATAGGTATCTTTTGACACTGTCAGAGATTACAGTACCGAACAGGTTTCCTCTTGCACAGCCCTGCTTATGCTGAAGAAGTACAAAGTACTCACTGGGAGACTGTGAAGTCTTAATTGCACTTTAATTTATAAGATGCTGAATTTCTTGTTCTTATTAGCAAGGTGAGGTACAGGGAAAGGCTTAGTTTTTTAATAGCTTCCTAGGAAAAGGGACATACCCTTGGAGATACTGAAACACAGGTTTAAAGGGCCTTGACTGTGTTCCTTATATGCCTGTGTGTAGTGGAGTCAAGAGATAAGGTTCATCCATCCAGACATACTCCATGTAGTCTTAAAGACAGCATCTTCCTTATTGTCTGACAGATGTAATGGTCTTTTCTGGATTGGGTTTCAGTATTGGATATGAAAGGAAACACTGCAGGTGCATTAGAGCTATTGACTGTAGCAGGTATTGTAGCACTGTACAGAATAGTGGAATAGTTCTTGCTCTCAGCTTCGAATAGTAAGCAAGCAGACTGTAAGGAACCGATTTTCAGAAGAGAAGCTGATCAGCTTCTCTGTAGTGACATCAGTATTCATTTCCTGTTTGGTTTTTTTTTTTTAATTATTTTCAGGAAATAAAAGGCCTGAAATCTGATGTTGAGGTTGTGGGGTTTTTGCAAGCAACATTAACTATAGAACTAATTCCAGTGTGTTTAGAAATAAGTAAATGATAATGTGGTTTACTTCAGAAAAACAAAGATGAAGGTGGTAGTCTCAAGTGTGTGTCTCTCCTACTGAATACCTCCTGCATAGCAATTCCACTGAAAGACACTTGAATAAATGAAGGAAAACAACTGGTTATGAGCCTGCAATTTGATAACTCTTCCTTTCTCCTACTCTGAAAAGTGCAGAGCAGCTTCTGCCTCAGTCTTAAGACATTTTCCAGGACACAAGGCTGTATTATAACAGCAGTTGAAGGTTTTCTTGTTTAGTTGCTTCACCTGCTACTTGGACCATACTTCTAGATTCTGTTGTTGATGAGATACATGTCTCAGGCTTTGTTAGGTAATATGACATTAATACTTTGCTACATCACAGATGAAATGTGAAGCTGTGCAGAGTCATAGCTCTGTAGGTGACGGTAGAAGGAAACTGCAAACCCTTCAAGGCTAGTCTGGGTGTTAGGGATAGAGCGCAACTTGTGTTGTCAAAGTGGGGTGTGTATGACGTGTGGTTTACGTGCAGTTGGGATGCTGTTGTTTGACTCTGGTTGCCTTGAGCCTGAAGGGGCAGGGAGAGGAGCTGGCAGGAATTAGAGCCCTCAGACAGGCTGGAGGGAAGAAGGGTAGTGCTTTCAGAGCAGGACTCCAGGGAGATCTGGTACCCTTACCTGTACCTTGCCTGTGGATCTGATCAGAGAAGAGCTTGTAACAGGTGCTTACAGTTGGCTTAGAGGAGTTACCTGTACTCATGTTTATTCCTCTCAAAATAATTGCTGAAGGAGATTGATATTGTAAAGTACAGGGGTGTATGGGATGTCACATTGCCAAAGTGATTATATAGTAGCAGAGAATGATCAGTTTGTGTGTTAAAAGCTTCAGTGCCTGCATTGTTTAAACTTTAATCAGCCCTCCCTAGTGGAACAGCTAGCATGTGTTTAGAGTAATGCTTAATTTGTAATAAATTTGGAATTAGGGCAATGTTTTAATGGTACTCAGCTTGCGATGAAGGGATAGCTGAAACTACAAGTATCATTAAGCACAGTCCATTAGTGTTAGGGCTGTGTGGTTGTTTTGGTAATATTAAACTCTGTATTATTGCATGTGCATTCTTCTGTCCGCACCAAATACTCTATCAGTTGAGATATTTGAAATAATTCTCTGAGTAAGGAAAGCTTGGATTATTTAGAATTCATTCTGAGTAGTAACACTGAATAGGACTGCACCATTCATAGGTGTAGTAACTACCTGGCAGTGTTCCTGCTTTTCAGAGTAAAATCTCTTATCTGTAACTATTGAGCTAATATACTTCAACCGTGTATAGCATCAGGAGGTTTCCTTGACCAGTTGTTGCATTACTGTAAACTTATGACTGTTGCATGCTCTTCATGGTGTGAGAAAACCCTAGTACGAAGTTTTTTTGGTGAACACGTTTCACATGAATAGTGAGTGAACAGTTACAAAGACCGCAGAGTTGCAGAAGCTTTACAGTTGGGGGGGGGGGGGGATTATCAAAGGAGTGGGGTCGTGTTAAAGCACTAATGACGCAGCCCTTTTGACACCCTGAAGACTTAAGGTTTGTTTGGGGAGTAGGAGACATGTCTTAAGTACAGAGGTAATTATGCAACATTCTGGAGGGTTTGGAGTGTTATAGCTACTGTTAGAGTATTCTTTTTACTGTGAGGTTGGTTTTTTGGTTTTGGAGGGTTTGGTTTTTTTTTTTTCCTCACTATCTTCCTCCTCCATCCAAGGTCATTCTCAAAATTTTTTATGGTCAAAAATAGGGAGTCTGAGGTATACAAGTGGGTTGAAGTTACACAGCTTCAAAGCTTACTGTTGCCTCATGTTGCATGTAACTACAACTTGGTTGTCCTCTGAAAACCTTTACCCCTTTTATTTCTTCTTTTGAAAGAAGGATAAGACCTCATTCTTCTTGTAAATCCTTCTCTCAACATTAGCATGCTGTGCCCCAATCCTGAAAGCTCACTGACTGGGAGTACTTCTGAGTCTCTATCTGTTGAAGGTTTCTGTACACACTTAAAATGCTTGAGCTGTGGGCTTGAATATGGTATCTTAGTACTTTGTGCATACAAAGAAAAGAAGTAGCACTAGATACCTTATTCAGAAGGCAGCTTATGCAACATGTTAGGAACACCTGAAACCAGCTTTTTTTTTTCAGGGAAAGTTACTCTCGAAGTTAAATGAATGCAACAAAGTGCAAAGAAACGTAGTTGACTGGAGAGTATAAGCTATGGTGAAGAATGTTTCAGTCTCTCCCTCACAAAATAATGTATTTAAATTTTAGTTTTATGATATAATTGTCTAGCAGTGTTTATTGGGATTGACTTTTTTGCAGTGGTATTTTACTCACATAAAAAGCACTCTACAGAGTGTGTTTTTAATTAGATTTCTCTTGCTTTTTGTCCCACTTGGTTAAACATTTTGTTTTCAGTATAAGTCATGTTACCTGACTGGATCACAAATATGGAAAAATTGAAGATGCAACACTTGACGGAAAATATGTAGTGGCTTTTGCTGAGTCTTAAAGGAGAAAGTGCAATCTGACTGAATTCTGTAAAGAAATGTAGTTAACTCTAAAAAATGTTTTTAAAACTGTTGCAGCTTTTTCATTACAGAGAAGAAAAATCTGAAGTGTAAGGAGCAGAGTAGCAAAGTAAGTCTGAGGACTGAGCAAAAATAAATCTAGTCATGTGATTACAGCATACATATGGAAATCTCTTGAGTTCTACAGTTACAAAAGGTTATCCAGGTTTTGTAATGCCACTTTTTTTTTTTACTATATGGCTGCTATTGTTTACACACAGTGTATTGAACTTTGAAAGCAATTAAATCCACAGGTATAGGAGCTACGAAGCAGTGACTTCAATCTGATATGCCCCATGTATGTTCACATGAGTGGAAGGAGACCGAAAACTTGCGAAGGGCAGGAACAGTGTCGCCTTTCTGTCTGAATCAAAAACAGAGTTGCTGTTTTAGCATGTAACTATCCCACCAAAGTATCAAATGTTGCCTGAAAGGCAGCTTTTTCCCACTTGTTTGTGAAATTGGTTTTCATGCTTAAGATTAATTGGATTGGTCACAAGAATGGTTTAGCTGTAATTGTACTCTAATTTCAGCTAAAATTTGAACTAAAAAATGTGACCTAAAAACTAATACTGAAAAACAATGGAAATACTATTGTGGTGTTTGTACAATGTAAGTGAAAAGGAAGTATTTTGATTCATTCTGCTTGCTGGAGTATAACATTTATTTTGGTAAGTCACCTTTTAAAGAAAGTTTTTTGAATTAAGTATAATAAGCAAAATGACAACACTTACTAAGCCTTTAAAAATGGAATTGCAGAAGTGTGTATTTGAAGTGAAGATAGTCTAATCGTTGAAGATTAGAGGATGCTAACTGAAGAATGTTAGGGTGGGTGTTTGGAACCAAAACATCCCATAAAGAATGGGGAAATAAAGAAATGGGCCTGGGCTTTAGATGAAGTAGTACTTTCTATAGAGGTGGTACAAAACCACAATCGACGGTATTAATGTGGCAAAATCCTCAGTGAGTTTGAGAAGTTATTTACCACCACATATTGCCACTCTACAATTGTTGACAAATGAAGATATTTAAAGCAGCCGTGTATTTGTTGGTGTAAACCACAAGGGATGGTTTTATGTAAGAATATGAAAGTATTAACACTTATATACTGCAGGGAATCTGCAGTAGGAGAGATGAAATAAGTCTTAAATCAACTTGGGAGGGGGAAGTGTTTGTTCCTTGCACAAATATGCTTTAAAACTACCATGTGATTAGTCACCTCATGTTCCCAACATCTGTAAAAACTACTTCAGCTGTAGCATAGCAATTACAAAAACATTAAGAATATGGCAAGCTGCAGTTGGGTAACTTTTGGGGGGGGGGGGAACTTTGAAAGGGAAGACTTCAGCAATGTGCAGTGGTGGTTCCTATAAGTGAGAGATCTGACTTCTCTAACAGGCTTCAATTTAATTCTTAAAGTCACTGTTCTTTTTGAAAGTGTGTGTGTGTGGTGGATTTTGGGTTATCTTGTTTACTTGGTAGTCTTTTGTGATTAGAAGTTGTAAGGCACAGGAAATAGCTTTATAGTTCCTTCCTCCCACAAGTCGTAATTCATTTGTGGCCATCAGGATGTTTTTCTTGGCTTATCTCTTTCTGTGCAGTTTGCCTTGCACATCTGCCACATAAATTATGAAACTCTTAACTTGAAAAGCTGAAAATGTATTTCAGGTCCTACTGTACCGTAATGAAGATGGTATCATTGGTCAGAAAAAAGCATAATTGCAACTTGCATAGAAGGTCTGTAATAATAGCCAGTATTCATGTACTAAATTGACTGGTGTCATATTTGTAATGGTTCTGAGGAGTGGCTTAAAAATAAGTAACTTCAAATGGTCAAGTATCAGCTAATGTTGTGCTGTTACCTCTGTGTAACCTGAGGTATTTCACCAGGCATTTTGGCAGATGGGTACCCATCTGTTTCTTCATTGAATGTGGACTGCTGGCTTCATATTTGGTATCCATATGTTTCATCTGTAAGGCTCTAAATCTAAGCTGCATGTTTTATAACAAAAGTGACATTACTGACAGGAGCAAAATGAAAAGGCTTTAAGTTTGTTACATGTTTTTTAGTTAGTTTGTCTTCACCAAGCAAGGAGGGAGATGCTGGCTGAGATTGAATATATGAGTTCACTCGGGGAAGAGCAGCACTGTCTGTATTTTGAAGGCAATTAGTATCTTTCTCTCTGAATAATCGTTAGTAACATTAGGTACATAAATTCCTGAATGTCCATTGTATTGTTTGGGGAAAACAGGTGGGTAAATGATGTCTTGTCTTTGTCCTCTGTGAACCAGTCTGCATGTTGAGCTTTCTGAGGTAGTGACATAACTGTCACAGGGCAGTGAAATCTGGTGCTGAAATGCATCTTTTGGTTTGACTCTGTCTTAAATCCTTTCAGTTCCTTGAAACACAAGTTTGGACCAGTGATCAGCTTTAATCCCTCAGAGCCTGAAGGAAGCAATGCTAACAGAAATAAGTGGAGTTAATATATGAAGTCCCTTATTATGAGATGCTTCTTGCATGGTGTGCTGGCCCCTGGTGGTTTGGGAGGTGGTGCTGTGCGGATCGGGATCACTTTTTTTTTAGCTCACCAATTCAAATGCTCTGTTGAAAGCGTTTCATGCCCAGATGGATAAGTATTAAATGATTTTTTTAATTGGAAAAAATGTTTCTGGAAACTAATTAACAATTTAATAGATGCCAAGATTCCCACACCTGGGAGTGGGGGAGGTGTACCCCGTACTCAGAAGAGTTGTTTAGCTTTTTTATTTACTGTGTATTCTCAGTAGTTGAAACTAACTTCTGCACACAATATTAAATGGATCATTTAATGTTAAAATAACTTTTTAGCATTCTCAGAAACCTTTCCATCTTTTTCTAATCCTGCTTTACAGGAACCTTTTAATCTAGATACTAAAAATAGTTTAGATGCATGACTCATAGAAGATGAATGTTGGGGATAAGATGGTGCGTTCCCTCCCCTCCAAAGGCTTCATCTTAAATGCATGTGTGTCTGTGGGTGGGGGTCTTTTAGATAACTGGGTATTGTGAAAATGTTACTGGGGTCTGCCTTATCTCTTCTCCAGATGTTGAATGTTCACTTTGCTCATATTATTTTATAGTACAGCTTTCATTCTTTTTAAAAAAATCCAAATATGGATGCAGTCTCAAACATCTAAAGGCAAAGCTACATTATACATATTTTTTTGCCTTAAGTTGACAGCCCCTGTACTGATTTTTGGGAAATCTGAAAATAAATTGCTGCTGTTGTGTTTGGATAGTATTCCTAAAGCATGCGCCATGAATCAGATGAGTAATACCTAGTGGATCCATACTGGAAGACTGCTAGCTTCTCAGCTCAAAGGGAGCAGAAAACCCAACTCTTAGGAGAAAATAAGCTGCTGGAAGACCAAGTCAGCACTTCAGCTGTAGGAGCAGAGCATTAGCTCAATTTCTGGATGTAAGTTACTGCTGCCATTGTTCGGAGCTTTATGTTGAAGCTACCACCATGCTGGTAACAAACCGTCTGCATGAGAAAGCACTCCTTATCTATATGCCTTTCCATAAAAATCGTAGCAATGTTTAGATGGAGATATGCAAGATTAATAAATGAACCAGCTGTGTATGTTCTTCCTTATTTAGTTAGAGTTAAAGCAAACTTTCCTTTTGCTGTAATTTAATGGTTTCTTAACTATTTATTTTTCAGATGCCATTTATGGTCTTTTCTGGTTGGACAATGCAATCTATTCATTTTTAAATGCAAGAAGCACAGCATAGAGCTGTGCAAGTGTATTCTTACTGGGTTTTGTCCATGTGGGCTTTAGAGACCTTTAGTGTAATGATCTCCTTTGCTATGTCACCAAGTGAGGTAATGAGATTTTATTCTGAGTCAGTAATATCTATTCTGTCATGGACCGAATTTAAAGTTTGCTTTGCTTTTATTCACTGTGAAAGTCATAGGAAACATGGAGAAGACTTTCTAAAAATAAAGAAGCTGCTGACAAAATTACAGAAAGAATGAGATTAATGTATTAGTATATGAGATTGCCTACTGAAAGGATAATGCTAAACACATAGTTAAAATATAAAATTACGTTGTGTCTGCTTTGGCACCTTAAATAACAAAAGGTTAAAATATTTGTTTCTTGCAAGACTTTGGTACCACACTACATACTGCTGTACAGTAACAGAGCTTCTGTTGTCCTCTGTTAATCCAGACCCCTCCCCCTCTAAGAGATTAATTTTTTTCTTTAAAAAATATAATTTCTTTAGTGTTGCTGTTTGTTTGAATAGCATTAATGTTCAAACTATATGTATGATAGACATACATGTGTGTAACGCTTGAATTTTTTTTCTTCTGCACTTAGTCTTTAAACAGATATTTGCAGAATGGTGTCTCACTGGAAACTGTTAATGGTGGTAACATGTAGAAAGTTTCTCATCTCAGCTTTTAGTATTTTAGTGTTCCCAGTTGTAAAATTAAAAAAAGGAAAACAGAAGGTGCATAATCCAGTGATGTCCTTGGAGTAATAGTTAAAGGCATAATATTATGCACATAGGAGTCCCATGTATACATGATATTGTAATTGGTTTGAAATGTACATTGAAAAAAATTTTTAACTGTGTAACCAGGTTTCTTGTTCTGCTGCTCAGTCCCTCAGCACAGTGGGCAGCTTCCCAGAGGTTTAAGAAGTGTTTCTAATTAGGCTTACCCTGTCCAATCCAATACCTTTATCATCACTATAAAGAAACTGTTGTAATGTACTCTCTCTGTGACTTCTGTTTATTTTAGTTTTCACAAGATTAGACATGGCATTTCACAAATCTTCTGTGGATCTAATGTCCAGAATTGTACTTGTGTCCTCAGTGACACCACCCACATCAATAGCAACTCTAATCCTAATGGTGCTTTTAATGGAGTGGTCTGACTCTTGCCCCAGGGCATATTCAAGGCTTTTAAGTTTGTGCAGAAACATTCACTAAGATCTGTTAGGCTTTCTGATTCCTTAATATGTTTTAAAGTAAGTTCCATTTTGAATGGGTGGATGGATAGATATTTATTATTCTTTCATTACCTTTAATGTATAAATACCTTCTTTTCTCATGGCACTTATTTTCTCTATTGCAGGTTTCCTATGCACATGCTATTTAAAGGTTTCTGCATGTTTAAGACTGCTGCTATTTGAGCATTAATATGAAATGTTAAGTTTACATGTCGTTTGAAGATCTGAAACTTTGTGAGATATAGCTCTCTACTCCTTTCCTGATGAATGCTTATCTTAGGAATACTTCCTTCAAAAGAACGTTGCTCCCAAAATCTAGCAGTGAACTGTAAGCTTCCTTTGAGTTGTGATTTCATGCACCGGAATGTATTGTCAGGGTGATGAGGGAACAGAACACCACTGACCATGGAAAAAGTCTGGAAGATACAGGAGATGCTGGGGAGCATGAAGTGGAAATATCTGTGTGGCATTCTTTTGGAAAGACTGTGGGCATTGAACTATTTGCTCTTACTAGTGCTATATGCTGCATCTGACGTTCTAACCGAACTGTTGAATCAAATGAACAAGGACAAAAGTTGTTGCACCTTTTTCTTCAGCAGGTTTGCTGGTAGTGTATGTAAATCATTGTTATGAAATGTTGTTTGAGGGTTAGAGTTTGGTGCTTAATTGTAGAGTAGAGATTAGCTGAGAAAATAGACTCATTCCATTTCTGTTGCTGACTATGTTGAGCCTTGTGTTTGTTTCCCCATCCATGTTTCCAAAGTGTTCCTGGTTCAAGGGATATGATATAGAGAGATTTAGGGCTTGTGTGTTGTGGGTTTTTTGGTTTTTTGGTTTTGTTTTTTTTTTTTTTTTTTTTTTTTCAGAGTGGAACCAGCAGTGATTGTGGGGTAACTAATTCAGGCACAACAAAACGGGTTGTAGTGTTACCAATTGGAAGCTGTTACTAGAAGCAGTATAGTTACAGTTGTGTAATATTTTGTAAGTGATGATCATCTCCTGACTTAGTTACAGCATATGAATCTATAGAGAACAAATACCTTGTGGTGTTGAACAGTGAAAAATCTTCACTCTGAAGAAAACGTTTCAATTCATGATGTTGTGCTTATTCAATTTTTTAACAGAATGTTGGGTGGAAATACAATGATTTTACTTTCCTGGTACAAAAGTGATTTTTTTTTTTTTTTTTTCCTGTAGTCTGGAGGAGGAAAGCTTTCTTTTTAAGTATTTATTTTGTGACTGTTTTATGGAAAAAACACTGAAGAAGTGCTGATATATTAGTGAGAGTAGAGTGCACCTCATCCTCACTAATATTGTCCTTCTGAGCATTAGTAGCTTGATTCATGTGTTACTATGTAAGGTCAGAAGCCCGAGCAGAGTAGCCAAAATATGTCTGTTAGAGTCTTATACTGGAGTATGTTGAAATCAAACACAAATAGAAGTTTTCTACAGATACAAACACTAGTAAGCAATAAATGTATCCACTTTGTGGGTTACATTCAGTATCCACTGATAAGGGAAGGGGGAAGACAGGACCCCTCTTAAAGTACGCCTCTTTTTGTATGTTGTTCTGTGAAGTGTTCCTTCAGTCTGTAAGGCTTTCTTTTCAAGCAGGCCATCTACAAGCTATCTTTCATTTCCGTGTTTCAAAGAATAGTGCTCAGAATACAATCTCAGACCTGTGGGATTTTTATCCTCTTACGCCTGAAAGCTAAAGTACTTTTCAGGCTGTTGCAACTGTAAAGGTTTAAGTGGCAGATACTCACTAAACTTTTTGGCTGGACCTTGGTAGCTTCTCTGATCCCCTTAGTTTTATACAGAACTTTTTGTCCCCTCTTGCTTGTCTGCTTGCTCTCCCTAACACCAACTAACCATCACTTTTAACTCAAATTACACATTTGAGGTACATGCAATACTTCCTCTCACCCCTTACATCCCTCTGCTCTCCCCCTCTTGCTTATTTTCTGGGTTTTTTTTAGCACACTATAGGATATCACCTGGATTCAGATGACAGCTTTATCTCAAATTTACAAATCTCAAAATGTAACTCAGAGCAAAATTTGAAGCTATTTACAATTGGTTGAATTCTTTGAAAGATTTTTTTTTCTTTGAAAAATGCAGCCAAAATTGTGGACAGAGTACTATTTTGGGGGCATTTCATCTATGGTACATCTGTTCAGTTTCAAAACATGTTAAAATACACTTTATAAAATGCATGTAAAACTTTTAACTTTTTTTTTTTTAAGAGGAAGTGTATCTCTTGTCTGATGCAGTTGGAGGTGATCAGATACTTAAAACTACTACCCACTGGCTTTTCCCTAGCAATGTCCCTTTATTCATGTGGAGGAATTTAGTCTCAGACTTGAGCTACCTATTCAGTGTTGCTATAAATTGTAGATACAAACATTTAAAGTTGAGTGTTCTCTTGCAAGAAATTAAAAGCTAACATTTTGCTTGCTGTTTCATAGAGATGTGACAGTGCCCTCTCTTGGCTTTTCTGAACAGTTTTGGGTTTTTTTAAAAGAAACAATACTGAAATAATTTTTAAGGGTACAATAAAGAGTAAAAATCTTCTGTTGACACCAGTCTGATTTAATAGACTTAAAAGAAATGTAAGACACAAACAGAAAAGAATGCAACAGTTTGTAGTGTTGATGTCAACCCATTTATTTGCTGTGCCTTTATTTTGGATGTAACTTGAAAAATACACTTATGTTTAATGTCTTTGTCCACGTCAAAACTTTCTGTAAATGTGCTTGTCACAAGATTCCAGTTGTGCAGGGTTTCAGTGAACGATTTGGGGTAAATCCAAATGTAGTCTCACAGATAATAGGGTGTTTTAAACACTGCAAAGATACTTTCTGTCAGTCTTGACTGTTGTATGTCCATTTGTTTGCAAAGCAGACTGTGTCCATGCAATCCAGCACGATTCCCTGGAAGCTACCCAGTATAAACTAATCAGAGAGCCCCCCCTGGTGTCTGAAAGTGTCCTCGGATATTAAATTTATATCAATCACAGGAAGTCTTGGCAATCAAGCTAGTCACTTTTTCCCTTCACATCTGGACATAAATTATTTTTTTGTTGCAAAGGTCACAGGAATCATGGGTAGGGCATGGAATGAGGGCCATAGAAAACATGGGAAAGGAAGAATAAAACTGTATTTCCACCTTTTTAGAAATGGTTATTTTTAAGTGACCTGGAATGATGCCAAACTATACAACAGTTTTTTTTTTTTACTTGAAGTTTACATTTGTTGCTGAATTAAATGCAGCTTAAAGATACTTTGTTTTGGAACGCTTTGTGCCATTAGATCTCATCTTGGCGTTTAAAAAAGAGCTTTCTTCTAGTTGCTGAGAACAATAACTTTACTGCAGGAGGGTTTTAGAAATAGAGCATGTTTCTGTACTTAGAGGGGTTTAACTGCACCTTCTTCTTTCTTTTGGCATTAGTTAATTTCCTTGTTTTCCTTCCATTTCCCCCTTTCAACCCTGATGCTGCTTTAGCCGTGCACTTTGAGCTCTTCCATAGCTAATGCTGGCTTTTTTTTTTTTTACAGTAAGTTTGCATCTTTTCATGCATTTTCCAATCTTAAATTCTTTGCTCTAAGAAATGAAGGAAATGCTTCATTTTATGCTTTCCCCCCAACTCTCCATCGTCTCTCAAACAAGTGCTTAAGGAGGGATTATAAAAACAAACAGAACCTTTCCATTCAACTCCCTGCCTTTCCTTTTTTCGGACAAGGGAACCAGTGTGCTGAAAGCTGCAAAGCACTGAAGCCTGTAGCTTTGGGGTTGTGGGTTTTTTGGGTTTGGTTTTTTTTTTTTTTTTTTTTTAATGTTCCATGCATATGGGAAATAAAGATGGTATTAGTTTGTATGTATGGTAAAGAAAATGTCAGAAACAGAAGCTTGAGGTGCATTTAGCATAAACGAATTTGTAAAACCTTAATTGCTGTTGTTCATAACTACTGCTGTGTTCCTACATGCGTTTTCTTATATAGATAGGTTCTGTTAGCTTGCTGATTATTTATTCAGTCATGTAGCTTATGCTCTCTTTAGACACAAAGTTGAATAAAATCATACATCAGAATCTGACAGCAGGAATTCTCATGCTGAGAATCCAAGATTAAGTCCAGGAATTTTATTCTGTTTTAACAATTACCTTCTGTGTCCCCTTTCAGACTTAAGGGGATCTCATTCTTGTTTCTACTGTTTATAACTCCCAGTTCCAAGATCTTTGCTATCCTTATGCCAAATAAAATTGAACGGGTATTGCTTGAATGCTGCTTTGTGCCAACTTCTACATGGACAGAGGGATGACTATTAAGCATCTTGATTTCCCCCCCCCCCCCCCCCCCTTCTAGTCCTTTCAGGTTCAGAGGATTTTTTTAAGCAGCAAATGCCTTCTATGCATGGTATTATAAGATCGTTAGATCTTTCCTACAGTTTAATCAGTTTGACTTTATAAGATGATTTGTATTGAACGCAGTTATCTTGTAGGGGTTTTTTAGCTTCTGAAACCAGTTGTATGATGTACTTTTAACAGTTAAGTAAAGTATCAAAAGTTTGATACAAGAGGTGTAAACATGTAATTTCTAAGTTATTTCAAATACACTGCAAAGTATATAGGGAAAGCAGAGGTCACTAGGTTTCCTTTTACCAATGTTTTCATTATGATTGTATGCTATATTGCTCCTTAATTAGAGAGCTGTTTTTCAAACATTTTTCATATGAATGATGCTTTGGGCCTGCTCACTCACCTTAAAATATAAGGAAAATCATTATGTTATCAAATGTATCTGGATACTTTCAGGGGCACAAAGGAGGTTGCTGGGCTTATAGTTGAAGGTTACCAGTTTGAGAGAGTCATTAAAAAAAAATAATCAATCACATATTGACTATTCTAATATAACTGATATGGAAAAATTGCTTCCTTTTTCCAAGTTATGTTCTTCTGTGAACTCTTGTAGATACACCCTGAGCTCCTTATAGTATTTGTATTCCTTTAATTGTAACAGAGTGCTCTGCAGCTTTTCTTATTTTGCTGTTTTCCCTTAAATAAATTCAAGCTAGGAAACAGACTTTCTAGTGAATCTCATCTCCCTTACTTCAGTCTTCTGTGTGATTTTTTTTTTTTCTTAATTTTTTTATTTTTTTACTAACACCTGTTTGGTACTGGTATTCTCGAGTTTCTCTATAGCACTCATTAAAAACAAACAAACAAAAACTGCTTCTGATTGAGTTATAAAGCCTCTTGCAAATAACTGTACACTGTACAAACCTGTAAGCAAACGATATCTAGTTGGGGAAGCTATCAGCTTTGACTCTAGTGGTTTGGTTTGGATTTTAAGTGGACCAAAAGCCATTTTTACTGGACTGAATCCAGCTGCAATGTAATCTCTAGTTTCTCATCTGTATTCTTGAAGACTAATAGCATAGTAAAACCTTCTTAAAGATAACTTAAATGTGTTGCATAGTGTCCTCAGGGTAACTTCTGCACTAAAGATGTTTTCTTTCCCACCCTATAGAGGTATCTCATTAAGTGAGATACACACTAGTGTCATTATTAAGTTTTCATGTGTTTCTCAGTTTTGATGCTAATCTTCATGTGTGTTAATTTTTTTCCTTTGCAGCACCAATGTGGTTATGAATTATTCAGAAATAGAGTCTAAGGTTCGAGAAGCAACCAATGATGATCCGTGGGGACCTTCGGGGCAACTCATGGGAGAGATTGCCAAGTAAGTGATAATTTGGTTCAGTGATGAAGAAAAGAAACGTGGTGCATTTTATACAGGAATGTGAAATTTGCTGCTAAATCAACTCTGTGGTATGCTGACTGATAATGCTGAAAAGTTGCTGTAAATCAAGTCTTTTTTAATGCATAATCTTACAATGTATTGAAAACTGTCAAACAAAAAATGAACTCAAGGTATTTTTTTAAATTCTTGATTTTTATTTATGTAGCCTCATAAGTCTTCCAATATATCTGACTTTTTTGGAGTGTTTATTTTCAGACTGCTTTCTTGTGACTTTTCCAAGTAGTGCAAAACATGTTAAATTCTTCCTTGAACATTTTTTCTGTTAAAATAAGTTTGGAAGTTGCATGTTTGACTAGTTGCAGTTGTTATTAGGGTATTTGTGTTAAACATTATTTTTGTTATAAATTAGTGAAGGTTCTTCTACTGCCTCAGATTTTTAGAATTACTTTTTTCTTCTGTAGTACTGGTATGTAAATTACTTCTATATGAGTAATAAATAAGGATAGCTTTTTCCCTTGTAATGTCATCAAATGTGAATGGGCTTAGATCAAGCCTGCCATCTACTGTCAGCCCTCAGTCTTAACAAGCTATTGTGGCAAACCACAGAGAACAAAATTTCTTTACTCCTTTTGTTTAATTCTTTAGGGCTACGTTTATGTATGAACAGTTTCCAGAACTTATGAACATGCTTTGGACTCGAATGCTGAAAGACAATAAAAAGAACTGGAGGAGAGTTTATAAGGTGTGTATGTATATGAGCTGGAAGTATTCAAGACTTAGCCTTGGTCTATGAAGGACATAATGCTTGTTGCTAGTATAGTGTTCTGATGCAGTGTCTTATTTAGATACTGCTATATCACTTACTCTGCTAGCAACCTATAATTTCTTTCCTAACTATAAGCTTTATAATTCTGTTACTGAAGTCAAAGATGTCTTTCAAATGCTCTATATGGAAAAAACAAAATTTCTAGTTTTAGAAGTGTGTCTAAGATCCACTTAACAAACATAATAGAGCAATTACATTTTGCTGATATTCAAGTATTGGAGTAGCATTCACATTTTGAATCTACCCAAAGGAGTTGTTACAGTACTCCGTGAGAAGTAGATGATAAGTTATTGTGCTATCAGGAAATTGTTTCTGAAGGAATTCAAGAATACCTGAAATAAAATGGACACTAATCTGAATTTTCTGCCAATTTCTTATTCCCTAAACATGGTAGTTTAGCTTTGAGTGGACCAAATTTTCTTGCAGATCTTATCATATGAGGCTTTTATGTCCTACTTGCCTTTTGGAAAAAGAACTGGATCATTTGCATTTTTCTTGTCTCTGGCTAATTAGCATGGTACAGAAACTTTTTGCTTAAGATTATATCATGCTGCACTTAAAGTGGTGTTCAATGTTCACTGAATTATGCAAATATAACCTCATTTTTTTCAAATTGATGTATTAGACTAGCTTATATTTTGTTTTTCTTGATGCCAGGATTGTAACAAGACAGAATTAATTCTAAGGCATGGTTTGTGCTTTTCACAGGTGCTTGATGTTTTGTATTCATAGTAATTGTTTTCCCTGAAGTACAATATAAATTAATATTTAATGCTATCACACATAACTACTTAATGTTATAAAGACTGCTTGGAATTGCTTATCAGGTTTGGATAGGTTGAAATATAATGATAGTTTTAACTGATAAAGGCACTACTTTGGAGAAAGTGCATTAATTTTTTTCTTCTAGATAGAAATCCTCAACATAAAAAATTGCAATTAAAGTACTATTTAAAGTTCATTTGTTTTGTCACTTGCTTAAGATTGTCCTGAGATGCAGTTTTGTATATCCATTGCATCCTGCAGAAGGCTTCTTAAATTTCTGTAGGATTTACTTTTCAGTGAAAACCATTGGAAAATTGTGAACAAAAGAGGCAAAAGAAAATGCTTCATTTAGCAGGGTTAACTTTTTCTCTTAAATTGCTACTGCTGTCTTTTAAAATAAGCAGTAGGTGATGAAGGTAACTACTTGTGATTTAGTAATAACAAATTAGTTTGACAAATACAGTTTTGATATTCTAAAGAGCAAAAGGTGCATGTGGGGAAAACATTGTGCTTTTTCTGTGTGAACTCATATAATAAGCATTTATTTAAAAGAGGAAAGTCTTAATACTTACTAATTTGGGGAGGGAGGTAGGTTTGGTTTTCTATTGCTTTTTTTTTTTTAAAGATAGAGCTTTTTTTCATGCAATCATAAGGTGCTTTGTATTTTTATAGTCTTTGCTGCTCCTAGCTTACCTCATAAGGAATGGATCAGAGCGTGTTGTTACAAGTGCCAGAGAACACATTTATGATTTGCGATCCCTGGAAAATTACCACTTTGTAGGTGAGCAATAGAAAAATCTTATAAGCAAATTAAAACAGTAGTTGGAGTTGTCAGTCACCTGAACCAGCTTAGAAGCTTCCCCAGTCTAATTAGAATGTGACTGTTGCCAGTTGTGTGAAGAGTGCAGAATCCAAGACGTGGGACCCTAGAGTATTAATTAGTGAAGACAAGAACTTGCAGAAAAGACTGGCTAATAACAACAGAACCAACACAACATGAGTGTTCGGGTTTATATTAAAATATGCACTAGAGACTGGTCCCCTGTGGTGTCCGTAAAGGAATAGCTTTAATCATATGGGAAGAAAAGGTTAGAGCTCCAAAACACACACATCTGTTTGAAGCTGGGTTTTTTTCCTCCCACCAAATAATATTTACAGTGCAAAGGCAGCAAGGCCAGTGTGTGTTTTGAATGTGAAAAAAGCTGGGAAAGGAGCACATTTAGCTTGTAGTACATCCCAACTGAAAGCAGTTTTTCAAAAATTCAGTTTTCCAATAAGACTGAGTTCTTACAATTAAACTTGCAAAACCTGTACTAAAAAGACTGCGGAAAAGGGGTTATATTTTGAAGGGTAAAATTGTTTAAGTGGAGAATATAATTTCTGTCTCAGTCTTTGTTAATCTTTTCAATGTTTCAGCAGCAGTTAGATGCTTCTTAATACACCATTCAGTGAAAACTATCATTTATCCAAGGATGAAAATTTGTGTTGAAACAAATTATTTGGTACTTTCAAAACAAATGCAGTGGACCTTAGCAGCCATAAGATCTTTCTCTGACTGCTGTGTTCATAATTCAAATTTTCTTATCAGTTTGATGTTCAGTATTGCTGCCTCTGATTTATTTTTTTGCTTTTTCCCCCCTCTTCCATCCATCATCTTTATCCTGCATTACCTATACAGATGAAAATGGCAAAGACCAAGGTATAAACATACGCCAGAAGGTAAAAGAAATGGTTGAATTTGCTCAAGATGATGATCGACTTCGGGAAGAAAGAAAGAAAGCAAAGAAGAACAAAGACAAATACATTGGGGTTTCTTCGGACAGTGTTGGAGGGTTCAGATACAGTGAGTACTAGGCTTTCGTGGTCAAGGATTGACAATCTCAGCTTTTAACTTGGCTTAGATAACACTGATAACTTAAGGAATTTCTAAGGTGCTCCTTTCAATGCTTTTTCTTTACATTTCTTTAACTGTCAGGGTTGCTATTATAAAAGAAATCTTGCACATTCCCCCCCCACATACAAATTTAAATGAATTACTTTAAAAATCTTTAAGTTAGTCTTTTTTAGATAATAACTAACTAGAAACTAACACAAATTACATTAACACATTGGTTTAGCAAAAACTTAGCTGTTTTGTTTTTATCCATAGGCAGAGTCTCATTGTGAAATGAATGTAGCAGAAGTAGATAAATAAATGCCCTTATAAGTCAGGGTTTCTTAGTAAGTCTTTAATTTAAAAAAAAAAAGTGATGATACTTTCCACCCACCACAGCACAGGAATTGCTTCACCTACTCCTGCCAACCTCCTTTAGAACCGTTGGTTAATTTGGGTTAGGGCTTTTAGGGCAGTAATCCTGTTTGGGTGAAACAATGTAGGTATTATATGCCATTAGACTTTTTAGTTTCCCAAATAATACTGTTTGGACACTTGAAAGATATCTGTGGATTATCTGTATGGGTTCTGATGTCTGTCAGATCTGACTTTAAATATATGCATAAAGTACCTTGTAAGTGATGGAGCTTATATTTCAGGAGTTTACCAATACAGTTGTTACTGTCTCAGTCTGTGTGATTTTTTTAAAATCTTGTTTGATTAGTACTGCAAGTCCCATGTGCTTTTCAAAGGAGGGCTCCCAGAGGCAATACCAGATTTACTTTATGTAGACATAGTAAGCTTGCAGCTGGATGTTGGTTGCATAGCACAGCAGACCCGTATGCAGGCTGGAAATTTAGTGCAACAGTGCTCATCCCTAAATCCTAGGGAATTCCAGCTGACAGGGAAGAGGCTAGAATTAACACCAGAAAGTTAGTTCTAAACTTTTTGTTTAAAAAAAAATCCCTATATATATATTATATTTCAAATATGTATATTATATATTTAAGAAAGATGTGTGTGAAGGGTTACTTGGTCATCTGCTCCCTCATTAAAAAAATCAGAAAACCTGCCATCAGATTTTCAAAAATCAAAATTCCAAAAATTAAAGAATCCAGCTGTCATGCATCTCAGCCCTCATTGCACAAGGTGCCAGTCCTATATCCAGCTTGGGTCTGATACTTGGAATAGGACCTTCATTACTGAGGTCCTTTATTTAAAAACATGCACACACAAAACAAAAAACGCAAATTAAAAAAAACCAACATCCAAATGCTGTTGACAGGTAGTCTGATGTACCCTTGCTTCTGGAAATTCACCCGTTTTGCTGAGGCAACCGATGTTCTTCATGTGTGCAATGAGTTCTGTCAGACTATGTGTCTTCAGCATAGTGTGTTTGTAAGATTTTTGGCCTCAGAGGATGTAATGCCATCAGCTTGCCTTTGTTTAGAGAGGACACAGTTTTCTCTGACAGCCTTGGTTAGATAAAGGCACACAACCAGTACTATGTTTTGCTTATCAAGTCCAAGTGTGCAGCTTCCTCCTCGCTCCCCAGTCCCTGCCATAATGTGTAGCAGGGATCTGAGCTTGAACTGGCTTTTATGTCTGATGTATCCCAGCATGTCGTCCATGATCCAGCTGTCAGTCTTGCGATGTTTATCTGTGTTTTCTTTGGCCTGAGTAAATCCTTGGCTGCTTTCATTAAGGGATGAGTCCCAAAGTCACAATGGCACAAGGCTCTGGTTTGCTGTAGTCAGTGACTTCTTTGAGAAGGGTTTGGTATAAGATCTGAGTAGTAACTGTGCAGGACTTAAACTTCACCTGTCCCTCTCTGGTGCTATGTATGGTTTTTACTCTTCTTCCCTGTGAGCTTTAAACTTAGATTTGCTCTCTTCTGTTTTTGACAGGTTACTTCTCCGTGTTCCTCTGCTCTCCCTTTTCCTCACATGCAGAGTAGTTGAAAAATCTCTCTCTCTATGGCAGGATATGTCTTGTTTTATTATATTCTTTTAGGCTTTTGCTACCTGCTTGGAATTCTGGTGATTCTCTTTTTAGGAAACACTTATGAGTCACTGCATTTGTAGTTTAAGTACATGTCCCTCTGTTCTTTCACCGAGCTTATCTTTTGACTTGCTCTGTACAGAGTCGTGATCTAACCCTGTATGCTGGGTAGAAGTCTTTCTCTATATGCTCTTTAGTTACCATTCAAGTTTTTTAATTTAAAGGACTGCCTCCTTTGGCTTGTATTTCATTTTTATGGTAAAGAATTTTCAATTATCTCTTTATTTGTTGAGTAAAGTAAAAAAATTTAAAAAAAATAAAAATCTTTCTAGCAGCACAAAACAAATTTTTTCCCAGGTCAGACTTCTAGTCTAAAGGATTCTAGTTATTTAAATACAAAATGCTTGTATTTTCAGAGTTTTCCTTAGTTCTTTTTGTCCTGCAAATACTGAGCTCTCGGGGTTTTTTATTTATTTTAAAATTCCTGTTGCACAAGGAAACCTTCTAATGGAATCTACATTAAAATGCTTGAGAGCCTGACATAAACTGAATAAGGCCATTTTATTCTCCTGCAAAATTTAACAGTAGTACATTTCTTAGCAATTTCTCCTTTTTCAGTGATAAAGATCTCACCGAGTATCTTGCTGATTTGTAACAGGTTCTCTACTTTGAAAAAGTTTGTCTATCCTTTATGGATCTAAACAAATGTCATTGGAGACTTGCACTTCTCTTCAGTAAGAAAATACATCCTCTGGTATATTGAACAGATATAACTCAAATTTTGCACCTTGTAGTGCTGGAATCCATCATTTTCTTTTTATTAAAAATGGCTTAATTGAATACATCTTGAACATTACCTGAGCTACAATATAATTTGTATGTAACTTGATGTAATGAATTTTTCACAATTCTTCCTTTCTGCCACTCAATTTTACTCACCTCAAGTAAAAAAATTTAACTAGTATTTTGCATTTTTCAATAGTACAAAAAATGCCTTGTTTCATGTGTGCAAGGGCCAAAATATAAAATGTTTGTCTAAAAGTGTTGTCTAGAAACTGAGCTATATTGGGTTGTTTTATATACCTGTGTTTTCAGCAGAAGGTCTGATAAAAGATCACAATACAAGTTAGTAAAGTGTGCTGTGCTTCTGATAGTGAAGTCTGTTAAAATGTAAGTGTTGTTTTTGCTTTTAAATTAAACTCGGATTGCCTGGGTGTGTATAAATAAACCCAAGCTTAAATTTCTTAAACTTTCTTAATGAGGTTGTACAGCAAATGTACTTATTTGAAGTAAAACCGTCAGCTGTTTGTAAGCTAAGATACCAGTATGGAGGTCTTGAATACGTGATTAGAAGAAAAGTGTTTTTGATATCTTGAGTGTTTAGTAAAGATGTTCGGGGTACTCAGTGGCTGCGGAGAAGGTGATTTGCCTTACTGCCTCTTCTTTTTTCATCTCTTTAAAAGGTTGGTTTTTTTTTTTAGTCACCGAGTGTGGAAAAGGAAGAACGGAAAGTTATCATGCATTGCACACTTATGTCTTTCAATATTTTGGTACTGTGCTTTTTTATGTGTTCATGAATGTCAATGTATAAAAAAACCATTGATTTACCTCTGAACACACAGCTTGGCCAAGAATGGAATATCGGGCATTAAATGACTCTTACAAAACTGGCACATCCCATTTCTGATAAGCTGCTTATGCAGCCAGGGTTGATTGTGCCTCTTGTGCTTCTCCAGCAGAGTCCAACAGTCTCCTGATGTGCTGTGCTGTGCAGTGCATTAAGATTGTGTCGTTGTCATAAACAAAAGTCTTTGAATCTGCATTCCTGCCACTTAATGATTGGCATTACATGCTGTGCCTTGCTGTAATAGTGTTGATTCAGCACAGTGGGAGCTTTCAGTTTGCTTTGAAAACTTGTAAGGTTTATGTATGTAGGGCAGGGGGGCTTGAGACTGATTCCAGAAAGACCGCAGGCATTTTTTTTTTTCCTGTTATCTTTAGTATTTCTTATCTTAATGCCTTACACAGGTGAAAGATATGATCCTGAGCCCAAGTCAAAATGGGATGAAGAATGGGATAAAAAAACAGCTTTTCCATTCAGCGATAAGTTAGGTGAGCTGAGCGACAAAATTGGAAGCACGATCGATGATACCATCAGCAAGTTCCGAAGGAAAGATAGAGAAGACTCTCCAGAAAGGTGCAGGTACTAGAGTTATTTTAACATGAATTTATTCTGTGAAATTGCTATTATAAAGCTCTTTGATGTTGCTGATTATTAGTTACTCTGCCATTCCTTTTGTCCATACAGAAGCATGTTTGGGTTCAATACCTCCTTCCTGGACTTCTTACACAGCTCTTACCGGCCTTGGGGAATAATGTAGCTCTGTCAATAGTTAACTGCTCTTGGCTGACTTCCATTACTGCCCCTAGCTTAGATAGCTGCTGGCAAAGCAGGGAATTTGGCTGAAATTTCCTAATCTTTCCTTGTCTCAGCAATTCAGTGGTCTTCCTTGTGCCAGTATACTAGAGGCTGCCATTCAATGCTAGTTACTCTGGATGCTGAAGTGCCAAAGAGGAGGGAGATACAAAGTTGCTTAGAACTACTTTGACACAGTGCTTCTCCCCTAAGCTGATCCCAGGAAGAACAGACTGCAGGTGACTTTTAAAAAAAAAAAAAAAAAAAAAAAAAAAAAAAAGAGTCAATTTCAGTTGAACCTTCTCAAAAAACTTGTTGTGGTTTACATCTGGTCATTAAATTTTTTCAGTAAAGAAGAAAACCTACCCTGCTTTGCCTGCAGAAAGAACTTTACATACATCACACGTCAACAGGTGCATTGAATTTTATTACCTGGAGATCAAATTCATACTTAACAGAATCTGAAATTGCTGTAGAGAAAGTGCTCAAGTATATTGAAATAATTCCCTTTTGGGAAACAAAATTCAAATTTGCACTGAGATTTGATTAATATTTTTTACAGGAATATCTTCAGATGCAGTCACATACATTTTTATATATATGTGTATAAAAATACACATGCAGATGTGTGTATATTACAAAATTCAAGCAATTTTGCACAGAAACAAAAAATAATTATAATGGTAGCATTTCTGAGAAAAAGGCAGTATGGTCTTGCTAGGGCATTAATAAATCATAAAACTGGTATTCTTTGCACACATCAGAGTTCCCTCTTAGAACTTACTATCAGTAGACTACAAAGAGAAGGGATCAGAAGGAAAGTAAACAATTTCAAATTTAACAATGGTATATTGCTGTGTGCTTTTCTGTACTTACCTTTCAAAAGCAACTTGTCACATGACATCTGTAAAGCTCACTGTCCGCATTTCATGTAGAGGGTGTACAGTAAACATTTTTTTATCTTATTTCCTTTGCTTTATTTCTGAATGGCTCCTAGTCTCTTACTTGTGCTGGTATAAAGTCTTGCACCTTCCAGTGTTTTATCTTTATAAAAAGCAGCTTATTTTGAGGACTTCTGCACTGTACATCTCTACCCCAAGTTATACTGATCTTTTTCTCTGGCTAATATTACATTTTTCATTTTTGTTTTGCTCTTGTAACCCTTGTCCCTTCCTTTTTATTTGTCTTCCATTTTTTTTGGTAAATGTCAGTTGTGGTATTTGTCTCAAAATTTATGAAAGTAATAAACTCAGGACTAGAAATAAAAGGAGGATTTTTTGGGATATACATGAGCAAAAACAATTCGGTAGTTGCAGGTTATCCTGCCATAAGAAGGAATCCAGGTTGTGGCAGCATGGCTTCTCTAACATTGCTTTGGCTACCAGCCTGAAATTTCCTTTTGGCTTCTCTTGGCATGGTGATTAGACAACATGGAAGGTATTTTATCAGAGTGTTGAAATGAAGGGGTTTCTTTCTACAGAAGGCATCAAAGGATCGAAGAAGATTGAACTGAAGGTTATAGAATGTCTGTCTATTTATACTTAAAGATACTGTAAATACAAACCTTATAATTCATGTTGTATTAACAGAGTACTATATTTTGTATGAAGTTAAATATTGAAACTGAAAGAAACGTGAAATTTTGTCATGTGACTTAAGCTCACAACATAACTTTCTCTTGTAAATGTTTCATGAAATCCAGCATTTCTGTGTTTTCACACTTCAGCAATTTTTTTTTTTTCTAAAAACACAAAAGAAGCTTCCAAAAATTTACTAGTTTTTGTAGCCTGCTGCTATATAACAACATTGAATTAAGTTGCTATTTCCCTTGGAAAAGTGACTAAATGGTGATACTCATTCAGCTGGCAAATCTGCTGTTGTATATTCTATTGTTCCTATCTTAATAGCTTTATAAATCATTATTACTTTAGTACTGTAAAACCAATAAAGGTCTTTAAACACGAAGAATAAATGTGACTTACATCTCTTCACAGTGGTTAATGGAATTTGGATGACACAATCTTTACCTCCAATATACACACCAGAAGAACTTGGCCAAACATCTGGATTTCTGACTCTACTTGCAAAGCTAGTAGTTTGCATAGAAGGAAACAAAAAATGCTTGAACTAACTAAGACCTTAACCTGTGATATAGCTGGCTTGAGTTTTTACAGTAGATTTGAGTGAAACTGCAGTTCACACAGTTAACTCTGGAGAAGCTTAGTCTGCTTTTTTTCTTGAGAAGAAAAATGTTAGTACTGCTGTGGGGGAATTGGATTATCACCTTGGAAGTACAGAAGGCAAGAAACAATACGCCATGGGGTGGGAAAACCTCCATTGTTCTTTCATAGTGCTTGTTAGTTCTTAGGTCTTAGGTGAATAAGTCAATTGCTGCCCTGAGTCCAGCCTTGTATGCTGAAGTTCTATTTTCTAAATTACCTGCAGATATACAGAGGTTCTTCCGAAACACTATACTTTTTTCGCAAGAATTCTTAAAACTCTGTCAATCCTTGTTTCTCCAATATTCAGAAAGGTCGATGCAGGTAACAGACTAGAAAGGAAGCAAAACTTTTAGTACACCTATAAAAGGATGCAACAACCATGTTTAAAGGCAACTTCTGTGTAAAGGATTACTTTTGTAGTAGGATACAATTCAGATAGTCTTAAAGTATCAGTAAACTACTTTTATTGCCTTAAAGAATGTTCAAAAAAACCCCCACACCACAAAAACCTTAAGGCAAAGAAAAAGAGCATGTATCCATACTTCGATTTCTGGAAGTTGCAACTATGTACTTCCTTTGCAGAAATTTTTTAAATTATTTGGTGCAATGCTAGCTATAATTTTTATTTCTTTTTTTTTTAATAATATTCATTCTGCAATTCTCAGATGAAGCATTGCAATTTTACTATTCAGCTCACAGTAAACACACTTAAAGGGAACATTAATCTGTAATATTTCTTTTTTTTTTTTTTTTTTGGTTAATGTGACCATTAAAGAAAAATAAAAACCAGATCTCCTGAGACAGTTTGGAAGCAGTACAAGTTGTCATAGAAAACTGAGTATTGTAATATTTGTCCTGCTTTCTGGCATATATGTTTAATTTCTTTTCTCAAATCTTTTAGACATTTATTTTGCTGTAGATCACTAAAGACTCACTTTTTTTCTATTCTTACGTTAGTGAGATTGATCTCTACCAGTTCTGTAGCAATAGCTCCATTGATCAGACTTTGAGTTGAAGTGATTGACAACCATCACAGAATGTGTATATGGATTAGGCAGCTCTGTAGTGATGACAAGAAATACATTGCAGCAGGTTTTAAGAGACTTGAGCCTTAGTTGTTATTGTCCTGGTCTTGGATACTTTGAACATGCATCTAAAAGGCAACATTATCCACACACCTCTGAGGCTTTTAGGATGGATGTACCATGTATACCATGCTAATGTGCAGATCAGTCTTCTCTGGGGGCTTGTGTTAAAATCCTGATGTCACAAATGAAGATGTGGTTCCTGGTCCCCTCTGGTGTATTTGTGCACATAGGCAGGCTATCTGCAGAAATCCAGAACTGGAACAGTAGGCGTGTTGTTTCCAGTCAGGGTTGAAGTGCCTTGGGAGGGTAAGGTTAGGTGATGCCATTTGAGCGCACTTGTCTATGTAAGGCTGGCTCAAGCAAATGCTGGTATGCGCTAGGTTGGCCAGCAGCTATGATATTTTTCTTTTAAAAATAAAGAACTAAAAAAGGGAGTGAGCATTTACATTCACTGATGTTAATGAGTTGAGCCATCCCCTGTGGTGAGTAGGTAATATGTATAGAGGAAATGACACATGCAGTGTATTCCAAAACCCCCTCTGTTGTTAACAGAGAACAAAGGCTACTCTCCAGAGTATATTGCAGTTACTGTCGTATTCCTGCCGACAAAGGGAAAGCCTTTCCTAAATTTTGTAGTTTTAGTATTCTAGTGCATTATTAAAATATAAAAACCTTCCACTTTCAACTATGTTGCTAAGGGAATTGCTATTTCAAAATACGTTTCAATATATTTAAGCTTTCTGTACAGCAATTTTCACTGTTATGTGCAAATCTTAACTTTGATGATAATGGGCAACGTGTCTGTTGGTGGGGGGCAATTGGTTTGTTTGTGAAAGACTTAAAATATAAAAGTAGAAAATGTAACAGATTAAATATTATGCAGTGACATCTAAAAAGTTTTTGCCTAAAATGGTGACACTTTTGTTCTTTTACATTTTAAGAATGAATATGTGTTCTCTGATAGAAAATGAATAGTGTCATTGTATTGTATAATTCTGTAAACATTCCTTTTCTGCAAACATCTTAAAGAATATAAAAGCCTGTTTCTCTGGAAAGGGAAATGAGTTGAAATAGGAATGGAATTCTTGAAATCCAAAAGATAGTGCCTGTATTTGCTTCACTGCTTTCTGTCTCTTGGTTTAAGTACTGAGCAGACCTGCTAACTTAACTTTTGTTGCTGAAGTGTTACATAACGTGTGTGGGAGTTCCTGTCAGAAGGTAATTAAATGTACTGGATTTAAACACTGATTTCCTATTATCCTTTGCTGTGGACTTGTAGTTAATGTTTAACAAAATAACTTGCTTTTCTTCATCACTTTTGTACAATAGGTGCAATGCTGTGTTATGTAGATGCATTATGTAAGGGTAAAACATTTCCTTTCTCAAATGTAAGAAGCAGTATTTTTGTTACAAACCATAACTACAAGGAAATAGAGTAACAAAACCTCTTGTGGCTTAAGCCAAATGTCCCCTTAAGTCCGTCATGAATGGTATTCCATGGCTTTTGTTTTTCTAGTGACAGTGATGAAGAAAAATCAAGAAGAGGTAAATCTCCCAAAGCTGAATTTAAAGATGAAGAGGAGACTGTGACAACAAAACACATTCATATTACACAAGCTACAGAAACTACCACCACCAGACACAAACGCACAGCAAATCCTTCAAAAACCATTGACTTGGGAGCAGCAGCACATTATACAGGGGATAAAGCAAGTCCAGAACAAAATGTTGCTGCTCATACTGCACAGCCAACAGCAAAGGTGAGACAGCAGAGCACAATAAAACATGACTTTGGAACCAGTTTTCTTCTAACCTCTGAGACAATTTCTAGTTTAGGATAGAATTTTTGTTATGCAGCCTTCAAGGGAACTATTTTATCAGAAATGCTTAACTGGGGTTTTCAAAGGCAATGGAACAGTTTAATTACCAAATGCCTTTTTGTGTGATTGTTTTAAGGTGTAGAATTTTTTAAATGTAGTCATTACCATGTTTTACTCTCTTCAGGAAAGCAAAGATAAAATCTTGGCCTGAAGTGTGAAGGATTCTCTGAACCTGCACACTTATTGACAAGTTATCAAGTTCTTCAGTTACCAGAAAAAAAACCTGAGCCACTAGCTGTTCACTATTTGATTTGAAATTTAGCCAGCTTCCAGTGATTGTTGGCTTCAAAGACAAATCTGCCATCTCTCCAAAACAAAACGAAGCACCCAAAAACCCCAGAAAACTTCTCAATGTCATTTAAGATGAGTGATGACATCATGAGATGAGACCTATTGTGTGATTTCTTCTTCAGGCTTCTGTACCCTCTGGCAGCAAGTCGTCTAATGACCTGGTTGATCTGTTGTTTGATGGAGCTAGCCAGCCAGTCTCAACAGGTAGGCACATTTTGGTTTTATTTTCTTAATGCATACTTTGAACCATTTCAGAGGATAAGCTTGTTTGTTGTTATATAGATAGAGTGGTAGATAAATTGAGAAATGAATACTCAGAAAATTTGGAGCTGCCTAGAACCTTTTGTAGCAAGGTACTCTATGTGCTATTGCATGGGACTAATAAATGTTAGCAGCACAAAGATTAACTGCCAGATCACTCTGTCAGAAACTGTGTTTGTAATGCAGTTATTTATAATTAACTCTAAAAGCAAGTGCAATCCATTCACGTTCAAGCATTTCTCATAGTGCAATTCAAAGCCTAGGCAGCTGGAGGTGGATGATCTTCATATAAGCTTTCATCTAAAATATATGGTACACTTGTTTCTTTATATTATTTTGTCTTGGCACTTGGTTGATCCCAACCCTAATATCAAAAAGAAATTGCTACCTAAAAGTAAAATCAGTCACTGTAAAACATGTCGCTTCGCTCTCTAAATGTGCATTTGAATTTTAAGTCCATTAACCTTCATATGGACTTACCCTTATGCTCTCAAAATGCAGTTTCTTTTTAGGAGTGTGTTAAATTTCAGTGCATTGCATACATGATTGATAGAGGAGTTCAGGGGTTTGGTGGTTTGCTTTTCAAAACCTGCTTGTTATTGTGCTTACTGTTCTTAATATTGACAGTTTTGATAGTGGCTAGTGTGGAATAGACAAAGGACTTAATCTATTTGTGGTCTAACAGCACAGCTGGGAGAGAGTTAGCTGTGGGCAGAATTTTTGTTTAAAGATCACTTTGAATAGCAAATAAAATGTGAGCATGTGTCTTTACATAGATAGAAACCTTTCATGTAACTTCTCTCCATTACAAATAAGCAACTTCTCTTACTATATATGTGATCGTATTCACATTGTTTGTAGAAGTGTATGTGTGTATCTTGGGGACCACAGATATCAGCTCTGTCTTTGTTTTAAAGAAAATGTAAAATCACAGAGAAAGTACCAAAAAATGGCAGTCCAGAGTAGCTGGAGGCCCACATGTGTGGCAAGGTGGCTGCATTCGTGCATATGTAAAAACTACTCTTACTGACTTCCATTCTGAAGTCAGAATATACCGCTTCTGAGTGTATTGTAGTGGGACCCCTGTAATATGTCACACTAGGTATTTTTATTATAATGTATGAGCAAAGCCAGTATTATGAGCATTCTGTGCGACACAGTTCCTTTCATCATTAGGCTACCAAAATGCGACCTCTAAGTATTTAATAGAATATAAAATATATCAAAACTATTGGAGGGGAGGGAAATTGACGTGGTAATTTAGTACCAGAGATCTGTCTCAATCTTTTCTTTCTTATTTCTGGTAGATCTTTAAAACTTTGTTCATTTTTATTTTTGGGAAAGTAGATAAAGTTTATATGTCTCTTCTGAAATATGTGTTAATTCCTATGGTTAAGAAATAAAATTCATCTCATACATCTGGTTTTTTAAGCACAAATGCCCCCAAATTTAAGGAACAACTTATTTTGTGTTATTTTCTGTTTTATTCCCTTCATATACAAAGGTGTTCGTTGTACATTGGAGTTACCACAGTTCCATGGAATTTTAAGATCCTGGATCAGAACCACTAGCCCAAATCAATACTGAAACGTCTCCTATCCAATTCTTATTTCTATGGGAAAAGAGATTAGAGCCCTTTTTGGTTTTATTTATGTACATATGTATATGTCTTTATGTATAAAAATAAAATCACATTGAGAATAGATGTCTCCAATTCAAAGTGAGCCTTCCCGTATTTCAAACAGAACTATAGCAGCTTCCATATTACGGTGCATTTGAATCTTTTATCAGTTTCGTTCTTTGTTGTAGTAAGCCTTTTTCCTTTTTGCCTTTTTTTCTTCTTTTTCCAAAGCAGCATTTAGAAATGGTGTTGAGAAGAGGCATATTACCAGCTGGTCCTGCTAAATAACCTCTTTGCTGACCTGGGAAGGCAGATGGAAAGGGTTCATTTGTAGTGACAGATCTCACATGGGAATCTTTGAGGATAGCTCATGTTGAGAAGATTAGCACTGTCCTTCACGTGCAGGTCACTTGTTATGACCACTGTTCCTTGCAGCACAGGGTGTGGGAACATTCCCAGTGTCAGGCAAGACACAGGGAAAGGGTCAAATGCAGCCTTTGATCTGTCCTGTGAAGGAACTGGCAGGGAAGTCATGTGAATTCAGGGAACTCAGAATTTGCTTATCTATGTATTTTCAGGTGCAGAGATGTAGAAGAAGGTTGGTGAGGCTTAGGGGGTTACACATTACTAAAGCAACACAATTTGTACGTAAGGGGGACAGTTGGTTGCCGTAAAGGAGCAATCTGTTTGAGAAGATGTAGAATCTGTGGTTAGACCTGCTGGAAGTAATTGTTTTGGTGTTACTGGAGATGGGGTTCTTTAATCTTAGCTGGTGATACCTTTCTTTAGAGAGTTACTGCATTCATTTAAGCTCTGCCACCTTTCTCGAGAATTCAGTTTCGTTTGAAAACAGGCAATAGTGGTGGAGTAAAAGTTGACTTGACTGAAAATGTTAAGGGGTTATTTTGGGTTTGAACCTAATTCTGTTTTTAAAATTAAATTAATCCCTAGATATTTTGTCAAACAGCCCAGGGATAATAGGTGTAGCAAGAGAGCATTGATTTTTTTGAGGATGTGGTTTGAGAGTATGTCATCTGTGTTGCTCATTCTGCGTATAAACTCTCAAAGCATTACCCTGTTCTGAAGTCGGTAAGGACACATGTGATGAAAAAAAATTATTTTAAAATGTTCATTACAGTAGGCAGAGTAAACACGATCAGAACCGTTTTTTAGCTTGATATTTCACTGGCTCATTTTACCCTTTTTCATTCTCAGGTTGCAGTCGGTATAAAACTTGTATATAAACATATGTAAGATGCTTACTAGATTACTTCAGAATTTGTGTTGAAGAAATTTCTTAACTTTGTGTGAAATCTTCTCCCCCTTGAAAAGGTGGTAAAAGGATTTCAGTAGTGCTATATTTCTGAAAATTCAGAGACCATCCTTGCATTCCCTTCTCATGTTTTATATCATATGCTACACGCTTGGCAAGAAAAAACATTTCCCCTTGGAAGAACAGTTGCCTTCCTGGCAAAGTCTACAGTAAAAATAACATTAAAAAGAAATACAAGTACACATGTATTAGAAAGTGAATGGTTCCTTTTATTACTGCTAGCCATTTATTAAAAAGGAGATGGTTCTAGTTTAATTAACCCAGTTGAGAGTAGCAGATGGGGCAGAATGTCTTGCAGCGATAAGACAATTCAGAAATGGCACCAGATGTTGGAAGCTGTCCCTGGTGGTGTTTGAGTGCAGCACAGATGTTCCAGTCCCACCTGGCTAGTTTCTAAGCACTGCAGGCTAAGCAGCTGTGATGTAACCTATATAATGTACGCATAACACTAAAAGCAAAATAATTGAACTGCTGCAGCTTCTTCTAAGGGTGGGACTGCTTGGAGGTGAAATCTTTGAGGACAAACAAATAAGGTCAACTTCTTAGCTTTCTCAGGTCAGTGGAACACCTACTTAAAAGCAGTATCAACAATAATTAGATGATTTTTTTTTTGTAAACTGTTTTTTTTGTTGTTTTTCTATTTTTAAAAAAAGCAGCTTTCCAATATGGTTCTTAAATCTTTCTTCTGTTTTTATACCTTGGCTCTATTTTTAAAGTGAAAAATTGTTACTATGCTGTATTCAGAAATTAATAATTTATATGCTGTATACAAATGTCTGGTTGGAAAACTTAATGTTCCTGCTGTAGAAAGGAAGCAAACTTATAAAAAAATGAACACAAATGCAAGCTCTGTCCTTGAAATCCCAATTCAAGATCATTGCAGAATCATTCATGCTTTAAGCAACACAAAAACTAAATATAAGGCGACATGTAATTTTTCATAGTAAGCATAATAAATTAACTTTTATACAATAAAAATGCTTGGCTTTTATACATTATGCTTCTAAAGTTTTAATTTTACAAACTGCCACAAACTAGTAGCATCCCTCACTAGTTAAAAACTTGTTAACCTTTTTAATCCTGCCATATTTATTTTTAGAGATAGCAAAAACTTGCGTATTTTAGTTCTTCCCTAGGAAAACAAAATTGCAAGATCTGCAAGACAGTTGGAAATAATCCAGTTTATTGTTGCTCAGGCTTGTATAAATATAGTGTGGTGATGAACAGGAAAAACAGTGCTGACTTCGGGAGCAGAATCAATAAATCCATCTTGCCAAATACAGAACAGCTTTTCTTCATAAATCCCACATGCAGTTGTTGCAATGGATCTTTGCACAATCCTGTAACAGCATTTGGCTTCCTTCTGTTTCTAGGTGGATCAACTGACCCATTTGGAGGATTTGCTGATTTTAGTTCAGCTGCTGCTTCAGCAAGTTTCCCATCATCGCAAGGTAGGATTAATTTACGGATTGAAATGCTGTTTAAGGGCAGAAAGAGGGGAAAAGATGCCACACGGCATTATTGAAAGTCACTTCCCTTTCCGGGGCAAACTGTGTTTATGTAACTGGACCACAAGTGCTATACTGAGTATGGAAGATATCTACTGTCTGGCACTGCACACGTCTCATTGGACCTGAAACTTTTCATGAACTTTATTTCAGAAAAATGTTAGTAGGAGTTACAAATATATCCCTGTTCATCTAATAATATAAGCATATAATAAGACTTAAAACATAGCTTCAAGTCTAATTCTGAAACACACTGAAATAAGACGTGACTTCCGAAGTGGAAAAGTAAAACCTGAAATAACCAAGTGTGGGTCTAAATGCTGGCTGAAGAGTGCTCACTAAACAATTAAAAAAACAGCCCAGCGCGTCCCACTTTTGCAGTTGTGGGCAAGAAGCTATATTAATTGGAGTTCTACGGTGATGAATGCTTCAAGATGACAGTATTTGTGTTTCAAAAATGATTGGAAAATTGGCTGTAGTGATAGGACCATTCACATTATTAATCATCCTAGTCTTCCCAGGGTTTTATGTAAGGTTATTCAACTATTTTATTTGCAATAAAACCCAGTCATTTTTCTAATACTTCAACTAACAGTTTGAAAGTTTTTCAGATACAGGTAGGTATTAATTATTTAAAAAAAAAAAAGTTAGCTGCTCTGGTGGGATAAAAAGACTTGCATGAAGTGCTTGGTAGTCTGGTTGGTTTGCCTGTGATAATGCTGTGAACTGAAAAGTTGTTAGAAGGGGTTTATGTTGCTGTTTATAGTTTCTGGACATGTGCAGAGGGTCCAGATCAGTCTTAAGAACCTTAGTGTTATGGGCAGGACAGTAAATTAAATGGGTAAGTTGAACAAAACCAAAAGATGGGATCATGTTCAATGGAAAGTAGCAGCCCACCTGTGCTAGAAAAAGAAGAGTCCCTAAAGATGTCCTCAGCTCCCACCTGTCTCCGAAGATTTAAAAAAACAACAACAACAACAAGTTTCTAATTATATAGAGGCACACAATTATGGTGGCCTTGTCAGATGGCATAACAAGGGGAGCCTGCGACAGGCTATTTCCAAAGCTTCCAATGATGTCTGGGTTACTATTGGAAGGCCTGGTATGTTGGAGGGGAATTTAGTCAAGTTATGTTTTCTATACACAGTAAAACCTCACTGATGGCTTTTGAAGTTGCATATATGCGTTTGCGGCATGAAGCTGACCAACACTTCATTTTAGCTTGGCTAAATAACAATTTGTTACAGTCTTTTTCCCTTTTAGGAGAAGCCTATTAAATAAAAGATGTCTAGACCTTACTTAAGTCAGGCATGAACAAGCCCCTGCCAATCACAAGAGCAAGACTTTAGTAATGCTTGTTGGGACAGCACTTAGTTTTGCCCTTGCCTGGTTGCATGGCGTGCAGTTTAGAGCTGTCGTGTGTCCATATGGTTGGCTCAGTGTATGTGCAGTCATTTTGCCTGCAAACATACAAGCTATTATGCAGACGTGGCCACCATCTGAAAAACGTTTCCCTTAAAATTGGACTGAAAAAAAAAAAAAGCTGGTAAGCCACCTAAAGCAATCAGCTTCCTTTTGGTGGAGTGTTTTTGGGAGCCTACAGTGCTACCCAGACAGGACAGTGCTGCAAACGTGGAGTGGAGGGAGCTGGCTGGCTATCTTTTGTGAAGTTAATTTGGGCAGCAGTGGTATTTGTGACTGGGGTTCTCAGCCAGGGTGTAGGATTAAGTCCAAAATGAGAAAAGAATAGCAACGAAGTTGATCAGCAAATCTACCTGCGAGCCAGCTTTTAGTCAGCGTGTTTATATCTCTTCCTTTATTTTGCTGTGTTAGGAAAGCTGTACTGTGCATGGATTAGTTAATACACCTTTAATTTGCTTGTCAGGAAAGAACACCTCTAATTTTTTTACAGGCTTTCTTAGTCGAAACCAAGTTGTTTTGCAAACACAAAGCCGCCTACTATGCAAATAATTTCTGTGTTAATACAGTCTAAATTGATACAATCCTTTATCTGCATTAATATGATTAATCTATTCCAATCACCATTATGCAAGGGACAAGAAGTCTTGTGAAATGATTAATCATTCCTGAACAGCGTAAGCCCCTCTAGAAATCTTTTCCTTCTTGATTAATCATCTTTGAAGTTCTACTGAAGGGGCAAAACCTTATCCCTTTTACCCCCACTTCCATTATTTGTGCTCAGTGCACAGGTCTGAACATAGAAGGAGCACACTCAGCATTTACTTATCTATCAGGAATATTTAAAGTAGGTTTTAATTTTTAATATGTAATACTAATTGAAACATTCTAATATAGCCCCTCTTTGTGAGGGAGATCAAAGCAAATGTTCTAGTAAGGCCCTAAGCTAATGAATATTAGTCTACTTTGTGCACTGGAGTTGTTGGCAATACTTGGATGTTGTGAACAGATTTACTCTCCTATTCTTTAAATTCTAATGTATTGGTAAAGATAAAGATGACTAAAGGTTGAAGGTGTATGTTGATAAATATTTACATGGAGTGTAAAAGACTACTGCAGTTACCTTTTGAGTGGGTGGAATACAGTTGTAGAAAATTGCTGTGGATGGCCATTATAGAGCTAGCCATTGTATAGGTTAGGAAGTGGAAACTGGTACTAGATTCATCTATCCCAGCTTTACATGTTTGAATCTTCATTTGCTCATTTAAAGAAATTCAAGGAATGATTTCACTGTTCATTAGAACTCAAAGTTCATTTCATATGGCAATGACATTGCTTGTGACTTAGCTGAAGTACCAAAAGTATATCAGTGACATAATCAAAAAGCTGACCTGTACAATGGCCCAAACTTGGAACACAATTCACTATGTAGCAATGAGAGCTGTTTAAATGGCGTTGCTTTATTTTTAGCATCTCCTGTAGATATTTTTGTAAGCTTTTCTTCCCCTATCACTCCTGTGAAGTAACCCTTTTCTTGTTAATAGAAAAACATGTGTTTTTAAGGGAGATAACATCTCCCATTTGACTCAAAGGTTATGACATATTCTCAGTTCACTGGTTTGTGTCTCTGGACATCTGTGATCCTGAAATAGGTACCCTTGCAGTTGTCTACAAACAGCTTATACTGTTAGGCTCTTCACAGTAAGATACAGAGAGAGCTGTAAGTTGCTGTGTTTTCATTTAAATGCTTGTCTACAAAAACCCTGGTATAGTGAAATGAAACAAAGTTTAAGTGATGAACTAAGAATTCAGCAAAGCTTCTGCTGAGAGAATTGCTAGATCAAAGATTGAATTGCTGCTTCAAGCCAAGGCAGTTAGTTCAGGAATCAAATTTAGAAAACTTAATGTGTTTTACATGAGCACTTCATGGGATGGGAAGAAATTATTCTTTATCACCTCGAATAAGAATTCCTTGGCAACCTGCTTTCAAAGTTCTGGTTTTTATTCCCCTCAGCATTGTTTTATACAAAGAGCTACTAATTGTATATAAGCAAATTTTGAAGTAGTTGTCTTTGTTTTATCGTGATGGAATTTGGTTTATCAAGTAGTTCATTCCTGACAACTGTTCTCTCAGCAAATACCAGAGCACTGAGATTAAAAAGTTGATAAATGTTATCAAAGTTCTAGGTGTTGTTTTGACTAGAGCCTCCAATCTACCCCTAAGTTATCTTTCAGTTGTATTTCAGCAAAAGAAAACCTGTCCCTACTTGTCTTGCATCCACAGGTGACATGTTATCAAACATCCTTTTACTTTCTGTGCATGGGTGTTTCATATTTCCTTTGCTACCTTGTTAAAATTGTTGGAATATTCATGAGAGGGAATGATGTCCAGATGGAGGTTCTACCTGCAGATGTTAATCTGGACGGACACAAATCAGCTCTCATTTGTTTCAGTTGATGGAATATGGCATTTGCTCAGTGCCTTTCTCTAAGTCTTCTGCCTTTCTTCTGTCTTCCTTCCTCCCACACTGTTGCCTTTCCTTCAGGTACAGCAACAAGTGGAAATGGAGACTTTGGTGACTGGAGTGCCTTCAGCCAAGCTTCTCCTTGTCCCAGTGCTTCATCTGGAGACCTCTTCAGCAGCACGGCACAGCAGCCAGCTATAGAGCTCTTCAGTAGCTCACAGCCAGCTTCTGGCCAGCCTCCAACTGCTTCAAATTCTACTGACCTTTTTGATTTGATGGGCCCCTCTCAGACAACCATGACCTCTTCACAAAGTATGAATTTCTCTATGATGAGCTCCAATGCTGTGGGCATCAGTTTACCCATGTCAAGGTCACAGGTATGCTGCTATCTGTACAGTTTGCTATGACCTTCCTCAATTAATCTTTTGCCTTCTCCTTAATCACAACATTGAAAATGAATCCATTGCACTCTTGGAATCCATACCTAGTCACTCAAATGTTGCAATAAGCATTTTGTAAGAAAGTTTTGTCCAGAAATATTTGAGTAACCTCCTAAAAAGACAAAGTGTCAAATGTTCTTGGAAAGCCTCCTTTTATAAGCTAGTCTTCTCTCAGATGGTCTTCATTGTTCTATGAAGTGTTGCTGCTTTGCTGGGGAACACGAGGTTGATGATATTTTAAACCTTAAAGCCATACTTCACAGAATGTTATAGGTTTCCAGCCTCAAGTAGATGGAGGTGAGGACCAGTCTGTTCTCCAAAACACAGAAGTGCCTGCTTCACTGGAGAGTGTTTTTGGAAACCATAACAGGTCAGCTTGGTGTTAGGAGGAAAAAATCAGTATGTTTGAGTTCAAAACTTGACCGCAGATGATCACTGTCATTCCACATATTGATATGGGAGCTTGATGCTAGCTTACAAAATATTCTTTTAACCCATTCTAATGGCGTAACAGCACGTGGCAACACTGCTTTGGAAGAGCTGAAGTTCATGGCTAAAAATCTCATTGGCTTTTTATTGTCTTCTGTGGAAAAATTAACACTTGTTGTTTAGTCGTGATTCCTATTGCTAAATTGTTTCAAGTGGATCCCAACAAACTTTTCTTTTTTAGCCTCTGCAGAGCGTGAACACTATGATGCCGAAGCCTAACCCTCTTTATAATGCAAGCACAGAGATGGTCCAGAAGAATGCAAGCAAAACTCTACCCTCAACTTGGTCAGATCCCAGTGTAAATATCAGTTTGGACAATTTAGTACCTGGGATGCAGCCTTCCAAACCCCAGCAGCCATCACTTAATACCATGATGCAGCAACAAAGTAAGTGATTATTGCACTGTTTTGCATGCACGCTGAGCCCTGTATGTGTTTAGTAGGTTGTCCTTGAGATGGAATAGTCTGTCAATTACTGTTTTCCTACATTGTCATAATTATTTCTTAAACTACTGCAATGGTTCTGACAAAAGTGGTATTTTCGAAATGGAGACTGACATGCTAGGAGGCTGGTGTCTTTGCATGTTTTTACTGTAGAGTTTGCACCATTGCTGTATCTTGATTTCGGGCTTCCCAATCTCTAGAACTTCTCTAGAATATGCATAGTAGCATGTATTGTTATAAAATGCTATTTAAAACTTTTGTAAATGTTTTCTGAGTCTTCACACAGAAAACAGGGAAACGAGCAAAATAGCTACATTTTTTGCTATCTTTGTTCACAGCAGTTGCCACAAGTTTCTTAAAATACACGAGCACCTTCAGCATCAGATTCTGATGAATGGCTTTTGCACC